>NW_023600993.1:40654174-41854174 GCF_014898055.3 Talpa occidentalis | reverse complement strand
TCCGTTGTTAGAGTGTGAAAGGCATTTTGTTTCACAAAGATACTTTTACACATCAAGAGGTTTTTGTGATTGGAATCTTGCCAACTGGTTTATGAATTTAAGAATCATTTCTTTAACATCATTCTATGTTTCTGATGTCCACTGGATAATTATACTTCTCAGGGGGAGGTCATGCATCTGTGGGTTAGTGGATGCCTTAGCATCAACAACTCTGCTTGAGAAATCATTCAGTCAGTCAGTCAGCAGATTATTGAATTCCTGTTATTGTCAGGCAGTGATTTAGCATGGGGTGTCACTTTACCTTGAATCTACACTTTCTACACTCTCACTAACTTCCTGATCCCAAATCATCATCGCAATTCCCCTGATCAACTGTTAGAGCATCCCAGTGGGTTTCCCAGATTCTTCTCTTGCCCATTTGCAGTGTTCACATTGATTCTTTACTTTAGACCGAGCTTAGGCTTTTTTCTCCCTCTGACATCTAAGAATTATATTGTTCAAAATGCTGCACCTGTGGATAAGATGATTTCTGAACTTCATAACCTGATCAACAATTATTCAAACACATTGTATTTTGCATGTAGACCAAAGGGAGTGTTTGCCATATTAGCACACAGTATTTTTAGAAATAAAGTAATGGTATTTTCTCCTATTTCCCTGTGATGAACCTATGAAAGAATCCTCTTCCTTGCTTTTGACAAATATTTCATTTTCGATTTGCAGTTTACATTTTCAAAGTCTTTCAATGTACCCGAAATCTGGTACCAGCGTACCAGAGTCTACTGTTTGACCTGAAGTTAAATGATTTAATAAACAACAGATTTTTAAGGATTCTTTCATTTTGTGTTCTCTTCCATAATGCATCATCATGGAAGTGGGAAGACAACAGCTCCCCTGTGTGGGTTGTGAGGTGTTTCAGAGCCTGGGGGCAGACATCTGGTGCACGGGAGGAATACCATAAACCTGAGCTTTTGGAAGAGAACCCACTGCATCTTGAAATAGAAATCTCTTTCACTATATTTGATGCTGCCAATCACACTAAATGATTTTGGAATATTATATTTTTTGACAGAAACTGCATTCATTTTACTGAATATTGCTAAGCTGCATTAATTCTGTTCTCTCTATAATATTATTTTGTTATTTCAATGAATTCTGAGAGAATTCATTTTGTACTGTTAATGCCTTTAGTGAAATGACATTTTTCTTACTTTTAGTCAGCTCATCCAAGGCTTTCTCAATATATATAGGATGAAAACCAGTTTAGGAGGGAGGGAAGAGTCATGTGCTAATTGGAGAGGCTGGGATTCTTAGCCTGCAAGTTCAAGGGAATGTTATTGCTAGAAGGTTTCACTTTGTTGAGCCCTTAGCTGTTTGGATTACTGCTTTTGTTTGGAATCAGGTAAGGTAAATTCTTAAATAAAAGGGAAAGACCAGTAAGAGGTTTCTTAGTTCTTGAAAATTTTAACTGCCCTTTTGTGATCTTTTTGTGACTTTAATAAAACTCTGAATTTGAAATTATATCTGAGTGGAGTTTAATGAGTTTAACCTAGAGCTTAGAACTTTTGTGTTGTACTTTTGCTCTAGTTATGCCTTTGGGCTAAACTCTTAAATTCTGTCCCAGTTTATCTTCAGGAAATGGCAATATGAACTTTTTTTTTTAATTGCCAAAGTTAATCAGTGATACTGTTTTCTTGCCAAGAAATTTTAGGAGGTTTACATCTCTGTAGGTCTCAAGGTTTCCTGTTCTCTTTCTGGAAAATTGAAACATACCCATTCTACAAAGCAAAACTTTAGCCTAAGGTAATTTAATGAAAGTTGTTTTTATACCATCTTTTCTGTAGTGTTACTAATGAAGTGTAGACTAAGAGATCAGAAGAGAAATTTAATGGACGTTTCAAGTCCTTCTACCCTACTGAATTTTGCTCCTAATGTCCCTTCTTCAGGGATTTAGGGCACATGGACTCCTTTGAGACTTTAAACCAAGTAAAGTGAATGTGGCCTCACAGCTGCAGACCTGTGTTTTTGATATTGCCATGGTTCTTCAGCCACTTTAAAGTCACCAAAGTTGAGAGAATACCTTAATTTGATATCTTTAGGTCAGAATGACATTGGTGAGAGCTTTTGAGATTGTGTCTGTTTCACCAACCATCACTCTTCTTGTACAAAATTAATTTATTATCTCTTTGGTCATTTTAATGCCTGCCTTTGAAAAAAGAAAAATGAAGAAAATTCTGTTTAGTCCTTAAGTTCTTTGTTAAAAACAGGTGTTACCCAAGTGCAAAGTATTATGCTATTCAGTGAAATCTTTTATGTCACTGAGTGAATAAATTTCTAAACCATGTATTTAGAGCTGGGCAAAAATGGCCAGTGGTAACTCTTTTTTGAACTAGAAGTATTGTATATTAAGATAGTAATAATAGGGCCTCCCCTCTCCTGCCACCCGCTGCTCCCCTCAGCAGTGTACTTCGGTCCTTCTGCCTGCTCTGCTCCCTGACTCTGGTGAATTCTCTCACCCTCCTGTGCTTCTGACTATACCCAATGCTTGTATAAATAAATAAATAAATAAATAAATAAATAAATAAATAAATAAATAAATAAATCTTTTAAAAAAGAGAGATAGTAATAATATCACAAGTGTTAACATTATAAATGCATGTCATCGCTAATTCCAACTTCTATTTTTTTCTTTTTAAAATCGTCTGTATTTAAATCTCATTATTTTAATTATATCCAATTAAATGTACTTGCATAATCAGTATATTTTGCTACGTGCCTTGGTAAAGAGAATTTTAAGATGCTTTGCATACTGACTTTCATAATATATTAAATTTGCATGCCTTAAAATAGGTTTTGTGTGTAAGTTTGTGGTAGGTATATAAATCAGATGCCATATGCTTATCTGTTAAACATATGTCCTGTGAGAAGTCTTTTCTTCCTTATTCTTAGTTTAGTTCATTTTACTTTTGTACATTATTTTTATATAATCTAGGTAAATGCAGAAAGCTAAAATAAAATACCAGAAAATGAAAAGTTGCACATATGCACATAGTTGGAAGTCTTCTTACTTTGTAAAGTCAGAGTAAAGACCATGCATTTGTTAAAGCACTGTGCAGAGAATCAGCAGGACACAAGTCAGGGTCCTGTGATGGGTTGTATTCTAGGCCTGGGAGTCCCTGGTTCTGCCATGTGTTAGTTTGGCAATGCTGGGCAAGTTGCTGAACCCTCTGTGTGCACAGTAGGGATGATATGTATACTTAGTTATTTAGTAATTCTGGGTAATAAACTGGTTAATGCCAAAGAGAATACAGTAAGTATTAATTTATGTTTTTTACATCTCAATATAGATAAGAGTGTAGGGATATTTAATTTTGAAGTTATTCTGAAACATTTTGAGACAAGTTTAGCATGTGGAAATTTTTTCCCCTGTGGAAATTTTCATGATACTTGGGAAAAAACCAGCTCTTCCTCAGGAGTCTGCCTGACTATTGGCTCATGTAGTTCTCCATCTAGAAAGAACTGAACATGAAAAAAGAAGCGACTTCCACTATTTCAGTATGGATGCTAATAATTTATTTAAAAGACAACCGGAGGAGTCCCTGACATCAGAATCTTGATATGAGGTGTTACAGGTGACCAGACCAAGTATAGAACCACAAATAGGAGTGTTCACCAGGGAAGAAACAGGACCTGGGAAAAAACATATAAAGCAGGTAGACTTCCAATGACTTAAGGCCCAAAAAACAGGCCTATGTTATTTCTTGCTGCCTGAGTTCTCTTTCCCTACCTAACTGGGATGATTAAAGGTACCTCGTGGCAAATTAGATATTTTAAAATGCTCTCCCTTCTTTGATATGGCAGGATTGAGAGAATATGTTTGCTTCCTCAGTGACATTGATATGTCACTTTAAAAAAAAAAAAGATTTATTTATTTACACAAGAACTGGGGTACAGGCCAGAGGCGCGGGAGGGTGAGAGGATTCACCAGAGACAGAACAGGGAGCAGAACAGGCAGAAGGACCAAAAGCACTGCTGAGGGGAGCAGCAGGAGAGACAGGAGAGATTTGGTACGCCATGTGGGAATCTCCCTGGCCAGCTGGGAATTGAGCCTGCGCTGCAGAGGCTGCGGACAGCGTCACAGCGCTGCGCTCAACCCGCTGCTGGGGAGGCCCAATATGTCACTTTTTATTGTCAGTGAAATGCTTCCTTTGGTTTGGTCCCACTTCCGTCTTATTCTATTTTATTTTTATTCTGGCAGTTAATTTTTTTAATTATTCAAAATAAAAATAAATTAAAACATCTACAAAATAAAGCATAAATATGTATGTTATGGGACCAATATAGTCATATAAAATTTATACTAATTAGGATTTTTTCATTAATGGAGCAATCTAGAACTATTTAAAATGGAGGAAAATTTTGTTGGCAATTAAAATGTATAATGAACTTTATGAAGTCATTTTGCTAAATTGGCTAGTAATAAATACAGGGAGAATCCTCATACAGGGAGGGCAGGTATCTCTACTATTCCTGACTTTTGTTATTTTTTTCAACATAAATTTCTAAAGTGTCTTATTTGAATATGAAAATATTTTAGAATCTTTATTAGGACTAACAGAAATGGCCTTAGTCGAATGAAGTGTATGTAGTAAATCACAAATCTATCTTATAGTAGCACTTACACATAGTAAGTCTGTATCTTCACAACCAATTCTCCACTGAATTAGACTGTGAACTCTTTAGGGGTGAAGGCATTTGGATCTTGATGTGGTTTATTGAACTTTGAATTTGTAAGCTCCTTTTGGAAAAGACAGTGCCCAGATGTTACTATAGGCAGCAGCCTCTTTAGCCAGACTTCAGGTAGTTTACAGAGACCTGACAGAGAAACTGGCAAATAGCACATCATCAGTAGATGTTCATTTTCTTTTTTCAGCAACTTCTAAATTCTTGCATTGTTAGGCTCCTACAGTTTGTGTGGTGTAGTGTATACTTGTGTTGGAGAAAGAAGTGAAGATATAGTGGTTTAAAATTGGTGAGATGATGTACTCACATTTAAAATTTCCATTCATAGAAGTAAAGGTTTGGAGCTAGTGGGAAAGAGCATTTAAAATTATCTACCCTATCTGTTTATGCAGTTCTGAGTCACTTCTGTCACTTCGAACAGAACAATTCATCCTCCTCTTTTTCAATCTTATTTACATTTGGGATGAAATGTTTATATGTCTTTTATGCACGTAGGATGCCATTGCTCCCTCAAAAGGTCAAAATCTACTGATAGGGTGGGGCTCTTTAAAATGAGGTAGTAACACAGAGTCAAAGCTGACATTGCAAATTTCAGCTACATTTAAGTTCTGTGTTGCCAGGAACTCTTAACAACTGATTTTATGATTTAAATGATCAGTATTTGAAATTAAATATTAGGTTGTGGTTTTAGGCACCCTAGTTCATGGGGAAACATCAGATTTATTGCAGGCCAATCTTTAAAAATATACTCCCATAAAGTTGGTGGTCACTAAGCACCCTAAGGTTTTGTATCTAATCTTAGACACCCCTCACTCTTTAACTCTCAGTCCACTCCTCCCTCTTGCTATAACATTCTGTAACATATAACATTCTGGTTACTGACCACCTCCCAGGTTTTTATGCCTTTGCTTAAATTTTCATCCAACCTAATCCTATCTCTTTGCATTTTGAAAACCTAATTACTTTTTAAGGTCAAACTCAAATGTATATCCTCCATGAACCCTCCCATGCCCTTCAGTTGCAGTAAGTCCTTTCTCAGTGTTCCCATAATTGTGCACATGATTGTTTTGAGGGTAAGGATGTCTTACCATTGTGATTCCTACGGCACTTAGAAGAAGTCTGTATATGGGGGGGGGGGGATTCTCAACAATGGTCACTGTCAAACTGAAGTGTGTTGGCAGATTGCCAGTGTGGTTCTCTGATTAGAAAAAAGATAGGAAAAGAAACAAGAATTAGAGTAAGAAGCAGATGAACTGTCTTAGGAGTGTTCAGCTTTCCTTTTCTCAGCCTTGGTTTCTAGATAACAAATGTCTAAATCTTAATTTAACCTTTTCTTTGCCCTCTCATATGTAAAATGCACTTCTCCTAGCCACACCTCTACTGGCATAATAGTGACTTTTAAAGAATGAGGAAAGGTGGAGGAACTTAAAGATAAATAAATTCTCTGGAATTTCCCCAGAGTGGTCATCTGGGTAGGTATATTGTAAAAATAAATATTTTCAAGACTAGACTAAGTAAGGAACTCCAAACTTGGCTCTTAGATGAAAACTCTGAGTATAAACCTATAATAAGACTCCCAGACAACTTTAATTAAAACCAAGTAGTCTGCCCTTTTTTATTCAAACACACTAGTATCTTACATTACATATCTCCTGCAGGCTATTGAAATAAACAAACAGTAGTAATGATATGAAATTATTAGTATCATTGAAGGTTGGTTGCATTTGTTACCAGTAAATAGGAACAGCTGTTCTGTTTCATATATAGTTTTTAATATTCTCTTTTTTTTAGGTTTCAATGCCATTAATTTATAGCTTATAAAATAAAATATCTCAGCATCATTTAAAATCATGTGTGATTATTGATATACCATAAGCATAGTGATGTGTAATAAATCTACAAACTCACTATATTTTAGAAATGAATGGTTTAGTATAAACCTTAAAACATTTTAGCAGCTCAAGTCTCTATTATTATGGTGAAAATACAAATCTCATTCAACTCCCTACTTTTGTAGAAAAAGTCTTGAGGCCCAGAAAAAGGGATGTGACATTCCTCAGCACACAAATTTCTTAGAGGCAAAGTCAAGGCTAAAACCCAGATCTCCTAATTATCTAACATCTTGAGTTGGAAAAGGCTGCCATGTTATTTTGTATGGTTCTGGACTTTTTAAAAGTGAATTTTTCTCTGCAAGTATTTTGGACTCTCAGTTACAGAAAGTTAATCTTGTTACTATAATAAAAATTTCTACTCCTCCCCCAATCCTGCTCCCCCCAAGTCACCAGAAATAAGTTAAAATTTTTGTTTGGATCAGTATTTACAAGTTGAAAACATAAAACTTTTTTTTTTTAAAGATTTATTTATTTATTTATTTATACAAGCACTGGGCACAGTCAGAAGCGCGGGAGGGTGAGAGAATTCACCAGAGCCAGAGCAGGGAGCAGAGCAGGCAGAAGGACCAAAGTACACCGCTGAGGGGAGCAGCGGGCGGCAGGAGAGGTCTGCGCGCCATGCGGGACCCTCCTCCGGTGGCCATGGAGCAGCCGGGGATTGAACTGGTGCTGCAGAGGCCGGGGGCAGCCTCGCAACCCAGCGCTCAACCGCTGCGCCACCAGGGAGGCCCGAAAACATAAAACTTTTAAACATTGTTTCCTAGGGACAGAAAATCTATTTCAGTTATTTCAATTGAAAAGATAAGTATTGGAAGAATATGGAGAGATATTCCTATCAACTACAAAAGTTGATATGAACCTCAGGGGTTGATAATTTCAACACCTCTCTTTCTGTCTTTCTCTCTCTCTCTCTCTCTCTCTCTCTCTCTCTCTTTGTCTCTCTCAACTCTTATCTCTCATTCTGTTTATAAGTTTGCTCTGTTCTGACTCATCCTACAAACCAGCTTTTTCTGATTGCTTGTCACTATGCATTTGAAAAGATAAGACTGCCAGTGAATCCCCTGTGCCCCTACCACTCTGACACCTCTGTCGTCTGACTAACCAGGTTCTGTCTGTGTATCTTGTAGTTGAAAGTTTTAAAAAATAACCACATTTGGTCCTTGGCCTATCATTCATTGGCTTTAAGCCAAGTACTCCATCCTTAGTTTCAGATTCAGAAATTGTAGCTGAAACAGATTCCCTTGGACAGGGCAGACAGAGGAACTGATATACACGGTACAGTACAGACTCTTTGACAGCCACCTTAGAACCTTTTTCTTTCTCTGTCACCTGCACATGACCTCTACTACAGATATTTTTGAACCCCTCCCATAGTATTCCAGGGTAAATAGCTTTTTATTAGAGTCATATCAACTTTGATGTCACTTTTGTTCCATCTAGACCTTATAATTCATTTTTGTGGAATCCTAAGATTATCTCAGTGATACTGTATAAATTGTCTCAATCAGGGTAGACTCTGCTTTGTGCAGTCACTCAGGGATTAAGCCACAGTTCTTTATTGCTTCTTTAACTAAGTGATAATACTGATTAAACTAGTGAGGTTTATTAAACATCTACAATATGTTAGACTTATTTCATACTGTATTTGCCAGGTTTGCTAAGGTGGCTGACAATTTCATATATTTCTGTGTGGCATTACTTGAAAGCTGTAGGTGAGCTCTACTTTAGCTATAGGTCGACTATGTGTCTGTTCTGTGTCTTCTCATTCCAGAACCTGGATCGAACAAACAGCTCCTATCTGGGACATGCTGTTCATGAGGCAAGGGCAGAAGAGCAAGATTCTGAGCAGAACCACACAATTGAATTTAAGGCTTCTCAGATATGTGTGACACATATCACTTCTACTTACATCCAGTGGCCAACACAAGTCATACGACCATACCTAAAATCAGTGAGACAGGACTATTTTATTTTTTAATAAGAAAGGGTGGGATAGGAATAATTGTGAATAATGAAAATTTATATAAACACATATTTCTTTCAGTCAACACACCATTCTTAAATGTGCATCCTCACCATTCTACAGTTTATTAATTTAACAATTATATATTGCACATGTAGTATGTCCTATACATTATGCTCTTGAATTAATAAGGTTCAGGTGGGGACCCTCACAATCCTGTTTCTTATGTTATGAGAGCATGTGTTTGTTTAAAATGTTGTGACCCTCAGATATACATATATTTTCTTTGATATAAAATAGCAGTTCTCAAACTCTTTAGTCTTAAGACCCCTTTACACTATAAAAAATTATTAAAGACCCCAAAAAGCTTTGTTTATATATTTTGTATCCTCTTGCCATGTAGAAAATAAAACAGTAACTTAAAAGAGGCTATTATTTAGAAATAACAACCCATTACATGTTAGCATAAGTAATTCTAAGTAACTATATCATAAAATCTATTTTCTAAAACAAAAAGATATTAGTGGCATTGTTCTTCATTTTTGCAAATCTCTTTACTGTCTAAGTAGAAGACAGGTATATTCTCATATCTGCTTTGGTATTCACTTTCTTGTGATATAATACATAATGTCACCTCTGGAAAATGCCATTGTATACTTGTGAGAGAATGAAAATAAAAAAGACAAATGACATCTTAGTGTTATTCTAAAAATAGTGACCTCACACAGTCCCTAAAGGGTCTTAGAGACCCTCTAGTGCTTCCAGACCACGGAGAACCAGGGGTCCTTAAGCACACTGAGAGAACTGCTATTTTAAAGTAGATTTTGAAGCAAATAGATGACATCCACACTTTGTGCATTTACCTGGACTGTCACCTTTCTGTTAATTCATTTTGTAAGTGAGGTGTCTTTGTTGGTCAGGTAGGCTAACTACTATGACTCTAGATAATTTCCAGATCTCAGTGACTCAACATAGTAAAGGTTCATTTCTTGTTTAAGTCACAGTCACAGTTTAAGTGCAGGACACACACACACACACACACCCAGTCATTTTAGGGACTGACCAAGAGCCTTCCATTTCCAGCCTTGGGCCTTTGAGTCCTCTACTGGATCCTCTGTTTCTGCTCAGCAGAATAGAGGAAAAGAGAGCCTAGAGGTTCATATAGGGGGATATTTGAAGTCACATTTCTCTGGCCAGAACTCATATACCACCCATAATGGCATTGGAAGCTGGAAAATGTGGTCTAGCTGTGTGCCCAAAAGAAAAAGAAACAACAGGATTTGGCCAAGACATACCAGAATAATCAACTAAGAAAAGTCAACTACCAGAATAACCAACTAAGTGTCTAATAAACAAGTTAAAATAAAACTTTATGATTTGTTGTCAACTTTTTTCCCCATGTGAAAACTAATGTGTACAAAATACAAAGTAGTAGTACCTCCGCTTTAAGAAAAGTTGTAGGGACATGCAATCTAAAATTACTTTTTAACTTTTCATTTTGAAATACACTAAGTCCTCTTTTAATATCATCAGTAGGTTCATGGAACCTGACTTTAAGCAATACAACATACGACAAAGCCAATTTTGCCATAGATTAATTGATATAAGCAAGAGCTAGGTTCCTATGCCTTGTTTCTGATCACACACACACACACAAAATTCTTACTAAAGAACCAAAACAGTCATTTGTATTCATTTACTCATTGTGTGTTTGAGATATGCTTTAGAAAGGGCTCCTACCCATTGTTGGTTTTCATCTTGCACCCTGACTGGGAGACACATTAGACAATTAGACAGTTTAGACATGCCAGTAAACCTCATGTGCACATCATCTTCCCACGCAGACATGGGGAGAATGCAGACTGCACATACAGTCGCCCTGGTCAGAAATTGACTTTTTTTTTTCCATCGTTGTTACAATGAAATAACATTATTCAAGGAGACCTATTCTAATTTCAAGCTTAAGAAAAATTACAAAAATTATACTAAGAACTACAACATAGCTTTTGCCAAATTCACCAATTATTAACACTTTGCCATACTTGCTTTTACTTGTTTTCTCTATTTATGTCTGTGTCCATACACATTTTCCCCAAACTATTTAACAGTAAGTTGCAGACTTCATTCATACCTCTTTACTAAATACTTCAGTGTGTTTCTAAGAATGGACATTTACTTATATAACCACAATAAAATTTTCAGAATGTAGACATTTAATATTGATAATACTATTATTAATGGTGTAGACTTACTATCTTTTATGATGATTATGACTTTGGTCTAGGATTAATTTACGTTAATTTGGAGTGGTCCTTCGGCCTTTCTATATCTTTTTATTTATTTTTAAAACATCCTTGTTTGTTTTTTCACAATATAGGATTTCTCCCTTCAGGTGTGGTCACCATAGCTTTCCCACCACCAAAGTGCCAGTAGTCCTGCACCACATTCCAGTATGCTCTTCTCCCTCACTGCATTTCCCACTCTACCTTACTCCCCTTCCTTTTCCGTCACATCAATTACTTTTCTGAAAAGTATGGGTTATTTTATAGATTGCCCCTTGATTGACTGTGTCTGATGTTTCCTTATGATTAGATTCAGGATATACATTTTTGACATAAATACTATGAAAGAGATGTGTGCTCAGTGTGGTTTTAGCATGGTGCATTTTATGTATTTGTATGTTCCATTGAAGGCGATATTAACTTTGATCACTTGGCTGAAATGGTAACTGGCAGGTTTCATCATGGGAGAGGTACTATTTTCCTCTTTAAATTGAATGAGTCATTTGTGGGTTCGTACTTTGATGCTATGTAATTATCTTGATCCTCATCAAACTTATATTCACTAGTTTTGCATATTAGTTCTTGCCTGAACCAGTGATTACTATATTTACAAGATAAAGTGAATTTTACAGTTATTTCTCAGTTACACATGTATGAAGCAAGTATGATAAACATTTGTAGATTCTCTGCCTGGCATACTGTGCCACTTTTTTCTCCTCCCCAAATTATCTGAGGAGCCTAAAGACTTCTAGTAAAACTGATCACAGCTTAGCCTACCTGGTGTCACTTTGATTGATGGGTCAGTTAGTGCAGTCCAGCCATTTAGCCACATTTATTCTTTTTGAACTGGGTATCTGATCTGCTCTGGCCCGATCAGAGTGAATTTTAGATCTCCTGTTTCAGATGCCGGACTAGGAGCCCTGTTTGCATCTGACACTGGTCCTGTGAGCATGAGGATAAAATTGACCCTGGTGGCAGAGGGGAAGGAATAGAAAAAAATAGGGTCATTGATGACAGTGTTGAGCTGTTAAATAAGCTGTTAAGTCAACCCCGAAGCCTGCCCTTCTTCTGTGATTTCCAATAATAGCTGTTTTACCTGATTTTAAAAAATTGTGAAGAAGGATGTATGTATGAAACGTTTTTATTACCCAACAAAGAAATGGGTAGGTTGTGTGTGTGTGTGTGTGTGTGTGTGTGTGTGTGTGTGTGTGTGTGTTTGCTCACTGTGTTGGTAATGGAACCCTGGCATAGGCTATTATGGAAATGTTATAATCAACAGTGTACATCCTAAGTACCAAAGGGCATATGAATTTATTTTTAGTAGTAAAGTTGTTACAGCTGTGGAAAGGGGCTGGATTCATTTGGTCTCATTTCAGCCAACCAAACCAACTTGAGTGAATTAACACATATTGGGGGGCATCAAATATAAGTATGTTAGGGTGTGACATGAAACCCAAGGACAATAATGCAGCTAGGTTTGCAAGCAAGCACTCGAAAGCCTTAAGTACTCTCTCTATATATATTTTTCTTTCATCTCAGCTTTTTCTGTGTTTCTGCTTCATTTCCAATCATAAAAGGCAATTTCAAAATACCTAGAGAGAGAATATGGTTGTATTAGTGTGGGTCAGGCATTCACCCTTGTTCAGTTCAGTTGTGCTCATTGGTATAAAAGTGGTTTCAAATAACCTAGCCCTAAGGGTAGGGAGATGATTTCAGGGAGCAATTCTGAAAGAGAGTCCAGAGTTGGCTAGTAGAAAAACAGTGTGGATGCCACAGCTAGCTGAGGGCATAATTACAAGCAGGAAAATTGACTTGTGGTGCCTTCTCTCTCTCAGAACTCTGCCCCTCATTATTAGCTTGTATTTCTCTTATTTGAATTCTTGAGAAGATGCTCACTAAGAAGGCCTTAGAGTTTGGGTTGTAATCATTCCCAGGATGTTTATTTTATTAGCCAGTGTTTTCACCGGTAGCAGCAACAACTGTGAAATTTCTTCTAACTACAAATTCTCTTGTCCTACCCTGTAGTACTGAAAGAGAAACTGGGGACAGGGCCCTATAGTCTGTTTTAGCAAGTCGTCCAGGTGATGCTGATGCACTTGAATTTGAAAACCACTGCCATGGGGAGTTCCTGAAAACCCACAAGGTGGCCCTGTCTTTCCCCCAGGATCTATGTGCCAGCCTGGGCAGACTGGCTTTGTTTGAGTACCATTGCTCCAAAGAGAACCCTAATCTCTGGCTTGTAAAGAGTAAAAACAGCATAATGGTAGCTATGCCCAGGTCAGAACCTCCATCTTTTCAATTTAACTCTAAGAGACCACCACATAATATTTCTTGGACATTTTTCTGCCTATGCACAGAAATGTGAATATTTCTTGTTCCCCACCTTCCTAGTCTTTCTACTCCTCTTTTTACCCTTCTGTTTACTTCCTTTTTCCCTCCTCTTTCCCTCCTTCTTCTTCTTCTCTTTGCCTTCTACATCTTTATTCTTTCTCTTTGCTTTCTACTCACTTTTTATTTCTCATTTCCTTTTTCCTTTTCCTTCTCATTTCTTTAATTGTCCACTTGCCCCTCCCCTCCCCCCTTCCACTTCTAGTAAAGGTAAACTTGCTCAAGAAAAGAAGGTGAGTGTCTGAGAGCCAGAGTGAGTAGTAAATGCTATTTCATAGTTTTCCTTATTACTTAAAGATGTTCTTAGACATCCAAGGCCCCTTCAGGATTATCCAGGATCTGAGCCTCCTCCTTCCTGTACCTTTTGAGCAGGACCTCAGTCTTATGCTCTCAGCTGTCAGTCCCCTCAGCCCCTAGCCCATGCCAGCCCTCCCCTAGGAATGAACTCACACTGTCATATGCTGGTGAATAATTTAACAAATGGCTTTGGGGTGAGGGCAAGGTATTGAGGAGTCCTCATGTTAGCACTTGCTAATTTCAGTGGTGTAAATACTCCCATCCTGGCCACTTTCAAGCTACCACCCAGATGTTTTTGATAGAGGAGCTGAGAAGAGATGCTCACAGTCTGTCATAAAACAGACTGTTCTCATACACACTAAGGACGTGGCCCATGTGCACTGCTGTCTTCCATCATTAAATGCATGTTTTAGAGTCTACCATTAATGAATGAATTGCTGTAATTTGAAATATCAAATGTTTGATTAATCCTCAACAGATCAATTTTTAGGACTGTCATTGGAATAACATAAAGCAGCATATAATACCACAGCACTACCTTTTAGATGAAATAAAATTCAACTGCAAATACTATCAAAAAACATTACAGCCCTTTCCATGATTTGTAAACTGTTACCTCTTTTTTATTTGATCAAAATACCACTATAAATTGATGACACTTTTCAGATTATAGATTATAATCAAGTACCAGTTAATACCCAGTTAAAAAACAGACTATTACCCAGTAACCCTGTCTTTTTTATATGCATTCTACATCATCTCTGGTGTATTATTACTATTTTAAAGTAACTTCACATTATGTTTTATGATACATTTCTTCCTGGCAACAGTTTTGCATACAGATGGAAATGTTGGGAATCTAGTTTAATGCTGATCTTATTTTTTTATTCTGTTATGTGATTGATCTGGTCAGTGAACAAGAAATTCTTCGAGGCCATCCATCACTCCAGGCAGCAGCTGAGCTAAACCTTCTAACTCACTGCTTCCAGTCAGTCATGCAAGATTTGGGTTATAAATATTGAATGTGCAAACAACTGTTTAAATTAGCTGTCCTATCTATTTTATGCAATTTCAGTAGAAAAGCAAGCTGATATATTGTTTAGTGGCAGGAAGTTGAAGACAGTGAATTCAGTATTATCCTTCCATACGTCAATGAAGCCTTCCTGTTGGCAAATATTTAAAATAGTTAGATCAAATTAATTCTTGTTCTCATAAGTTAAATTAGAAGTAAAAGCAACTGAGCATGTAATTTATGTAGCTTTTTTTGGTTTTTATATTCAAACAGTAGCAAGACTGTTAGTAATTGTAAATGTAGCCATCTGTCATAAATACAGTAGCCAATTGTTAAATGCTTAGTTATGTGAATCTTGTTACCTCTTTGCAATAATGAAAATAGCTTAATATTTGGAAAATATTTGGGCAGGAAGCAAAGTAGCAGCTGTCTTATCCTACCATTCCTGGTAAGCATCTAGAATATTGAATATGTGCAGGTGTTTGTTCTTCTGTTACTTGGAGTTGTAACAAGTGTACATACTTACACTGGTGTTGATATATGTAATAGATAAAATGCCAACCATTTTGTCATGATTCCTAAGAGCCTTTTTGTGTATAGTAAATTTAAGCAAACTCAAAAATTGCTGTCTGTGTCTTAAATTTATCCTTCAAATTATATTGTACTGGGAACATCCTTTCAAATGGAAGACATGTATCTAAGCCTTCATTAATAGCATACATGAACTGCCTACCAAAGAGAAAATTCTTGGTCTCCCTATATAGGCATGCAGGGTGTTCAGCAGCATGTGTCTCTTAGTAGTTGGACTGCAACTGAACAGAAAAGCTGGGCAAGATTTTATGTTACTTTCTATGCCAGCCTCTGCTCATTGCTTACCCATATCCATTTATCTCTTCTTTAGCAGAGTTTTGGTTAGGATAGGGACGAGTCTAGCTAAATAGATTTGCCTTCTAGACTCCCTTATAGCTAACAATGACCATGTGACCCAGGTCTTGGGGTTTTGTTGTTTTTTTCTGTGTTTTTTTGTTTTGTTTTGTTTTGGGTTTTTTTTTTTTTTTTTGCCCGTGAAATGCTGGTGGAGTTCTCTTTGTAGTACCTGTAGGGAAGCCTTGAAAAAAGGGACAGTCTCAACTAACTTGATCCATTAGCCCTATCTTTTGGCACTTTGCTCTTTTCTTGTTTTCTGCATAAAATATGACTGCAATGCATGGAACTACAGCAGCCTTCTCGAGCATGGATGCCAAATCTATATCCTAAGGATGGCAGAAGAAAACAGAAAAAATGTGGGTCTTTAATGGGGTTATTTCACCCCTAATCTGTCCCAAAATCCCTATCCTTAGACTTAGTATATAAATTTCATTCTTGTTGAAGCCACTCTTTTGGGTGGAGATGAGGGGTACCTGTAGCCTAACAAATTCATGAGTGATTTACTTTTGTTTCTGAATTATCTCAGTCTTCATGAAATTGTGCATGGTGTTATTTGTTTGCTTTGTTTTGTTTTTAAAGAATCTGCTTTGGGATTTAAAAAAATACATTTATTTATGTTATGTGGAAATAAATTGAATCATATTGCCATGTTAATAAGCTTCACTATTGATGATTATATTGATTCATAATTTTAGTGACAAAGATCACAATTGCAGGAAAATTCAGGAAATGTTCTTGATACCATCTCTCAAATCTTATTTCCCTCTTCTTTCATCAACTCTTACTATCTTTTCTTACCTTTCAGTTGCTCATACTTTTTTAACTAGTTGTCACAGATGCAAACCTGCTGTTATTATTTTACCTCTTAAAGGCTTTCTGTGATTTTTTATTTAGTCTGAAAGGCATTTTTCATTCTGACTCTAATAGTCTTGGACAGTAACATCCCCTGCTCTCTACATTCCTTTTTCCAACATATCCCCTTAGCCTGTACTGTCTCTAACTATTGGTAGAGTACTAAAACTGTCATTTACTTTCATTTATTCAGTCTTCCATGTCCTTTTTATTCTGAGCCCTTTCTTTTTTCTCCAACAAAATCCTATTCATTCTAATAAACTAAGCGCCAATGTTTTTCTCTTTAGAAACTTTCCCTTACTCTTCCAACTATATCTTCTATACTTTTTATAATTCTGTGATAGTATGTACTAGGTTTATTTCTAGTTACATACATGTCTGTCTTTCCCAGCAATGGGAGTTCCATGAAGAGATGCGTTGTTTTTTATTTTTATTTTTTTTAAATATTTAATCTTTTTCCTTTTCTTTCTTTTTTTAAAAATTTATTTATTTATTTATATAAGCACTGGGTACAGTCAGAAGCACGGGAGGGTGAGAGAATTCACCAGAGCCAGAGCAGGGAGCAGAAAAGGCAGAAGGACCAAAGTACACTGCTGAGGGGAGCAGCGGGCGGCAGGAGAGGTCTGCGCGCCATGTGGGACCCTCACCATGCAGCCGGGGATCGAACTGGCGCAGCAGAGGCTGCAGGCAGCTTCACAACCCAGCGCTCAACTGCTGCGCCACCGGGGAGGCCCCACGTTGTTTTTTATTTTAAAGGTTCAGTATCTTAAGTCAGTATCTAGAGTAGAGTAAATGCTCAGAATTTTTGATAGGTTTTTATAACAAGAAAATTAAAAATTTGGGCCTCCCTGGTGGCCCAAGGGCTTAACTCTCACCACTATGAAACTATCAGGCCACTGTAGCACAAGTTCCATCCTGGCCAGGGAGCTGACCCACATGGCACAGCAGACCTCTCCTGTCTCACCCGCTGCTCCCCTCAGCAGTGTATTTCAGTAGATCTGCCTGTTCTGTTCCCCTCTCTGTCCTGGAGAATCCTCTCACCCCCCTGCACCTCAGGCCTATACCAGCTCTTGTATGCATAAATAAGTAAAATAAATCTTTTTAAAAAAGAAAAGAAGGGCCTCCCCTGGTGGCGCAGTGGTTGAGCGCTGGGTTGTGAAGCTGCCCGCAGCCTCGGCAGTGCCGGTTCAATCGCGGGCCGCAGGCGAGGGTTCCACTTGGCGCACAGACCTCTCCTGCCGCCCGCTGCTCCCCTCAGCAGTGTGTTTCGTCACTCTGCCTGTTCTGTTCCCCACTCTGGCTCTGGTGAATTCTCTCACCCTCCCGCACTTCTGACTGTACCCAGTGCTTGTATAAATTTAAAAAAAAAAAAATTTAAATTTAAAAAAAAGTCTTAAAAAAAAAAAGAAAAGAAAACTAAAAATTTAAACTTTCTGCACTCTTCATTGAGTATTAGGATTATGTACCTTCTTATTAAATATACTTCTTGCTGCTGGTAATCAAAGAATATCCATCAGCTACATAACAAATAATGTTCCTTCTGGGTTATCAGTGCCTTAGTGTTTTATGACTCATGACTGATTTTCTTGTTTCTTTGTGTGTCTTTAATTCGGGGATTACATATTACACATTTCATGTAAGTTGCAATGAAGCTTGAAGTGAACAACAGTTACCTCCAGAGAAGAACATGCCTTCTCTTTTAGGTGGGTGCGTGTGTGCTGAGTGGTTCCATGGTTGGGCTGGAACTAGGCTTTGTTGTAGCTTCAGTGTGATTCAGTTTGTTACTAATCTTTTGAAGTAAGGTCAAATCTTTCCCATTAGAAGGGTTTAAAGCAGACTTAGCAGATTTACAGATGCATGATTTCCAAACTAAGAGATCTCCCTCTGCTTTATAGCCTGGATGTCAGGTTGTTGGGTTACTAGTGAATTCCCTGTATTGTCAGTCATATCCCTGTCTTTCTGTGCCTTGGGAAATCTTTTTCCTCCTGTTGCCTGATTCATACCTACTGAGAAGGTCGCCCATACTCTGAAGGCCTACAATTCCTGGGGAAAGTCTTTGTCAGTTCTCCTGGACACCCCTAACCTTTGGTATCTGCAATCCCAGAGTACCTTAGGTGAATTTCTCTCTACTCTACCCTTCCACCTCTACATTCAGTCTGCTATTCCCAGCACTTGGTGAAGAACCAAGTTAGCTAATAGATAGGGGCTGGCTTTTAGTGGGGCTTCTCAAAATTCTGATCCATCACTCTAGACTACATGCAGCTGTTAAAAGTTAGGCTAGCCGGGCCTCCCTGGTGGCGCAGGCGGTCGAGCGCAGCGCTGTGACACGGTCTGCAGCCTCTGCAGCGCCGGTTTGATCCCCACTGGCCTCGAAGCAACCCACATAGTGAGCAGACCTCTCCTGTCTCACCCGCTGCTCCCCTCAGCAGTGTATTTCGTCAGTCTGCCTATTCTGTTCCCCGCTCTGTCTCTGGTGAATCCTCTCACCCTCCCGCGCCTCTGGCCTGTACCCTGGCTCTTGTATAAATAAAATAAATCTTAAAAAAAAAAAAGTTAGGCTAGCTGTAAGAAAGGCAGTAGTGAATGGACATTGTGGCAGACACAGAGGAAGTAGCTAGTCCCTTAAGAGTAAAAATTCACAAAATCCTGTGGGTGAGGTCTTGGAATTGTTATGGAAACCCAACCACCTTCCTATTCCTGTTCTTTCTGACCCTGATTAATCAACCTTCCTTGGGTTTCCATAAATAAGTATCTTTACAATAAAATTTATTTATTATTATTAAAGGTTTATTTTTAAGCCTTTATTATCAACCCTTTATAATTAAAGGTTAAATTTTAAAAAGGCTGTTTTCTCCTTACCTTCATCCATGGGTGGTTCTCTGTCTTTCTTCTGTCCTGCTGTGAGTCTTTCATATCCTAAAAAGGTCTCTGTCACTTCTGGAATTTAGTTCATTTGGGTCTTTTTGCATCCTTAGCATACTGGTGGGTTTTTAAAGAAACTATGGATTCATAATTTGTCAGGTTTGCTTTTTGTTGAGGTGAGGGAGAACCATCTTTCGCCATGTTCCACATCCTAGCTTCCTCCTTTCTCTCTCCCTTCCATCCTTCCATCCATCCATCCATCCATCTCTCCATTCATGCTTATGTGTATGTGATACACACACACACATATACACACACAGACGTGAATATATATTTAATGTGAGGACATTTAAAAATATTTTTCATTGATGAATAAATTGTTTCTGTATTTCTTATACACCTTGTATCATTTATTTTCCTCTCTACCTCCAAATTGCCAAAAAAGTATTTTCTTGCACTCCAAGATTCAGTGGCTTAAACATATTATCGCTACTTCTCGTGCATCTGTGAGATGGTTGGCTGATCTTGACAAGGCTTGCCTGGCACCAGTGCTTGAAGTCATGCAGGACAGTAGCCTGTATGTACTTCCTTGTACTACAGCAGGAGGACCCTGCCCTCTCCCTGGAGGGGCCATATTGAGCACTGGAATTTGTCAGGTACAGTAAGACACATGTAAGCGGACAAAGACGCACAGTGAGTCTGAAACAGGGCAAGTTTTTCCCACACAAGGGGACAAGTCCAGCAAAGGCTGTGAGGCTTCGTTTTTTTAAAATATCTTCCTAAAGAAATGTTCCAGACTCCTGGCCCATTCTTATGCAACCAAGAGGAGGGTCAAAAGACCACACACATGAGGAGCGTGCCATTCCCAAAAAGCGTTTTTCACAAAGACAAGAATGTCAGTTTTGTCTTTGTGGTCAGATTAATCCAGTGGGACTGTTAAAAGAACTTCTGTATTTACTTTAAGCAGAAAGCACTTTTGAAATGAGTCCTAAGTAATTGGGGGCAATGAAAGTGAAATTAGAAAACCTTCATCCTAATATATATTCTATGTTTGTTTTAAGTATGGGCTCCTCTGCTTTCTTCCTGCAAGCTAGTTTCACACTTCTCCTGGTATGGTGAATTGGGATTGACCAAATTTTCATAACATGTCTGGAAAATAGATAACAGACATTTTCAGACTTCCGCCCAGTAAATTGAAACTTAAATTGTCTGTATCTAGACTTATTACCATCACCAACACTGTTTCTCTGATATTATTAACTTGGATCTTATATGGGGAAATTTAGGATTGCTTTAGGATATAGATGACTGTTGGTTCAGAAAGGCATAGAATAGTACTATAAATATAACTCAACTATGAAAGCAGACTCTGTTGAAACACAGCTATTCTGAAACACACCTGACTCTATCATCTCTGTATCTGAATCTATTTAATGCATTAAGTTACCTAAACCTCTAAATACCAAGTTTCTGACTAAAGGACCTGTGTAATAAATCTTCATATTCCTCTTGCCTCTTCTCTGTAACTGTGATGCCTTCTTGTTTTGCACGACACTGTTTTCTTGTTAGAGAGAAGAGAGAACAAGGTTGTTACAATGCAGAATTGCATCCATAGCTTTTCATAATCTTAAAGCCTTTCAAAATTTCCTCTCCCTTCTGTGATGCATTTTTAGTATGATTAATCAATGTATTTCCTAGCCTTCCCCCACCCATCTGGCAACTCTTGAAATGATTATAAAATAGGTCTACATATGACTCCAGGAAAGAACATAGGATTTTCCGTCAGAAATTCTGGATGTCTTACATCTTTGTCTTTAACCAAGAACTTGGTGAATGATTTAATTTTCTGAGAACTCCAATTTCTTTATACATAAAATGAATAAATGCCTACTTACTGTGAGGATTGTTTGATGATAAAAAAAGAAAGCAGTATTTAAGTTGTGCAACTGTTAGTTCTTGTTAAATACGAAAAGGTCTTAGGTGCTCTCCTTTTCTTATAAACTTTAAGAGACAGCTCCTTGGGTGATGCGGAAAGGTGAAAAATACAGCTAATCTCAATTGATAAGCTCAAGAACATTGATTTGGCATCTCTCACTGTACCTGACGTTACATCAAGTATATCAGATTTGTGGTTGAGAGAAGGAATAATAGAAAGTAAAATTCCATAATGCTTTCTGTGGTGTTAATTTGTAACTTGTTTTGCTTTTTTCTTTATGACGTCTGGGATGTACTTCAGTATTGCTTAAAATCAAAATTATAGTATTTTCAATGATAGTTATTAGTACATATATTACTAAGTAGATGTTTTTAGAATTTTGAATGAAATTTTTTATGAAATTTAATAGTAAACCGTGCTTAGCACATGATAGTTGCTCAATATAATATTGAATGAGTATATGATTTCACATTTAAAAATACTTCCACCAGCTTTTTTTTGCTTGAAACCATTTTTGTTATGCTAGATTTTGTAAAATACCTTGATAAGGAACATAAATTTTTCCCAATAATTTTTGCACAGAGATTGGGGTTGTAGTCCCTTGTGGGAGGACCACATATCCTTTAGGACAGAAGCTTATTTATTCAGCACATGTGTTTGGAAGATGCTTTCTACTTCCCTTGGATAGATGAGGAAACTGAGACTCTTGGAGTATGTTTTCTGCAGCTTCTTGTGGATTAACAGAACTGGGACCCCAACTTCTTTCTTTCAGGCTCTGGCAATGCACACACCTTTAACTTCATTATTCTGACTCCTGGGCAAATTAAATTAAGATGGTAGCAATCATGTGGCCTTTTAGAACATTGTGGGTATTTTAAAATGCCAACCCAGTTTTATTTAGTAGTTCACTTTTTCCATTTAGAACATTCTTAGTTTTGGAATCCTCTTTGCCACAAGTTACATTTTTGTTCTCTCAATCTACACTAGTTGGTTAGAGACTGTGGAGCCCCTAACTGCTGTTATAACCAGACAGTTACATCCGGTCCTTCAGCTTTCTCCCCAAGGCTGCCCCACATCAGGTTAGTTCTCTGCTCTGGAGAGATTAGAAGGCTTTCTCCCTCAAAGGCCAAGTCCCAAAGTTTTAGGATTGTTATACTTTTTACACCCATGTTGTCATCTACCAAAAGTAGTAAATTGGGTCCTAAGTTTTTGCAGTGATAGGAAAGAATCTTTAAGTATAAAGTGTTGAGATTTAGTACATAAATTATAATTTACAATTCTATGTTATTTTAACATTGATTTCAATCTTCTTGGTCTTCTCTCCTTTTTATTGTTTTGTTTTGTTTGTTTCCATTCAGCCACTTGAATTTACTCCTTTCCTAATTCTTATCTTTGATTCCAACATGCATCCTAGTAATATTTAATGTTTTTTTAACCTTCTTGGAATTAAGAAAACAGAATTTATTTTCCATCCTTGATTTTGTTTTATCTGATCCTCCCCTCTCCCAACGTGGAAGCCAGACCCAAAAAGATCCATCTGGACATTGTTATTGAGAAAGTTACCTATTTGCCCCTCATTCTGTATATTATTTATCGGGCAAATAATAGATTAAAGCATTTTGCTGTCCTGTGAGGCTAGACCTGCCCCCTTTCGAGGCTTAGGGTTCAGAGTATATCCTTAAATGAGCTTATTGGCCTCATGTTCACTTTCCTAAGCTCAGAGCAGGGCAACCCTTTCACCAACTCTGCATCTTTCTTTGAAGCATTCTTGTTAGGGAAAAAAAAAATGTGTGCTTGGTGATAAAGCTAATTTACATCTAGCTCTTGCTTGTCTTCATTGTAGGTCAGTAGCAAACAGTTACAGATCACACCTTTTGTTTCCCTGGCTTAGGACGTAGTAGGCAGTCAGTGAATTTAATTATGTACTCTAGACTGGAAAAGAAAACCCCTGTTTAAGTTGCCTTATTAAGGTAAATATTTACATTTTGTAAGTTTGAAGTTATCTATATGTTATGTATTATAAATCTGCATATATATATATATATAATCTTTCTCATGCCTTCAAAGTTCCAAATAGAGTAAATCACAGTCACTTTTTGGTTAAAGTTCTCAATGTTTTTTAGTAGTGAGCGCATAAAATCAACCATTTGGGTCATCACATGAAGTCTAGAATAAGCTTTTCCAAGTAACAGGAAGACATAGTGGCAGAATCCTCATTCTCTTTTGTCGTCAGTTTAGCATTTATTGGCAGAGTTAAATATAAAAAACGCTAAGCACAGTTTTTATAGGTGAAGCTTATTTATGTAAATAAGTTTGGAAACTATGCCTATAGTTTACCATAAACCCCAGTGCAGTGATATTATCTAAAAAGGAATTAATATTGGGTCTCCCCTGGTGGTGCAGCGGTTGAGTGCTGGGCTGTGAGGCTGCCCTCAGCCTCTGCAGCGCCGGTTCATTCCCCAGCCGCCGGCGAGGGTCCCACAAGAAAAAAAAGAAAGAAAGAAATTAATATTATAAGTCAACATCTCTTTTTGCTACATTTATACCAAAGTAATTTAGCATGAAATTAGTAATTAGTCTGCATTCTCCAGAGAATTAGAACCAATAATATAAATATTATCAGCTATTATATGACATAAATATTTTATGTTATATTTATATTAGAAATTTATAAATTATATATATATCACATGACGAGATTTATTATAAGGAATTAGCTCTTACAGTTATTGAGGCTGAGGACTCCCACAATTTGCAGTCAGTAAGAAAGAGACCTGGGAAAAGCCATGTCCAAGTGACAACCAGGGGAAGGGTATAAGCTCCAGTCCTTGTCTGAGTTTGAGTTCATAGGCAGAGGGCCTCTGTCCCAGTTCAAAGACTGTCAGGCAGAGAGAATGAGTTCTTTTTCTTAAGTTTTCACTCTGTTTAGGCTTCCAAGGAATTAGATGGGGCCCATCCACAGTGGAGAGGGCAATCTGCTTTATTCAGTTTGCCAACTGTTTGAAACAGCCTTACAAACATAATCAGCATAATATTTAGCCAGATATCTGGGCACTATGTGACCCATCAATTTGATAGTGAAATTAACCATCACAGTAAGTATGAGCCATAATGCCCCGTGTAAAGGTGAATTTCTCTTATTCATGTATATACTCTTAAAGATGTGTTTTTATTTTCCTACACAAAGTTAATTATTTGGCCTGCTTTTGGATTTTTATTCCTTAGTTCTATATAAAATTTTTATACAAAAATTTAATCTTTTTAATTTCTTCAGAGTGTAGTGTATTTTTATAAAAGATTATTAACAATTACTTCTGCTGCCATTCATTACAGTTTAAAAGCATATGCCAGTGGTTGTTCTGGAAAATTTTCAGTTTGGGAGTCTAAAACATAGATTTGATAGACTAGAGAGAAAACCTTTTGAGTGATGGGGCAGAGGGCGGGAGACTGCTTTATGCAACTGTATCTCTAATATCCTCAAAATGGCATTGTGAGGATATACAGTGAAGGTGGTAATTTTGTCATTGCAGAAAAAAAGGGGCTGTAGGCAGTGCAGCCTGCAGCTTTTCAGAACATGGAGGAAAACGTTTCAAAAACAGAAAAAGACAATTTGAAAATGCGAAAGAAAATGGATATCCTAGGAACATATTAGATTATTTTTCACATATAGCGTTCCTGTAACCCTAACGAATAGTACGATAGCTCCACCTACTGCATAAAGAGGCAAAGAGGCAAAAACAACCTTCATCCCCATCACAGATTATTTTGTTTTTTTCTAGTCTTTTAACTCTTTACCTAAGTAGAGTCATTTACAGTGTTCTTATTTTTTTATTTCCAATCATCATTTCTGTCCTCTCCCTACTAGTTTCATCTTTGAAAGATTTGTGAGTGTCATTTTAAAAGCTGTCATTTCAAAGAAAACGTTATAGGAACTTATAATTTGAGGATTTTAGTTGCGGTATCTGGAAAGGCATGCTCATAAGATACAATTGTAGGTATATATTGTAATTGAATAAAATATGTGTGAGATGGAGCAAAGGAAAGGTGATATTATTATCTGATGAGAACAAGGATTTTAAAGACCTGAATTCACTAACACTAATTTGCTTGGTGCCTTCAGCAAGTTACTTAACTTTCTTTGTGTGCTGCAGTTTCTCTATTTAAAAAAATGATGATAATGGCATATGCCTTTTCTCTGCCTCATAGAATTCTTATCAGAATGATAGAAGATAACGTAATGCCCCACTTATCCAGCCATCATACTACTTCCAGCTTCGGCCATCTGTAATGAATTTCAGAAAGCGGCCAAAAAAAGCCTGTGAACCAGGAAAGCACTGCATGCTTTAAGAAAGGGCAAAGTCCATTCACTGGGAATTGTGTGTAAATTAAGCTCAGGGACTTAAAGCTGGTGTGCATGTGTGGATGTGTGGACAGGTCTTTTCTCTAGTTCCTCCTGTAGTTCTTTCCTCACTATATTTACATAGGAAAACATTTTGAAAAATGGAAAAGTAGGAAAGGATGATGGAAATGAGTACAAGTGTCTCCTTAGAAATTCATCATTAAGGTAGCCGAAGAGATCCCAATGTCCAGTAGCATGTAAGGCTAGAATTGGAAGTAACCAGCTTTCTGTATTTCAGTTAATCACACTATTCTGGGGTCTCTGTTTCAATGTTTACGGGCCATAGCAAAAGTTTTCTGAATTGTGCCTCGAATGATTTTTTAAAAATACATTTGTACTGCATTTTAGGAAGAGTTCCATTTAAAACAAAAGTCTTTACAGGGATATGCATCATTTATGTTGGAATCAATATATGTAGACTATCTCAACTTTTCAAATTTTGATTTCCTCAATCAATTGGAAATTTACTGTTTCCTTCTTTGTGATTTCTACTCTAATCACTTTCTAAATCATTTCAGAGCAAATACAAGGGATTAGATTCTGGAAAACTGATTTTGAGGAGTAGGGGATATATGTCTTACAAAATAAAAATATAAATCAATTGTTTTCTTTATATTTATTCTTCTATAAAAAGGCTTTTTGGGGGGCCTCCCTGGCCACCAGTGAGGGTCCCACATGGCGCGCAGACCTCTCCTGCCGCCCACCGCTCCCCACAGCAGTGTACCTCGGTCCTTCTGCCTGTTCTGCTCCCTGCTCTGGCTCTGGTGAATTCTCTCACCCTCCCGCACTTCTCACTGTACCCAGTGCTTGTATAAATAAATATAAATCTTAAAAAAAAAAGCTTTTTTGGGGGGTAGAACTGAAAACTTAAAGTTCTGAATGTTTATGTGTGTACTTTTTACATATCTTAATTGACTAAATTGTATTTTCATGTAGTAAGGGCAATACTTTTGTATCTATTTCATATTGAAATGCTTTTAAATAACATCTTCATTAAAATATGTACTAAATTTGTAAATGTAAAACTGAACAGCTCCCAAAATTGTTTCTGTCCAGTGGGGCAGGCAAAAAGCCACACCCTCATTGTTCTTCCTATCTGAGATGGGAAAATCTGAAAATTTAAATGAGGGTAGGGTAGATCAAGGCTTCTCAGACTATTTGAAGACCCAAACGGGCCTTTTTACCTTTTTTTCTTTTAATTTCCTGTTTCTCTTAGACCATTATGTCATTCAACTAACTCTATAATGCTAGAGCATAGCAGTAGTCACATGCTATCCATGTGCGTTTGACAACCCCTAAACTTGTCTATACCATCTCTAATGAAATGAGTCCAGGGACAACATACTTGAATGTCACAACAATGTCATTAAGTTTCTGAATATTTACTCAGTTTTGTTACTTACCTGATCATGGACTAGTAATAATCTACTTGCAGGCAAACATCTTGAAATAGCACTTGATAGAATAATGATTAATGACACACACCCTGGAACCAGACTGCTTGGATTTGCATTCTGGCTTTGTCATTTTGCTAGCTATGAGATCCCAGGCATGTGATTCAACCTCTCCATGTCTTGAGTTCCTTATTGGTGAAATGGGAATAACATCTTATATCAAGTATCCACAAGCATGATAGGAATAAAGCACGCAGTCACTCAGAACTTAATAACTTAAAAGCTTGCTCACTATATGGTTGGCAGCCACGATATTATTACTTAAATCTGCCCAGCTGAATTTTGAACCTACTTGAAATTTCTATATTTTCTGACATTCCTAGAACAATTGTTTTTGAAACCTAATTTACTTTTTAAGTCAATTTTAAGCAAGTTAGGCAATCTAAGTCAAGAATACTGTTTCGGAAGTTTGTAATTCATTCACTCAATATGAATAAATGATTCATCCATTAAAGAATATTATCTACTGGATATTTATTAACACACCTTTTTCATGTTCAGGGGAAGTGTTTAGAAATCATTAAGTCCCCAGTTTATTACCGAGCTGTTAGAAGTCAAAACTGAAGAAATTTGGCTGAAGATGGGTGTATCTCTTTTCTTACTTAAAAAGATGTTATTGTCAGGTCCTTAGTTTGAATTATTTTACTCATCTTCCAAAACATTTAAATTGGCATACTCAATGCTGTGCAGGCTACAGCAAATATTGTGCCTTTGAGTTATACAAAATGAAACGTGGGCCTCCCTGGTGGCGCAGCAGGTTGAGCACAGCACTGTGAAGCTGTCCACAGCCTCTGCAGCACGGGTTTGATTCCCGGCTGGCCAGGGAGATACCCACATGGCACGGCAGACCTCTCCTGTCTTGCCCATTGCTCCCCTCAGCAGTGCTTTCTGTCCGTCTGCCTGTTCTGCTCCCTGCTCTGCCTCTGGTGAATCCTCTCACCCTCCCGTGCCTCTGGCCTATACCCCGGTTCTTATATAAATAAAAAATAAATCTTTAAAAATAAAATAAAATAAATCTTTAAAAAAAATGAAACATGATCAATAGTTTTCATTTAGTAGCACCCCAGTGCCAGTGGTGAGTTTTCCTCTTTAGTAGGTTACTATTGACATTTGTTCTAAAATTGATGAGTATTTGTTTCTTTGGGAAATGACTGAAAATTGTTGGGAATATGGGCTACAGTTGAACATGCAGACAAAAAGGTATCGAAAATACCATAAATTCCTTCCTTTGAAAAGAGGCTTATTCATGTATTCATCAGTTGTTTGTGATTGTATACCCAGAAAATATGTTTTTAGTGTCTTTGTTCATTCATTCATTTGATAAATATTTATTAGTGTTTACTATGTGAACACTATGCTATGGTTCTAGGTGCTGAGAATATTTTCAGTGATAAAGTCAAATAAAATCCCTGTCCTAAAGTTAACATTGTAATAGGGAGACAGGGAAGAAAACCAGACCTAAAAAAAAACATGGTAAGGTAAGCATTATGGAGTAAATAAGTAATAAGAAGGTACATAGAAAGATCTATTTTAGGAAAGGTGGGCAGAATAAATGTCTCTAGGGAGATTCAAAGGATGAGAAGGAGCAAACCCTGTGAAGAGCTGGGAAGAGCTTTCTGGCAGGTGAAAGCTGTTGTTTACACTGTGCAGTGTCTTGCACCAGGCATTTCAAATAACTCATCAGTTGTGGTAGAAGCTGTATCTTTTTCTCCAGCTGTTTACAACCTGTAGTGGAAGACTACAAAAATGACTGCCAAAAAAAAGTAATTTTTACTTTCATTTGCTATGCCAGTGTTTCTGCCTCTTTGGAGCTGTTAATTTCTCCATTATCTACCACATCCTCCCAAGACCTCTCTGAGGACTGATCAAGGCTCTGGTTCGAAGTTCCCGAGGCATTGTCAGAGCACAAAATGCAGTCCATGTGCTCATGACTTTATTACATGTTATCCATCAGCATACTGCAGGCACTTCTCAGGCATTTAATTCTATTGGGAGTTTTTTCTGATACAAATTACCTTCATTAACTGTAATTTTTTATACATTATCTACAGGATTAGCTAGTTTTGGAACTCTTGACTAATACCTTTTTCAGAGATCATAATTCTGTCCATTTCTGCTCTCTCCATCTTATGCTTTGCTAATAATGAATCACTACAATGGCTGTTTCTTATTCTTGCCCAAATGAAGCCATAATTGGTAAGCAATAATTTAGAATTTACTTCCAATACTGAGAAATAATCATCTGGTGAAATGTAAACTAAATTTTGGTTTATTTTTTTGCAAGTAGTATGCAAGTGAAACATTTTTTATTTAAAAGTTAATTTTTATAGATTTCTTGTAAAACAGATTTATATTATAAAATTTCATCTTTTTTAGTGGAGTGGGAAGTATCCAGAAAAGTTCATTAATGAATCTTGAAAATTTTGATCATGAGCTACTTACAGTGTCCTTTTTGCATACTTCAATGATACTGAATACCTCTTTAAGACAGGAGATGAGTAATGCTGTATCTAGTGAAACTCTAGGAAGAATTAAATGCAATCATCATTAGCAAAAATTCTAAAAACAGCTTGTTCTTACTCAGTACTTTGGCTTCCTTGCTATCTTAATTCTGTATGTTGCTTCTTTATATAAGATGTGCTACTCTTAGTATTGCAAATCTGTAGCCAAGTATGAACAAATGACCTGGATTCTGAGTTTCTTATACACTGTGAACTGGATTTTAGTCTCAATTTTAGTAACAGTAAATCTGTAAAATAAAATGATAAATATGATGTAAATTTCAATTTTTGATTGGATTGATGAAAGACTTTAGAATGTTTACTGACCTTTTATCTATAATTTCTATTACTTATACAGTTACCATTAATTTTATATTGTCTTGTTAAAATATAATACACTGATTTTGTGTCCTGTTCTCTAAATCTAAGCTGTATAACGTGATTTTTTAAATGCATAAAATATAAATATTTTAGGAATGATTCCTTTTGGCAGAAAACATCATAATAACATTTAGAACAATCAATGAGTTTTGGTGTTCCCTTGGCAAATTATTATTTTTTCTTCAGGTTTCCAGTTACAAAATAATAATAAATATCTTACTAAAATGCTGAGTATTTAAAATGACAAATAATTATTTAGAACGAGACTAAAAGTGGAAGAAAATTTAGAATTATTGATAGCTAAGTATTGTATATTTATATTTCCCTATTAGGTCCAGCTGAAAGTACAGAAATATTAAATAATTAATCTAATTAATGAACATACATCTAAAATCCCTTAGCAAAGAATAGAAAACTGAATCTACCAAGGATAAAAGTACTATGTGTGATGGTTATCTCAATGGGTTATTGCAGGAATGGAAAGATGTTTAAATATGAGAATATCATTAATGTGATCCATGCCATTTAAAGATTAAAAAAAAATCAACAGTTGAATATGCATTTAAAATGCATTCAATAAGGCTCATTATTCATTCATGACAACAATCATCAGCAAACTAGGAAAATAAGCACTTTAATCGTGATTGAACTATGTGTTGAAGCCTTGTTTCAATCAGGAAAGTTTGGGCTAAAATCACAAATAACCCCCAAATCTCAAAAGCTGAATTTATAGCAAAAAGATTATTTTTTGTTCATACTACAAGTCCCAGGGTACAGCAAGAGGCTCTGCTTATTCTAGTAACTTGGAGAACCAGGACAGTATATTTTTCCATAATCAACAGAGCAATGAGAGAGGAACATTGTGACTGGTACATTAATTTTAAAACTTTCTTTTAAGATAACAATGTCAATTCTGCTCATGTCACTGGCTAAATCAAGTTATATGACTAATCTAATAAAAGGAGTGGTGAAATGAAATTCTACTATATGTCACGAAGGAAAACTATATAACATTTGGAAACAATCCAAATGACTGTAATAAGAAATATATATATATTTGATCTTTGATGTTGGTTCCTGTTACAGAGCTCCTAAAGCCCTTGGAATTTCCTGAGTGACAAATGAGAGGAGCATTTTTTGGTTATTTATAACAATCTCGTTTAAGCTTTCCCTGAGTTGGTTGACTCTAGTAAGAGTTACCTGAAGTCACTCTTGGTGGGCCTCATACGTATGGGGACTGGTTACCAAAAATCCGACCAGTGATTAAAGGGTTGGGATTTTCACTACCAATGGCCAATAATTTAATCAAATGTGCTGGCTGAACAGAGCCTCCTTAATAATCCCCAAACAACAGGATTCAGAGAACTTTTGGATTTACAAATGCATTAAGATGCTGGAAGGAAGGAATGCCCATGGAGAGTTTGGAATTTTTGTACCCTACTCCCTCTTAACTTTCCCTGTGTATCGCTTCCATTTGCCTGTTTCTGAGTTGTATCCTTTATAATAAACCAGTAATAGTATGTAAAGCACTTTCTTACCTGACTTGTGGGAGTTGTTTTAGCCATTACTGAGCCTGGGAATAGTCATGGAAACCCCCAATTTATAGTTGGTTTATCAGAATTATGGGTAGCCTGGGCACCCTATTGCACCTGGCATCTGAAATGGGGGCAGTCTTGTGTACTGAACCCATAACCTGTGGAGCCAAATACTAACTACATGCATTAGTGTCAGAACTGAATTCTGTAGTTGGTTGCAAACCCAGTCAGAGAATCTGAAACTCTCACATCCCACTCCCATAAAAATTAAAGGTTTAAGAGATGATTATTATATATACCAGAGAATCATTGCATTAATTATTAATTTAGTAATGTTATATTAATAAATTATTTACTAATACATTATTTATTAATATATTGATAATTATTGATGTTATAATTTTATTTCTATTATATAATTTTAATAGCAATGTGTTTGATAAATTAAGTTGGGGAACTTTTACTCTTCTTCTCATCTCAATCAATTAGTATTGAGTTCCTTAAAGGTTAGACAGAAGTTGTCTCTAATGCTTCTAGACTTGGTACTTTTTGGTGGATGAATTTTTTTTAATTGACATGATTTTGCTACTAAAATCATATTTTACATCTGTTACATTTGTATGTATGTATTTTTCCCATGATGTGGTTCTATAATATAATTATAGTTAAAATTACAGTTAATAAAGTGTTGCTAATATTGGGAAAATACCTATAACATTAGACTTATAACACAGGATTCCAGTGACATCTGTAGTATGACTTGCTAATATTTTTAAAACTAATGGAGAGAGAGGAAGAAGGAAAGTATCCTCCAAGGATATCCTCTGCTGCTGGGTACCCCAAGGCTTTTTTACTGATATTGAATGAATTATTAAATGTCTTTCTCGGTTTGGGATTTCCTCACCACAAAGGGTGTTTTAAAGTCAGACTACATTCATGTCCATGCCTTGAGTTGAGGGTTTTGATTTTTCTCACAGTAGGCTTTTCCGCAACCCAGAACCTGCCCAAAGGCAAACTTTTTTGCTTCCTGCATCAGTGAGTAGAGGTTTCTGGTATCTCTTTCAAAGAGGGGGGCAGTTATTTCACAGTCTGTCTTTATGCAGGAGTCTCAGTTCTAGCTTCTCGTTGTATGTAAACCCAAGACCACATCTGCCATTCCCATATAGATGTTACAATCCATAATTTTACACACACACACACAGAGATATGATTATTATATATATTTAGGCCAGATCGCCTCTTTCCCCAAATCCCCTCAACTCATAGCTGGCTTTTTATTTTATTGTATTACTTTTTATTACTGGGGTGACACTGGTTCAACACTATATATGATTCAGGGGAATAGGTTCACACCCCCTCAGATGTACATCACCACAACACAGCCACCACCAGACCACAGATATCCCTTCACTATATACCACTGGGCCATTTTACCTCTTTATTCTCATCACAACTTCTGTTCCAGTAGCCTCAACTCTGCAGTTATAGTTCTACTATTTGTTTTGGTTTAGGCTTGTCTATTCCTTTGTTTTATTTCTCTGTATTACATATGAGTGAGATCATCCAGTATTTCTTTCTCCCTCTGTCTTACTTCGTTTTACATAATCCCCTACAGTTCCATCTAGGTCGTTGCAAATGGCAAAATTTCATCTTTTCTTATACCTAAGTAGATTCAATCGTGAATATGTACCATATCTTCTTAATCTACTCATACGTCCTTGGGTGCTTAGGTTGTTGCCAAAACTTAGCTATAGTAAATAGTATTGCAATGAACATAGGAGTGCATATATCCCGTCAAATTAGTGTGTATGAATTCTTTGGATAAATATCTAGGAGTGGAATTGCTAGATCATATGGTATATGTTTTTTTACTATTTTGAGGGGCTTCCATACTGTTTTCCATAAGCCCTGGACCAATCTACATTCCCACCAAAAGAGTATAGGATTCCATTTGCTCCTTTTGCACAACATTTGTTGTGTCTCGATTTTTTTTGATAGGAGTCATTCACACAGGAGTGAGGTGGTATCTCATTGTTGCTTTGATTTGCATTTCCCCTGATAATAAGTGATATTGAACAATTTTTTAAGTGTCTTGTAGGCCATTTGTATATCTTCTTTGGAGAAGTGTCTATTTAGCTCTCTGCCCACTTTTGAGTGGGTTCTCTGTTTTCTTTATATTACTTGTATGAGTTCTTTGTAGATCTTAGATATCACTCCCTTGTTGAATGTATTATGTGCAAATATTTTCTCCCAGTTGGGGAATGTATTTTCATTTTAATGATAGTTTCATTCACTGTGCAGAAGCTTTTTAGTTTGAAGTAGTCCCAGTTGTTTGTTTGTTTTGACTATTACAAAAGTTTATTTAAAAAAAGTTCTGTAAGAAAATGTACATAACCCAATTTTTATATCATAGTAAAAAGAAGCTGTGCAGAGAGGACATATGGAAGTGGCTGATTTCTCTGGCAAACACAGCCACTGCTTATACTTGTTCCAAGACTTCTAACATGATAATACTATTTCCTTGTATTACCACCATTCCACTACTGTTCTGTTGCCCACTAGTTGCCATCTCCACACATTTATCTATCACAAGATTCATAAAGGGATCAAATCCCCCTGGTACTCCTTGGAAATGTCTGCCACCATTTAATTTCAATGATAACTTTTTGCCCATAAATTTTTTCAACTCAGGAAGGTGACCTTTGCTCATGGTGTCTACTCCACGAGCTCAAAGATGCCTCCAGACAAAATTTGTGGCCTCCCCCTCCCATCCAATTGTTTATTTTTTATTTTCCTTATAGCTGGTTTTTATTTCTCTTCATTCTGGTGCAGATCAGTGTCATTCTTTATCACTTAAACTTTGTCTTTCTTTTATTTTTCCAGACTATTGTGTTTGTAGCAGGCAAAGAATATCCATGAGCTCAGTCCACCACATTGATAGAATCCCTTGCTTTATAATGAAGGAAAAATAATAGTTTACCAAAATATAGGAATGTAATGATGACTTATGAGTAATACATTGAATCAGGTTGAGAGTAAACTAATTGGGGAATGCTACCTAGATCTTTCTTCATTCAATATTTACTCAGTATGTACTATGTGAGATGCTAGAAACTGTTCTACACCTTGGAGATACAAAGATAAATAAAATAGAATTTCTTTCCTTAAGGAATTCATAATCTGTCAAAGAGAATGATATAGAACAAATAGAATGCAGTGAGATAAAAGCTAAAAAAAGTATTTGTAATTGCTTTGGAACATTTTAGTAAAATGCAGTATAATTATTTTTGCCTTTCAGAGTTAGAGATGTGATAAGAGTGTATGATATTTCTAAAAGATCTTATACTCAATAGAACAAAGGAAAACTCACAAAACAAAAGGAAAGAATGATATTTAAGGCAAGGGCAAACCATATATTGATGCCATATATTGATTTGCGTAGGGAATTAGGAATAAGTAAAAAAGTGATGGCAGATGAATTTAGATGACTAGGCACAGGTAATTGCATTTTATTCTGTAGGCAAATGATTTGTTGCTTTTGTAAATTAGGAGGATGACATCAGTGTTATCTTCCTAAAGATGTAAGTTGCTGAGAGAAATGCTTGACACAGAGGGTCAAGGGAGGCCTGTTGTGCCCAGTCCGGTCAGTGATGATGGATTTTGAAAATTAAGAGAAGTGAAGAGAAAGGATAAGTAGATTTCAGAAGTGGGGGACTTTAAAAGAAAGTTGCAGAGTTAGGATAAACAGAGGACAGAAAGGTGATTAAAAAAACCAAAATTTATTGAGCACTGACACCAAGTCAGGCATTTTACCAACTTCCCTTAACTCTCACAATTCTGTAAAAATAAGTGATGGAGTTAAGACAGACTCAGACAAGTTATGAACATTCCAGCATCAAACCTGTGAGCTGTAAGCCAGTATGGTCTGACTTACAAGCTGGTTTTCTACTCCTTTGTTACTCCACTGTAGGGATTTTTTTTTTTTTTTAATTCTAATCATTTTTTTTTTTCATGGAAGTCTAGCTCATAGTTTAATAAAGTGAAATGATGAGCAATTCAACAGTCTCTAAATAACTATAATTTGAAACTTCAAATTACTTCTCAACTGTAAGTTAATTAAATCTTCCAAGACTGGCCCTCTAAAGTTGAAAAGAACTTGGCATGTGTTACATGTCATTAGGCTATATCTATCTTTGCAATGTGATGATTCTGCACCCCAAATTTTCTATTGATGTCAGTGTGTGATTTGATAGAGTTTTGGGGCTAGAAGGGATAATTAATCCCAAACCTTCTGGTGAAATTTATCAGAAGCTAATTCACAATCTGTATCCTCAGCACTAAGCTAGTTCATTTTTCAAAAAACAGTGATCACTCAGGAATATCTGACAAATACTGTGTCACTACACATGGAAGCCAATCACAATTATTGATGGATCAGTTATTGCAGGAAGTCATTTTGGACCTTCAAAAGAAAGGTTTTCTTTAAGTCAGTACAGAAGATTTGATTATAATAAGCAGAACAGAATACTATCCCTAACTAGTTCTGCAAGCTAGATTCTTCCCTTTTTCCCCACTCTAAACTCATATACATTCTTTCCTTTTTCCTTCAAAACACTAATGATGGGAACTTAAAAAATACTGCCATGAACCTCAGTTTCTAGGCTTACCCCACCTATGCTTTACACATAGGTTAAATTATGATTTGTGGGTCAGAGGTAAAGGGAGTCTGCCATGGTGGTTTCGAAGACAAATGTTAGAACTGGATTGCCTGGATTTAAATCCTTGTTCTGATACTCACTTGTTATGTGATCCTAGGGTACTTAGCAAGTTACTTATTAACTATAAATTAAGAATAATAAGATCTACATCTCATGGGACTGTTTGAAAATTAAACTGTATGCAAATAACTTGGAATAGAGCCTGGAAAATAGGAAGCCTACATAGTGTTTATTAGCACTGGCATTACTGATATTTATAAGCAATAACTTCTATTTCAGTGTGTTAGAGTGATTGTTATTAAATTTAGAAAATAAAATATTTGCTATCTTATTTCCAGTAAGCAAAATTTTTAGTACACTAAGAACAGGCAGTCTCTTTTATGCTTTCCCATTATGGTGTTTCGCACCCATTTTGTTGTGTAAATCTTTCAAATAGAATTTAAAACTGAAACATAAGTTCTAAAACTGCTATCTAAATTGAATATGGCTTTTGTGCTTTTAAAAATGTATTTTCTTTGTTACATTGGAAATTTGGTACATCTACAATCTTCCTGGTTTAAGTAATCTTTAGAAAATTAAAATGACAAGAAAGGTGGGATTAACCAGATTTATGGTTCTCAAAGGAAAGTTGTGAACAGCTTTCAAATGGCAGATGTAGCTATTTTAATGGATAGCCCAGACTGGTCCATAAGCCTGCCCAGTGTTGCACTGTCCCATAGACAGCCACTTAAATAATGTAATGGCATGAAAATGGTTCTGGTAAAGAATTCTTTGAAACAAACTGCAATGACTTATTGTTTGGAGCTGTCTAAAATGCCATCATCATCCTAATGGCCCATGGTCAGAACATTTTTCTTCAGATGTTTTATTTCTTCCTCTGGCTCCCCTTTATCTGTTGAAATTTTCTTTTTTTTTATCTGCATATTTTTAGTAACACAAATCAGGCTTAAGTTTCATTCACATCATCTAGCCTCCCCTAAATTCTTTGCCCTTCTTTTTTGGCTTTAGATCAAGAGACATCCTGTCTTCTAATCTCATCCTTTGTGAGTTGGTTTTAGTAAGATTTAGGGTAACCTTATCTTCAGGTTCAGAGGGCTACTTGACAGAAGGATTAACAGCACAAAGACTCAGTGGTGAGAGGCCTGTGGCATTGAATTTGAGAAGACACGTATACATTTAGCAGTCCCTTATATAAGGCACAGCATGTTGTATAATGTGCCGTGCTTTATAGCTATAGTAATGGTAGCGTAACTAGATGTATCACAAAAGCACCACACTTCCTTATTGATGTCCATGGCAGATGATGCTAATTGATCATGGCAACCTTGCTGTCCTTCTGAACAGTCACTGTAGACAGTCACTGCCAGTCTTTTGATGTTGGGTCTTAAGATGAAACCTATTTGCCATCCAGGATATGATTTTTGCAAAAGACAAAAAGTGTTCTTCAAATGGGTTTTTCTTATATTGATTCTCCTTAAAAAAGAAAGAAAAACAAGAGGACAAAGCTTTAAATCTCAACATTTCTTTAGGGAGGAAATATAATATGGTTCAAAATATCAGACATCTCAAGCAAGACTTTGGCAATGCTGAATTCAGTCTGTTCATAGATTGGCAGCCTAAAGTGCTGAAACTCAGTGCTATTCCTTAAGATGAGATCAATATACTTCAGTAACAGACTGGAAACAGAGTTGACATTCTCTTACAGAATTTCAGAACCTGAATTTCATATTTCTCAGGCTGAGCGCTTTCCTTCTTTCGTGCAATGGTGGGTGAAAAGGGGCGACTCATTTCTCAAGAGCTTTGATTATGCTCAAGCTCTTGGATAACTTCTTTGTTGTGCCATCAAAGTCCTAGAATATGAACAAAGTTTACTTAATAATGACAGCCAATACATAAAGCACATAAATGCCTTATTTTGGCCATGCTCAGTACTCTTAGACAACATCACTTTTCATTCTCTTGGCAATTCTCTGAGGTAGGGCATACTTTCATGCCTAGGGAAAAGGTGAGGAAATTGAGAAGAGGGAGCCCTAACTTGCCCAAAGCCCTCCAGCTATCAAGTAGCAGAACTGAGGCTTTTGTCCAAGGCAGTCTGACTGCAGACTCTGCTCTCCTGACTTCCACAGGAGCCCTCTTTCCTTGAACTGCAGATTTTCTAATTCTTCTTGTTTGATGGATCATATCATCTAGTCTGTTTCTAGCTCCAAAGAAGGAAGATCTTTGATCATGTGAGATTTTCTCGGTTAGTACATTCTAGAATATTAGTCTGGGGTTGAGGTATCTGGTGAATCATAGCCTCACCATCACTAGCAGGAGTAAGGAACCCTGGTTAAGCCGAGGCTTGAAGAGTACATCAAGAATGCTTCAGGACCTGATGAGAGTGAATAGTTCTGAGTTTAGCCAAGAGGAGGCTGGGGTTGATAAGAACTAAAAGCCAGAAGAGTACTTTTCTAGTGAAGTCAGCCATGTTTCTTTAAATGTTGTCTTTGAACCACCTGCATTAAAAGTTAATACATCCCAAGTCCAAAAAATATCTCCTCCATATTGTTTTGTTTTGATTATCAAAATAAATACATTTGAGCTATGTAAGCTTATCAACTATGTGTTAATTAGATTGCTTTTCTTTGCAACCTGAGAAACTAGAAATAGGGAGAAGTCTTTGGCTTCTGAAACTTAGAAGACAGGAAGTTGGAAGGTAAGGGTGGGAGGATATTACAATTCCAGGGAGTGAGGAAGCCAGAAGGTGCATAAGAACACGGGGAACCTGGAAGAGGGAATAGGAAGGTAAATGTTAGGGCTTGTCTTCCTTTTTTTTCTCCTTACTCTACCCCAGAACAAAGAGCTGTTCAGGACTTGGTGCTCTCTAACCTATGTCCAGACCTTTTCTTCTTGGGTTCCATCAATTTTAGAGAGGAACTACCTTTGCCTTTCCCCACTCAGTTCCTGAGAGGAAGAGGCTGAGTTTTCCCCAGGGCCTCCCTGGTGGTACAGGGGGTTAAGATGCAACCTATGAAGCTCTCCACAGCCACTGCAGCATGAGTTCAATCCCTGGCTAGGGAGCAATTTACATGGTGCAGCAGACCCCTCCTGCCTCACCCACTGCTCCCCTCAGCAGTGTATATCAATCATTCTACCTGTTCTCTTCCCCACTCTGTCTCTCACCCACCACACCTCTGGCCTATACCCCAGTTCTTGTATGCATAAATAAATAAATCATTAAAAAATTGCTTTTGGTAACAGGTCACTTTCCTCTCCTTGCAGCTACCTTCTCTTCTTTCAGATTCTTACACAGATTTCTAGCTGACCTTGGCCCAAGGTGGAGTGAGGAGAGACAGAAGGGGGAAGTATGAAACAGCTCTTCCTTGCAAAGGAGGTAGTTTCATACTGTCTTATTGTCTCTGCCGATTTTCAAATGTTCTTTCTTTCATCACCCTTCCTGTTTTTGTCTTTATCACCCCAAATAAAAAATGTTTACCAAGGAATAAACTGTGCCTAGAATTGTAATATCCCCCAAGTCTTGCCACATGGTAAAGAAGCCCTGAGTGTTTATCATGTTATCTAATTAGGCATCTCCTTGGTTAGCCTTTTGTCTTTTTCCTTCAGAACACTTACCACAATTTATAAGTACAGAGCATAGTGGGTGCTCCGTAAATATTAACAAAGTGAATGCTGTCTGGGAGCACTGTTTGTGACGCATAGGGATACCCACAGAGGCCAATTTGCCAGCTATATGCATAATTTAGTTTCCTGGCTATAGTCAGAGCTTACCCCAGTGTTTGCTAGAATGTCTGGTATCATCTTTCATAAGTTTTCCTGTACCTAATGATTACTGTTGCTTGTGAAAAGTATTAGCTGCAACTGTTTTACCCCTTTCGTTCTGATCATAAGCCTTCATGCATCCATGGGAATTTCTAGCTGTGAAAGACTAATCATTCAGGTATTTGGTCCAACCGAAGTATCAAACAAAGGAAGGACAGCAAGAGTTTGGTTGGGCACAGAAACGAATGATATTAAAAGGGCTAGGCTCCTATTTCCACAATAACCTTGCAAGTGAGATATTAGCTCCACATTACAGATGAAGAAACGAATGACCTGACAATTAACTACTCACTCAAGAGTCACAGAAAACAAATGGTAGAACCAGGATTTAAAGCAGCCTGGCTTCCATGACCTGTGTTCATCCATTTGCTCTTTCGGGGTACCAGTTGATGATAACATTCCTAAAAACAGAGTCTTCCTTTCTGCTCTGGATTCTTCAGCAAAAATAATGATATCATCAACCTGGTAGCAGTGACTCAGTGTTTTGACAGCATTCTTTCTCATCCACATTTTAGCTTTCCATTTTCCTCCATCCTCCACTGCTATTTCCTGGCCTACCTTTTCTTCCACTTTTACCCCCTTCCAGAATTAGAATATTTCCTGAATTTCCCTCTCCTACCAACACTCAAAATTAATTTTAATCTCTGTAAACTGTTTAGATATTGAGGTATACTTTGTTGCATAAACAAGTAGATATTGTCCATTGTAAATGCAATTGCCTTAGAAAATAACATTGTTTATAAGTGAAGTCAAAGGTTGCTTTTTACAGATTGTTTCTGCAAAAGCAAATAGACCCTTGTCATTCATAATAAAGGTTAAAATGCTTTGAAATTTAGGATCAACTGCTGCTCCTTTTTCAGGGGAGGTAAGGAAACACTTGGATGTTTAAATATACTTGTGTGGGAGTGTTGTTACCACTGTAGATTGTGCTTTACAGTTGCCATTTTATCACATCAAAAAAATGTTATCTATAGTCAAATGTTCCTATATTCAAAGCTATCCCCTGTTCTTTTGTCCCCTTTCTTCAACTAAAAGAAAAAAAAAAAAAAGCTGTGGAAATGACTAGCATGTAGTACCAAGAGTATCACAGACCAGAACAGGTGTTTTTGTACTATTATTATAGAATCATTGGCAAAAGAAAGGAACATCAACCTTGCTTTAAATCATTCAGTTATTCTCTTTTAGACTCTTGGTGCCATAATAGACTTTTGATCTCAGGCTTCCCTGTCAATGGGAAGGACCAACAGGAGATCAGAGGACAGAGAACGAGAAGTAGGGGTATTTCTTCCCTTTCCTCCTGTCAGTGACCTCAACTGTGAAGATCCAGTTGTTCTGTCTCTATGGGTCTTTGACCCTGTAGATCTAGAAATGATAATAGAGGCCCACTGATTGGTATGTCTTAGTGTCTAATCATCCTCTGTGTGTTTCTTCAGCCCTGTTCACACCTCTGTAAGGAGTTATTTATTTGAGCCATAAGGAGTGAATTGTTTCCTTTCAGGTCCCTGACTCTAGAGAATGAGACCTGGAGCCTCCCTGGTGATACGGGGTTGAGTCTCAGTGCTGTTATCACTATGGTCTGAGTTTGATCCCCGACCAGGGAGCTAACTCACATGTGGCACAGCAGACCTCTCCTGTCTCACCCGCTGCTCCCCTCAGCAGTGTATTTCAGCAGCTCGGCCTGCTCTGCTCCCCACTCTATCTCTGGTGAATCCTCTCATCCCCCACACCTCTGACCTACACACAGGCACAAAAAGAATGGGATCTGGTAAATATAGGGTTATTTATTGACCTTGTGAGCCAGGAATTTAGATTCTGTACTCAGAACAGGGTGAAACCACTGAAATGTGATAGGATAATGGGTCCCCATTTAAGATGAGTATATTGATAGGGTACAGGGGATAAGAATGGGAGAAGGGAAATAACTGGAAAACTGTACTGGCAAGGAATGTATAGCTAGAGTCTGAGTGACAATACAGGAAATAGAAAAATGAGTGGATTCAGCATAAAACTTGCAGAGAGAAACTTGCATAGACTTGCAGAAAGGAAATAATGAATCAAGAATGACTTCTAGGTATGTGGTTTGAGCCACTAGAGAATGGTGAGGATGGGGAACTAGGGCACATTTCTTGATGGGTTACATTTGAAATGTCTGTGAAATATCCAGGTAAAGATTCCTTGGATTTCAAGGAATGAGTTGGAGCTAGAGATACAGATTGGGTTGTCAGCATAGTGATAATATTTAAAATCAGAGATGGAAGTGGATATAGTCCTGGAGAAAAAGAATATTTAAAAAACAGAGAAGAAAGCCCAGGAGCTCCCAGCATTTAAGTCTTTAGGAGCTATTTGAACACACATTGAAATTCCTCCCAAAATAGTGTTTCAACAACATATGAATCTAATTTTAGAGAAAAGAATGAATGCTTCAGAAATCCAATGTGAAAATGCTAGGTAGTTCAGTTCTCCCTATTAAATAAGCTTGATATCTCACTAGACATATCTTTAAAAAAGAGCAGTAGTTCTACACCTTCTAGGAATACTTCTTACTTCAGCTTTGAACATTGACACAAATATAACTCATGTGACCACTTAAGTTGCAAACTTGTGAATTGACTATAGATCTTGTACAGTTAATTTGCCTCCTTATCTCAAGCTCTTATTCCTAACCAACAGGATTACGCTCAGGTGGTGAATTCTACATATTGTCTAGCTTAATTTAGAAATGTGCTTACATTGATAAGCTCTAGCTTAATTCAAATGAAGGAAAGCCTTTGAATTCCACTTTTCATTTACTAGAATATTTGACAATAAATGTTTGAAAACGACACCAGTGTGTTACTACTAATGCAAGCCATCAACACCTAAATTTATTTGCTTTTTACTTCAAAAGTATCACACCCTGCAAGGAGACATTCCTTGTTTTTTTCTTTAGGTCCTCTACAAATGATCATCCTCTGACTCCAGGGACCTATAGATTTTATTATATGGCCTTCCAGCTTGTATATTATAACATTGAACTGTCATCTGTAGCATCCATTAGAATGTTATTGATAAAACTTCCACTTGTATTGAACTAAGCACTCAATAAACCACTATAAGTAAATTGTTGTGCTCTTACCTCAAAGGATAGCCTATTGATTCCCCCTATGAGTATGAGCCTAGCAGAATGACCGTAGTTACAATTCCCTTGTAGTACCTGTAAAATGTTGCATAATGTCTTTTTTGAGGTTTCAAGAAATAAAGAATCATTTTTAACATCCTTTGCTAAAACCCTGTATCATTTTTTTGTGTAGAATATTTATTTTAAATAAATAATTTGCCACTTAATTGTTGTACTATTCTAATCGATAGTACCGGCTAGAACGTTTTCATTTATAATTGCATTATATAATAAAAGTAAACCATGCCCATAATAAGAAAATTGTGCTCATTCTTCAAAGGCAACTCCTCTTAATAGTTCATTTTGGGTTTTTTTGAGTGCCTTCAGAGATTGTGTATATTTGTATTTGTGTGTATATTACAATTTTGTTTTCTCAAGTAGAATCATAGCATTCCTACTCTGAAAATTGGTTTGGTAGTGAAAATGAAACTTTCTCCTTTTTCTATCTTAGGAATCTTTCTACATTGCCATTGATTAATGTGTCTTATTTTTTAAAATAGCTTCCATGCATATTATTGCATAGCTATGGCTTAACGTATTCATCTAAACCTATATGATGGACCTCTAAATTTTCTCTCTGTTTTTCTGTAAGAGTTATAATGAGCATGCAATGAAATTGTATCTCCATGAACTTGTAAAATTTCCTTCATTTAAAGATATGTGAGATTTGGGTGTGAAAAAACAGAATACCATATATGTTACCTAAGGAGTTAAAATCTTCTTCAACTATAGTGACAGCATCAGTAGAGCAAAGTTGAGGAGGGAGAGAAAAATCTGAAGATTGAGGATTGGAAGTATTCAAGAACACCTGACAATTTTACTCATTTTTAGATACTGTCAAATTTTCACTAATGGGCAACTTATAGCAAGTTTTTCAAAAGTTTTCAAGAGTAGGGCCTCCACTGGTGGCGCAGGCGGTTGAACGCAATGCTGTGAAGCTGTCCGCAGTCTCTGCAGCGCCGGTTCAATCCCTACCAGTGAGGATCCCACATGGCGCAGCAGACCTCTCCTGCTGCTCCCGCTGCTCCCCTCAGCAGTGTATTTCGCCAGTCTGCCTGTTCTGTTCCCCACTCTGTCTCTGGTGAATCCTCTCACCCTCCTGCGAATCTGACATGTACCCAGCTCTTGTATAAAAATAAATAAATCTTTTAAAAAAAGTTTTCAAGAGTAAATAATTTGAAATCTCCAATAATTGGAGCTCGTATAGTATTTTTATTGATAATTTAGCATCCTTAACTCATTTTATGATTTATGAAAATATACTTTTAGCACCAAGTATCTTCTTTATTGTGTTCTTTGAAAACTGATGATTTATGATGGTCCTATTCAGTTCAACAGAAGAGTCAATTAACTGGAATAAACCTCTGAATCCTAATGTCTTCATATATAAAATAACAATTTATAAAAAAACCATTGTGACCATTTTAGAAAAATAGACATCTGTACAAAAAAAGTATAGAGTGCTTGTAAAATTTGAACAAATGTAAACCTCAGTAGTAATCCAAAAAATGGAGGGAATATGAAACTTTTTTCCTTATTAAATTGCAAAGATGTGAGTATGGGTAGTGAAATGGGTACTCATTATTTTCTCTTATCTGGAGTTAAAATCAGCAGAACCTTCTTAGAAAACATTTGAGTAGGGCTTTCAAGTGGCTATAGACTAACTATACAATTTGACATAGCCAAATTCCACATCTTGTTATCTATCCTAAGAAGATGGTCAAAAATACCTGCAAAGATTAGTATACACGTATGTTAATCACTGAAACCTAACCCATAGAGAATACATGAACCATGGTGGACCTCTGATAAGTACCTACATATTTCTGGGGGTCTGAAAGTCTCCATACATACATTCTTGGGGAGACTGAAAAAACCCTTTGCTATGAACAAATCTCTGACTAAATAAGCTTTGAACTCTTGCAGAGGAAATACAAGTTTTCCAGACATAAAGCAAAAAAAAGATAGATGACTTACAGTTATGATTTCAGAATTTATAATAAAATTACAGAAATCAGGAAAATAAGGTTCTGACATGAAGAAGATCTATAGATCACTGGAGTAGCATGCAGACTTGAGAAATAAGATCTTGCATTCATGGTCAGTTGATAGTTTACAATGTTTCTAGGTGGGTAAAAGAATAGTCTTTCAACAAATAGTGTTAGCATATTTGGATATCCACATGCAAAAAAAATTGATTTAGATCTTTCACAAATGACTGCAAACAGACATGAGGGATCTTTTTGGAATGATGGGGATATTGGACAGCAGAATTCTGGTGATAGTTTCAGAACTTCTTAAGTATACTAAAAATCTTTGACTTGTACACTAAAAATGGTGAATTTTGTAAATTATGCCTCAATAAAGCTGTTTTTAATGGGGCAATCAAGTGATAGAGAAAAATTTCAAGAGTTCCAGTTATTAATTTAAAATCACATATGTGAAATATGCATTGTAATGAAAGTTAACTATAAAAATTAACAAAGTCTATATTTTTTTAATAATTCAATTAAGTGTATTCAGAATTATCACTGTTCACCATTAAGGACAGAAGAATTCTCAATGAATTTAAACATCAGCTGAAAGGATCCAGGAAAAACTAATAGAATAAAATTCCTTGTGGTGATTGTTAAGCTTAGGAATGAATGTATAAGGAAGGCCTTAAACCTGGAACATCTTCTGGACAACTTTAAATGTCAGTACACAGTCAGTTATCTAAATACCTAAACATCATTGCATATATTTAAATATACTCTTTTGCAAACTCACTATTTCCCTATGATTACATCAAATTACTTGATAGCATCCTTGAAGATATGCATTCAAATTTGGTGATTTTTATGTCATAAGAAAAATGAATACCATTTGATTTTAAGAACAAATGATTCTAATAAATGGATCAAACCATCAAAAGTCTGACAACATTTTTGCAAGTTCTTTCTAACCTAAAGTGAACATTCACAAATGGTTGTTAATGTACATACAGAAGAAAAGTGAATAGGTAATCTGAATAGATGAGTTTATCTACACTCTTGGTTGGTTGCTGCCATTTACTCAAATACCCACCAAGGTTGCCATAGTGAAAAAGAAATTGTCAATCAAAGATGAAGATATAAAATGGAATTGAAAAGTAATTTTACTCTCAAATGGTTTGCAAATATAGATGTTAAGTTTGGAATGAATGCCGTTAATGACCATATTGGGAGAGTTACACACCTGCTGATCACTAGAATATTATAATAAATGAGGTTGATTTTCTTGTTGACTACCTCCATTTTCCCCGAACATTGTCTCATTACTTTTCCTATCACGTTGTTGACCCTTCACTATTAATATTCACAGATATAAAAGTATATTAACTCAGTTTTTAAATATGTATAATGTAGGCATCTAATACACATATTTTTATTTATTTTTATACAAGAGCTGGGGTACTGGCCTGAGGTACAGGAAGGTGAGAGGATTCACCAGAGACAGAGCAGGGAGCAGAACAGGTAGACAACTGAAATACACTGCTGAGGGGAGCAGCGGGTGCGACAGGAGAGGTCTGCCATGCCACCTGGGAATCTCCTTGGCCTGCTGGGAATTGAATCTGTGCTGCAGAGGCTGAGGACAGCTTCACACTGCTGTCCCTCCACATAGTTTTATATGTATATCTTTAAGCATAAGAGGAGCGATGCCGGTGTTGCTTGTCTTTTTCTGCTTTGTTAGGTCACAGAAGGTTTTAGATGGTGAAAATCAAGCCTATATAAGTGAAAAGCTGTTTTACAAAGCAGCCTTTCTTACAGCAACTAAATTGTCCCCAAAAAAGCACATAAGCGTAATGAAGCTTTTAAGTAGTCACACATATGCATTTATATTCTCTCATGAATGACTAATTTTAATTTTTTTTTTTTAAGTAGCAATTCAGCATGCTTTCAGAATCATTTAAGCTTAGCTCATGATTTTGTTTTCCCTCCCAAACCAACTATTCTTGATTATGAGATTGGGGAGGTTTGCATATTTATTTTTGCAAAGACAGTAGGCTAAATCCTCATTACCATATGGGTAGCTTAGTCTTAATACCTCTGTCCTAAACTGGGCATGATCATTTAGAAATTCTTCCTGACATTAGAACCATCATAGTTAGATTTAACCGAGAACTACCCTGTAAAAGCAAAACTTGACCACTGTGAGGGTGAAATCATGCTGTACATCCATTGTGTGGTTCTTGTTGAGCTTCACAGCTTAAGTGGCTCACCTCTTTTAATAAATATTTGTTGGATTACATTGAAAGATCCATTCTAAGAAGAACAAATATTTATTTTGAATATTCATAGTCCTCCTGCTCTTCCCAAATATCTGCATGATTCCTACCTTTGCGTCATTCATTCCAGTGGTTTTGATCCTTTGGTGCCTTCTCCAGAGGGCCTTCTTTAACTACCTTTTCTAAAAATAATTTTTTTTACATGCCCTCTCCTTCCCCCCACCCTTGCTGTCCTTTTTTTTTCTTCTTGGCCTTATTGTGCACAGTTCTGTTATATTATCTCCCCCATTAAACACATGCTTCCTGGGGGTGGTGGTGTTTTCATTTTGATATCCCTATATCTCCCAGATTTAGCACTAAATAGTTAGTTGTTCAATAAATAGATAAGCATGGCAGCAGAAGGGCTTCAAAAAAGATAGTTCTATAAATATTTCCTAAATAACTACAAAACTCTGAACCTAGCTCTGTGAGAGTACTTAATAACCAGTATGTGGTGTCAACCCTTGAAGAATTTACAGGCTAGTAGGAGAGACAGATTAGAGAACAGTCCATGTATGATGATTCCCACATGAATATTTTTTGGTTCAAACAAAAGAAATTTATTTTCTTCTAGTCCTGCAGGAGTACAGTCCAATATCAAGTTGTCAACAGGTTTGACTGGTTCTGAAGCCTCTCTCTTTGACTTGCAGAAAGTCACTTTCTTGCTGTGTCTCCATGTGGTCTTTCTTTAGTGTATGCATGTTCCTGGTGTGTCTTTTTGTTCTCCAATTTCTTGGGGTTTTTTTAATTTGTGTTTTATTGAAGTATTTAAATTTCAGGTGTGAATCATTCAGAATCAACATATATGCACTAAATTAAGTTCACTGCTAAAATCCCAGTTCTGTCTTTCACCATACCATTGTCCCTTTTTTCCCCAATCAATCCACCTACCCCCACCTTCCTCTTCCCTTTTGGTAGTAGAAAATTTATCTATTTTTTTTCAGTCATCTGTTTGTCTTCTCTGTATACCACATCTCAGTGAAATTATATGGTGTTTGTCTTTCACTATGGGCCTAGTAAACTAGGCACAATTCCCTCTAGATACTACCATGATACCTTTTTAATGGATGAGTACTATTCCATTGTGCATATATACCACACATTCTTCATACATTCGTCAGTTGATGGACACTTACGTTGTTTCCAGTTCTTGGCTATTATAAATAGTGCTGCAATAAACATAGGAGTGCACATATCTCTTCAAATTTAAGTTTTTATATATTGGGGTTAAATACAGAAGTGGAATGATGAGGTCATAGGGAATTTCTATTTTTAATTTTTTGAAGTATCTCCATACTGCTTTCCATAAAGGCTGCACCACTTTATAATCCCACCAACATTGTATATTTGCTATTTTATACACACACATACACACACACACATTGTGTATATAACAATGTGTAGGGCTCCCTTCCCTGCACATCCTCTCCAACACTGCTTATTTCTTTCCTTTATTTATTTTTTTGTTTATTTATTTATCTTTACACAGCTGTTGAGTGACCTTCCAGTTCCCTTTCTTTGGTCTTCAGCATCAAAGGTGTGACAGGCCTTTGGTTCTGGTACTGATGCATGAAGCTTTTCAGGGTAATGCCCCAAAGCACTAAGATCTGTGCCACCTGCTACTGGACTGTCCATTACAGAAATCCATCCCACCCCAAGTGCCCCACCACACTACTTCTCTAGTTAATTCAGACTCCAGCAACAGAACATATATACTGGCCTCTGGAAAGGTCTAAATAGAAAAATTGTAGGTAGAACTGTATTTTCCCAAAATGTTGCAGATCAGTTACAGCAAACAGAATGGCGACCGTCAAGGAAAACTATTACTCTGGGTTCCTTTTTGATCACAGCGGCTACGTGGAAGCAACTACAGCTTCGATAAGGGCCCCTGTTACCTTTTGTATAATTGACATTCTGACAGGTATGAGGTGCTACCTCAATAATGTTTTGGTTTTAATGCCTATAATAATAAAAAAAAATTGTGCCCATGTCCTTTACTCAGACTATGATTCGAGGATGTTCTTTTTAAAGAAACTACACAATACAACCATGTATATGAAGGAGCTGAAAGGATTAGATTATCAAACAGACTCCTAAGAATCAGAGGTTGTAGCCAGTCTTAAATTTTATTAATTTCACAGATACAAATTGTATTGCAGAAAGAGATCTGAGACTGCAGTTACAGCTCTCCAGTCCTTTCTAAATGGACATTGGCCCAGATTTAACAGATGAGTTCTCTGTACAATACATGAAATATATTATTCAAAGGGAGCTGTTTTGGTCATTATATACATTTGTAGCTAATCTGATATTTTCCAGGGAACTGTGCCCCAAAGTTCATGGATTCCAGTTTGTTAACCATAAGCAATCCCAAATAGGCCAGGTACATCCTGTGAAAAACATTACTTTTCCCTTAATAAATACCATTAGTGTTTTTGCCTGAAGGTTAATCATGTTTACATGGAGCTTTGGCTGATCACCTTTCTCTTCTGGAATGTCCTTTAGTAGAAGAAAAGAATGAATTGCAAGCCTGTTAACCACCTTTTCCTTCTAGGTACACTAAGCCAGGTGACTACCATCCACTGGAATTGTCAGATAGACTTGTAAATAACTTGCCATTATTTCTTCTTGCTTTACCTTTTTAGATAGTTTCCTGGCTCTGCCACCTGCTAGCTTTGAGACATTGAACAAGTTACATAAAGTCTCTCAGCCTCTCACTAAATTGGTAAGGTGTGAATATTAATTCCTATTTCAAAGGATTGTTGGGAGGAAGAAATGAGATAACACTGGTGAAATAATGTGCAGATTCTGACCCATAGGAGCAATTCAGATGTTGCTTTTCTATTTCCCATCCTTTCTGGGTTTTTTTTTTTTTTTTTTAAGATTTATTTATTTATTTATACAAGCACTGGGTGCAGTCAGAAGCGCAGGAGGGTGAGAGGATTCACCAGAGCCAGAGCGGGGAGCAGAGCAGGTAGAAGGACCGAAGTACACTGCTGAGGGGAGCAGCCAGCAGCAGGAGAGGTCTGCACGCCATGTGGGACCCTCCTCCGGTGGCTGGGGAGCAGCTGGGGATCGAACTGGCGTTGCAGAGGCTGTGGGCAGCTTCGCAACCCAGCGCTCAACCGCTGTGCCACCGGGGAGGCCCTCCCATCCTTTCTGTTTGTAATTATGACCTTCATGTCTTCCCTCCTGGGATCTTGGTATCACATGTTATGGCTCCCCACAACCAACCCTGGCTTTATTCAGTACTACTCTTTCTTTCAACCAGCTGTGATGTTCTCGCCCAATATGTCTGAAGAACCCCTTTCCCCCATGTCAGTCTTGCTGTCTTTGTTACATGAGATCGTCATGAGCATCAACGACTGTGGTGCATCAACAATTGTGGTGAAAAGTGATATTGGAGTAGACTAAGACTGAGAAGTAAAAGATAATAGGTAGGGAGAATAGTAAGGAAGGGTATTTAAAGCAACAAATGACCTGAACTAGCATCATGGCTATGGAAAACCAAAGGAAGAAACCGATATGAAGTTGTTAAGAAAGTGACTTTGACAAGATGTAGCTACTAATGAGCTTAGTTAAAGCAATCAGTGGTTCTTAGGGATCCTCACTAATAAATGAAAGAATATTAAGTATATGTATGTGAGTAACTATAGTGAGACAGTTAGGTGATTCCCAAAACATGGAAATGAAGAAAGCAAGGTTAGCATTCAGATTTTAATTATAATAGTTCTTGGAGCAGAGGTTTCAGACAAATCTAGTGGAACACTTTGTCAATGGAAAGAAGATAAGCACACATGAGCAGAAGTACATGCACACACAGGCACACATGGGCTTTGTCCATCTAAATGCAGTGAAGGTTAGAAACATAGCTGTCAGATATTAAATATGCTTGCAAGAGCAAGATCTTCTTAGTGTGGATATTTATAGGTACCACCTGCTTTAAGAGGAAGCCAGCATGAGCTTAAGTAGATACTAGAATCATTTAGATGAAATTTTATATCTGGATTCTGTTTGATGTGTGACTTTGGGAAAGTCACTTTGCCTTACTAACCTTAGTTTCCTTACCTGTTAAGTGGAGATGATGATAATAATAATAATAGCTATTTTGTAGGGTTTTTCAGAGGATTAACTGAGAAAATACATAGAAGTGCTTGCTAGAGTGATAGCATGTTGGAAATATTCAACAAATGATAGATACCTAGTAATACCTTTCCTTTGTGGAATGAATGCATCAAGTACAAAAGCATAAGTCACTTATTCTAATTATATGCAAAACCAACCTTCTGATACTTGATAGATTATTTTTCTTCAGACAAAGTACTACATTCTAGTAGAATACACTCCAGTCTTGCTAGCTTTGAGATCTTTTTAGGAAGCTCTACATGAAATCAAGGTTGAAAGGAACATATCTGTGACCTACTGGAAGATTGGATTTAGAATGGAATCCAGAATAGAGCAAGAAGAGATTCTATCGGATTAAGAAAGGGAGAAGATAAATATATTGAAAGTGTTTGGCTATGATTCTGTAAGAACATAAACCAGGACACTCTTGTCAGTGCCGGCACAGTGTCTGACAAATAGTAGTTACTCAGCAGACACTGAGCAAATGAAAGAGCCTCAGCTTTTTTCATTTACAGTTGTGGGGTTTATTGTCACAAGTGGACTTTGGCCCAGATTTAACAGATGAGTGGAGACACACAGGTGACTACACATTTATCAAAACAAATGAGATCGTACACTAAAATCTGTGCTTTTCAGTTACAGAATTTTATCCCAGTAAAAAAATAAAAAAGACCATAATTTTCTATTTTCTGATTTCCATTCAACATGCAGTGTAGACTCCTGAGCCTCTTATAACTCCCTGTGGGGAACAATAAATGTATAAGCCCCTTACCTTGAAATAAAAGCCATGCCCTTGTGATTTGAGTCTTACTTTCCCTTTTCACCTGATGTCTATTCCTTACCTACTAGGTCCTAGCCCAGCCGCCTTACCTGTCTAAAGTGTTCATTCCTTGATATTTTCTAGTTGGGCCTCTCTTTGTTTCCCTTGAGTGCATTAAGGATAACTTGCATTTATTTTAACTTTACTGTATTTATGATAACTTTGCACTTACTACTTTTTTCACCTGCCTTTTCCACTAGAATACAAGGTCTGGGAGCATAGGGACCTTACCTTTTTCACCATCATATTCCCCAGTGTATTGGATATTGTCTGACTCAGTGCATGTTTGTTCAACATGTGATAAATATTAACATATGAATGAAAGTGTGTTTCTTTTGTTCTATATGTTGATAAAGAAGTATACTTAAATGTTCCTATAGAATTTGACCCTTACCAATTCAAATAAAAGTGACATGGTCTTATCCTTACCAGCAAAGCAAACCTTTAATAAACTGTCTCAATAAATTTTAGTTGATGTTACCAAACTTTTTGTTTGATACAGGGGAACTTTTTCTTCCATTTTTCCCTTCTACAATCTCTATGTAGCTCTTCTATTTCCTAATTAGACCTTCCTACAGAAGAGACCCTAATGGCATCCCTTATGACAATATTTCCCAAAGCACTTGGATCCTGTATTATATTGGTGAAATGTTTGAGCACACTAACCACGTAGGTACATTTATTTATTTCAGAAATAAATAGGTTGCTGTATAACATAATAATCAAAGATGCATAAAAATAATATTTTAAAGGATGGGATGAAAATCCTAATATTTTCATCCTGCACTTCAATGGCTATTTGTGTACTCCTCTCTGCTCCCCTTATGTTAATCCCACTTTTTTTATTTTTTATTTATTTATGCATACAAGAACTGGGGTGTAGGTTAAAGGTTTGGGGGTGCGAGGCTTCACCAGAAACAGAATGGGGAGCAGAACAGGCAGATCTAATGAAATGCACTGCTGAGGGGAGCAGTGGGCGAGATAGGAGGTCTACTGTGTCATGTGGGTAGCTCCCTGCCCAGGGATCGAACTCATGCCACAGTAGCTGGCAATAGCTTGATAGTGCTCATACTGGAGAGGCCCCCTGTTCACCGCACTTGGAAGATACTGCCTTGAAGCAATATACAGCACATCACTTATACATCTAAATGTAACGCTACAGTAGTGTTAACACCTTTGCATTTTAAATCTTACCTCTAATGATGGATTGAATGGTTTTGTTGTTTTATTTTGCCAATAGATTACAATTTTAGGTCTAGGTGTAATCATCTAACCTAAATTTTTACTGTATTTATTCTTAACAATGTTCAATCATAGTGTTTCTGTAGAAAAAATATGTAGACCATTTTTAGAAGGAGGAAATAATGAAATTTGAAAAGTAGAGAAGGGAGACAAGAAAAATTTATAAAAAAGTCTATGTTGGCTTAAAAATAATTAATTACACTATAAATATTGATAGCAGTACTTGAATGAAATGTTATCTCCTTAGGAAATTGTTAACTGTAGAAAATTACCCATTATTACTTCTAGACAAAGTCACTAAAAATAGAGGGGTAAGTCACTATTCTCCAGTAAAAGACAGTCTTTAAAGAAGCATCAATTCTACAATATAGCAGCCTAAAACAGGTATGGAGATTTTAAGCCTGCTATGTTACCTCTGAGACCTAAAGGAAGCAGAACATAAAAATGAGCCTCTATCAATTTGAAGTAAACCTAATCTTTGTGATCATGGCTGTGGTCTAAATCTATTAAAGATGTTCAAATTCAGTGTCCTTGGTATCATTGCAGGTTGACCTGAATAGCGAGCAATAAACTTGTGTATTATAATTCTGTCTCAAAGATATGTGCTTAGGAAGTGAAACCGACAGTCAGTGTTTTGTCTGTCTCTAAGCAGACTAAGAGCCTATATAAAATGACAGGTGCATTTTTGGGGAAAGAAACCCATAATGTTTTCCTATTTAGTTGGTGACAGTATGTCCCAAGATAACACACGCTTAAGGGGCTGGAACAAGCATGGTTATTAAAGGCTAGCAGTTTCTCAGTTCATACAAATTGAATTTTTTCATAGGTTGCAAGACTGTGGAAATCTAGTGTAGAATACTGAAATAAATTAGCATATTAAGTGACTTTATACATCCAAGCTTGTGAGCTCTTTGAATTTAAGGAAGAAATTTTATTACTTCTTGAAGGAAAAAGCAATTCTTAAATTCCATGGTTGATCTTCCTGTTAGAAAGGACCTATGATAAATGATATCATTTTGATTATTTTTTAAAGACTTGGTTATTTATACAAGAGCTGGGGTACAGGCCAGAGGCATGGGAGGGTGAGAGAATTCACCAGAGACAGAGTAGGGAACAGAACAACAGACTCATTGAAAACACTGCTGAGGGAAGCAGCACCAAGACAGGAGAGGTCTGACACACCATGTGGGTTGCTCCCTGGCCAACTGAGAATCGAATCTGTGCTGCAGAGGCTGCAGAAAGCTTCAGACAGCTTCACAGCGCAGCACTCAATCTACTGCTCCACCAGGGAGACCCCATTTTGATTATTACTCAAAATGGTTATTATATTGATGGGAATCTTTCCTTTTTCAGCATTACTGATTTAGGGAACATCAAAAGAAGATTGTATTTATCAACAGTCCATAAGGAACTGTCCTCAACCCCTCTTCATGCAAAAATTCCACTCTTCATGATCAAGCGCAAAATTGTAAGTATCACATGAATATTGCTTAAAATAATAAATTCAGTTCAGCAAATATTAATAATAGGCCTATTCTGTGTATAAGTTATTTTGTTCAGTACCATGGTAGTCTAAAATATGAATAAAATTCACACACTTTCCTAAAAAATCTGTTAGGTGAAAGAATATTATTATTTGAACATCTAGAATGTCACCAAAACTGTGATACAGGAAGCACAGTGGAGAGAAAAGTTACTATTGATACAGTGAAAGGGAAAGAAGTTCATCTGACTACATGATGGCAGAGATTGCATTTGGTATATACGTTGAAATTCTATGGGATTCCATGGGGGGCCATGGGAGACCAAGCATTCCAAGCAGAAGAAACAGGAGCTGAAAGCCTGGAGGCTGGAAAATGGTATATCTTTGGAGAACAGAGAATGATTGTTGCCAATTTGGGGGGAAAAGCTTTAAGAAAATATCAGTCCTACAGTAAATCAACTGATATATTGAGAGGTTGGGAGATTTTATGCCTGTTATTTACAACCTCTGAGACTGAAAACAGCTTAAGAGTATAAGAAAGTAAGCAATAGGGGATAGGCCCATAAATGTGGTATGATATGAAATCTCTCTCAAGCTTCAGTCATTTCAGTGCTGCTGTCACGGCTTTACCATGTTAATATACTCTCTATTCTAGTATGTTCTTAATATTTTCCTTTAAATCAACCCAACATTTTTTGGCTTAGATAAATTTATTATAAAAGAAAACTTGATATGTCTCTTATAAATGGAAAACAAATGAAACTTAATTTCCAAAAATGAAATGTAACCACAAAAATATGCACTCTCAAAACAAATCAATATTTGAAAATCTAGGTAAGTGCTGTTTCCTGGGTATGACTGTTCTGAGGTCTGCTCTTTGTTAAAATATTTCAAGCTTTCTCCCAGGAATACTCAGGAATAAAGGAAAACTGATAGAGGGAAATTCATTCTGTGATCCAAAATAAATGACATTTATTCTGTCATTTAATGTCACTACCATATACCATCTAAGATAAATTCACAGGTGGTGCATGTTCCACTCTTTGGGAAACATAGTAGAGAAAAGGGAGCCATTATATTTTTGATTTGGGGCACACAGTCCTGTGTTTGGAATCGTTTGGAGGAAATAGAAGAAAGTGGAGGTGAGATCACTTGCAATAAACCAGTTGAGAGTTATTAAGGATCATAGTGGTAACAGTAGAGGAATGAAATTGAGTTAGCATCAAAACCTTATAGTCAAATGAGCTAAAACATGTAAACAGAACTTTTCCATATTGGTACATTCTATGAGAGAAGGAATCACAAGGTCAGAGAAGTTCTTCTGAAGAAGGGGGCACCAGAGCTGGGCATTGGAGGAGGAGAGGGAACTAACTAGTGTAAGTGCTGCATTTCTAGAACAGAATTAAAAGTAGTTGCATGGGGTGTGCACGCAATTCCACCGATCCAGTGCTGCTGAAGAGAAAGCAGAATAGTGGGGACTTGGTAAGGCTGGAGAAGTAAGTGAGGACAACCTCCTGGTAGCCTCTATAATTCTAGCCAGGTAACCTGGACTTTTATCTCATGAGTTATAGGGAGTCATTGAAGGACTTAGAGTAGCAAGGGGTCATTTAATCAGATTTACATTTTAAACAGGACATCATTTTAGAGATAGGTGGAAAGTATAAGACTGAAGACCTGAAGGGCCACTTAAAAAGCCACTGCAGTGGGCAGTACATGGGAAGTTTGGTCTGATTTTATTGCTTTTGTACTCCCAGTGCCTATGCAGCACTTGGCTCCTCCAATGCATAAATATGTAAGTAGGTAGGTGGGCATATAATGGATAGAAGCATGGGTTAATTATATTTAGGTGATAGTAATGAGGTGTTTGGGTTGAAACTAGGATGAAGAAGAGGAAACAGGGTTGAAAAATAGATGTTAGAAAAGAAGAAGAGGAAAGGCAAGGTTGACTCTCAGATTTCTAGTTTGGATAATCGAATGTTAGATAGTGGTGACATAGAAAGAATCCAGGAAAAAGAGCAAGTTTAGAAAGGGAAGATAGAAATGTTAAAGGGTCTCCAGGACATTCAGATTGAAAATTTTGCAACTACATACATTTTAAAGTCTTAGAGAGAAGTCTTGTCTGGATATGTGAGTGAGTTCAGCATGGAAGTAATAGTTAAAGTCATGAGAATGAATAGCATTGCCTGCAGAGAGAGTATAGAACAGCAACAACAAAAGAGTCTAGAGAAGGAAATGCAAGGACCTGCCCAATAAAAAGGCAGGCACAGGAAGAATCCATAAAGGAGACGGGGCAAAAATAAGAAAATGATGTGAAGCAGAGTGAAGTATTGTAGAAACCATGCGTGTTTCAATAAAGGGAGTGAAGATGTGAAGGTATTTAGGGAGGTTGCAATCAGGAAGCCATTAGTAACTTCAGCGAGAAATTTTGGCCTATGAAGAAGAAGTCAGGGTCATGGACTAAGAGAACAAAAGATAGAGACAACAAGTACATGCTGACCATTTCTTTTAAGTAGGCGTATTCACTGAACTTGATGTTGAGTAAAGGAGAGAAATCAAAGATAACAGATTTTGAGTCTGGGAAACTTGGAGATTGGCAACTCAGTAACAGATAGAAGATGGGTTGTGGGATAAATTGTATCTGTTTGCAGTATAATTCTTTAAAATATGCATTTCATACTAAACATTCCCAAGTGCTCAAAGACAAATTTTACATTCTCCAACTATTCAAATTAAATCATTTAATACATGGAGGAAATGCCTTAGTGCCTCACAAATAAAAGTTGTTTTCATCTTCTTTTATTTAAGTATTGATTTCTTATTCATCTAGGATTGTTTAGAGTTCAGTGTTGGTTGAGTGGTTTCTAAGAGTTAAATCATATGTGGGACCAATACACTATTTTGTGTGTGGTTAATAAATCAAATTTGTCATTACCTTGTTTTAGTGAGTTCAGTCACCCTTGTCAGTTAACTAACTCTGAAGTTTCTGGATATTGTATTAAAATCTAAACACATTATATTCTGTACGTGGCTATAATACATACAGCATGTCCTCCATCCAGTGACATTATTGAGACTATAGTATTTGAAAATAAAGTGTCATCTTTCTGTTATAAGTAGGCCACACAAATATTATGTTGAGATCGGAAGTAAACTTGATTGAACTATCTTTTATATTTAATAAATGAGTTCTGGAGATGAATATGGGCTAGAAGTACTAGTTACCTAAGGACACCTAAGGACACTATTTTGACTTAGACATAAAATAAGGACACCTAAGGACACTATTTTGACTTAGACATAAAATAACTGTAGGTCTGCAGGGGAGTATTCCGTAGATCATCTGTCTACCCTTATCTTTCCCACTCCAATCAGATATCTCAGCAGAGCATATAAAAGAAAAGAGATGCAGGTTCAAACATTACATGTAGTTGTTTAAAAAAGAATCCTCATGTGGAGAAATCAAACTGGTCTCTATCTTAGATGGCTTCAGTTCTTGCTAAGTGTTAAAAAATGAAAGTCACAATATAGCTGAAAGTTTTCTTCTGAATGTTGTTAAATCTGGAAAGAATTGCTCAATTACATTTAAGACAGTGCTAAGCAATTAACAAAGATATTTGTTCCTATAATGAAATCATCAAGTTATAACTACTGACAATGTACTCTATTCTGTATTTTGTTAAATATTATCATGTAAATAATATACAGGGGTTAGTAGTATGGCAACTGAATTTTGACAATTACTAGTTATATAACCATGCTTAAGTTCCTGTATTCATTTTTCTTATCTATAAAATGCAGATAACATGAATATGTTTTTAAATCTTACTATTGAGATTGTTGTTGAAATTTAAATGAGTTAATAAATATAAGATTTTTAGAACAATGCTTGGAGTAGACTAAGACTTAGACAAGAATTATAGGATCTATTAGTTCTTTAGGCTCTACTTCCAGGAAGCCCTTGATGATTTCACTCTCTGTGAAATATATATTTTGGATATAGCCTATCATTGTCATTCACAAAGTCATAACTCTAATAACACTTCTTGCAGTTTAATCTTCTGCTTATTTCTCTTTTATCTGTAGTCCCTATCAGCATAGTAAGTAGTCAATAAATGTTTGTTGAACAAATTGGCAAGGCTTAATATATCTACTTACATGGAAGACAAAATTATGAGTTTATTGTGAAGAAGTTGTATAAGCTTATAAATGTGCTTGGCAATTCCATGAAATGTCCATGAAATTTAAACAAATATCAAGGAATTCACTTTGAAAACTTGCTCTGATTTCACCTCAGTTTCCTCCAAACCAAAGAGCTGCTGTGGCAGCAGGGTCTTTTCTTTCTGCTGCTAACATAGTTATTCCCATTGCAATCTTATACTATTAAAGCTGAGTCATATTTTAGAGAAAATTTCTAGAGCATCAAGGTGACATTTAAAATGCCAATCAAAACGTGCATAGAAAACATACAGATGATCAACAAGCGTATGAAAAAACATTCAATATCACTTATCAGAGAAATGAAAATCACAACCACAATGAGATATATCTCACACCTGTGAGAATGGCCATATGAAAAAACTAGAAAGAATAAATGTTGGTGAGAGTGTAGAGAAAAAGTAACCCTTATACACTGTTGGTAGAAATGCAGACTGGCTAAGCCCCTATGGAAAACAGTATGGAGATTCCTCAAAATAGAAAAATTAGATCTACTGCATGACCTACTCCTGGTTGTCTACCTGAAGAATGCAAAAAACACTAACTAAAGGGAATATACATATGCCTGTGTTCACTGAAGTACTATTTACAATAGCCAAATTATGAAAACAACCTAGTGCCCAGCAACAGGAGTTGATTAAGAAGATGTGACATTTTATAAACACACACAAACACACACACATGATGGAATACTACTCAGCTATAAAAAAGATGAGCTGTTGCCATTTATATAAACTATGCTATGTGAAATTAGTCCAAGAAGAAAGACAAATACTAGATGATTTTACTCATGTGGAATATAGAGACAAAAAAAATAACAAAGATAAACTAAGATGAAAACAAACCCTAGAAATATGACTGCAGAATTGAGACTACTAGAGGGGGAGGGGGAGGAGAGGTAGAAACAAAGGGGAAAAGGGCACAATGGTCAAGGATAATTTAGCCCCAGCATCCCCTCCTCAACTCCCATTTCTCCTTATAAGGACGTAAGATGATTTGCTTTTACTGGGAAAATTGCTTTTTAATACAGTATAACAGTTATTGCTTCTCCTGACCATGTGATGAAACAATGTGATGGCCATTAGAGATGAATAAGGTCATTGTGAGCAGATTTTCTACTGAGAAAACTAACCTTTGAAAAGTTTTTCAAAGCTACAAAAATAAATGACTTAAAACCCCTTTCTTCACCTTCATTTTAGGAGCACAAAAACAGAATGAAGTTCTAAAATTCTGGAAAGAGATGTATTTCAGGATTGCTGGGTTATGAAATTGTGGTTTCTTGTCATTTCCTTTTATAAAGGCAATGCTGGCTCGAACTGTGCACTGCGTGTTTAGGGCTCTTTTTTGACTGGCAAAATGAATACAATTATCTTCAGCTCTCTCCCTCAGTAATGGCAAAGAGTAGGGGCATGGGACATAAAAAAAGTGCTGCGACTGGGACAACCAAAAAAAATGTTATTGCATGCATTTGAGTGTGTGAGTGTATGTGTGTGTGTGTGTCTGTGTTGTGTGTGTGTTTTCACAGAATATACTGTGCCGTTACCATTATAATGTTATATTGACATGAGTCAGTAAAAAACTAAAAATTGTCATTGAATTATTCTTTCACCCTTGCCTGCCAATTCCTTCATGCAAAATATCATGCTAAAAGTAAACAGGATAACTCTTATTAATCCAAGCACCAAACTGAACAGAACTTTCTTCTCTATTAGATTGCTTGCTTTCTATTTTATATTTCTTAAGAACCCCATAATTATGAATATTTTATGTCAAGAACTCTTCCTTGCTGGACAAGAGATGCATACAGAAATAAAATGATCAAGAAAAATGTCAAAAAGGGAATTTTAAGAGCTGATGATATCACAGGGAATAATGAAAATAATATTTCATAAAGATCAACTGTAATTCAGATAATCCACCTCTTGCTAGTAAAAACTTCATATTCTTTTCCAAAGCTTCAGAAACTATATCACAGCATTTATATTTATCTGAATAATGAGTTATTTGTTGAAGCTTATGAAAATTGGAATCTTTATAAATATCAGCTAAACCCCCATATAAAACTATTTCCTTTAGACAGGGAGATTTGTGAAAGTTATTCTCATCTTTTTCAGGAACTACAGCCATTTGAACTTCTAAGAGATGGATTAAGTAAATATGTTTTCAGTTCACAGACAGTGGATTTGTTGAATGATTTGTAAAATGAAAAATTGAAAGTATTGGTGGTAGGAATGGATGTATATGCATGACTTCATATATTCATATATTCACACAAGCCTACCATTATTTGTTGAGTCCAGACAGAGGGAATAAAAGCAGCTTGACTGTAAAGGATAAGCAGAGTATGTAGTGAGTCAGGGCCTGGTTTCCTAGGACTCAGTTTTTGAAGAAGGTGTAGACACCAGTTCCCCAAAAGAGCCGACCAACTGGGTCTGATAGAATGTCCAGGTTCAGCCACCTGCAAAATTTTAACTACACAGGGAATAAAACTGCAGGGTCCTGAGAAGGAATGCCCAACATGTCCGTAGGCCTCTGGACCAGAAAGCTCTTATTCATTGTTTAAAACCAAACCTAGTATCACCTCCAAGCCTCTACTGAATGTAGCAATATTTGGTTTCAAAGAAAATGAAGCAGATAATTTAAAAAACAAATTTTAGCTCTAGAAACAAAGAATTTATATAAGAAAAGGAAAGGTAATCTTAGATCATCACTTGGCTCAGTTGTGCACGATATTTGTATAGTTATAATGAGGAAAACACAGTGTATGGTTTTTAAGGAAATAAAACAGAAAGAATGGACGATAATTTCCTAAGGAGCATGAATTGGGGAAAGTAAGATATGTAAGTGAACTGAAAGTTTTATCTACCATAATAAGAAATCAATAATGGGGCCTCCGTGGTGGTGCAGGTGGTTGAGTGCAGCGCTATGAAGATGTCCAAAGCTTCTGCAGTGCCGGTTCAATCCCCGCCGGCCACGGAGCAGCCCACATGGCGCAGCAGACCTCTCCTGTCTCACGCGCTGCTCCCCTCAGCAGTGTATTTCAGTCAGTCTGCCTGTTCTTTTCCCCGCTTTGTCTCTGGTGAATCCTCTCACCCTCCCGCACATCTGACCTGTACCCCGATTCTTATATAAATAAATAAATCTTTTTTTAAAAAAAAGAAATCAATAATGTCTAAGTATTATTATTATTAATACTTTAGAAGTATTAAAATACAGAGAAAAGAAACAGTTAAGAGTTGACTCAGATGAGTGGTGTGGTGACAAGACTGCATTTCCTATCTGTCTGACTTAGATTTGCATGTAACATCACGATGAACATTTAAAAAAATTTTTTAAAGAAGTCTTTCCTTAGTCTCCCAACCCTCCCACCTTGAGCCCCATCTGTATTAACTTAACTGTATATAGTAGGTATCACATATGTGCCTCTCTTCGTTTATTTAAGAAATAATTTACTGCAGTCTCTTTTTCCTTACTACAAAGGAAACCACCTTAGGTTTGCCTCCATTGAAATCAACATTCGTAAATAGGAAAAGTTTGCCTAAAAAAAAGACATTATTTCCTTTATCATTAATATAACTTTCTATTTCAATAGATTAATAAAATGAACCATATGTAAACTGTGCTTCTAAACAAATAATGAAAAAATATTTATTTACCAAGACACACAATATCAAGTACAACTTTTCTCTTTTTTTCAGAATTTTTTCCTGCAGTCTTAAGTATCTTGATTTCCTACTAAATGATTATTTTCCCTTTCTTTAACTCAGTCGGACCATTTAGAAAATACATTTCATGATGCATTGAGGGATCTAATTGTTTAATGGGCAGATTAGTCCCTTTAAGGGTACTTTAAAAACTGATGAATACCAGGCATACTTACAAATTCTTTAGAAGAATCTGTTTCTGTACAATAGGTTAATTGCTTATAAGTAGACAGTACTGGCCACAATTTAAATCCGCTTCTGATTTCATCCATGCCTTTTTCTTAACAAAAGTGAGTGGCTAATTGTGATCCAGTCGGTCCCCTTGAAGGAACAATTGGCTACTTAGTCCTGATTTTCAAGATTTAAGTGGTCTAATGTACCTGCAATTAACTTCCTACTACCGTACTGTCTACAGACCTAGAGTTATTTCCCAAAGTTGTCAAAGCCTTGTTTTATGATGGGAATTCTGAAAGTGATTATCATATGACCAATGTGTAGTTTAAATTGTGATGATTTCTTTGGAAGAACTGAGGAATTTTTTAAGAAAACTGAAGCCAAGACATAGATTTGGCTAAAGGGGAGAATTGGTTTTGGACTGATGGATACAACTAAGGTCCTTAGTTCCTTAGACTTTCCATGAATATATGGCTTATCATATGACTGTAAGTTAACTCTTCTTTCCTTTTCTTGTTTTAGTGGTGCAATCTGTGCATTGACTTAGTGGCATTTACCAGTGAAATATTTAAGGGAGCAGTTTTCCAGTCATTGGATGGAATTATTGTCTCAGCTAACTGTAAGCTACGGAAAATCTTCACTTTAAAATCAAAGCCTCAAGACACTGCTGATAAAGATGGTATGTTCAGGTTACTATTAAGATTTTTAAATCCTCCATTTTTTTTTTAAATTAGACATGCCTTTGGATAATATGAATACACGGGAGTATATTCTTTTTTAATTTTATTTTGCTTTATTGTGAAAAGAACATTTAACCCAAGATCTGTCCTCTTAACAAAATTTTAAGTATACAATATTGTTGATTATAGATACAATGTTATATAGCAGATCCCTAGAGCTGACTCATTTTCACTGAAACTGTATCTATCAAGGACTCTTTACAACTCAACAGCAAAAGGACAAACAGGGCCTCCCTGGTGGCGCAGCAGTTGAGTGCTGGGTTGCAAAGCTGCCCACAACCTCTGCAGCGCCGGTTCAATCCCCGGCTGCTCCCCTGTGGCCACCGGAGGAGGGTCCCATATGGAGCGCAGACCTCTCCTGCCGCCTGCTGCTCCTCTCAGCAGTGTACTTCGGTCCTTCTGCCTGCTCTGCTCCCCGCTCTGGCTCTGGTGAATTCTCTCACCCTCCCGCGCTTCTGACTGTACCCAGTGCTTGTATAAATAAATAAAAATAAATCTTTAAAAAAAAAAAGGACAAACAGCCCCATTTAAAATTGGTCAGAGTTTGAATATGTAATTCTCCAAAGAAGATATAGATGTTCACCTTTAATCATTAGGGAAATACAAATTAAAACTACAGTGAAATACCACTTCACACCAACTAAGAAAAATAAATGTTGATGAGGGTGGAGAGAAGTTAGAAACCCTTGTACATTGCTGATGGAAAAGCAATAATGGTCCATCCACTATGGAAAACATTTTGGCAGTGCCTAAAAAAGTTAAACATAAAATTACCATGCGACCCTGCAATCCCATTCTTAGGTATTTGAGTTGTGGTGTTAGTCCAGGCTTATTTACCCCTTTAAATAGCAAACCTTTATTATTATTTTTTTAGTTTTATTGAAGTACCATTGATTTACATAGCTGTTAGTATTGTGAAAGTATAGGACCTCTGCCCCCCTAGATGAAGTCTCATAGCACACCCACTACCCATAGTCTACCACCATAGTCTACCCGTGCTTGCTCCCCACTTTGTTCTCACCTCTCCCCAACCACCCCCCCAACCCCCACCCCGGCAGCCTCAGTACTATAGTCATCTTTCAAGAGTTAGTTTTTAAGTTTGGCTTTATCTGACCCTTTGGTTGCTCTGTATTCCACATACAGGTGACACCATCTGGAATTTGTCTTTCTTCTTCTTCTCATTTATTTCCCTTAGCATAATCACTTCTTGCTCCATTCATGTTGTTGCAAATGGCATGAGTTAATTTTGTCACTGAGTAGTATTCCATTGGGTATATATACCACATCTTCTTGATCCATTCATGTTAAATGTCTTATTAAAACATGCTAAGATATAGTAGTTTTATCATCATTGTAATGAAGATTCCTTGCTCTTAACCACTATAATATACTGCCTCTTAATATCTTTATGCATTACATAATAAACGCCATAAAGACAAGAATTTTTAAAAATATGATACCAAATGCCCAAAAATAGATGACTGGATCAAGAAGATGTGGTACATATATACCATGGAATATTACTCAGCATTCAAAAAAGATAAACACATGCAATTTGCAGCAACATGGATGGCGCTGGAAGGGATCATGCTCAGCGAAATAAGCCAGAAAGAAAAAGAAAAATACTGGATGGTCTCACTCATAGCAGGAATCTAGAAAACTTAAATAAGGGACCAGGAAAATGAATAACTAAGAAAGTGAAAATCAAAATCAACAAAAAACTATGAACCAGAGACACTTTTTGGGGGGTGAGGGTCGGGAGGGGAGGGATTGGGGTCAGAATGGAAGGGTTGCAATTGTATGGGGAATATAAAAATAAAATTAAGTCATATAAAAAAAAATATGATACTTGTATGGCAAATGAATGAACTAACAAAAATGAACAGACTTTATAGTAACGTTGTTGTAGATTATTTCTGTCCTCTAAAATTCATGTTGAAACCTAATCCCCAATATGATACTACCCCAATATGGAACCTTTCAGTAGTGAGTGGCTCATGAGATTAGAATATGATCAGGGTCCTTTTTAAGAGTCCTTAGAGAGCTCCTTCACCCCTTCTGCCATTTGAATTTATGACAAACAGCAGGTCTGTGTGTGAACCAGGAATCAAGCCTTCTCCATACACCAAATCTGCTGGTGTCTTAATCATGGAATTCTTAGTCTCCAGAAATGTAAGAAAGAAATTTCTGTTGTTTATAAGCCACCTAGTCTATGGTGTTCTCTTTGGAGAACCCAAACTAAGTTAGAGTTAGAGACACTTTTGTGTTTTCTGCATGGTTCTCTCCGGTGATCATAGGTGAGATGTCATATGAATAAGGCACTGTACTTGGCTCTGCAACTATTCTCATTCTTATAAATAAGATTCATAATGTTAGGTCTAGGACCAGTGAACTATTTTAAAAAATCGTTCCTTATTTAAACTATATGAATTAGAAGAAGCCATAAACTGAAAGGGAAATATTCCTATTCTATAAGATACTCACGCCTGATAAAATGGGGTTGAGGATTTTTAATCTAAAAGTGCTTTATATGTATTCAAATTGATGACTTAATTTTTAAAGCTAGTTAAGATCCTCATCAACAGTATTAAACACCTACATATAATGGTTCATTTTATGATAGTTTGTAGTCAAAGAAAGGCCAACAGGGTTGCAAAGTCACTCAAACATTTAATAATACACTAACTCACAGAGGGAGCAAAAACACCAAAAACCCACCATCTGGTCGTGTTTGGATGCTACATGAGCAAATCTGTTTCAGCTTTTCATAGCCTTCTCCTTCATGTACCATTTTGCCATTCTAAGCAGACCATTCTAGCCAACATTATGTTCTTTCAGAATTGTTAGCAAAGGCGGTTTAAGTTCGATTATGTCATTTTTCAAACATGAATCAAGCAGTCTGCATGTTTCCACACACAGTCCCTTCCAGAAGACAGAACTTGTCTGAAAGAACAATGCATAAGGGCCCTGGTTCCTTAGTATCGATTGCCATCTTGATTTGTTATTTGCCTTCTGGGGAGAAAGATGTGACATCCAAATAAAATGTGCATGGAGTACTTTTCAAGATATAGCTGAACAAAGAACAACCAAAGAAGAAGAATGGAAGACATGGCAGCTGCATTTAATCTTGGTGGAGTGTTTTTAAAGGGCTTTTGTCCATGACCCTTTATTGAGCATCCCCTTTGAACCAGATGCTGTACTAAATAAATCTTTGGGATTCTCCCACCCTTCTCTCCCATGCTAACAACCCTTTGGCAGGGCTTTCTTGTAGTTCCTAGAATGCAGCAGTCCTTCCGCCTTGGGAGTCTTCAAATCCCTGTTCTCTCCACCTGAATGATCTCCTTTCCACAAGGCTACTTTCTGTTTAGCTGTTATGACTCAACCTAAATGTTTCTTTATTAGAGGACACTTTCCTTGATACTCTGTGCTGTCAGATTCCCTTTTCATAACACCTTCAGCTTTTCCTTCAGATCACTTAACAAAATTATAATTGAATACATAATTTATGATATAATATGTTTTATAGTCTCTGTTAGGTGTACGGTTCAAGAAAGTTCTAGAAAACCAGAGCAGAGTACTGTGGCTCACCACTAGATTCTCAGCTGCTACACAAGTTCCTATTGCATAAGAGAGCCTCAATAAGTATTTGATGAATGATAAAATTAGAAGGTGAATTAGAATACAGACCATACCCACTATATACTCACAGTTCAGCACTATTTAATTTTTAGCTAGAACCAATGCTATTTTCAGAATTTAATCTTTATTTTTACATTAAGCTGTTAATTGCTGAAAAATAAAATAACCCAGAAATTGGACAGGAAGTAGAGAAGTGTTTAGCTGTAAGGTGGTGGGGAGACAATGTAGCTTTCATTAGTTCTATCAGAAATCCAATTACCAGCTTAAAAGCCTTCATTGTTTGGTTTCACAAAAATGAGACTAAAGCTCCTTTCCATGCAGTTCTGTACAAACTTCCAGAAAATCTGAGAATTAATAGTTGGTAAATGGGCCTAGTGATTTCTCTTTATTTGAAATAATAAACCAATAGTTTTTTCTCTAAGTTTTCCTTTTATTGCAAGGTTTATACTACCCATAGTTTCCCTCAATGAATAGTCCAGTAAGTACTGCCTTCTGTGAACAAATAGCACTGTGGGAACAAAGGGACAGTAGATCTATAAATAGGCAAGATGACACAGGAAATATTTTTAAGACTTTTAAGGTAAAGTCTGATTTGTTTGGCCAGTTATATTCCTGTAAGAGTCAGATTGGAATTTTGTAATAGTCTCTGCCTTGTTCTCTGCATAAAAGTTTATGAATTTTTGGTTGCCAGGGATTTGCTGTTTGTCCCTTGTTAGTTGGAAAATCATACTTTGTTTTGAATACATTTCAATCTTTATATGGCACTGTACCCTACACCATCCACCCAAGCCAAAATTTCCATAATTTCTCTTATGTTGATTGTAGATTTGAGAATGCAGCATTTTCTTTCAGTTTTTTGTGGCATACAGAATTTTCTTCCTCTTTTTATGTACAGTCTTAACCTATTGATATGATATTGTTGTGGAAATTGCTTTTTTCTACCTCAGAGGAGTTTGAAATGATATGCTAAATATGTCTCTGGAGTTATTTTACTTATTTTCCCAAATGTTTTCTATTTTGAGAGTTCATTTACTCAATTACTTTGTATTGATTTTCTAAATGTTGAAGACATATCAGAAATGGATGGACAGAGAACACCTGAAAACTAAGATTTGTAAGTCCTACTGCAATTTTAATGACTGGAGCATCAGGACACTTAATAACCATTACACTGCTGCTGATGAGTATTTAAGTTTTTAGTTAATGATTCCTTTTCGTTTTCAAGATTAGAACATTAGAATTTAATTAGAAAGCTGCCAGGGGTTGGGTGCACATAAACCTAACACCATTTGCCTTTATAAACATGGATAAAGTTTAAGCTTATATAATAATGATCTTTGAGGGATGATTTATAGAATTTTCTTCATACTGCTTACATTCATATATGCACACTTTTTTTTCTAAAATATACATTCTAAAACTTGAAACATTTTACTTATAAAAATTAAATATAAAGGAAGTGTTACAAAGAAGAAAATAAAAACTATGCTTGCCACTGAAAGATATTTTACATTTCATTGTAGTTCCCTTTAGTATTTTTTTTTAAAGATTTATTTATTTATACAAGCACTGGGGTACAGGGCAGAGGTGTGGGAGGGTGAGAGAATCCACCAGAGACAGAGCAGGGAGCAGAACAGACAGGAGGACCAAAAGCACTGCTGAGGGGAGCAGCGGGCACTACAGGAGAGGTCTGCTGCACAATGTGGGAATCTCCCTGGCCAGGAATCAAATAGGTGCGGAGGAGGCTGAGGACAGCTCCACAGCGCTGCACTCAACCTACTGCGCCACCAGGGAGGCCCCTCCCTTTAGTATTTTTGCTATTCATACCTGGGGTGGGTGTTTAACCAACAGGAATTTATTTTCTCACAATTCTGGAGGCTGAAAACTCAAAACAATGACATCAGCAGAATCGGTTTCTTCTGCAGTCTCTCTCCTTGATTTCTATATGGCCATGTCATCCCTGTGTCTTTACATGGTCTTACATGTGTGTCCTAATTTCCTCTTTTTTCCCCTCCAGTTTAATTCAGAAACAAATGTTATCTATCACCATATAAGTTTGATACACTGCATAATGGTTTGATTAACATATATTGTGAAATGATTATGACAATAGGCTCAGCTAATATCCAGCCTTCTGATGCATCTGTTTTGGTCTCTGAGGTGCTTCTAGAATTCTTTCAGTGGTGTCTTATTCTTAAATTGTCATAGTGAGGGGGAGCAATGATAGGAGTGACCTGTGTCATCTTGTTGACTTTCTCTGTCATTCACATATTTTATTTATTGATTTTCTATACTTGATAGTTTTTGGTATTATTTTGGTTTAGCTTCATATCTTGAGCCTCTCCCATGTCATTCTCACGTTGATAAATACAATTTCTTATGACTACTGGAAAATTCAAGTTTTCATTTTTCAGAAATGATAAGATTTACATAGATCTTCACCTGAGTTTCTGAGTTTTTTTAACTTCAGAATAGATTCATAAAGTGAAACTACTTAGTAAAATGGCGTGAGCACGTTTAAGGCTTGTATACATATAGTGAGATTTTTTTTTGGAATGCTGATACCAATTTAACTCCTGTATGTTACAAAATACACAAGACTTAAAGTAAAATAGGTCATAAAACCAAACCAAAACAAACCCTAGAAATCTGAATATAGAGAGGTTCCAGAAGAGAAGGGTGAGGTGTGAAAAGCAAAGGAAGGGTCGGAGGGTAGGGGGTGCTGGCACTCTGTAGTGGAAGATTACTGGTGTTGTCGTGGTAGGCATGGTGTGATAACTTATATTTGTAGAGGTTTCAAACTATACAACTAAAATATATACAGTGCTGTAAATCAGCGTTACCTCAGTAAAATAATAAATAAACAGAATAGGTCATATAAATAAATAAGAAAAAATGTTCCCATAGTAAATTGAGTTAAAAACATGAACAGAAAATTTAGTAAAATAAAATTTTAAATACCTATATAAACATATATGAATGATATAAAATCTCATTAGAAATGCAAATTATAATAATAAAATACCATTGTAATTATAAAACTTTTTTCTTTGAATGTATTTGAAGCTAAGATGTTAACACTTGAGAAAGCTGGGTAAAGGTAAAATTATTTCACAATAAAAGTTTTAAAAAATTTTTATTCATACAATGGTTGTAGGTACTTATTTGATTGTATGAGCCAGTATACTCTCAAAAATCTTACTTAAGAACATACCTAACTAGTTCTTCTGTTAAATATTGAAAAAACTAGCATTTGTGAGCAAAATATTTCCAATGAATACTCTCATTTTTTACACAGGTTTCTGAACCTGTTCCATATGTTCTATACTTTAACTCATTTAATCCTTTCTACAGTCCTAGAAAGTAAACAAATTATCATGCTTGTTTTACAGATGAGAAAACGAAGACTGTAAAATTGAGTAACTCATCCAAAGTTGTACTCTAAAATGTTTTAATTGGTTTCATTTGTAACATGTGTCCATTGGCAGAAATGGCCTACATTTTGGGAATGAATATTTGTCTATATTTCCAGCTGGATATGCTGTTCCCTTTCCAACAGATGAACCTACAGACATTATTCCACGAAGCTGCCAACTAACGACAGATGTTCCACAAGTCACACAGCTGCTAAATATGACTAAACTCCGCCAAACTGAAATAAAATTTGGAGGTCATCCTCTCAGTTCAGCAGAATCAGGTATGCACTCAGGCTCTTAAGTTATATTTGTTTGTAAGACCAAATAGGTAGAAAAAACATCTTTGCAGTGTTCTTTAATAGCTTGAGATTAAACATTGAGTCACTTTTACATTGACTTGTGTGAGTGATGACTCATTATTTTAAATTTCTCTTTGGTGACTAAAATATTTTTGGAAATTTTTACATGATAAACCAAAAGATTCTTGATTATTCCCCTCCTTTTCCTTTATGCCTCTAAATCCTACCATCTATATTGCCAAGCATCCCTCAGATGTGTCTCCTATAGTTTGTTGCTGCTTCCATTATTCGAGTCCCCACCATCATTCATATTATCTTTCTGTAATACAGATATGATCTTTAATTAATGCCTTTGCAATTATCTGAAGACAAAACAAAAAGAACCTTAGGAAACCACCCAAAGCCAACCTCCCCTATCTCAGCCTACTCCAACATTCCATCTCCAGACCTTTCTTCTCATTCCCTGGGTGTGATTTTTCTGACCACGCCATTGGTTTTCACATGTTCCTATCTTGGGATTTCTGGGTTCTTGTTTTGTTTTGTTTTGCTTTGCTTTGCTTTGCTTTGCTTAAAATTGCTTTCTTGCTTTTTCTGCTTAGAAAAATTCCTAATTCATCCTTCTAGATCAATTCAAATGCTACTTCTTCTATGCAGCCTTCTCTAATTCCATCAAACATTATTCTCTTCTTTCCATGACTTCCTTCCTTTACTCCTTCCTTCCTTTTTTCATTCTTTCTTTCCTCCCTCCCTGCCTCTTTACCTCCATTTCTCACAATACTTTATAGTGTAGATTACTGAATGAAGCATGACACTCTCTTGAGCTATACCTTATTCATCTGTGTCCCTGGCATCTAAAACCATTCATGCCATATGCCAGACCAGAGGCTGCAAACTCACATCACTGCAGAGGCCAGTCAGATAACAAGAATAATGTGGACCGGATGCCTGAATATTTAACATGGAAAAATATTTTCTGCTTCCACAGTGAGCCTAATTGGGAGTGGAGGATGTGGCTAGGTGAGAGTGGTAAAGTATTAAGCATCAAAGAGATTGTTCTCTCTACTATTAAAAGCTGTGCAAATGATATCATAAATGGCAGTTTACATTCAGCACTTATGAGGGTGCTATAGGAAGTGGTGAAAAATAAATTAGAGATTCATTCTCAGTTTTGAAAGGGTAGCAGCTTCAACCAAATATTACAGTCTCACCAGATCTTTCATTTGTTTTTCAAGAATAGCTAAGTATCCCAATCTTTATGATAAATCTCCCAATTTAAAAATATTGTCTTAAGTCTAAAGTTTCTTTAAACACTCGGTAGGCCAAACAAAACATCCAGAGCTGCCAGTTTTTCTAATAGACACCCATAGCTATTGATCAGATGAGTTAATAGTACTTACAACTCAAGAAACCTAAGGTTAGTTAGCTCACTAGTGCTCCAACCTTTATATGTTAGAATTACCTCAGACATTTAAAAATTTAACATGTACATTTTTTCCCAATATCTGTGTTCTATACCCAAAGATCCTGACTTAATTGTCCTGGAATAGAGTTTTCTATCCCTCCCCACCCCTCCAGTAATTTTAATGTGCAGCCAGGGCTGAAAACCACTGGATCACTTATCCCCACAAAGGTCGTGTGGTTCGGGTGACATTCATAAATACTGAAGTAATTCGGAGGAAGGTGAAATTCTGGTCATAACAGAGCATTTATGGAGGAGAGGTATATCTTGAAAGTATTCAATAAATACTTATATAAGTATCTATAATAAGTGAAAGATTTATAGAAGTGTAAGATGGTACAGAAAACTGAGCAGAGACAGCAGAATGAATGGAGAGTTTACTGAGGGATTACTGAGAGGAATGGTTGGAGTAGGCACAATGACTGTATTGCAGGAATACAAGACAGCGTGCCTTATGTTCCTAAAGCAGAGGAACAATGACTTTTTTTTTTTTAGAAAATTTGAATTTGACGTCAGAATTCAAGATGAACTTTTAAATCATTTGGCTAGAAATTAAGGGACACAACTAAGATGACTTTGAAGGAGTCTGGGCATAAATGAGAAGTGACTGTGAAAGTGAAAAGCAGTAACCCTAAGTGAAGCTGCAGAGAATAAAAGTGTGGCAGTGACCCTGTGAGAAACTGCAGGGAAATAAGTGTGATTCACAGATAACGCATGGAGAGAGAATGATCCGCATTATACCAACTGAGTAGAAACAGGAGAAAAGAGATAACCATGATAAAATTAATGAGTTTCAAAAGTGGACTCAGTTTTCCTCCACATTTGTCTGTTCTGTGTGTATCTAAATATTCTTGGTGTATCTTCTTTAACCTCCTATGATGAAATTTCCAAACTTACAGAAAAATAGGGAACCCCCATGTCCCCATCATTTCCACATTACCAACTTAACTTAGCATATTTTGATAGTAGCAGTGAAGGCCCAGGTTGTGAGAATATGTATATTTATTATGTGCAATATCTTTGAGAAGCAGGGGAGAAGAGAATATATACAATCCATGTTTGCTAAATTACATGAACGTACATTAAACTTTGTAGTTCTCTTTATAAAAATATGTTTCAATGGCTAACTTTGACATTTCTGAACTTTGAAATTCACTATCAATTAATATAATAATTATTGTTTTGTTTGAGATATTTTATTTGAAGGATATAGATAATGAATATGTATAGAAACATAGACTATAGATAAAAAATATTTAAGAGGATGAAAAATATGTCTTACTACCCAGACAACCACTATCAACACCTCGGGTCACAGTTCATTTTTTTTTTTAATAGCTTACATTTTTGTTTATTTTTTGTATATAATTTTTTTTTTATTTTTATATTCCCCATACAATTACAACCCCCTTGTTTTGACCCCAATCCCTCCCCTCCCCGCCCCCCACTCTCCATAGAGTGTCTCTGGTTCATAGTTGTTTGTTGATTTTGATTTTTACTTTCTTATATTCTTTTTCCTGGTCCCTTATTTAAGTTTTCTAGATTCCTGCTATGAGTGAGACCATCCGGTATTTTTCTTACCACAAAATGAAACGAGTAAGAGTCTTTTCAATAACCAAACACCATATCTGTATCTAATATGCTGTGATAGCAGTAACAGAAGAAATGACTAGTCTGTAAAGTCTGTCATAGAACTCTTTGTGATTATACATGCTCTTTTTTAAGTCTATATCCAGATATTTTAAGTCTTCATTTAATTTAAAATTCAAGGATACTTATAATGTCTGAGATTAAGGAATGAATATTAATTGCACCGTTAATTCAATACTATAATTAAACAAACTTTGTCACAGTTCATATTTCTCCCAACTTTTAGAATAGGATATTAGTGTATATTTTGCAAATTACATAAATGGGCTTTCAATGCATTTAATAGTCAACTTGAGGTATAAGTACAGAAAATTAATAATCACCATCTAATAGCATATTTCTTCTGTCCTGTGAATCCTAAATATATTTATATTAATTTGTAGCCACAGGGTTTATGATTACTCCTCTCAAGTAAATCGGAATTGTAGATGTATGGCAGCTAAAATTATGTCAACATACATTGAATTTGGTAGCTCTCTTTCTAAAAATACTTTTCAATTTCTAATTTTGACATTTGTAGGCTTTAAAAAATCACTATAAATGAATATTATAATTATTGTTCTCTGTGTAGGACATTTTATTTGAAAGGTGTAGCTAATGAATAATGCCCAAGGACAGACTTTTTAATCATGGAAATGCCATGAGTTATTTCTTTATTTGAATTATTGTTTTTGTGTCTTAAAAAGAAAAAAAGCAGGCTCCCCACGATGAGATTTGAATTGCATGAGAAAATGCTTTGTGTGTTCTTGTAATTGACTGTACAGAGCTCATGTAAATTGTGATATTTTATTATAAATGCACATATTGAGAAATCCCAGCAAAGCTGCTGCAAAAGGAAATAGCTACTTCCTATGGTTGCTTTCTAGTTTTCAAGCAAAAAAAAGAGATCTTGAAACTTCTGTTTTAGCGTGCATTTTGTTGAATATCCTATAATTTGATCAAGAACATTTAATGAAATGAATAAAATAATGCGTTTCAAAAAAGGATATGTAACTACACATTTACACTGTTCACTTTGTCAATTCCCAGTGCACATTAGCTAATGACTGTTAGTCTGCAAAGGGCTGTGGGTTCTGATGATATTTTCATTAATGGGACCTAGTTTAATTGAACCAGAGAATCAGATTTGTTTATTGAAGTTGAACATTCAGCTACTAATGACAAGAGGCAGTGGTCCACTAAGCACAAATCAAAACTAGTAATTTACTTAAAAATTAGAAGGCAGTTTTACTGAGTGCCCTCCTTCCCACAGCGGCAGTCTTACTTGATTTTTATTTCTTTTTAAACAAGAAGAGACTGACATCCCTATCCCTTAGCACAATCGCAAACAAGTAAATTGAGTAAATTGATGTACTTAGCATAAACCATGAAGTAATCATCTAACTATATTTGGCATTGACCAGATCCTTATTAGAATTTCTTCTTTGGGTTCCACATTATGAAAGCAAGATTCAAATCAAGGAACAAAATATACTCTAAGTAAAACCTAAAAGAAAAAGGAGTTAAATTCTGACTTGAAGGAGAAAAAACAAAACACCTTATTTCTTTTTTATACTTAGACTTTTGGTAAGCCTTGTCTCCAATTGTCAGTTAAAAAGACACCACACTTTCTCGTTCCAGTGTCTTATGATAATTCAAGATTAAATACAGCCACCTCTTATATTTGAATTATATATTCTCTTTCTCCATCTTTATGAAAATGAGGCATTACTGGTCATTTTCCTTCACTGAAGTTTTTTTTAATGTGAAAGGAATTCAGTATGGATGTTGATATCACAAGCCATTTGTTGAATGACATTAATTTTTGTGTGTTTTTTTTGCCAAATATTGAAAAAATTTACATATATGAATCATAATATTAAATATGAAGAATACACATAATCAGTTTGATAATTATGCTGTGTTTGTATGGCTGACTCATGCCAACCTTACATATCCTTTAGATGCCTATTGTGACATTGCTTGTAACAACAAAAACCTGGAGGCAACCAATTTGCTCATAGTAGGGATTTGATTAAATACCCAATACTAAGGTACTATGTATGCGGCTCTGTGGAGGACCATTTGTGATGGTCTGGAAAGGCCTAAAGAGCCATCACATTAAAAAATGGACTCCTATAAGGCTGTTTGTGCATGATCCCCTTGATGTAAATTAAAAAGACACTTACCTACAGATATCTGCATATACACACATTTAAGGAAACACAAGAAATTCAATAATTACCTTTGGGAAGAGGGACTAGTAGAGTCCCCAAAGACCAGATGCCAATTCCCTGTTAAACATATTTATAACTGGGCCTCCCCGGTGGCACAGCGGTTGAGCACTGGACTGCGAAGCTGCCTGCAGCCACTGCAGCACTGGTTCGATCCCCGGCCACCAGCGAGGGTCCCACATGGCGAGCCTGCTGCTTCCCCCAGCAGTGCCCCCCACCCCCGGCTGCCTGTTCTGCTCCCCGCTCTGACTCTGGTGAATTCTCTCACCCTTCCTCGCTTCCGACTGTACCCAGTGCTTGTATAAATAAATAAATCTTAACAAAAAAAAAATATTTATAACTATTTGAACTTTTTCTTCATAGGTCTTATCACATCTATAATCATGAAGCTATTTACAGATTATTTATTTTAATATCAGTCTCCCCCATGAGACTGTGAGCTCCTTGAAAGAGCTAAAGAGTCCTAACAGTGGCTGACCAAACTAGGTGTCCAAGTACTGCTGAATGAAAGGAGGAATAAAAGAATAAATGATTGAATGAACTATGTAAATTGTTAAGTGCTATGAAAGATAGAGAACAATAAGATACTTTCTAAGCATATATTCCCTAGTAGGCACAGAATTTAGCATGTTATGCACGTTGCTTCATATTAACTAACAAAAATGCCATGACTTAAGTACTGTTTTTAGCCCAGTCTTATGAAGAAGGTAAGTCTTAGAAAAGTACCAAGCTTATTGCTCTGCTAGATCAGACTTGTTAGTATCTTTGGCATTCTTTATAACAACACACATAATAAAATAAAAATTAATCCAGTTCAAAGTCTGGATTCTGGTAGCAGGTTTAATTTTTATTTTATTGTTAGATAATAGATGTAAGTCTTGAGCATGACCCTTCAATGATTAGAGTTGAAAATTCAGCAGGTTTTTTTGGTTGATCTTTGAAAACCCTGCAAATTTAAATGACTGTACTAATTAGAACATTGTATCGTGAGACAAAAATTAATGTTTATTTTTCTAAAAGACAATTAGAGAGTAAACCCTCAGGTTTTACAATCTAACTACAAAGGCATGTACCCTTCGGTAAAATAGCAAAATAATTAATGGTAACATCTCTGACCTACACCAAGTTCATTTTCCGCAAACTCAAGAAAATGAAATGCCTAGAGCATGACTTTAATCTTGATTTTTAACCTTATATTATGCATATTGATATCAGCTCTTAAAAGAACTCCTTTTAGAATTCAAAAGGCGTGCTTTTCTTCTTGTAGTTTTCTTTTATTAAGATTTTTCTCATTATAGAAACTTCGTCCCTTCTGCTTTTTTATTTTAGAAACCAAGGGTCTAAATTAATTTTCCCTGTAGGTTTTAATTGGAACCCTATTATAGTAGATACATAGCATGATACAGGTTTATAGAGGTGATTATAACACCATAATTATAAACAGAGAATTGTTGAAGTGAAAGAGACTGAAAGAATGTGTGTTAATTGTACTAACAAGTTTTAAAAGGTCTGTTAATTAAAGAGATACCAAAAATGGAGTACTGGTGTGCTTTGCTTTGTGAAAAAAAAGTGTACTAAAATTTAGAAAATTTTGACAGTAGAGTTAAGTTTAAATACACAATGGTAGATTATTAAGGAAATTTGATAGAAGATCATCCTATAAAATACAAAATAATATCTAATTTTTTATGACTTGGGGGATCATATTATATCAAGTTTAGGTGTATCTTTAATAGCAGTAGACATCCACTGCTAAGCAAGAGCTTCCTCCAAACAATTCAAATTATTTAAGAATTTTATTTTTATTAGTAACTATGAACTAAATAATATGTTCATTTTGTTGAAATTATAGTTAAATTATAGCTGATTAAAATTTTCCTTTTAATCTGGGGTATTAGCCATAATTTTGGTAGAATTTATCCATTGTCTCCCATGCTATCCTGGGTGCATCAGATGGGCCTAACTATAGTACTAAATAAATCATCTTTCTACTGAAAAGAACTTAATTAATTGAAGGCGATCTGCGTTGTAGACAAAGAATATAGAAAACAACTTCAAAGACACCAAAGATGGTGGAATAGGCAAAATTTGTGACTACCTCCTTTCATGATTGCAACAAATGTACACCTAAGTGTAGAATTATTTACTTAGAAGGGAACCTGAAATCTGAACAAATAGAGCTAACATGACAAAGGATAAAAAGGTAGCGCCCAGGAGAGTAACAGGGATAGAGACTCTCACCTAGTGGAGAAGAAACTCAACTAAGGGCACAATTGGGAAGACATTGCTAAGGTACAGAACATTTCCCAAGGAGGTGGAAGGAATGGGGGTAGGGTTGTGTGTAACGCCCAGCATCCCAACCCTATAGTCAAGCATAGTGGAGATGAGCCTCTGAAACCCTTCAGTACCCACAATTGAAAAGAGAAACAACAGCCTAGGTCACAAAAGATACAACTGATGAGTCCGTAATAGATTATTCCAACTGACCTGGAATTTGGGTGTTGTTTTTTTCTGTTACTGATCCTGACAGACCACTAGTATTGTATTTTCCCAAAATTGATATTTATAAATCAATGGGGAAAAAAATCCAGGTGTACACATAGCCACGTCTGCTTGCTAACACTAAGAAAATCACATGTAACCATATAGGCCTCTGATTGTGGTGCCATAGCACTGTTGTGTTGAAAGCCTCACTGTTTATATAAATATTGATGTCCTGTCATTGATGACCCTCCACTCTCATCACCTACATTCTGTCAGCTCCCCAGTTTTGTCTTTGTCCTCAATTCACACAAAAAGCCTTCAGGTGTTTTTTTCTTAAAGTGAAATTCTCATCAAAGTTAGAAATATTTAGTCATTGAATTCAACTTCCCTCCCAACTCATTACATTCAATGGTTCATTTTGCCCAGCAGTGATCAATTGTTCCTACTCTGTGTTGGGCACTGGACTGGGCACCAGCACAAAAGTTGACGAGCAGTCCACTGAGTGTAAATCTACTGAAGTATACGTTATCAGAGCATTCCATAAACACACGTAAAATTGTAATTCTAACAAGTTCTGTGAAGGAAAGGTTATGGGAGTATCTGTACTGGGGAAACTTAGCCCAGTCACAAAGGTCAGGGAAGATGTGTCTGAAGAAGGGAAACAAGAGCTGAAACATAGAGGCCAAGAGGGAAAGGAAGAGCCTTCTGGCTGTGGGGAATAGCGTGTACAAGTGTTCAGTAGGCAGGAAGAACTGAGAAGGCCAGTCTAAGTGGCCTTCTCATTTTCTTCCATCTCAAAGTGAGATGGAAGAAAATGAGAGGCTTAAGATAAGAACTGAAGCCAGAATAGCATCTTCATGCACGTGATGCTAAGGCTTTTCTTAATTTTAAGAATTAAGTGGGGGAGGCACTGAAAATTTTGTGTGTGGAAAGGGAATGACTCAAACAAATTTATGTTTGTATAAGACTGTTCAGGCTACATTTTGGAGAAAACAAGGGCCAAAATAGGCAGTAAATCACTTAGACTTTGATATCATCTATGAGAGGAAATGTGCTTGCTGGGACTGAGTGCTGGTGGGAAAGATGGAGAGAGAGAGAAATATGGAGAGGGTGGGGGATCGAGGATGACCCCTGGATTCTGGTTTTTCAAACTGCATGGATTATGGGGTTACTCATTAGGACAATTTTCAGGTGATGTGTCCTCGAGCCATCTACTCTACAAGGAGTAGAGCTCAGTGTAGAGGACTAGGCTAGAAATGGAAATGCTGTCGTTTCCCCAAAACCTTCAGTCTCCGTTGCCTAGGTATTTAGCATTCTGGGGCTCTTTTCAATGAGTCTAGTCTGCCTTCCATCCAAACTGGTCATTTCCTCACTCTCCTAGTCCTTTACTCGGGTGCATTTTTCTGGGACACCATACAGCTTTTATTCTTGAAATCAGTCACTCAAGGTCCATTCAAGAGGTCACTAATTCTTCATTCTCACTGATCTGCCTTATGGTATAGTTGCCTGTTTGCTTTTACTGTCACCTCTCTCCAGACTCTCTCCGGGGAAGCAATATATCTAATCTATTTGTGTCACAGACAACCTCTAGAAAATGCCCAAGGCAGTGCTTAATCAAGTATGTGTTCAATAGAGTTGAATAGTTTTATTTGTTATGTCCTTATGAAGAAATATATGCATTTTAGTAGTTTTTCTTTCTCTCTTTTTTTAATTTAGAAAAAACTTGTATCATAGTGGTTCTCAAATGATTTTAAGAATCACTTGGGGAAACTTGTTAAAAATGTAGATTTCTTCCTCCATTCCCAAGATTCTAATTTTACATTTCTAACATTGGACCCCAGTATGTGCATTTTTACCAGTGCCTAGGGGCAAAGGGATTTAGATCATATGACACTTAGACTCACTTTCAGAAATATGGCAGCATGGTGTTTGCATTTTGCCCACTAACGAACTGTTAATGTCTTCCTTTAACAAAATAGATCAATTCATAAACAGAGGAACGAGTGGTGTGCGGAACAATAGAAGTCAAGATGTTTGTCACATTGCCTTTGGATCCAAAGTTCTTGGACCACCTCCACTCTCTGGCAGAAGGAATAACTTGAGGATGTCCAGTGAGGTAGGAGCAAGGCTTTAAGAGCCAATCTAAGCTTGAATGGCATGGTAAGCAAACAGATTTTTTTCCCCATGGAGAGGAAAAAGAGACACTATATGCCGAAGGCAAAAGAACTGAATAAATTTGGAACAGAAAATCTATATTTTAAAAGACCTCAAAATTGTTTCCTTTTTGTCATATCAACATAATTAACATTTTTGAGTACTCTTTTCATTAAATATGTTCACAAAACTTAAAAGCAAATATAGATGAGCAAATTTTGTGGGCTCCTTCAAAAAGGAGTTGGATCATCTCCAGACACCTTACAATGAACAGATTCTCAAATGTTATATTTTTATTTTTAATTTCTCCTGAATTTCTGACATACACAGTGATTTTTCAGTACAACTCCTACCTGCTAAAGATGAAATATAGCAAATAAGCACATTCAATTTATGTGTCTAGAAGACTTGCTAGTCTTCTATTTTATCTCACAATTTCTCCTTCCTTTTTCTAATTTTCTACCAAAATTGCCCTCTCCACCAACTTTTTTACCTTCTGTTTTTTTTTCCCCACTCATTTGTCCAAATATTGTTTCTTCCATGTATAGTCTGTGGGAAATAAATGTAATTCCTATATTTTAAAATGTATGTATTAATTCCTTTTCCTTATAGACAATAAAATCTGTTGGGTCTAAAAATAACCGATCTTGCCAGCAGTCCACTGCACAAAAGTGTGAAAACAGTGCAGAGATGTCAACCTTGCTGTCTGAGTCTGAGGAACAAGGAGATAAAGAAAATATTCGCCAAATAAAGCAGACTGTACCTATTCATGGTAAGAAAGAATCCTGCATAAGGATCGGTAGCTAGTGAGAGTAGCGAGAAATGTTCTTAAGATAAATCCAAAACTATGTATCTATTTAAAAATGAAAAGACTGCTAAATATTAAAATATATTTAGAATTTTCATATGTATGTTATCTCCTAGAACCTGTCATTGTATTTATTTATTTCAAATTGCTATAGAAGCCTGTGTTTTTATATACTTTATGATGACAAGTAAAGAAATAACCTAATGGCTATTTTATAGATTTAATATTTATATTCCAAAATGGTATTTTGGAAACTCATTTTAGGTTTTTTTTTTAATAATTTTATCTTTTAATTAATCTCTTCCATTTGTAAAGTGCTCCTTATTTTCTCTCACTGAAAATAAAGATATTTACATTTTATTATTATATTATAAAGCAACCCTGTTGGTTAAAAAATACTTTTGTCCCATTTTGTATCAATAGATTGAGAGTACAAGGTTAACTAGCAACAGAGAGGTAAAGTGATGTACAACTTGTAATCATTGGAAAGAATTGAGGCCAGAATCCAAGATTTACTACTCCCTGTCAGTTTTTCCCCTCTCACTGGTCTGATTTTTGTGAGAGAGTTGGCAAGGTGTGGGGAGGGTATTTGAGTTCATTTTCTTGAATTCAGAAATTAATGATCACTGTTACAGACTATATCTCCCATGGAGTATTAAACTGAGATGAGAAAATAAATAACAGCTCTATTACTATGAGACTTTGAACAAGTTTCTCAAATCCTGTCTGTGAGCCTCATTTTCTCATCTGTAAAATGGAAATATAATTATTACTGGCACTAGTATGAGTAAAACATAACAGCCATCTCAAAGTGTCATTATGAAGGTTCAGTAAAATAAACCAGTACAACGTATCATATTGTGCCAAGAAATTAAGCATTCAGTAAATGTTAAACGCTACTCTGATGATGATGATGATGATGATGATGGTTTAAATTATACTTACGGTTCTTCTCCAGGTTTGCTTTCAGTTCAATAGGATTCTTTTGGAAACTGCTCTCTACGTTCTCAGTGAAACATTTTTAACTATACTTACTCTTCCAGAGAAAGAAATATTGTTTTATATTGACTGTCAATTCTATTTTTTTATGTTTTGAGATAGCCTGTTGCATGATTAACATTAATCAAATTGCTTGTAACTCTCTCTAAGGTTATTTACATTAATAAAATGTACTGGTAAGTTTTGAAAGTCTGATAGACTACTAATATTAGAATAGGGATAAACATACTTCCTAAGAAGGAATAAATTGTGTCTTTGATACAGCTTTACTTTATGTCAGGATGGCACATGAACATTCTCATTATAGCTATAATTGTATTTACTGAGTTATTTCAAACCATATAGTACTTTCTGTTCTGGCTTTTTGTTCTTTAATATGAAAATGTACCAGCCAATCTGCATCCACATCCCCCTCAAGAACCATCAGCAGATAAGAATAACAACAGGAGAAGATTACGGTTAAAAAGCACCAGCAGAGAAAGGACAGAGACACCCAGCGGTATGGCACTAATTCAATACTATCTTATATCTGTATATTATTCAGAGCAATGGGATCTCTCTCTGTAGGTTATAAATTTCAAAGGATTATGAGCCAATTCATTTAAAATATAAATGTCTGTTCTACAGGGATTATGGAAATCAAATTTTCTGCAAAAGAATTGCTCTAAAGCCCTAACAGAGATTTGCCAGATTAAATAGAGAGCACAGAAATAAAGGACTTCCTATTTTTACTTGCAAAGACTGAAAAAGTTCAATTATTGTGGTTTTTTTTTTTTAAAGAGCCAAATTTGATAGCGGAAGTTCCTGCCTACAGACTTCACTAAAATTGAACTTACCTCATAAGTTTCTATATTTCATTATGTCTCTGCTTTTTAAATTGGGCCCTTTTCAATCTGTTTTTTTTTTACATTTGCTTTCTCTCCCTTTGGACTCTTGGCCACCTGCTCTAATGTAGGTTGAAATTTAAACTCTTTGCAATCAGTTAAGCTTTAAACAAATGTAGATGTCTATTATAGATACTTATTTAAATATTGGATTTGGGATAAATCTGCATAGATTTGTATATACCTACATTGTTAGTCTATCCTGAATCAAGCCCAGAGTACATCATGTACATATCTGTTAGCATAATTTCTCCAAAATGTAGGGCTCTTGGATAGGTTGAAAGTCAGCTTGCTGAGTTTCATGTTATTTTTATAAAATACTAAATAGAGAAGTTCATTCTGTAGTATACCTGTGTCTATTTTCTTTAGATGCTAAAGGAAAAAGCTTGGCTTCAAAGAATCAGATTTAGTAAGAATTGGAATTTAAAGAAAACACTCCATTGTAGGTGCTTGGAACCAAAGAAAAAATATAAGACTCTTTAAAAATTATATGGGTTTTATAATTCCTTTTATCACACAGTATAAACCTTAAATCTAAACTATCCCCATGAAAATATCAAGGAATTTAAGATGAATCTCTAAAAAAATGCATCTTAAACATAATACTGAAAATTATATTGTCATTTATATGTGTGTGTGTGTGTGTGTGTGTGTGTGTGTGTGTGTAAGCTGTATTATCACCTCTAACATACAGGGAAGTTTACCAAATTAATACCATTCTTCACAAATTAATTTTTATAATTATCAAAACAAGTAATATAGTGGAAAACATTTATTCTAATAAAGGCAGTTCTTCAGGACATAACAGGAATGAAGATAAAGCAACAACTGCCCTCACCACTGTGTTGCAACAAAGAGCAGAGACGTTGAACCCTAGCATTCCAGCACCCCAGTCTCCTGATCAAGCAGGTTGGCATCTTTATTATACCATAATTGCTAATAACGGATATAAATATGTTAAAATATCTCAAACCCAGTAAGTGAATAGTTACCATCTAGTCATTTGCTAATCTATCACTTTTTGTAAATCTCCTTTCAATTTTGATTTTTATGTCAAATTTTAACGGATGGAAGAGTGTTCTTACTTTCAAATTTTATGACATTGGTTTTCCTACTCTGCAAAAAGTTTAAAACTTCGAAGTTTTCACATGATAATGTCCCCCTCCCCAATATCTACTGTTGCGTTTCTCCAGTATTCTTTATAATAGAGATGGCTGGAGTGTAGAACATCAAGCCCAGCATCATATCTTGCCTAGCAGGTGTGTGGTACTTTCAAAACAGCAAATTGTTTTTGAGCAAGGGAAAAAGGAAAATAAATGAAAATTGTTTGTAGTTTGTCAGTCTTATTTATGCAATGTTGAAACCTTCATTAAAATGTTAGGCGCAATTAGTGTCTCTAGCATAAATCTGACTGTGTAGAAAAACTAATTAGATGTTTAGGTGATCATTCTTGCATTTATCTTGTTTGCTGCAATATTGTGATTACACAGTAATTTACATATTTTCCTAAGAAAACACACCAAATTATTCATTACAATTGATATGAAAATACTTGAGGTAGAACTATAAATTCCAAAAAAGCATGTGAATGTGAGATAGAGTTTGTTTAGTTTCTTTCACCTTGACTTTTTGACAGTTAATAATATGTTTGGCAATAGGTCATACAAGTTGTGTAGTTGCATAATGAAGATTCCCAGTAACTTTTTCTTCAAAATCTGCATGCCCATATGCATAATGCAACACATTAGTTTTTATCATTTCTAATATTTATGAAAGCACTTACCATATTTGCTAAGCACCTGCTATGTGCTTAGCACCACAGGGGTTACTGTCCAAAAGAGGACAGCCCAATGAATCTATTCATTTCCCCTGCCCTCAACAATACTGTCTCAGGAACCTCCACATCCTCTGTGAAGGTTGTCAGATGAAATAGACTCAGTGTACCATTGACATTATGGGCATACCTATATAATCTGATCCTAAAAATATGAAAACTTTGTCCCTAAGGATTTCTTTAAAAGTATACATTTATTATCCTTTTTGTCAGCAAATTATAGTCTATGATTGTCCTAGGTTAAGAAACAGGTAAATTATGATAAATAAAATTTCATTTGTACATCAATGTTATTGTCGTTGAAGGTGCTTTTGTGTTGCTTTTGCTTTGGTAATGTAGCCTTTAGAGTTCCAAATTAGGTACCTTTTTCTTTTCTTGTGATGATAAATATAATCAGATACAATAGTCCAGCATAAAATGACTGCATCCACATCATGGTCCTACAGAACACAGATTCTTGTAAGACATTTACATTAACATATTTGAGCAAGTGAAAGTAAATTTCAAGAAAAATATCGATAAACTAAGTTGAGAAAATGCTAAACTTTTTCTTACTGTCATTTTAAAGAAGAAAGTGAGCCTACTTTTAATGATATTGATTATAAAGATTTGTGCTTTCTTATTTGCCTGGGTCAGAGTTATAAAATCTCTCTCAGTGTTGAATAGAAGATTAACATTGTTGAAAGTTTTGACAAATGTATCTCAGTGATAGCATATGCTATTTTTAAAGAAAACAATTAATGCTGTGCAAAACAATCTTTTTATATCAAATCATTCTCTTCTAAAATTAAGCATAAAATCTTTTTCACCAGATCAATGAATTCACCAGTCACATTAACAAGTATTTCTGTGGATTTACTGTTACTTGAAAAGTCTACTCAGTTTAGTCTGTGAATTATCCTGTTTCAGTCAGGATAGGAGAGAAAAAGGAGAGAAAAAGACTCAACCTTTTCATGGTTTCCTCTCCTCCATGACTGGTAATTTGAACAATGCCCAGATAATTTGTTTGAAGAAACTTGTTAAGGACTCCATCTTCCTGTAGTTAAAAGAAGATATTAATACATCAACCCCTTTAAAATTTTGAAGATTTTCCCCTTCTGAAATGTCAAATTAATGAGGCTGTGCTATAAGGAACTTGCTGCAAAACAGGTGATAATTATTTCAGACTTGAATTTCCTGGCCAGTGTTACAACTCAGATGCAGAAGTGCAAATGAGTTGCCCGTAGCTATAGACACTGATTTATGAGTTAAATATTTGGCAGCCTACAAGATGGTGGATAAATTGCCTTCCTTGGCTTTTACATTATTTGATAAATCTCTAGTTCAACAAGAAATTTTAACCTAACTACATGCCTAAAATAACATTTACAGAACACTGCTCTAATTTTTTTCATCTTTTCCAAATGTCAGATGAGTGGATATTTCCTGCAAATGATGACCACATTCCCCATTTGGCATCCAGCAGACAGTCTTTACTTCTGGATGATGATTCCCACCAAATTTCACACCTGTGGCTAGAAGCCAGCCAGGAAAGTGAACATGACCTTCAGAGAGAAGACACCCAGATTGTTCCCAAGGACATTTTCACTTTTTCATCAAGACCACGATCAGCACCTCATGGAAAGACACAGAATATGTCCCCAGAAGGCTGTCCATTTATTTTGGATCTGAATGAAGATACCAGTATAACAAGAAGAGACACCCAATTGGAGAAAGATCTTTATGGCAGTGACAGCAGCGAAGAGGTACACTGCTTGATGAGTGAAGTAGCTTTAAAGCAGAGTTGTTCTATTAACTCCAATAAGCACTAAAACTAGTTGAAATGAAAGAGGGGAAATCAACTGCTATTTATAAAAATGCAGCAGATTGCAGTGTCAGTCAACAGTTGCTTCAGGTTGTTATGGTAACTCTAAATTGCTGCCTTCTTTTATTAACAGTCAGCCAATTTCATTTTTAATTATGGAAACTCGTTTTTGGTTTGGTTTGTTTTTCATTTTAATCTTTGTCTCACAGAATGAGAACTAATATACAGTTTAGTTATAAGAGAGCAAGACGAGTAAAGCATTGAGACCACATTGTTCTAGATCTCTGGGGAAATTGTATTGCAGTTGCTAAGCATTCTAAATTGACGGTTTTCTGGCTCCCTTACTCCCCTGCCATCTTTTCACCTTAGACCTATTAGGACTCATTATTTTCCATATGGTCCCAGAATTTCAAGCCTTGTGCCAATTAAAGTTTAGATAATGATTATGGCTTAGTGCCGGGACTCGCCTTACAGTAGGTTTTTTGTTTACAGTTTTTTAGAATGCAAATGTGTCTTATAAATTAATAAATTCATAAAAAGTTTAGGAAAACTTATTTAAATCAAACTGAATATATTCTGAAACATTTGTTTTAAACAATACATTAGGGTAACTCTTTTTTGCCCAATGAAATGAATTTTTGAGATGGGTATTCAGATTTTCTAGGAAAAATAATTACTTTAAAGGCAGATTACAGTCTAGTTATGGTTTAACAGAATTATACAAATCATTTCCATGTAGAAATTTTAGAAATAATTAGAAAAACATTTTGTGTATGCTTACAAAACTTTTTTTTAATAACTATCACTGATCAATTTTTATCCCCCTTGGATAGTGGGATGTAGATTAAGTCCATAGCATCTACCTTCAGAGCCAGTGAGAATATGGTGATTTTATTCAGGCAGTAATTGTGGTTTTTTACAAATTCAAAGAAATTTCTTCCCTGAAGTATCTGGAGAGATCTTTTTTTCATAGTAACCTTGTTTCTGAGTGTGATGGTACTATTAGACATACCAAACATAAACCTACTACTAACCTCTTTATGATGCCAGCATTTTAAATTTTGCTGTGGACATCTTTGTTCACTCTGAGTAACATTAATATTTGTCTTCAACATGTAGTATTGTTCCCATCCCAGTTGTCTATTATTCTACAGTATTAATTGGCTCATATGATAAACTAATTCCTATCTTTTTGTTAATGGGACAAAAAGATCCCCTTCCCGTGCACACAGTGCTATCTCTCTTACCTAAGCCAAATGAAGTACTATATTGGTGGAAATTTTATAACAGGAAGGAAGTGGTAGGTCTCTGAAAAACTGCGAGGGAAATATTATGGAGAAACTGTCCTTTGAATAACCAGACATGAAAAACGTACCTCTTTCATCTGTGTGAAGGATAAGCCTTGACAGGAAGCAATAGAGTTTCATGAGAAAATGAAGTCTAGATTCTGAATGTTTTCATTTGTTATCACTCTATGTGCTCCTCGCTACTCTGTGTGCTTTTTGCTACTAGCTACTCTATTTCTGACATCCTTCAACAATTATGATGCAGACATATACTTATTACCACCTATATGAAATTCAAAATAAATTTATCATCCATTAGCCAGTTCTCGCTAGCATAGCTATCTGATCGCCCCTGTGCCACGACCAGCAGAATGACCAGTAGCATGTGGCTGAGTCTCTTATGACACCATCTCTTTGCTAATACCTGCCCTGGGCAACTTTTAATCAGAGAGACAGCCAGAAAGAAGGGCAGATGCAAGTTTGGGAATTTACTGTTAGAAACAATAATGAGATACATATGAAAATATAAAACTATAACCAATAAAAATGCCAGACTATCCTTAAACAAGTTATAGAATTTTTAGTCAAATTATAGATTTTTTAGTTATCTCTTCCTTATCAAATTGAGTTTTGCTTTTGCTTTTTTGTGGGGTTTTTTCATTCTTTTTCAGTAAAATTATTTCTCCTGCTTATTGTTTTAGTCCGTAGGAAATAAGATTGCATGTGTAAAATATTTCTTTGCATATAGTCTTTGAAGAAAAATAAATTTAGTTGATTTAGATGTCCTTATATATTAGTCACATTATTTTAGAATGCTATAGCCTTAGAATAACATAGTTTAAGGAAAACATAATATGTTATAAGTAATGATGGACAAATGAGTAGTAATTACATTTTTTATTATGCTTGAAGTTTATAACTTGTAGTTAAAAGTCTTTATCTGATATTACACCACTGAGTATTTTTAAATGGAAATAAAGCATATGCAATAGCGTATAAACTAGGCAAAATCAAATCACATTGTTATGATAAAAGAATATTGCATGTATAATAGTAAAGGCTAATTAAAATAAGCTTTCAGCGATACATTGTAATTTAAGTTGCTAATAATTAATTCACATCTGAGATCTTCATTAGTGTGAAAGCCTCAAAAGTATGAATTGTTTTATACATGTTCTTGTCTTAATCTTTATTTTACTATATATTTTATTTTATTACCCAGGCAGTCATATATACTAATATTGCCTGATAATTAATTTATAATTCTTATTTGAAAAGCATTCTATGGCAATATATTTTGTGGTGAGCTGTAAAAATCAATGCTACCATGTAAAATGAATTATCTTAGCAAAGCAATTAAAACAGTGCCTTTCACACTATTGCAGCATCAGAAAAAAAATACGCATGTTAATATCAACTTTATTTTGCACTTTATGCTATTATTCTCAACGTGTTTTCCAGAATATATACCTGGTTTGCAACTTAAAATAGTTACCTTTATATTAATTTTCTTACTCCTTAGTTTAATTTTTCATCTAGAAACACTGTCATTTTTTCCCCCTAAACTCTGGCACTGTATAACATACAGAAGCAGATATTTGCAAGTCCAGGTAATTTGTCTTGCGTAACAGCCCAAATTGGAACATTTGAGCCAAAAAATTATCCATACTTGGACATAAATTATGTGAACTGACTACCCGGTGTGTTCAAAATAGCTAGGAAGCGTCCTGATCTTCTCTCCATCTAACTCTGGAGGACTGCAAAGGACACATTTACAAAGAACAGATTAAAAGGACTATCTGTGTTCATCCTCCCTCTAAGCTTTCCCACCATTGTTGCTTTCGAGATATTTTTTTTAACTCAGTAATTAAGCTATTTCACTTCATTTTTTTCCTGGTAGCATATATTCATGGGTTATACACCAAACCTCTCACCGTTACATATGACTAATGATTTTGAATTACTTTCTCTAGCACACTTACATATAGAAAATAGAAAGGATATTTCCTCAATATGAAGCTGTTTATATGTCTGTATTTAAAATGTTTAAATGTCAATTTATGCATTAGAAAAAAATGGAAGGACTCTACATTGAAAATATTATCTTGCATTTTTATTCCTGTATATTGTAATTACACTAACAGGGAAATTTAATATTTATTCCAAGTAAGTAATTCTTTTAGTTGGTTGACATCTGTGTGTCTTTATTATTATTATTTGAATTTCTGCTCTCTGAAAAAGTCACAGGCCCCTTGCTTCCTGTGATTTGGCTTTTTGTTGCTATAGGCAAGTAACGAAAATGTAAAATGCTTGTCTGCTGAGAAGAACATTCTATCACTTTTGCTAATAGATAAGCATCTTGCAGATAAATATTTGGTTGTGGATAACAGTTTTCATAAGAAATATTTAAAGTGTTGTCAGTTTTAAAAGCTCGAAAGCTAAGTTATAGAAAAATATCTTTTAGGCTTGGATAATTAAAGGAATGTCATCATTTTTCCCCAAATATTCACGTGATGATATTTGCCCACCCCACACAGTCCCAGTAACTGCTGCTATGATTTGTCTGTGAAGCATCATTGACTACAGGTAAAGACATTTACAAAAATAATGTTCCCTACTCCTTAATATGCTCCTTTTATTAGCATGCTGCCGGTTAGTTACTTATTAGAAACAGTCATATCTCCCTCTCATTTTATTAGTTTATAAACTTGTAAAATGCATTATAAGCCACCATTATCAATCTTGGCCACCCAGAGAGCATTGTATTTTAATAGTTTCCTATAAATTTCATGAGGAAGAAGTAGAAGTATTCTTGAGGATAGTTCTTAGTGAAGAAATTTACATTATATTTGAATGGTCCATCTTGTTATCAAAGAAGGAATCATCTTTTCATTCTATTATGACCAACATCTTTAACTCTATTTATGCAAATAACTTTTTTAGTTGTCAACAGATTTACCAATATCATTTCTATTTTCCAATGGTGCTGTTGTTCACCTAAAAAAATGCTGTCAGTTTCTACATTTAGTTACTAAAACACTGGATAAAAATTCCTGCTGACTCGATCTCAATTACAAATTCAAACTGCCATCAAAAATGTGTTTAGAATATTGCAGATGTGTTTTGTTACAGAACTTTTAATAATGTTGTATAAGATCTTTTTCACAGTGAATTGAATTTAAAAATCAATTGAAATATAAATGAATATGATCATGCACTCTTTCAAAGACTAAAACAGAGTTATATCCTAACTCACTCAACATTAAAGTTGGGGTACAAAGAGCCCGGGTCCCATCTGCTCCAAGTAGGTGGCCCTCAAGAGTCATTAAAATTTTCTTTTTAAAATTACAGCTCAGCAAGAGCATTCCATTTTGTGCATCAAGAAATTATTGTCCAAATGCCCATCTGCATGTCCTTTTAAGAAATGTAGTTCAACAGAGGAAGTGCTGGCTCCTTGGGGAAATCATTCTCATCTTCAGTGTACATATGCTGTGCTACAGTTAATCAGGCAAATTCTATTGATGTTCCTGGCACTGGGGCGTGATTGAATATTTAACAAACAAATGTTTCTGAGCCCAGAAGACAAACGGTTCAAGAGATTTGGGACTTTTTAAAATATATATATTACTTTTAAATCAAAAGCATTTTGTATTTGTTCTTCTGAGAAACAGATGAACAGATGATTGGAATGTGAAATTAGCATGACAGTTTCTGTACTATTCCGACAAATTAATTCAATTGCTGTACAGGTTTTCAGTAGCGAAATACTAAACCAAAGAGGGAGAAGTGGTTGTGGTTCAATTAAATCATAGTAAGCTAACTTCTTATGCATATAACAAATGCATATGTTATATATAAAAAATTAACCTAAAAGCATTTGAGCCCAGTTGAGTTACACCTGTGAAACCAATAAATGTCATCCATATTTGTATCATCTATTTTAGTAAGGTAAAAGTGTTACTAACAAAAAGAATAGGGTTTTGCCAGTATACCATTCCTAGTAAATACTGTACCATTTTTTATTCTCCATTTATTTCCTCTCTGAAAAAGAAGCTGACCCAACTTAAATCAAAATATTACTCTCATGTCATCTTGCCTGTCTCATCATTTTTCCTTGTTTCCCTTGTAGGATCTGGGATAAATTGGAATTAGTGATTTTGGGATAGGCAGAGTAGACAAGCCTTTTATACCTGATGCAGATTTTCTAGCTATTTGTCCTTTCCATATATTTAAAATAGCATGGAAACATATTATCATGAAATGCACTATAACCAAGTGATTACTGACCAGGGAACACAATTAAATCTGTCCATTTTCTTGGTCCATCTCCAAAACGGGTATATCTTTGGACAAAAGAATAGTATTATGAAACTTCTTAAATGACAATTGCTGCTTTCTGTCTTATCAAATTATTACTTTTGTAGGTATCTGTCCATGTTCTTTATGCCTTTAAAACTTTATGTCTTTTAAGAGCGGTGTCTGCATTCTTCTTAACTGTGCCTCAAAAATGCTTTACACATAGCAGGAGCTTAGTCAATATTTGTTGAACTAATATTTATTACAAAATCTCTTAGTTTCTGCCTAGGTCATATACAAAATGGAATCCTAGAGTGATCCAGAGATTCTGGCCCAAAGAATCACAATCATAACTTTTCTACTAAACCAGCCTATTTTTAGAGCCAGTCTGTTTTAAATCCACAGTACACATCTTTATTTTTAATTATGAAAATATGATGGAAATGAGTAAGTAGAGTATCTTTTCGTCACAGAAATTCTACTGCCAATTGTATATGACAATTATGGGAAGTCAAGCTGGATTTTTTTTTTTTTAAGTTGGAGAAGAGATAGCCAGAATGAATTTTTAAAACTCTATCCTAGCTGTTTCAATGCCTTTTTAGAACTAAAAATGGAGGATGATCTCTACTTACCTTCTGTAGATGAAACTAAGCTTTTTTATCTCTGTGAAACAAAAATTTCAGGAGTCATCACTCCATCCCCTAGTAATTTAGAACATGAAGTATTTTTCAGGTCTCTGGCACTTTTTCCAGTTTTCTGCTCAATTGTTCTTCAATGGTATGAACATCCTCAGGATTCCCAGACTTATAGTGAAGGTGAGCTCACTCAGAAAAGGGCACACATATAGCAACATACTTGTTGCCCGAAGCCTGCAACTGAGACCACGTAGTACAGTTGAAAGGGCAAAACTATTCTTACCCTTCTTACTTTTTCACTTGGGACATAAAATAGGCCCATGGATTGATACCAAATCACCTTCACTCTCTCTGGTCTCTGAATATAAGTTTCACCATCTTTTTTTTTTTTTTTTTTGGATAACATAAAAAGAAGGGAAATGGGTTTTAATCAGATTCAAAAAAGGATTAGACATTTTGGATGATCAGTATCACCATCATTTTTAAAGAAAGATATTTATTAGGTCAAGCCAACATAGACAAAAATACAGCCCCAAATGAGTACATGAAGAATGTTCATAGAAAATGTTCATAGGCAAGCTGTTTCTTAGGAGAGATTCTAAAACCAAGTTCCCGAGCACAGCTATCTGCTAATCCCACCGACTTTGCACAAAAGGGAAAATCATAACACCACAAGATTAGGACTCTCAGACTCTATATAAGAGGTTTTCAAAGTCCCTGAGTACAGTGTACTCTGCCTTCTGGAGACTTCTCAGATCAGCCTAGCCTCTCCATCATCACCACCATTGCCTTAACTCAGCCATCTGAGGATCTATAATAACACTATAATGGTCTCCTAAGGCCTCCCTTTCTCCAGTCACCACAATCACACCAGATACCCCACACACAATATCCACACAAACTCACACCTTTGTCTTCTCTTCTGTGCCATGCTGGCATTCCCCTGCTTCTGGCCACTCAGTGATTCCTCATTGCCTCAGGGACAAATCCCTGAACAGCAGGGACTATGTTCTGATCTACCATTATGTTCTCCTAGAATCTGTAGCCCTGGAGCTATAGCTACCCCCAGGCATGATGAAGATAGGAAGTGGCAGAACAATGATAGACACATAGGCAGTTTGACCCCTTCCGATTAAAAATTTTAATTAATTCCTCCGTGTGCTGTGTCCAACCTAGAACAGGCTTTCTCACATTTACACACATTTCACTTCTTTGAAAGGGGAGTTCTACCTTATGTAGTGATCGGTACATTGAGTATGTACGATGGCGAGAAATGCAGGAAGAAATCGAACAGTTCAAAGTTTAAAAATACCCAACTTTGCATGTTTGGTTCTGTGTAGCTATATATAAAAGGATGGGGGAATAGCTTCCTGAAACTGATTATAAAATATACATCATCAGACATCAAATGACTTTAAAATTTACTTTGTTTTTATTGATTTTTTTCTATTGTAAGTTTATCATTTTAACATCCATTTATTTATTACATGTTAAGTAGAGGAGACAAATTGAAAAAGTGTGCAAGCAACACTTTAAATTTATTACTTGATAGCAGAAAAATCTAACAACTGAAATAGATTTCTCATTTTCATTATTTACCCCCATGGCCATTGATTTTATGTAATTCCTTCTTCTTTGGGTTTTAAAATTTTAAACTTTTGCTTGCTTACAGACAATCACAGAAAAATGTACTTGTAAAGTTCTAGCTTTGACTTTCAGCTTTTCAAGAAATTATAGTTAATGAGAGTCATATCTTATCAAAAAATACTTTCTATAATTGAAATTCTCATATAAGAAAAATAGTTTACCAAGCATATCCTGCTATCTATTGCTCATGAAGAATAAAACTGTCCTATAATAATATCAGGCAAAAATACTTTATAGGCCCAATTTTTTTTTTAAGGCTGAAGAAAGTTATCTTTTATTGAGAGATACATGAAGAAGAGGAGCAGGTTTTGGGGGGCATGGAATAGGGATTTCATTTTGACACACTAAAATTATATATATATATAATGAAATATATATTTTATATAATAGAATAATATATATAATATATTATATAATAATAGAATGGAATAATATATTATATTATATTATTTATATTAATATATTATTTATAATATTTATATTATATATATTATTATATATAATATAATAATATATTATAATAATAATATAATAATATATATTATGTATATATAATGAAGAGCCATTGTTTTACATCCTTGCTAATGTTTTGACAATATCGGATTTCCCCTTTCAGGTGTAGTCACCTTGCTCCTCCACCACTAAAGCACTCAACTTCCTCCACCCTAGTCCACTGTGCTCTCTTCCCACTTTTTTCCTCTCCCTCCACCTCCACCTCTAAAAGCTATAGAACTGTCATCAGCTTTCAAGGGTTAGTTTTAAAGTTTGTCCTTGACCCTCTCTTTGGTTTCTCTATATTCTACATTTTAGCGACACTATCAGGTATTTATCTTTTACCTTCTGGCTTATTTCACTTCGCATACTCCATTTCAGCCCCATTCATCTTGCTGTAATGACATGAGTTTATCTTTTTTGATCACTAAGTAGTATTCCATTGTGTATATATACCACATCTTGGTCCTGTCATCTGTTTTGGGTCACTTATGTTGTTTCCATATCTTGGGTATTGTAAATAGCGCTGCAGTAAACATGGGGGTGCAGGTTTCCTTGTTTTTAGAGTAGCATAACCTGCTCACATAAGTTAAGTGCCATAAGTTCCTGTTCTTTCTCTTCCCAAGGAGTTAGTTTATCAGGAAATGAGGTAATAATTCTTAGATGTATTAAGTAATTCCCTATAGATCCTCTTCTTTAGACACTCTTTGGAATTAATATAGTGACTATTTTCTTGATTGTTCTCGTTACTCTGGTAAAAATTGTGCCTTTCCCAGACCAGAGGCAGACTTAGCAGGGCATTGTAGCAAATGATTTATATTTATTTACCTTGCTGCTTTTAGTTATATTTCATTGCAAAATAAAGTAATATACATATGCTTTTTCTTTAATTCATAGAATATATACACTTACTAAGAATTTGTCAATTTATTCACCACAAATTTCAACTCAAAATGATTTTCACTTTGTTCTCCATGTAGGGTAACCACAGTGTCCAGGGTTCTCCAGTTTCAACAAGTAGTCCTTCAGGGTTAACTCAGTTAACATTAGAGAGCAAGCTGGGAGAGGCTTCAAGGTGGACAAGCAAAGGATATCTAAAAAGTGCCCACTCAGAAGCAGAAGCATCAGAAAGCCAGAATTCCTTGGCAAAGCAGATAGATAGTAAAGACTTTCAAACGAGTTTGGTGCCTACACCATGCCTTTCTCCCCCTGGAAGAAGAAGTGACTCCACCCAGAAAACTCCAGATCCTATTACCAAAGCAAAGAACCTACCAGCCCAGCAAGTGCCAGTAAACAAAGGCTCCCTAAAGGAAATCTCAGGGGAAAAGTTGAAATTGATTCCCGAAGTGTCTGTAAGTGGTTTCACGTGGTTTACATATGCAGGCAGCACAGCCTGCTGTGTTCTGTTCTGTTCAAATGGCACACATTTTAGCAGTGTCTGTTTTTCATCATTTGGGTGATCAGTAATGTATTTTCTTTCCTATTCATAGCAGCTGTTAAGAGTACATTGCACATCCCAACAATAATAGAACGCCTCTTGTTTTTAATGAGAAAGATAATTATCATATTAGTTATTTTTTATTTCCCAGTTACTTCTCATAATTTTAGTTATCACGGTCTGCAAATCATAAATGAAGATCTTATTTTTGAGCCAAAAGCTTGCCAGTAAAATTGACAGCTTTTCAATAACAGTGTACATTAGGAACCATAAAAATATCATTATTCTATTCACTTTCCGGTCTCTTTGCAGCAGTTCCCCAAATAATAAATGATATGAGTGAAGGTTAACAGTAAAGCGGTGTCATTGAATAAATCCCTAGGCTAGTTTGGTGGCTATATTCATGTCCATCAGATTGATGGACATTCTGTGTTAGTTCTTTTCTTCCTTCACTTCCCCCATAGCTGCACTTAGAAACTAGAGACTATGCAGAACAAATGACATATATTCCATTTTCTTCAAACATCAAAGATTTTCTGTATTTGTCATGTCCTAAGTATTCACTGTATGTTACAATGTTAAGCTTTGGTTCAATTATGTTCTAAGCAATTTAGGATGGGTTAATTATTACTTAGCACCAGTTATAGACATATTTTGTATATACCAATATCAACAACATAGAAATAGGTAATATTACTTAAACATTTCCCATGTGCTAGTCGCTGTGCTAAGCCTTTTTCCATAAACTATTTCATTTAATCCTCACAAACAAAAACCCTGAGAAAGTATCACCATCCCCATTTTTCAGACAAGGTAACTGAGGTTCAGAACAGATATACAATTCGTTCAAGTACAAGAGCACTTTAGTTAAGGAATCACAACTCAAACACCGTTTGTCTGAGTGGGTAGCGCCATGCTGAGCTGCATAAACAAGTCTTAGAAAAGTGATGGCCTCGCCTCAAGAAACACCCAAAGATAAAACTGAAGTGTGTTTTCATCGTTATATCTCATATTTGTGTGCGTGTGCACATACGTAAGAAAATAGTAAATCTCTTAATCTAATGAAAATTATGTTCATTATGGTGATTAAGGAAGAAAGCAGGCACTATTTTCCACATTTTTCACTTTGAAAATATTTCTAATACAAATGTTCCACCTGACTGTATTTTTCCCCTTTGGCTGTGCTACTAATTGGAATACAACTAATTAACTGACCATCCAGATTTATTCTAAAACGCAGCTTCAGTTGATAAGTCAATACTGGGCTGCCAATAACAGAACCAGAGCAGGTCTTTGAGACGCTTCTATTCAGTTTTACCTAAATTCTTTGCCACCACTTTCTCTTGTAAAAATCTGTCACCCTATATATCCCCCCAAAAAATGGTTCTTTTCAATCTTTTTTTTTTTTAAAGATTTATTTATTTATTTATACAAGCACTGGGTACAGTGAGAAGCACGGGAGGGTGAGAGAATTTACCAGAGCCAGAGCGGGGAGCAGAGCAGGCAGAAGGACCGAAGTACACTGCTGAGGGGAGCAGCGGGCGGCAGGAGAGGTCTGCGCGCCATGTGGGACCCTCCTCTGGTGGCCGGGGAGCAACAGGGGATCGGGGATCCAATCGGCGCTGCAGAGGCTGCGGGCAGCTTCGCAACCCAGCGCTCAACCACTGCGCCACTGGGAAGGCCCTCTTTTCAATCTTTTTATTTGTCTGTAGAAATAAAACCAGAGCATGAAAATAAACTTGGTAACTTCAGTCACAAATGGGCTTTGTGTACTTGGCCACTCAGCAGAGTACACTGCCTGAGAAACCGTGCTCTCTGACAACACCAGGGAATAACAAAACAGGAAAGGGACCGACGTTTGGAGAGAGGGGGGCCCTTCTTCACCCATTCTCTTCATCTAAGAGGTTTTTAGGGGCCTCCCCGGTGGCGCAGCGGTTGAGCGCTGGGTTGCGAAGCTGCGCGCGGCCTCTGCGGCGCCGGTTCGATCCCCGGCTGCTCCCCGGCCACCAGAGGAGGGTCCCGCATGGCGCGCAGACCTCTCCTGCCGCCCGCTGCTCCCCTCAGCAGTGTACTTCGGTCCTTCTGCCTGCTCTGCTCCCCGCTCTGGCTCTGGTGAATTCTCTCGCCCTCCCGCGCTTCTGACTGTACCCAGTGCATGTATAAACAAAAAACAAACAAACAAACCAGCAAACAAATAAATAAAGCATGCCTCTATTAAAAAAAAAAAAAAAAAAAAAAGGTTTTTAGGATAAAACAGTTCCCAGAAACCATTTTGATTATTTTAGGAGAACCTTTGGGCAGCCTCTCACTGCAGATTACATAACACCTGCCTGACATACTGTCTCTTCTTCTGCACAGGGTCCCTCTGAGATATTACTATTCCATTTTACAGCTAAAGAGACTGACAGAGCAATCCCTTCAAAGGGATAAAAGGGAGAAGGAGCTTAATCTCTGATGAGGGAATAAAGGCACAGAGGCATGGCTTCCCATTTGTGCAGAGAGGTTTGACCTCAGTGTCAAAATTTGATTTCTAACAACCCACAGAATCACTGCAATATGCCTCACGATTGTGAATGTGATCATCTCAGTTTAATAGGGTAGAAAATTATTGAAGGCAAAGGCAGTTTGCCTCATTTCAAAGTGAATCTACAATGGGAATAGAGTGTTTTTCAGAGACACCATTTGAAAAGGAAATTCATGTCACAGCAAAAGGGATCTTGCAAAGGGTCATAGCAAAATGGATCTCCACTTGATGTTTGAAGTTAAGTATCTGAACACAAATTTCCTGAGATGAGTGTGTGTGCTTATTAACTCCACAAAGGGATTTTTCTCTAGGTCCTAGAAACCTATAGGGGTGACTTAAGTAACCACTGAGTTTCAGTTCACACAGCATAGAATTCAGCCTTTTTTAGATCATTTTCATCACTCCAAAAAGAAACTCCAAATCCATTAATAGTCACTCCCCTTCCCTCTATACCTCCCCCTGCCCAAAACTCCTGGTGACCATTAATCTACTTTTTTTTTTTTTGTCTCAGATTTGCCTATCCTGGACCTTAGATATAAGTGTAATCACACAATGTGTGATCTTTGGGGTCTGACTTCTTTCACTTAGCATAGTGTTTTCAAAGTTCATCCATGTTGTAGCATTTCATTTTAATGCCTGAATAATCATCCACATTATGGATTTGGCATATTTGTTCATTCATTTATCATTTGATAAACTCTTGGTTGTTTCCATTCACTACTATGAGTGATGCTGCTGTTAACTTTCACAAGCAAGTCCTCATGTGGACAAATGTTTTGTGGAAAACTGCCCAGCTGTTTCCAAAGTGTCTGTACCATTTTACATTCCTACCAGTAAGGTAGGAATCTATTAGGTATTGGGGGAGGAGGGACATGGAGGGCGGGGTGTCTAGTTTCTTTACAACCTAGTCAGGACTTGTTATTGTCTGTCTTTTTTTATATGAGCCATACAGTATGTGGGGAGTGGTATCTGCGGTTGGGTTTGCATTTCTCAGTGACTAAAGTGCCTTGAATCTTTTCGTGTGTTTATTAGCCATTTCAAGCTCCTTTGGAGAAATGCTTATGCAAATCCCATGCCTATTTTTTTAATTTTTTTTAAAGATTTATTTATTTATTTATACAAGAACTGGGTACAGGCCAGATGTGCGGGAGGGTGAGAGGATTCACCAGAGACAGAGTGGGGAACAGAACAGGCAGACTACAGAAATACACTACTGAGGGGAGCAGTGGGCGAGACAGGAGAGGTCTGCTGCGCCATGTGGGACCCTTGCCAGCTGGCCGGGATCGAACCGGCGCTGCAGAGGCTGCGAACAGCTTCACAGCACTGCGCTCAACCACTTGCGCCACCAGGGGAGGCCCCCATGCCTATTTTTAAGAGGATTATTTATCTTTTCATTGTTCGGTTGTAAAAGATTGGATACTAGTCTCTTGTGAGGTAGATGATATGCAAATACCCCCTCTTATTACCTAAGTTGTCTTTTCATTTTTTTTTTTTGATGGTATCTATTGAAGCATGAAAGTTTCTAATTTTGATGAAGCACAGTTTATCTATTTTTTCCTCTGTTGCTCATGCTTTTGGTATTACATTGCCTAATCTGAGGTCACAAAGATTTACTGTTTTCTTCCAAGAGTTTCATAGTGCTAGCTCTTAAACTTAGTTCCATGTTGAGTTAATGTTTGTATATGTAGGAAAGTAGAGATTCAACTGTGATTTTTGCATGTGGCTATCCAGTTATGCCAGCATCACTTGGTTGAAAGATTGTTCTTTCCCCATTGAATTGTCTTGTCACCCTTTATGAAAGTCAGTTGGCCATACATTATATAAGGGTTTGTTTCTGGACACTTAATTCTATTCTCTTTATCTATATGTATCACTTTATGCAGTGCCACACTGATTTGATTAGTATAGGTCTTGTCCATTTGTTTGTTTTTTTACATTTTAAAAGGACAGGTTTAGGAGGAAAAGGAGAGAGAAAAAGCGGTGCCTGCATAGTCATGGGCAGCCAGGAGTGCTGCTGATTATTACAGTTTTATCATCAGTTTTGAAATCTGGAAGTGTGAGTGCTCCCATTGTTTCCTTCCTCTTTTGATTGTTTTTATAATGCTGAGTCCCTTGCATTTCCATTGAACTTGAGGATCATCTTGTCAGCTTCTGAAAAAAAAAAAAAAAAAAAAGCAAGATTTTTATTTTGATTGCATTGTATTAAATCTATTTCAATTTGGAAAATACTATCATTTTAATAATATTATACATTGCAATCTATGGCATATCTTTCCATTTATTTGTGTCTTTAATTTCTTTCAGCAGTGGTTTATAGTTTTTTTAGTATAAAAATCTTTGCTGCTTTTGCTAAATTTATTCCTAAGTATTTTATTCTTTGTGATGCTATTGTGAATGGATTTGTTTTCCTAATTTCATTTTTTGCTTGTTCATTGTCAGTATATAGAAATACAATTGATTTTTATATTGATTTTGTATCTTGCAACCTTGCTGAACATTTATTAGTGTTTTTGTGAATTCCTTAGAATGTTCTTTTTACAAGATCATGTCATGTGATTCAAGACATATCTACTTCTTATCAACTAGATGTTTTCTATTTCTTTTTCTTACCTAATTTCCTCCATAAATGGATTAATTTAAAAGGAAAACTTTTCTTTCAGGATCCTTAAATTTTTAATTACTTATTATTAACCCCAGTATGAATTCTAGCACATGATAAACTCATTTAGGCCTAGGATTCTATTCATATGATTCATAGAAAATGTAATTGATACAAGAAGAAAATTTTGAGAATTTTCCTGGGACTGAAAGTCCATGTGATATTAACATGAGCACAAGTGGGAAACTGCCTTTACTGATTAGCAATCATGGTACTTATATGTAGAACACTAACATGCATGTGAGTTTCTACCACCTAAGCTGGGTTTCTAAAGTGATAGGATATAGAGCTATTCTGGTTCTATTTCTGGATAAGAACAGCTTCTCTTCTATTGAGCACCTGTCAAGCCAGTTACTCTCCCAGATACTAGTGATACATTGGACAGATAAGACCCCTCTCTTTGAAGGCTTCTATCTATTGGGAGACACGGGCAATGAACAAATAAGGACATAAAGTGATTATAAACTATGATAAAGACATGTGAAGGGAAAAAGCAGGGTGATTCTATAGAGTGGCAGGATAAGGCATAATGGTAGGTTCTGTAAGTATTATCTGACTGAGTAGATGACATCTGAACTGTTACTTTAAGTTTAAGATGAAGCCAATCATGCGAAGAACATTGGAGTGTTTCAGGCATCAGGAATAGTAGGTGCAAAGCTAAAATGGGCACTTTTGTTCTCAAAAGTAGGCCCAGACAGCTTTCACCTGTAGTTAAGGGGAATTTAGAGGAGGACAAGGTCATAGAAGTTGACAGGGCTGGGCCTCCCCAGTGGCGCAGCGGTTGAGTGCTGGGCTGCAAAGCTGCCGGCAAGGGTCCCACATGGCGCGACAGACCTCTCCTGCCGCGCCCACTGCTCCCCTCAGCAGTGTATTTCGTCAGTCTGCCTGTTCTGTTCCCTGCTCTGACTCTGGTGAATTCTCTCACCCTCCCGCGCTTCTGACTGTACCCAGTGCTTATATAAATAAATAAATAAATCTTTAAAAAAAAAAAAAAGAAGTTGACAGGTCTCAGATCGTGTAAGTTCAGGAAAGCCATGGAAAAGAAGGTGATGTTTATTCCAAATAATGCAAAGACCTGCCAGTGCTAGTCTTTAGCAAGGCACTGACATTTACATTCAAAAAGTTTCCTGTAGTTGTGTCAAAAGTGGAGGCAACAAGACAAGAATGGAAACAGGGAAAGCATTTAAGCCATTACTCTGATAGATGAGAGTGGAGATGAAATCGCAGGTTTCTAGAATATTTGGAGGTAGAACAAACAGGGTATGGGGAAGAGGCAACAAGTTGACTCCACGGTGACTCAGATTTGGAACTTGAGCAACCAGGTAGATAGTGATATCATTTACTGGGTAGCAGAAGATTTCTGGTGCATCTGAGCTATAATCTTAGCCACCAAAGTATTGCAATTGGGAATCTTAAGTGTACATTCCATTGAAACTCAGCTCTTGCAAAGTGTCAACACGAAGTGACTTTATGGTAAAGGGAAACTAAAAGCTCTTAAGAAAGTATAGGAACGGCCCTCCACCGTGGCGCAGTGGGTTGAGCACAGTGCTGTGAAGCTGTCCGCAGCCTCTGCAGCACAGGTTTTATTCCTGGCCAGCCAGGGAGAAACCCACATGGTGCAGCAGACCTCTCCTGTAGCACCTGCTGCTCCCCTCAGCAGTGTATTTTGGTCCATCTGCCTGTTTTGTTCCCCACTCTGTCTCTGGTGAATCCTCTCACCCTCCCATGCCTCTGGCTTGTAGCCCAGTTCTTGTATAAAAATAAATAAATCTTTAAAAAAAAAAAAAGAAGAAAGTACAGAACACTTTCCAATCCCCTGCTGGAGAAAGGTACTAGTAATTCTTAAGGAACACTTACTGAAATTGATTTGCAAACTGCTTGGTAACTTCTTTCTTGAAATGTTTTATTCATATTATAATAGAGCTCTTTATTGTTAAGTTCAAATATTTTTAATTAAGAAAGAAGTAGAGCCCTCTGGGTAATATTGCAACTAGGTAGATAGCTGGTAATTAAACTTTTCCACATGTATAATTGCATTCAAATAATTTTGGATGAATCATTTTAAACCTAAAAATGTCATTATGTGCATCTTTAGACAAACAAACAAAAGATGTGTGTAACAGACTTTGTGGCTCCAGAAAAAGTTTGAGCTTTTTGAAGAATGGTTATTTTCAGAGGAAAAACAAAATATGCTACCAGCTAGTTACACATTCAGGTATTCTCTTTAGGAAAAAATACCCATGACTTTTTATAGGAAAATATTGTAAAATGTATCACATAAAACTTTTGAGTTTAATTTTCACATTTCCATTTTTGAAAATAAAGACCAAATTATGGAAGGACACTTTGAAAGATATTTCAGGCCATAGTATAATGTGAGAATTTTTATCCTTTAATTGTCAAACCATTTCCTTTGGCTAATATAAATGGATTAGTTTCATTGCCTTCTTGATGAACTTTAGCCCAGTTAGGGCATGACTAGCATCATAATTTTTTTAGAAATAAAAGTTTACTCTTCTATGCAGTTTGTGTCCTACAAACTTAGAGAAAAATGAATGTCTAAATTATTTCAGAATTTTTAAAACATTGTTCCACTGCATAAAATTCTGCATTTTCTAGGGTATATAATAGTCTTTGTTCAAAAGGATGCCATCTGTCTCTCTTTGAAGTTGCCACTCAAGTATGCCATTTGCAGCTGTCTTTCCAATAATGCCCCATTGTTTGAAGAATTCTGAAATGTCTTCTGACCCCTAATTTGCTTCAGCTACAACAATATTGATTGCATTGTTTAAAAACACCTGTTTGGGAGTCAGGTTGCCCTGTGTATTGTACATATGTTCATCACCCTGGCCCAACAGTATAGATTCACCTAGGGGTGATTCTGTCATTTTTGGTTGTTTCTACCACAGGTGTCCACTGACATCATGTTGCCCTGGACCACCTGATGTTACAGCCTTCCCCTTCACCACCCTCAGGCACTTCCCCAATAGGGTCCTATGACAAGTCTGTCTATGTTTTCATTCTTCAAAACAAGAAGTCAACAGCAGGGGACCTTATGGTTCATATAGCAAGGCAAGTCACACAGATCTGGACTTGAGTCCTGGCTTTGTTTCTTGCAAATGTGCCCTTAAACATATTTCTTAACCTTGTTTGAGCCTCAGTTACTTCATATGTAAACTTGGAGAAAATAATATTTATTCTGTAGGGTTGATGTGATTATTAAATGAGATAATCCGCGTGGCACACTTTGCTCATAATCCAGCAGGATAATTTCTTTTACCTAATTCTGAGTAATTAGAAATATAAACCAGTATGCCTGGAATTCTAAAGCATCAAAACATTTTCAAATTTAATAAAATTCCAGAAACTAATTATTGGTACTGTTCAATATGTGATAGCCATGTGTGCTTCTTGTCTTCTGTTTATAGTTTATCGAGTGTTAACATAAGAATGAATTAATGGATTACTTCTGCCAGGTTTACATGTTAGGTTGTTTTCAGTTACACTTCAGAGAGAAAAATTATTAGAAGCAGGGTGAGGTCCCTCTCCAGTTATTCTCAGAGACCATCCACTATGTTCACATGCAGAGGCCTATATAGCTTCATGGTTGATGGGATAGACTTGGATAAGACTAGTAGCATTTCATACACCAGAGGAAAACCACAGACATGCCTACCAATTAACAACCTTTACAAAAGAGTCTGATATTTCTTGTTTTGTCAAAACTGCATCCTTTCTTTGTCTCTGAAAAAGCAAGGTCTCTTATCTCAGTTTTACTTCTCAGTGTCTGCTGTATTGCTAAAGTTGCAGAATTTGTGCTACCAAGAAAAGTATTTGAATTAGGCATAGGAATTTCCCAGGTGAAACTTGCTTCTAGCCCCCACCTTCTTTTTGAATATCTTTCAATCCAAACTCTATGCTGATGCAACAGAGCGGCTTGGTCCTTTTACTTTCTCTGTCTCTAGTGTCTGTAATTTCCTGTTGATCAAGGCAAAGTGATCTAGCTAAAAGTATATTAAAAATAAAATTTGGGTGATGATACAGAATTACAGAAGGTAAGAGAACATTTTCGTATCTCCATTTCTGAGCAGTTAGATGTGCAACCAATGTGCCAGCTACTCATATGAAGAGGAACAATTTCAAATCTCAAAAGTTTCAGAAATTGAATAAAGACTATAAAAATTAAGGGACTATCAGAATTATAAATCCATGAAATTACATTGTTTTTTTTTTTAGCCAATATATCGTAACATTTCACTGTCAATTCTCCAAATTCTAATGCTAAGGTGAGCATCCTCTTAGCCAAATATTTAAGAAACCTCTTCTTAAAAGTCTTAATTTTCCTAGTTTTGAATAGAAGCAAATCATACTTGCCATTTTCCTACTTTTGTAAGAGGCTCTAGGCTGACAATATTTCCTAGACACAGTGGGTTCTGAGGTCTTTGATTAAGAAGCTTGTTTGTATCTTTAAGGATTGAGGGTGCTTGCCGTGTGTCAGGCCTTCTACAAGGTGCTTTATGCTCAATCTCCAGTTGCCATCCTTCCTCACAAGAGGCCTTACCTTTTATTCTTGTTTCACAGACCAGGACATAAAGAGACTAAGCTTGTTCACAACTAATAAGTGACAAAATAAAGTGTCAAACAGAGGAGTTAGGGCTAGAAAACCTAGTGCACCTTCCACCACCACCACAGAACCACCCCAATCCCAATGAAAGGCACTGAAGAAATTCTGTGATTACTTGATAACTTAAATTCTATTGCCACTTTAATCTTTGGAGTATTTTAATGGGCAGAAACGTACATATGTTGGTATATCTGTCATATACTACAACCAAATTGTTTTTTATTCTAGAACAGTTCAAATTTAGTTATCTTGTCACTCCAGAAAACATCAGTTGTCTTCTGTTTACATGTGTGTAAGCAGCTTCAGTACTTGTTTACTTCCTAGTTCTTTTTCAAACTACCATTTATTAAATGGCTAGATATGTTTGTCCCATGTACAAGACTATACTCACCTTGTAGATGTTCTGTCCCTGCATATAATAAAATGCCTGTTTAATTTGGTTTTATTAGATTCCTTCTAGTTATGGAAGTACCCTGAACTCAGAAGATAGTTGGTAGAATATTATTGTTTTTCAACTCACTTTAAGGTTGGTAAGAGTTAAGCTGTATTTATCAGAGAATTCTTTCTGAAAATTGACAAAGCAAAATGCATGGAAGTGTGTTTCTATTCAGGTCATAGATTAAAAGGTTATTCTACACGTATACTTGTGTATATGATTATATATATGTATATGTATACATGTCTATTAATACATATGTATATACATATATACATATGTGTAGATGTATGTATATATCAATATATAATTGATATTGTTTTAATATCTCTTGTGTTTCCCCCTCCCAAAAAAAAAAAAAAAAACCAAGAGAAAGACACATATATGATACAAAGTTCTCTCTCTGCAAGGAATTTTGCCACTATTGTGTTTAATTACCCAAGAATTCTCTACCTGAAACACTCTTAAAGGATTAGTATGCCTAGATATTGACTTGTGGATGAGCCAGAGTTGTAAAGTGTCTCCAGGTCACATGTTAGAAATGCTTGTGACAGATATTTCAGAGGCAGCATTGGGTCTAGATACACTTAGATACACATGACTGTTGTTGAAATAAACACAATTCAGATTCTGAACAGTTGATTCTTTTAGCCTTACTCCTGATTTATGTTGTTTAAGTTGACATAGCATCCATTAAATTTAGTAAATTTTTACAGGTTGTACTGAGCTTGGTCTTTAAGTTTTGATTTACCTCTTTGCATGGTGAAGACACATGCTGAAAGCTACCATAAATTGGGAATGAGTTATGTGCTCAAGTATGTGTCTCTTACGGCCCTCTGCTCTCTTCATTCTTATTGTTAGTCGACCTTGTGTCCCCAATGGATCAGGGCAAAATCTCAAGTGGAATGTGTAGCTCAGGAATTTGAAACAAGTCTTAAAAGAATACTACTTGGGGGACACTAATCTACTATCAGCTATTTAAAAAGTAAATGTAGAATGTAAATGCTGTCTGCAAATAGCAATAAAGAAGAAATTAATCTTCAATTAAAATGCTAGTTAAAGTTTAAAATTGGTTTTGGAAAATGGACTTCTACTTTTCTTGCTGTCATGTTGCGTTTCAAAAAAAACTTCCTATTTATAACTTCAAGACTCTTAATAAAAAATACAAATTTGAAACTACCAATGATACTGACTCCCCAGCCACATTTACACAATGCCAAGGGTTGGTGGTGGGGAGGAGGTTGATTTTCTCACTAGGACAGTCCAGAGTGAGGTGCAAATGACAACAAACCACTTCTTGGGAAGTTTTTTTTTTTTTGAGTCTTAGTCTTTGCTATTGTTAATCATAGAAAAGTGCACGTATCAGATACATATACCCTGATGAATGTACATAAAATGAACAAATCCATGTGAATATCACCTCAATCAAGAAAGAGAACAATACTACTACCCCAGAAGCCCTATTGTACTCCCTCCCTGTCACTGTTTCTTCCTATCACTACCTTCTCACAACTTTCCCCAACCTGAGACTAGTTTTGCCACTATATACACTCTTGTGTCTGGTTTCTCTCCCTTCGCATATAATTTGTGAGATTCAATATAGCACCATTTCATTGATATATATCAAATGTATACTGCTGCGTGACATCACACCATTTATCGATAGTTTCCACTTAGGAATGATTAGGAATATGTCCTTTGGTAGGATCTTTTAATAAAAACGCACAGGGAAATGAAAGTCACTTGGTCTTAGAAGGTTTAGATTAAATTCTTTTAATTTTTATCCTTGTTACTTTGAAACAGTCTTGCTGATTTAACTTTAAAATAGTAACATATTAGTATATATAGTCTTTTTAAGATTTATTTATTTATTTATACAAGCACTGGGTACAGTCAGGAGCGTGGGAGGGTGAGAGAATTCACCAGAGCCAGAGCTGGAAACAGAACAGGCAGACTGATGAAGTACACTGCTGAGGGGAGCAGTGGGCAGCAGGTGAGGTCTGCGAGCCATGTGGGACCCTCGCCTAGCGGCCCGAGATCGAACCGGCGCTACAGATTCTGCGAGCAGCTTCACAACCCAGCGCTCAACCGCTGCACCACCGGGGAGGCCCTGTATAGTCTTTTTAGTGCTTTGTTTAAGTTCTGTTTTAACTCGCCCCATGTTTTCCTGACTGATGTTTTAAAGATGCTGCTGTTACACCTTTCTTACTCTTCAAGGTCCAGCTTCGAGATCATGTCCTCCATAAAACCTTGACTAATCCTGTAAGAACCTTGACTAATCCTCTCTTTTCTGAAATTCCAAACTATTTGGTATATCTCCCTTTTCTCCCATTGCTTTTTTATATTATATCCTAACAGACACAATCCCCTTTGTATTAACTCTTTTTTGTATCTTGGTACATTCTTTGTGTCAAGGATTGTTTGGTAGATTCTCATTTAAAGTATTTACAATAGGATGTCCTCTGTGCCATGGGTGTCAGGCAATTGCAATGCAAAACTGATTCAGAAAGAGTCTCAGAGGTTTTGTAGGCTCCAGGATGAGAATAATGACCCAAATAGCTCCCAATTCTCTTACCTTCTCATCTGTAGAGACTAGAATAGAATAAGGCTCTTGATCTGATCTTATTCCTTGACTGGGTCTTAATTTTGCCCCACACCACCACCGTAAATTTACACTATGTTACCCATAGTTCAGTAGAACTGATCTAACTGAGGCTCACAAATTTCTATAGGAAGATATTTAACCATTAAGCTATTCTGTCTTAAAATCTTGAGAAGAGAGATTGGACAAAGAATATCAAGTTGAAAAATTATTTTTGTTTGTTGTGTTTTATAATTTTTCTGGTGTTAGCAACTTTTCATCATTATCAGGGCCCTATATGACTATTGATACCAAAACTCAATACATGCTACCTTATTTTATATTCATTTTCTTGTAATTCTTAATTGCCCTGCTAGAAATTGTAAGGCCTGTGAAAGCCAGGGCACATTTTACTTGTTTTGGACTTCACTGTCTTTGGCTCCCAATAATGTCCGGGGAAAGATCAAGGAAGATGAACAGCTTGAATGGCTTCAAGAGCAGAGAACTTATGTGGAAATCTGATCGCAGCTGAATTGCATAGCCTTGAGCCCATTACTTCATTCTTAAAACAAATCTGATAATCTCTCCCTTCTTTCCTACAAGGATATTTTGAGATGAAGAAATTGGATTATACATAATATTTTGAGTCTTTCAGAGGTGGAATTACATAAAGCACTTTGCCTCTCAGCAGTTGCATAATTTAGTTAGATGACATCTTGTGTTGGAGTCCACTTTAATGTGAAGACTTTATTGCAAACCTTTAAAAAAAACATTAATAAATGATTCAGCCTTTCTGGTGATTTTGAAATGGTTTAAGAGAATGAAAATCAATAATGTATCAAGAGACCTGTCTCCACCACCAGTTGTTCTATTCATGACCCTGGAGAAAGTTGCTTCTTTCTCTCTGCTCATTTTTGGTTGCCCCCTTCCAGAGTGTTGTCAGTATACATTTTACTGTTGTATGAAATAAAATCATGGAAATATGCAGTTCTAAGTAAGCATAGCACCAGGAGTCCCTGGCACATAATAGGGTCTCAGTAAGTATCTATGGAATAAGTGAATGAATCACTGCAGATTGCTGCAATATTCTAGTCAGGTATTATTTCTTCAGCCTGTATTTCAATACTGCTAATGGTAGAGAACTTTCACTACCTCTGAAGGCCACTCATTACACTTGTCAATAAGTTTAATTATTATCAAATGCCACTTTAGACTTCTGTGAAGCTTTCTCTAATTCTGCTGCACAGCTGGACACTTCTGTGCTGTATTCCTCAAGCAAATTTCCATTGTAGTATTGACCGTGACACATTGTAGTGTTCTCTTCTATAAGACCTATTATGTCTCTTTCTAGACTGTGAGCTCCATGAAGACAGAGGTTACCTTAATTTCTTTATATGCCCAGCTCCTAGAATAGTATAGAATGGATGAAAGATGGAAGGAGGGGGACACAGAAGAAGGAAGAACAATATTAACAGGAAGCACATGTGTTGATTGCCAACTCAGTGGTCTTTTAGAGAAATGTACTCACACCAGAAGGTGTGTGCCAAAGAAAATTCATGGAACTTCAGGCTGAAAAATTTTAAGCTATCTCCATTTATTTGGTTATTCAATTATTTGAATTCTTTTTTTTGTGTATAATTTTGCATACATAAATACTATTTTAATATAATTGTACTTATGTTAAGTTTATAAATAAACATACTGAAAGATACATATTCAAACATTTTATCAAAGATGCAAACGAAAAATTTAGAGCACCTTTACCTAGCTCTTTGTCAGTAATATGCTCAGTGTTTGAAAAATACCATTTCATTTTTTCCATGGGAAATCTGATGAGATAAACACTTTGGTTCCATTTTACAGATGAAGAAGCTGAAGCCCAGATAAGTTAGGTGATTTCCCCACTCACATGCTCCTGGTAAATGCTGGAGCTAGGACCCACACTAAGATTTGTCTGACTCAACTGCTGCCTTACTCTCTCATGGTTTTCTGTCCCAGCACCTAGAATTGCTCCACAGGCATAGCACAGGCTTGTGGATTAAATAAATAAATTGAATGGGGCCTCCCCTGGTGGCGCAGCAGTTGAGCTCTGGGCTGCGAAGCTGCCCATAGCCTCTGCAGCGCCAGTTTGATCCCTGGCCACCATTGAGGGTCCCACATGGCATGACAGACCTCTCCTGCCCGCTGCTTCCCTCGCAGTGTATTTCATCAGTCTGCCTGTTCTGCTCCCTGCTCTGGCTCTGGTGAACTCTCTCACCCTCCCAAGCTTCTGACTGTACCCAGTGCTTGTATAAATAAATAAATAAATCTTAAAATAAAATAAAATAAAATAAATTGAATGGATGAATCAGTTATACTCCATACATAATAAAGCTTTCTCCTTAAGAAAAATTGTGAAAATGAAAATAAATTACCTTTTTCAATGAAAAATCATCGCATTGGCAATGAGAAGCCAAACGACACACCTATTATGTGACACATTAGAACATCTAGTTCCATTTTTGACAGAAAAGCCAAAGTGAAAGACATCCTGTCACTGTTCATTGTTGAGTCTAAAGTTTGGCTGTTGGTTTCATTTTCAAATTCAGGAGGGTTTGTTGGTTTGTTTACTTAAGATACTGTGATCATCACCACTACCTAACTTCAAAACATTTGTGCCACTCCAAAAAGAAACCCCATATCCATTAGAGTCATTCTCCATTCCTTCTCCACCCAAACCCCTGGTAACCACTAACTTACTTTCTGTCTCTGTAGTTGTCTATTCTGAGTATTCCATACTAATGAAGTCATATAATCTATGACCTTATGTCTCTAGTTTATTTCAGTTAACACAGTGTTTTCAAGGTTCATCCATGTTGTAGTGTGTCTTTGGGGAAGATTATTTTGATCTAGTTGGCCTCAATGACTTTCTACTCATTTCCTTTGTGTGTTTGTTACTTGTCATTCTATCCATGCAATCTCTAGTGGGACATTTCAGGAAAAAACATTTTGTAAAAATTGAAGAACTTGCTTTTTATATGAACTCTTGCTGTAATAACTTTACAGTACTTTCAGATATGACCTGATAAATAAAAATAAATGTATTTCAGGAGGGGGGCTAGGATGGGGGTGGAAGAACAACTGCATGGCTTCTCAAGGTGGCAAGTTGTCGGAACTATGAAAAGTAAGAATCTAAGTGAGTTCCCTCTCACAACTTTTCAGAATTCTCTACATCATATTTTCAGATGACAAGTTTTTACATTCTCCAAATTATGATACTACTAATGCTTTATTAAAAAGCTTTCAATGTCATAGGAATGCCAAGAATTAACTTCATAATTGTATTTTCTTAATTTTTTATGTCCCTATAAGGCAGAAAAGAAACAAGAGAAGGCAATAGCTGTCTCAAAGTGTTCTCTAAGGAAGTAAATGTAAAGGATCGAATATTTAAAAAAATGTAATGTGTCATGGAAAAACCTTTTTTGAACATAACCAGTGTTTCCAGATATACAAGAAAAATTCAAGATTGTTTTTAAGTTATAAGCCAGTTCTGGGTGTGAATCACATGGCTCATAAGTGATACTAACATTTTAGCAATGTTGAAATGAACATTTTCTTTCAAATTTGGTTTAAACCAAAGAGAAAGGAAAGGTTTGAAAACTCCATATGCCAATTTCACCCTCTACTGAAAAGAATATTTTTATTTTATTTTATTTTGAAAAGAATATTTGTATTAACCGCTAAAAATTTGTTGTAGTAATCCACATGCCCAACAGGTCACATACATAATGAAGTCCATATCAATGTGTTTATTTTAGCTGCAAGGTCTTTCTGGCTTTCAGACCTTCATGTTCCAATCTTATCTTTCTTTTATTGGATGGTTTTTAATAGCATTGGTCATTTTCAGTCTTACTCTAAGCTGAAAGTATTTGGTCATAACATTCACAGTGATGTAATTCATCAGTTCCTTGGTAAACTGCATTTTTAATGGGGAGCAATTTTTCTTTTTTAAAAATAATGGCTTTGAATTTTTATCAAGTCAATCTTCAGATACCAACTATGGGAAATAGAATAAGATAGTAATGGTGCTTGACTTTGTAGGACTCATAACCTACCTGTGAACTCTAAAGACAATTCTGTAACTTCAGTTATGACAAAACTGAACACTTAAGAATCTGTGTGAGCACATAATGCAGAAGGTGACTAAGCTTGTGGTTGCCAGAAAAGACTTCCCTGAGGAAAGGACACATAATTTGGTACCTGAAGGATGTCTAAGGAGTTAGCCAGTTCCTGGGACATGGGGCCAGCTTGTACACTGACCCTAAGGTACACACAAGTTTGATGCTTTGGAAGACCTTAAAAGATAGTATTATGACTAAGGTGTTAGGAACAGAAACACCAGGTGAGGTAGGTAGGGTAAGCATCTTATAAAGGTACTTTAAAGACTTTAACCTCTGTGAGTGAGAAGCCATTGAAGAGGTTAAGACTGACAAATGCCATTTGTCAGTAGACCATAAAATTAGGAAAGGCCAAATGACTCTTTATTCTGTCACTTTCTTCTCTCTTGGTCAGGAATATGACTGGAGAAACTATCAGACCAGCCAGATGAGTGAATCTGAGTTACAAATGCTGGCGAGCTTACGGCGGCAACAGAATGAAGAGCTGGAGGACACTGGGGCTTCCCATGGCCTAAGTGCATCCCAGGTTGACAACTGTAATGTCAGCATAAGCACCAGCAGCGATGACACAACCACCTGGAACTCCTGCCTGCCACCTGTGAGTACCAGGCTTCGAGAGGTTCTTTCTAACAAAGCCCAGAATTGCCTAGGAAAACTAGGGCCCAAAGGAGAATGTTCCCTATCAGAAATATTGAGAGCCCATTCTATATAATGTTTTAGGACTGGAGGCATTGTCTTTTCTTTGAGTCTCTTACTTTCAGGTAATGTGTGTTAACTCTCTGATGATATATAAAGAAAAAACAATAATTTTACTGCAGACTCGGTATCCCATTGGATCCCCAGCTTCTAGCACAAGCCCTAGCATGTAGAAGGGACTCGGTATTTATAAATAAATATTTGGTACATGAATGATCAGCAAGGAAAAAACTATCGATATAGTAAGTATTGTTCAGATATGAGGGTAGAACAGAACCTTCTGTAGACGTCACCAGATGTTCACTGACTGTGTCTAAGGGCCATGAGGAGCACTGTAGGTATTTCAGTGGCTTATATTTCCCCATTTGTCTATACAGTTAAAGCACTTTATTTTTTTTTAAAGATTTATTTATTTATACAAGCACTGGGGTACAGGCCAGAGGCAGGAGGGTGAGAGAATCCACCAGAGACAGAGCAGGGAGCAGAACAGGCAGAAGGACCAAAATACACTGCTGAGGGGAGCAGCAGGAGAGACAGGAGAGGTCTGCTGCAACATGTGGGAATCTCCCTGGCCGGCCAGGAATCAAGCCAGCGCCATGGAGGCTGCAGACAGCTTCACAGTGCTGCGCTCAACCCGCTGTGCCACCAGGGAGACCCAGTTAAAGCACTTTAAATATGGCTTTTCATATTTTGAAATAGGAATTTCATATTTTAAATATGGCCTCACTATGAACTGTCTGGGGAGCTGGCACAGGTTACAGTCTTCCTGTTTTTTTGGGTGAAGAAATGAAGCCTTGGGCCTCCCCGGTGGCGCAGCAGTTGAGCGCTGGGTTGCGAAGCTGCCCACAGCCTCTGCAGCGCCACTTCAATCCCTGGCCACTGGGCGAGGGTCCCACATGGCACGCAGATCTCTCCTGCCGCCCGCTGCTCCCCTCAGCAGTGTATTTCATCAAGTCTGCCTGTTCTGTTCCTCGCTCTGGCTCTGGTGAATTCTCTCACCCTCCCGTGCTTCTGACTGTACCCAGTGCTTGTATAAATAAATAAATAAATCTTTAAAAAAAAAAAAAGAAATGAAACCTGTGTGTCCAGGCTTCCCCATTGGCTCAGTGGTAGAGCCCAGAGCAAAGTTCAGTATATCTGACTCAGTACTTCCTCCAAACTTCCATCGTCAAGGATCTTATGATTAGTTAGAAAGACTAAGGAGAAACTTCAACAGAACACTTCTATATAGCCCAAGACATGTCTTGGTCATTGTTATAATTATGGTAATTAGAGTAGAGCTACCATCTCTTTAAGCTCCTAGAGATATTTTAGATCTCCATAAGCCCTTAGAACATTTACTTCTAAGGCCACATTCCTTGGTTTCATATTTATACATAACTATATAAAGGTTGAGTTCAAGTGTAGTTGACAGTGAACATTTTAAGTGTTTTATTAAATATTTATTAATTTTGAAAAATGTACTCTTAGTATTTTAAAGCCAATTGATTTCCAGGTCTCCAAAGTCTATGTGGGCCTTGGCAATCTCAGAGCCCTGGCACTAAGCCTTACATGTGTTGTCTAATATATCCTTACTGCACATATGGTAAACACTGCTGAGTTCCTGTTTCCAGAAGAGAAAATTGAGACCCTTGAGTAAAGTCATTCAGATTTAGCTTGGTTAGATTCTGAAGTGTGAACTCCTAACCACCATAATATGGTGACTTCCTGAGATGTGACTTAATGTTAAATGAGTGCTACTGATAGCCAGTGGAGGGTGAAGTTTCTGCTCTGGAGAGAACTCATATGTCTTCATGAAGGAGGAATTCAAACTGACTCTAAGGAGCTGGGCAGAGGAGGCAAGAATTATGTCAATTTTTCATCAGAGTGAGACCCACCCACCTCAATCTCCCCCTCCGTCCCCCAGGTTTCTCTTGCCTTCATTATGCTTTCATTAAAATGAACACTTAGGCATGCATAACCTTGCTAGGCCTCAAACAGCCTTCGTGCATTACCCTCCCAACATAAATACCCCTTTGTGCTGTTTTTTCAGAATATCTTTATAACCAGATCTAAAAACATAAGGGTAAGTTGCAGATTATTGTCAGTGCGATTTGCAGGGGAATTGAAATATTGCCTACCTTATAAAATATTCCTCAGCAGTCATTTAAACTACAAGTAAGAAAGAAACAGTGGCCTCCTGTCATGAAGTAGCTGGGAGACCAACATTACAAAGGGCAAGCTGAGGAATGATTATTTATGGACTGAAAAGACTGAACTCTTGGTTGCCCTGGATACCATGTTCTCATCACTGTCCTGTTCTGGCAGGGACTGAAGTCTCATGCATGACAACTACTTCACTCTAAGAGTATACAGACAAAAATAACCCCACTGGTAATGAACTTAATAACCCCCATATGAGAAATTGAAAATAGTCTATTTTTTAGATAGAGAAAATAATTGAAAAGCCTACCTTTGGTATTCATAAGATACGTTTATTATTTCATCAAATTCCATCTATTCTAATATTGGTACTATCACCAAATGGAAAATTGTATTCCTTAATGAACTCTGCATCTTGTTGCTCATATGTAGTTTAAATAGAGCAATTTACAGGAACCATCATGGTCTTTCTGAGAGCTCATGACTTTCTCTTTAGAAGCTGTACAGGGACAGCGAAAAAGAAGAAATGAAAGAATTCATTGCCTTTATTTATCATAATGATACCCTGCATTTCTTATATCTCAGTGAATGACACCGCCATCCCCACTGGCACTCAAATCAGAAATTCAGAAGACATCTCCACTTCTACTCCTTCATTTCCTATACCCAGCTGGTCTCCAAATTCTGAGGATACTCTCCCCATTTTACTTCTTAACCCTCACTACCTAATGCCATAGACTTGGTACTTTATTTTTCATTCAGATTCCCTCAACAGTCTCCTAATATCACTGGCCCTCCAGTCCAAGCACCTTAGCCTGATGGTTAGTAATATATGTTCTGAAAGAAAATTGCCAAGGTCCAAATCCTTATAAAACCCTTGGCACTGGGCCTCTCCGGTGGCGCAGCAGTTGAGCGCTGGGTTGCGAAGCTGCCCGCAGCCTCTGCAGCGCCGGTTCGATCCCCAGCTGCTCCCCGGCCACCGGAGGAGGGTCCCACATGGCGTGCAGACCTCTCCTGCCGCCCGCTGCTCCCCTCAGCAGTGTACTTCGGTCCTTCTGCCTGCTCTGCTCCCTGCTCTGGCTCTGGCTCTCACCCTCCCAAGCTTCTGACTATACCCAGTGCATGTATAAACAAACAAACAAACAAACAAATAAATTAATTAATAAAATACATGCCTCTTTAAAAATAAAATAAAATAAAATAAAACCCTTGGCACTGTGTGTGAGACATAGTATTTAATAAATTAAGTCTGGTTGTTATTATTACTATTGTGATTATTCATGCTAGTGCTCTTTCTAAAACCCAAATCTGATCTTTACTCCTCCCTGCATAAAACTCTTGCAGGATTCCCCACAGCCTCTAGTTTGGCATATAGGACTACCCTTAATTTGAGACCACTCCCTCCTCCAGCCTCATCTCTCACCACGCCCTACCTTTTGGTCTATGCTTTAGTCCCAGTTGTAATTCTTGTCCCTGGTACCTAACTGTCCCTCAAAACTTAGCTCCAAACACCTTTATGTCCCTTCTCCCATCCTCATTGTAAGAACCCAGGATATCTCCACAATCACTCTCACCACAACCTAGCTAGTCTGTCTCACATTAATTTATCCCACGTATTTTTCGATAGATGTGATATGCTGTGGACTGTGCTAGGGATTCAAATAAGGCTTTACTCAGCCTTAAACTGTTCATTTTGAAGGGAAGAAGAGAGTAAACAGTTCACTGTAACTCAGGGTGGTAAGTGAGAATATCAATAAAGACTTTTGGAGCTCATGAGAGGGAGCAACTAGTTCTGCCTGTTGTTTTCAGGGATGCTTTCACAAAGAAGGCTCCAGGTAAGCCAGAATTCAATAATGAGTGCAATTTTACCATTATTTTACGCTCATGTAGAAAGAAAGAGAAATTTCAAGTCCTGAAAAGGGATAGAATTAAATCTGTGCAGGTGAGAGTGGAGTCTCTCTCAACAAGATAACCTCCTTTTATTATCTTTCTCCATCAGCTTTAACAGAACTTAAAATGAGTTTTTGCTTTTCTTACCATCACTACCCACCCTGCACCCAATATTCACACAGAACATACTCTCACCACACTGTGGCTTGCCCCACTGCCCTGCCCTTCAGGTCATGCTTTGCTGATGATCTCTCTACCTTCAGACCCTCTGATCCGTATCTACCAAGAACACTCCTTAACTTCCAAGAATCCAACTGAGATCCCACTGCTTCATGACATCCTTCTTAACCCGCAACCACCCTGCACAGAATTATTTGTTTTCTTCTCTGGGCTCCCATTATTTTCATGCTTAAAAATAGCACTTACAATTTCAAGTAACCATTGTTACCAGTATCCCCCAGGCCTGGTTGTGAGCCCCTGGAAGGCAAGACCGTGCACAGCACAAAGGTTGGCATGAGGGCACATTTAATCACTGCTCTCGATAGTTGTCAGTCGTTGGTTGAATGAATTCATCAATAATATGAAAATTTTCCTTTTTTGCACTAAAATAATCTTCATCAAAATTCCTAAATAAACATCAGCTTTGTTTAAATAAATCCTGAGTGGTGCAGATAGTATTTTACATTTAAGATTTGATAAATGGATATTAAATGGGAAAATCTCCCTCTGGGCAGGATCTGATGACCAATGGTAAAAACAGGAGGTCTGGACGGGTCACATTATGTTCAGCATCTTCCTAACAGCTTCGCACGCGTTGCAGTCTGAAGCCAGAAAGTCCATGCAGAGTAGAATGCAGTCTTTAGCAAAACCTATTGTGTTTACCACAAGCTGTGATTCCTCAGCTTTCTTCAGGATCTGTACAATTCAGAGTAATATGTCCTGTTTAAAAGGTGTTTAGATATAATAAATTAGTCATTTAAAAGTGTAATTAAATGTAACCATATTTCTCATAGCAAATTGGCTTTTGTAGGCATCTCTTGCTGAATAAATCAAGCCTACTGAGAAATCCATTGGCCTTTGACAGACAAATTTTTCAAAGTTTCTAACTTAGAACCAAATTCAATTAAAACAATACTTTACAACTTCTGTGGAAAACAGACTACAAGTAATCAATTTTGGAGGGTTTCTCTAAAGAGTAGTCCTCATGAGATTTGTTTCAGAAGTGGGCTCTAGGCAGCCTTAGGAAAGGAATTAGATGTTAGTTATAATAGATTCTAAAATAAATATATTTTAGTGAAGCATTTTGATTGACAATAGCATAAAACCAGTCGTGTGTGTGTGTGTGTGTGTGTGCAGTGAGGGGACCCACATTTTAAGGAAAAGAAATAGGCATAGCTATTAATAGGCACAGCTTCATGTGATGAGCAAAAGAATATGGATTCTCCTTCAGCCAACCTGGGCCCAATCCAGTCAGTAGCATGACCTCCTATAAAATGGGCAGAATATTGGCTTGGTGAGAACCTACTGCACGCATGGCATGTAAGTGCATACTAAGTCTGCTGCTGACAGAATAAGTGCATACTAAGTAAGTCTGCTGCTGACAGAGTTAAGTGCATACTAACTAAGTCTGCTGCTCCTCTAAGGTTATTCTCCTCAAAAGGCCACTTGAGTGATCAGAAAAACATTTCTAGGACATTTTCTCTTTTTATGACCACTAAGGGCTAGAATGGGGGACAGAGGTTCTGTTGTATTTGTTTTGAAGTAAACTTACTAACATTGGAATCCATACTGATCCCCCTCAGAGCTTCACTATTAAATTCCTTGATTATTACAGTATTTCAGTATCTCCAATCCATCTCTAAACAGGCTTCAAGATATGCGTGCTTTATGTGCATGCCACCTTATGAGCAAATGCCCCAAAACCGTCACTCCTTCAAGTTAAGAATTCCCATTACCAGGCCTCCCTGGTGGCTCAGTGGGTTGAGCACAGCACTGTGAAACTGTCCACAACCTCTGCAGCATGAGTTTGATCCCAGCCAGCCAGGGAGATACCCACATGGTGCTGCAGACTTCTCCTGTCTCACCTGCTGCTCCCCTCAGCAGTGTTTTCCGTCAACCTGCCTCTTCTGCTCCTGCTCTGTCTCTGGTGAATCCTCTCACCCTCCGCACCTCTGGCCTATACCCCAGTTCTTGTATGCATAAATAAATAAATCTTTAAAAAATAATAAATAAATAAATTGTTTTTTAAAAAAAGAATTCCCATTACCTAATATGAAGTGCATAAGTCTCCTCAGCTTGTTTAAAAAAAAAAAATTATCACATGCATCCATCAAGATGGCACAGTACAGAGCATAATATTTGAAGGAAAAAAAGGACTTCAATAAAATTACAAGCATATGGTGAGGTTCTCAGACAATTTATTTATGGTCTTGATTAACCTTGCAACATTATTGCCATTTTCCTAGGTTTTCCATAACAACATAAAAATATTGTCTTTACCTTTAACACGGCGGGATTATCTCATCTCCTGTTCTTTTAGTTAGCCTTCACTTCTCTCCCTCACCCCAAAATTTCTAACAGCTTGATCATGGAAAAGCAGAGCTTCTTGTGCTTAGTGGTAGTAATTTTTTATGAGTGCTGTTTTTCCTGGCATTTGTGCATAGCAACAGCGCCACCCAAAGGACTAGGTCCCCAGTTTCTAAGATCTAATCCTTTTCTTTGCTCTATGGCATGTCAGTGCTTTACAGGATGATTGCTACCCGCCGTGTGTCCAGTATGTAATATACTGGCATTTCAGGCTCTTTATAAGTTAATAGGTCTTAATTTGTTGTGATCTACAGATTCATTAACTTCTCAGCTCTCTTTGGGTGTAATGAGTATTCCTTTAATCCTCCCGAACTGAAAAGGTAAGTAGTTGACTGTGCTAAGCTGCAAATAAATCAGATGAGCAGATGTTCTTATACCACCATAGAAATGATATACGAAAACTGATATTAGAGTCAGTGTAATATCTGTGCTGTCAGGAGAAAATATTGAAATGTGCGAGCTGTTCTGTGTTTAGTGACTATGAAAGTCACTCCATGAAATAAACTTTCCTCATTCTCATAGTATTATCTTTTTGTTTGTTCCAAATTTAGTATTGTGGCAAACTTATTTATTTTAATTTTAAATATATACTGACAAGTCATGAGAATGAAATCAAAAGAATTTAATTTATGTAAGAAGATAGTCATGTATTTCAAATAAATGCATTTCTGGACCAGTTCTTTTTCCCTGCCATAAACGGTACTGAGTTTGTCGTATTTGTTATTCAAAATCTTAGGAATTCCCGATAGGTGAACCATCCCCCCACCTGGATGAAGCACTATAACCTAGTGGGTAAGAGGATAAACTGTGGAATCAGACTGCCTGCGTTCAAATTCTGGTTCCACTGCCTTCTGGCTGGCAGAGTTTCTGAATTTCCTCTTCTGTTAAGTGGAGCCATTAAGCCTATCTGTTTCACAGAATTGCTGTCAGGACCAAATCAGATACTATCAAAAATTTAACAGAGTAAATCCTCAATAAATTTCAATCACTGCTATTATTATTATTGTCACAGTTATTTGTAGGTGTTGGTTGTTATTCCTTTGCCTCCTCTTATGGTATTCTTTAAATATGGCTGAATTCCAAAATCAAAAAATGAATTTTTAAACTTGTGTTTTCATGGGATATTACCTACATAGTAATCAACAAAATAAGTTTATGCTGCCTAGATGTAGAAATATATCTATTTCCTTTTGTGGATGGGGACATCTGGCTTCAGACAGTCCATCATATTGCCCCCAACCCCATCCAGTGTGCTTGGAGAGCTTTTAGAAACCATTAGGCACATTCTCATTCATTTTCATTTGGGCCAAGGAACACAAAGACTTAGTCCAAATGAAAGCTTTCAAAGAATCAAAACAAAGTTATGGGACTAAACTATCTTAAAAGAACTTTTTAGCTACATCATTGCCATAATCCTGTCACTGAATCTGATTATAAAATTGGGAGACATGTATAGAGTAAGTAATGTGGGATCACCCAGTTTTGTGTGGCACCTACTCCAAAGGAAGACTTGCTTCCTTCCCAAACTGGGTCATTAGCAGTTGGGGTTTATAAGTCAGTTTGTAGCAGCTATATTTATAAATCAGAATGCTCCACCATTGTTGTATTATTATTATTAAAGTTAAGTGAGTGAGTGAGTGAGTGAAATGTTTTTGGATACAGCTTGGTAGTTAGTTTTCAACAGTAAAAATTAAGGAGTAATGCATTCAGACTGAGTCCCATTGCCTATAATTATTTTAACAGAATTTTTTGTTTACCCTTGTATGTATTCATGTCAGCAGTCCTTACTCCTTCAAAAAGTTTCCACTAGTTATTTCTTTTTTGTTTTCTAACAGTTAAGAATCACTGTGGATATGAATCTTTCATTGATTGCATTCGCTTTTACTCCTTGTATCGTTGGATTTATTTATGTAAGCATGAGCAAACATGGAATGGGGCCAGTCTGTGTAGTCTTAAGTGAGAGCTAAGTCACAAATGAGACAGGATTCTGTAGCCATTTCTGTTCTCCAGAGAATGCAGTTAGTCATTTGAAATAAAGGTCTGGGGCAGGTGTAAATAGAAGTAATGGTATAGAATTAAGAAAATGACTATTTGGCTGAATATCGGGACTATGATGTTTGGAGAGTTATGGAAAGACCACTGAAAGTAAATAAGCACAAGTCCACTGGAGGCCTGAGTACAGCAGAAATACTAGGCGAATGCCAATGAATGTATTATCAGTAGTATTTCTGCAGCAGTGCGAGTTAGTCAGTTAGGCCCTTTGCTTGCTAATTTCTTTTTTGCTGTGAAATAATAAAGCCTAAATCATAGAACTAAATTTCACTTGCAAATTGCCGACAGTCTTATTTCTCCAGTGAGATCAAATATGTCTTATGACATGTTTTTCCTTCCACTGTTCTCCCAGCTGTTGTTTCTTATTACTGAAATGGTGATGCATTGATATTGGTTCAATTACCAAAGTATCTGAGTACATTTAAATTCACAGTGCATCACAGATAGGCTAAGTGACTGTGATTATCAGACAGGGTGTTTGATTTAAATTAAAGGAACACTTCCAAGAGATTATTTATTGGGAAGACAGTTTACTCTGAAGAATTCCCATCACCCACATCATTAATATTTTAGGAGGCATTTAAATCAGGAATATGTGGAAAATAAGGAATGTGTGCTCAATATTTCCAGGCACCTCTGCTGCACTGTTTTCCCCAGTTGAGATCAGCCCTGTGGGGCCACATTATGGGTAAGAAAATCTTAATACCATCCCCATTGGGTAAACAAATAACTGAAGTCATTCGAATGCAATTCAAGACCATAAACCAAATTCCAACCTTTAATAAAATGAAAATCTTAAAAATGATTTTCATATTACAGTTACATAGCTGTTAACTATATAAGAAAAATTGAGCTGATGTTTGAGAAGAAATTTGTATCAAATATGGTAGAATTTTGTACTTTTATAGTACAAAAGAAAAAGATCAAGATCTGTTGGAGACAAGTGTTTAAGGCTAAATGGAATGTCATTGTTTAACTGTGTTTTGAAATTGACTTTTTTTGTGGAGGGAAAAGTTGAGATTTCACATTTTTTATTAGGTTTTGGCGTTGTTTTTTTCACTTCCGTGATTTATGCTTGAGGTTTCATTACACACTTGGGAAAAATGATCACTCTGACCTAAGATTTACTTGTAAAATTCCATTAATGATAACAGAAGTTACCCTTGCAAGCTTAGTAACATGGAGATATAAATATATATTCTATATCTCTAGGTCTCTGGGTTATTGCTGATATTTGTTATGCAGCATTAGTTCCAGAAGATACCTTGTTTTGATTTTGCTCTATCTGGAAATATCAACCAATGTTAACTGCATAAAAATTTCACAAAGAGAATAATTCCACACATGAACTTTAATTATACCATTGATGCTGCCTAGTTGAACGACTGTTTTCTCATTTATATCACTCTGTTATTTGCTGGATCTCCCAAACAGTCATTGACTTTACTTAAAATAAACTCAGCCTCTTCTTGCAGATTGCGTCTTAGGAAAAAATTACAATAATGAGAATGCCTGTGAAAGTATATGTAAAGAGCATTATGCTGATTAGTCCCTCACAAATGTTTTGTCTTTTATAGCCTGTCAACCAAGGTCGTCACTATCAGAAAGAAATGAATCCACCTTCCCCTTCTAACCCCAGGTAAGAATCATTTATAATCTAAATGGTTTTGTTTAAAAAAGTTTATTAGAAGATTTTTCATTTTTCTTGGTTCCATGAAATTGTTTTCTAAAACTTCCAAAGAGCTTCCAATGTTCTTTAGAAGTCATCATTTGGTCTACTTCTCTTATTCAGACTATGGTCTTGAGATCCACAGTTTACATAGGTTTAAGTATCACCTCTGCCTTTTACTAACTAGGTCTTTGAGCATGTCATTCAGTAATTCAGACATAGATAATTCCTCAGAGTACTTTGGCGAGGATGAAATGAACTAATACATGAAAAATTAATTCTTAACACATAGCAAGCTGTCTTGCTTTGTTCTATTTTTGTAGATATTTTAATAAGTATTTGGTATTTAGTGTATTTTAGAAATAAATCTTTTTCATATATAGCCTAGTGTCTTTAAATTTATCTAGATAGCTAATATGAGTTCCCATGGTCATTATCTTTTTTCATAATTTCAAAACTATTTCATTACTTCAAAAATGTTATTGACATATGAGTTATGTCGATGTAGAAAAACCTCATTATTTTAGGCTCATTCAGGACAAGCAAATCTGAATTATATATTATATATTATATATATATTATACATATATATGTGTATATATTATACATATATATGTGTATATGTAACAATATGTGCTAAATGTATGTAGTATTATATGGCTTTCTTAATAAATAGCTAAATAAGGCAGCTTATCAGTATAAATGAGTTATTTCTTTATTACTATTATTCTATGAATATATTGAAAATTAATCTATCTTGAGTTCCACCCACAAGGTCTCAGTCATTGTAATGCATCTCATTATCAAGCTCTCACCTATACTGTGGTTGTTCCATGAAATAGCCCATAGAGCCAAGCATTGTAGCTTGGCTCAAGATGTGATATCTGTAACACAGGTTCTGGATTAAAAGCCCCTGGTAGTGGTATCAAAAACAACTTAGCTAGTATTAAGAAAGAGGAAGAGATGGAGAAAGGAGGAGAAGTTTGTTTAAAAAAAAAAAAAACAGGACTGTATAGGGCTGTGTCCTAGAACCCAAGGGCAGTTAAACCTCAGGAGGGGTCTGACACTGGTAACTGGAAAGTGGGAGGCAGCCACACACTATTCCAACTCCACCTCTGCTTGTATTCTCCTGTCTGCTCCATTCTTCTCTCTGAGCACCAGCTTTCTCTGCTTCCCAGTCACGTAAGGCTGATGACAGCTCTTGAGTTCATGTATTACAGCTTCAAGTGCAATCTTAGATTGACAGACTATGTCTGGATCCCAATTCCTATTTTCAGGGGGTGAGAATAAGATGGACCTAATTTAGGTCACTCACCTATTCCTGGTCCAATCAGCAATAAAAGTAAACAAAGCTATGTAAGACTCACTTAGCTACTAGGAGACTGCCTACTTCGTTTACAGGACTTTCAGTGGGACCCAGGATACTTATGACATACATAGTATAAATGTTGTTTATTAGTAATCTTTTCTAAGTGGACTTATACATCTGATCTATTCATTCTTTCTTTTTTTCTAGTAGAGAGAATTCTCCCTATCATATATACTGTTGACCCTTGAACAACACAGGGGTTAGGAGCACTGACCACCAAGCAGTAGGAAAATCCATAAATAATTTATATAAATTTAATATTTATATAATATAGAATTTATATATTTATTTGTATAACCAACATCCCTGGTTGATGGAATCTGTGCTTGTGGATAGGAAAAAACTATGGATAGGAAACTTACATATATACCGTGCCAGGCAGTTCAAACCTATGTTGTTCAAGGGTCAAGTGTGAATACAGGAGTTCAAACTTGAGATTGTAATTGCAATGCATATAAAATGGTGTTTTAACATTCTTAAAATCAATTATCCCTTGATATGTGAATTTGTCTCTTGCAAACTTGCAACTCTAGAATTGACTACAAACTCTTTTTGTCCATTAGTGAACTTTCAAGATAACTAGAAATCCAATTTTGGTCCAAATTATAACAGTCAGAATTTGTAGTCTGAATGAATGAAAGTGATAGTAAGAAGTATTAAAAGTAGAGCTCTTTGTTTCATTAAAAGGAGAGAGGGAGCCTAACTCTCATCCTAATTCTGCTATTAACCTAATAAATGATCTCAGATGAACCTCTCAGTCTGTCCTGACCCCATTTAATAATATGAATACCCTCATGTGTAAAGGAAAGGGATTTAAGTTACATGCTTTCTGAGAACACTTCCAAATTTATGATCCCGTGTCTTTAATGAGACTCGTTAGAAGCTTTACATCCAAAAACCAGTTTCACTATCAAAGGGAACACCACTCTACATAGAAAGCTTACTCCAAAATACTGGATTAATTTTTAATTGATATTTAGGTGTGGTAGTATGTGGCTTTAAATATTTCTTTTAAAATGTGATTCCCAAAGATGGAATGTAAGAAAATTCACCAACTAAAATATGTATTTTATTTGGCCAATTAAACTTTCATTCATGTAGGAAGAATAAATTTACTGTTTCATACCATAAAAGTCAAATTCTAAAGCACAAAATAAAATGCTGTCAATCCTATTTGCCGGCAGGTTATCCACCAGTTTCCTAGAAAATTGTTAGCTGTTCAGAAAACCTACAGATTATATGGCTTGGCTCTGGGCTCATAAATCCAGAAACTTGGGAAATTGACAGAAAGGCATTATTGGGCCATAAATAAAAAAGATGATGAAATTATGAGGTCAGCATAGATCATTGTATAAAAATGGGATAAATTGAATCATGTAATACACATTAATTTAACTCAAAATTGAAAGCAATGAATCTTTTTAAGATGTGTATGTATTATATTTCGTACAAATAATATCCTATGCTTTTAGACTCTACAGTACTTTTAAAATTAAACTTTTAAGTTAAAAGGTACTGTTTAACACACATGAATAAATATTTCAGAAATGAAAAGATAATCTTTAAGTCTACTCTTGAAGAAACAAGCATCCAACCTGAATCCCGGATTGAAAGTTCAGGATATAGAGGCTCTGAACAATACTCGAGAAGCAACTGAGCTCTTAATTTCCTGGTTGTGATGAGAGTAATGCAAATATGTGAGGATGGGGAACAGTGTACATGCAAGACCACCAAGGGGGCTGTACGAAGGTGCCCTGTGGGAGGTAAAATGATCACATTAGCTTCACTGAAACACCTGCATCCAGAGTAGAAGCCACGATTTTCAAATTATGTATGTTCATACCCACATACATACATCGTCAACTTTAACTTCATTAATGTAACAGAGCAACCAGCATACCCCAAAATCTCTCATTTTGTTCTGAAAGATTTTTATTTCTGCAACACAATTACCTTCTTAGTTTTGTGTTTGTGATTAAAGATAGTATGTAATCCACAAAGTAGGCAAATCTGGGTTTTGAAGAGTTGACTCTAGGATAAAAGTGGCTAAAACACTGCATATATTCATATATTGTTTTCCTTGGAGTAAAAGAATTCATTTGCACTCACTGGGCAGTGCTTGACATTGGATGGAGGTGGGATAGAGCGGTAATGACTTCCTGAGAAGTGTACTAAGTGAAATATACAGCGTGGCTCACCTACCATATTCCCTTAAATGTCTGCATTTACAACAAAGCCATTTCCCAGAGTTGTTCTTGCCAAGCATGGGTGTGATATTTCCCATTATTTTTGCCAAACATTTCGACTGATATTCAGGCAGCGTCTGAGACACATGGGGCTCTTGCTCCCAGTGTCCACTCCACTGCCTCTTGGGGTACTGACAGCCTTTATGACAAGGTGCAGAAAAGGCTAACATAATCTAATACAATTTAGAGGATTGTCGGGTAGGAGGAAACAATTTCACAGTTCATTCATGTTGAGAAATGTCTCCTAGCATATTTGCTGCCAAACAGAGCAAAATGGATGCTGTGTTTATTTTCAAATGCCACCTATTGGTTTGTGGGGTTCAGAGCTGTCCCTCAGGCACATCCATTTATGTGTTTATGTATTTTCTTCAAAACAGCTCGACATTTTAGCTCAAGAATGAGTTTTATTTTTTTAAACAGTAGAAAAAATATGAGATTAGTAATATTCAGCTAGTGTGATACATATGTAATAAATATACCTATATATTAATTAATAGATTGCTTACCATTTAAGTAATTAATTCTTGACCACTGTTTTTGTTAGGAAGGGGTTTTAAAAATAAGCTGTGATTATGTTCTTCTTGTCTGTTCATATGAATGGAATCGATAACCAGTCTTTTAGTTCAAACGATTATACTTGCTACTTTTATAACCCATGGAAAAGTTAGGGAGAGGTGGAAATGTAGCCCAAGGGCCTTTAAGTTTCTAAATATTTGTGCAAATAAACAATATAGAAAGTAATTCTGGAATGCCCAAACAGTAGTAAGTGGCATGGTTTTCTAAAGTGTTGGCTTTGTGATTTATCACTTAATCTGTAGTTTTTTAAATGTCATTGCAGATTGTGTTAGGGCCTGAATCCTTTGTAGCTTTGCCACATGTTTGTGTGTTATAAACATGAGTATAACTATAATTATCTGATAAAGCCCTGTAGACATTGACAAATGATTAATAACCACTAACCTCAGTTTACTCTGGCTCAGCCAGTCTGACTGTGAGGCAAGCTAGCCTATCGTCCTAACCTACAAACTCTACTCTGGACTGATCACAGTGGCTTCATTTTTCTTTTCTCTACAAATGCCAGGGGCTCAACCTGATGGACATCCCCTCTACGGCTTAAGCTTCTTTCGTCCCAATACAAAAGAAGGAAAATGTATAAATAAATTATACATTTTCATTATACAAATACAGGACTTACATGGCCTGCTTCTCTTCAAACACTAATTTTGAATTATTTTGAAAAGAGTAAGTCAGATTTTTGACCAATAGTCTTCCTTCAAACCAAAACACAGTGGAGGATTTCCTGATTATCTACACAGTTTCCCTAAACATAATATGATTATTGTTTTCAGTTACCCATTTTTGTATTAAATATTGATGGTTTGTTTATAGAACCAGAGGCATCTATTTTTTTCTCTCATTTCTTATTAGCTTTAGTTAGAAAAAACCATAGATCTCAGTGCCTCTCATTTCATAATCCTATCGCCTCAAATTAACATCTGCTTATTTGAAGGGAATGTTTCTCCATATTCAGAACTCTGGGGTCTGGTTCAAGCTCCTTGACTAAAAAACCTGTTAGGCTATTTTCAGGTTCCCAGGGCAGAGTGTTACCTGTCTCTCCTTCCTGTGGTGGCCAACACAACCTTAGGTAGGAGATCTATCAGTATTTGAACTGAGTGTGGGCAGCATGGCAGGAAGGAGTAGAGGTATGACCAGATATCATGGAAAAATGACAGTCTTCATCCTAACTGTTAACTAGTTAAATTTCAAATTTTTTCCTAAGTCTTTGCAAGAATTGTCCTTTCCTTTTCTGAAAATAGGAAGATGGTGGTATCTCTTTATGACAACCAGATTAAAATTATGTTTTTATGATAGGGTCCTGTTTGAACAGAGCTTAAAGCCAATTTCCACGCATAGTCTACTCTCTTCCAGCCCAGAGACTCAAACACACTAGTAGCCACTAAAATAGCCCTAATCCTTAATGCATAATAGAGTATTATTACTTATACAAGTTATTTAATAACTTCCATATTGCATGCTGGAAGTTTTATTTCCAGTCCTGACCCTCCCCTGAATCCCTACTGATGGAGCTAACCTGTCTAAGCTGCCAACTTGCATTGAGTTTCTAATGCACACCTTGAAGCCAAGCAATCAAAATACGACTTAACCTTTCTCTCCCTCTACATACCTGTTTGTTCTTCAGTCTTCACATCTCAGAAAATACCATCATCCCTTTCCACTCAAGCCGGAAATCAAGAATGATTCCTGGTTTCTATCTCAAATTTCCAGCCTCAGAAGTTGTCTGGGTTTACCCTCCAGCCATACTGTATGCCAATTCCAGCCATTAAACTCTTCACTGCTACAGGCCTTGCCCAATTGCCATCATCTCTAACCTGGACAGATGCCATAGCTTCCCACCTGTTTTCTCTGATCCATTGGCCCCTACAGTCTGTTCTCCACACAGCAGCCAGACTGGTGTTGTTCCACATAAACAGGCATGTAAAACCTCTCAAAGTCTCTCTCATATGCATAAATAAATAAATCTTTTAAAGAAAAAAAAAACCTCTCAAAAGTTTCCCACTGCTCTTAGAATAAAATTGAACACCTCACCTGAATGCCCCCTTCTTCTCAAACCACATTTCATACTATTGTGCCTTTGATTCAGTATGTATCAAATGCCATGGTCCCCTCTTTTTCTCAAACACTCCCACTCTTAAGAACTTTACATGAGATGGCCCCTCTGTCTGGAGTTTTCCTGTCCTAGAGGGGGCAGAGCAACCCTCTTCTGTCATCAGGTCTCCATCTAAATGTCATCTCAGGGCCTCCCTGGTGGCGCAGCAGTTGAGCGCTGTGCTGCAAAGCTGCCCACAGCCTCTGCAGCGCTGGTTTGATCCCACATGGCACGCCGACCTCTCCTGCCGCACCCGCACCCGCTGCTCCCCTCAGCTGTGTTTTCAGTCCTTCTGCCTATTCTGCTCCCCGCTCTGGCTCTGGTGAATTCTTTCACCCTCCCATGCTTCTGACTGTACCCAGTGCTTGTATAAATAAATAAATAAATAAATAAATAAATAAATCTTTTAAAAAATGAAATAAAATAAAAAATAAATGTCATCTCAGAGAGGCCAAAATAGCCTCAGTCAACTTCATTACATAATCTTTTTTGTTTTCACCCTAGGGCCCCTCACCACCTTAAATTTTCATGCTAGTTTGCTTATTGTCTTACTCATATAAACTACATGAGTTGGGGGAGTTTATCTTCCTTACTTCAATATTTGTACTCCATGAGAGAAGCATAAGCCATTAGGACTAGAGAAATACTAATCAATAATTTAGTTATTCCCATGTTTCCCAAAATTACAAACTTAGAAAATCCATGTGCCTGAGCATTTGAGAACACCAGATTGCATCTTCTTCCACCTCCTCAAAGCTTCTATGTCCAAAATGATGACTCCCTGAAGAATCTTACCCTAATTTTTAAGTCTTCCCAGTAACTGCTATTCATCCTATAGTGAAATTGATTACCTTTGGTACAAGGTCCAGTATAAAGAAGGTAATTACCAAAGCAATTATTTAACATTCTAATGTTTTATAGTTTCAGCTTTTAATGAAGATTCAGCTTTCCCTTGTAATGAGCATCTGTAAAAAGTCGAAGTACTCTGGTTTATAGTTGCTTGTTGATTTTGATTTTTACTTTATTATGATTAGTCTTTTTCCTGATCCCTTATTTAGGTTTTCTGAATTCCTGCTATGAGTGAGACCATCCGGTATTTTTCTTCTTCTTTCTGACTTATTTCGCTGAGCATGATCCTTTCCAACTCCATCCATGTTGCTGCAAATTGCATGAGACACACTATGGAGTGGCAGGGGAGAGGGGAGGAGGGATTAGGATCAAAACTACGGGGATGGGAGTTGTATGGGGAATATAACCAAGAAGAAATTGCATACATTGTGCAAAAATGAAAAATGATGTAAAAATATATAAAATAAAAAAAAGTCGAAGTATTAATCCAGTTTATAACATACATACACCTCTATTCTGTCTGAGAGGTGGGAAGAGAGTGCAAGCTGAGAGCCAGGATAATGACATGAACCTAAGGAAAGTATGACCGTAATTATGTTTAAATGGCCACAGTTTGTTGCATCTGTTGGTTCACTCACTGCCTTATTCATTTTATAACCTAAAGCAGAATAGCTTCCCTATGCTTTAAACAAGGAACCACTACAGAACAAAATGATTGAAACTGTATTGCTGCAGTATTACCTTCAGCAGCATTCAGTGAGTATTTCTGAAACACCTACTGTGTGCAGAGCACTACACTAAAGCCAGAGAGATGGATTTAATGTGCTGTGGGAGAGCTTGAGACCTCCCAGCACAAGGCTGCATGTCATCAGAACAGTGTGTGACTTTTAGGAAAACTGCCTGGGGGTGGGGGGCCGTGTGCCGAGCCTGGCAGGGAGAAATCTCAGCCTTTCCAAAGTTGTGTCCTCTCACAAACTTTGTGCTTTTGTTGACAGTTGGTTTTACTTCTTCCCCGTAATTCTTTTATGTCTCTTGCTAATGAAAAGCACTGCATTTTGAAATTGATTGAAGTGAAAAATACATAATTTTTCACTCTAGCCAACATATTATGTTTACCAACATTTACAGTTTCCTATTAGGCTGTTCATTACTGCATAAAAACTCACTCAATATAATATATACTTTGCAATTCACACGTCCAGCCTGTTTAAAATGACTTGAAGGAGAAAAAGCAAACAACTTGTAGCTGATTTGATTGAATTAACAATAACATTATTGTTCTATTGACTCTTTCTTGTCCATTGATTTTTAAAAGCCTTTAGCTCCCTTGCTATCTATTAAGACAAATCAGATGCAATTTGGTGCCCAGGACAAGAAAATGAAATTGGATGGTAGGTTTATACATAGAAAAAAATTATATAAGTGCTGAAACAAGACTGATTAGGAGGCAGCTTCTCATATTTTGCTGTAAACAACTTCTTTGCTGTTGACTTCTAAGGTTAACGATAATAACCTTTATTTTATTATGTGAACACTTAGACCAAATGAAGCCAAATGGATTCATAGGTAATGTACTTTATCTCTTATTTAAGATAAAAGGAAACTTGCTAAAATTTTACATATTCTCATGTTTTCAGTGCTTGTTTCTCTTTATTTCCTGGTCTTATAGACTAATAAACAACCCAACCAACGCAAGAAAGGAGAATAAAATATATTCTGTTGAATTAATTGCAATTTTTAGACAGTAAAACTATTTTGTTATCAAAATAGAATGAACAAGAAACCTGAGATCTGGCCTGAGCTAGGGTCAGTCATTATCATGATAAAAAGTAGAGCTCAGTTTGAAGTCCTATCTGTCTTTATGGAGGGCAGTCCATCCCTAAATGCCTGAATGAATGCCTCTTTTTTTTTTTTTTTATTTGTAAAGACTATCTTTTTCTTAACACCTATGGGTTTGGAGGTGGAGATTGAGAATCTATTCATCCACCATGAGCAGTGGAAGAAAATTCCATTTGACCAGTGTTTTGACTTGGTCAAGGGTGCAGGCGCTTTGTGTTTTACCATTTGCCCTCTTCCAGCCTCTTGATCAATAGGCTTTTATGGAAACCTGAAATTCCATTTATTTTGTAAATACTAATAACTCACATGAAGAGTCAAAAAAAGTTTTAGTTTCTCCTGCGGGAATAACGAAAGAAATGGGAAACAAACAAGAACAACCACCCATATGACATTCTCTAAATTTGCTTGTGATTTTCTAAATTTCAGTGCTAGCAAAAAAGAAAGTTGCAGCAAGGCATACAGTAAATGAAGATATTATGTATTAGAGAAGGAATGAATCTGTCACTTTGACGGATTGTGAGGCGAAGAGCAGATTAACAGATTACTCATAGTCAGAAGGCAGCTCAGTGTGAAAAATGTGCAGGAAATGATAAGTGTGGGTTTGTGCTGATTTAATGATATTTTTAAACTACAATAACACTCTGGTAGTATAATATAATAAAGCCCTTTGCTTGCATTTTAAAACCATCAACATATGTCCAGTTTGACCTTAAAAACATTTTGGACCATTCCCTATTAAAATATGTAGCTTTCAAATTAGAAAAAATTTACCATCGAACACATCACAGCAATGACCTACCAAGAAATATCATTGGCTTTTTTTTTTTTAAAGATTTATTTATTTATTTATACATACAAGCACTGGGTACAATCAGAAGCGCGGGAGGGTGAGAGAATTCACCAGAGCCAGAGCAGGGAGCAGAGCAGGCAGAAGGACCGAAGTACATTGCTGAGGGGAGCAGCGGGCGGCAGGAGGGGTCTGCGCGCCATGTGGTACCCTCCTCCGGTGGCCGGGGAGCAGCTGGGGATCGAACCGGCGCTGCAGAGGCTGCGGGCAGCTTCGTAACCCAGCGCTCAACCGCTGCACCACCGGGAAGGCCCGATATCATTGGCTTTTAAAATCACTTCTTCACTAACATAGCATTTGTAATACAAATTTTAATTGCATTTTTAGCATACTAACACTACATGTACTTTTTCTTTGTGCATTTAAATCATTTACAAGAAACTGGTATCTTCTAACAGCCTTTTCCAGTGAAATGCTTCATAGATGCCACTGATCTGTCTTCATATTTTCATTGCAGTTTTTTAGTTTTGTAGATGAGATCGTGGAGTACTTATGAATAAAAAACTATTATATTTTCCCATAGATAATGGATAAAAGTAGTTCAAATTTGAATTGAATACTCTGACTCACAGCAAGAAGATGAATTATTTGTTTCACTTTATATTATTATAAATATTTATCAGAAGCAAAACTTTTTAAGAGGTTACATTTTTATATAAAATTTGGTATTTGCATAGCCTACTTTCCGTTAATTTGACAGTGATAGACTGACATTGCCAAGAATTTTCAGATAAAATTTCTATTATGCATTTAAATGGTTTTTATTCTAATGCCTTAATATCCTTAATGTAATATAGGTTTGAGTTGTTTCATATTATTTTCTCTCAACTCACCAAAGATGGTTTTACATAATTAGGTATAATGAAACTTGTAAGAGAGTAAAATATTACATTTCTTGTCTAAACACTTGTATCTGACCCAAGTGCAAATAAATATACTAATTTAGCATGCCCAGGGCTTGATCTCAGACATGATTACGATTCAAATTGTTTTACATATACAGTGAAGACTTCTCTCAGAATTCACAATGTTTTGTACATTTCTCATTTTGAATATATTAACACTCTCAATTTGCTGTCAGTAAACAACTAATATAAAAAGGTAGTCATATTCTTCTTGATAGAAATTTTAAATGTATGCAAAAAAAGTTGTTTATGTGTTTCCTGTCTTCCTTGCATATTTACTGTCTGCGATAGTTAACATGATTTGCAAAATAGTCCTAGTTCTCCCAATTCCAAGTATGTTGTTGGATTGCAGCTGATTTTGGACAGAGCCAATTAGCCCAGCTAACTCTAACCAATGAATTGTGAGCAAAACAATCTATTGCCTGTCTAGAGCACTTTTTTTGTATTTTTTTTTTTTTGAGGTAACATTGGTTTACAAAACTGTATATGATTTAGGGGTATAGGTTCACACTTCTTCAGAAGTATGTTTTACCATGCCACACCCACCACCAAGGCACCCACTGTCCTCCACCATGGCCCCCTCATTCCTTTGCTCCCTACCCTTCCCCACCCCATCTCATGGCCTTAATTTGGCTGGAGCATTTAATTGCAGGTAGGAAATCCTCTAGAGTTCTCTTTTCCTCTGACACTAATATTCAAGATGGTGGTAGATTTGTCTAGCTAAGACACTGAAAGACTCATAAAGAGAGCTCCCCTGCTGATCTTTTATGGACTTTTAATGTGAGTGATGTATAAACCTTTGCTTTTAAGCCATTGAGATTTGAAAGGCTGTTACTAGGCATAACCTAGCCTTAATCTGACACAGTTACTAGCTATGACATTGAATACAGTTAAGTCAAATTATTTAATGATATTTTACATGCTTTCATATTTTAAGGGCTGCAAATTTAGTTAAAATGTTGAGCTCATTTATGTGACTCATTGGCTTATGGTGGTTTTAGGAAGTAATACAGACCAGTTTAAACCATAGACTTTATAATCAAATGGCCGATTTGTATCCTTGTAAAATTACCTTTCTAAGCCTCGATTAAGTTATATAAAACATAGGGATTTTGTTTTACTCCCTACTTTATATTGTTACTATTAGGATTAAATGAGATAATGTGTGTAGTTTTGCATAGGGCCTGACATTTATTTTCATTAAATGGCAGAAAGGTATAATGCTTGTAACAGGGATGTTAATAAATTTCATAGAAATAAAGTTCCAAAGTAAGATCACACTTTGAATCAGATTCCTAGAGAGTTTGAAGAGCTTATAGAGATGATTTCATCCAGCATCTCTTCAAAAGCCCCTCTATACATCTTTGCCAGAGAGGCATAAGGTATCAATTCCATTACTGAACATTCCTTATACTGACCTGACAGGCTTTCCTACAGCTTCTCCCCATTGGTCCTAGTTCTTGCTCCAGAACAATAATTTGAGTCATTTTTCTTTCACATTGCTTTGTGGTTGTTACACTTTCTCCTCTAGTTCTCACTTCTCCAGCCTCTTACTTTTTTGTCATTTTTCCCCCTGGCATAATCCTAATGTTGCTGGTTTTTTTTTTCTTTTTTTGGACACCTTTGAGTTTATCAAATTGGCATTCTCAAAATTGAACAAAAATAATCTGTTTGGACTATTGTTAAGGTACTGTATATTATTAAGCTATTGTATATTTTAGTATAGCTTGAATCACATTTATTATTTAATGCCCTTATCCCACTAATGTCTTATCTTTGACTTTTAGTCACCTAAAACTATCACCATCTTGCTCCTGGACTATTGCTATAGCCTCTTGAGTAGTCTCCCTGCATCCACATGTGCTTTCTCACCACAGCCCATATCCATTCTCTACAGAACAGCCAGAGTAACCTTTCCTAAACACACATCTGACTGTGATAGATACATATTAAAACCCTCCAATGACCTCCATGGCTCACTGGTAAAGATCAGAATTTTTTAATTACCTGCTAGGCATGAGTGGCTGGTTCATGTGGACTGAGTCAACATTGTTTTGTTCCATTTTCTTTTTGCAGATCTGTGTGTTATCCATACTGGCCTCCTTTTCTCTTCTCAAACCTGCCTACTCAGGGCCTTGGCCCATTGTTCCTTCTTCCTAGAATGGCTTTTCCCTGCCTTGCCTCCCACCTTGCCTGGTTAACACTTACTCATCATTAGATTTCCTCTCAAGCATCACTTCCCCTAGGGAGCCCTTGAGTCCTCATCTGTGTGTTCTCATAGCACCATTCAACTTCACAGCACTTACACATTTTTGCATGATTATCTGATTGATGTTGGTCTCACCCCACTCTATAAGCTCTAAGAGGGTTCTGTTTTTGCTCACCTGTTCAGTCTGTGCCAGAATCTAATACAAAAGCTACATTACACAAAGCTACATTTTACACAAATCTGATGGAATATTGTGGAATAAAACTTGTACAATATTCGTGTCTAAACCAATTTTTCTTGACTATCAAGATCATTCTGAATTTCAATTCAGTCATCATATTCCCTTCTCAGTCCAATGTCTTACATAAATTTGAAAATCATGTTCACTGTCCCCATATGACATTTATTATAACCTTATATAGATCATAACTGATCTATGTAAAGATTTCCCACTATGTTAATATTTATCAACAGCCAATTTTAAATAATGTGATTGTGGAAAAGGAAAAAAAAAAGAATTTTTTTTCTCCAACCTCCTAGGTTCTGAGTCCTGAAAAATTAAACTGACAAAAGACAAATTAACAAGAAAAATACATACAAATTTTACTTAAGTGTGTAGTACACTTATACACAGGGGAAACTCAGGAGTGACTCAAAGGAGTGGTTAGAACTTAAGACTTATGTAGCATCTTAACACGGAACAATAAATTTTTCCAGATGTAACAAGACAAAGGAAAAGGAATTTAAGCCTTTAGAATGGCAGATTGTGGGAGGGGAAATATATGGAGGAAATTAATGCAAGTTAAGGATTGTTTTAGTAAGATTTGTTATGTAGTCTCCACTGCTGTCTCTGACCTGATAATATCTGGTTATTAATAGTGGTAAGTTCTTATACCTTGAAAGACACCTTCCTCATGAGAAATTTTATGTCCTTCTTTTAGAATGGGGGAGGTCAAAGAGTCTTTCCTGAATCTGCTGTGTCTCAAGTATCTTCAGCTTAAAATAATCAATATGACAAAGCAGTTACCCCCCATCCTTTGACCATGGCAGTCATTGCTAGTGAATCACAGTCCTCTTGCCCCTGAACCCCATTATAAACATAAATTATTTCTCATATACAACAGGCACATGGAAAAAAGTGCTAAATTTTTATCAGAGAATTGCAAATCAAAACCACAAAAATCTCACACCTGTAAGAATAACCTATATCAAAAAGGCCAGAAATATATGTTGGCCAGATTATGGAGAAATAGGAACCCTTGTGCAGTGTTGATAAGAATGTAAATTAATGCAACTTTTATGGGAAACAGTATAGAGATTCCACAAAAATCAAAAATTCCAAAAAAAATCTACCATATGATCCAGCAATTCTACTTCTAGGCATCTAGCCAAAGAATATAAAAACACTAATTAAAAAATACGTATGCACCCCTATGTTCATTTCATTATTTACGGTAACCAAGATATGGAAACAATTAAGCATCCATCAGTAAATGAATGGATAAATATGTGGTATATAGACACAATGGAATAGTATTCACCTATTAAAAGAAGATGAAATCTTGCCATTTGCAATAACATAGGTGGAAGTGGGGGGGATTATGCTCAATGAAATAAGTCAGAAGGGAAAAGACAGATACTGGATGATTTCACTCATGTAGAATATATTTAAAAAAAAAAAAAAAGGAATAGACAAAACCCAAACAAAACAAACCCTTGAAATCCAACTGTATTATTGAGGCTACCAGAAGAGAAGGATAGAGAGGTGAGAGCATAGGAGAGAGAAGACCAAATGGACTATGGTAGAGGATTGTGGGATTTTGTTTGTGAGCGTGGTATGATAACATACATTTGTAGAGTTGTGCACCTAAAACCCTACACCCCTAACATATACAATATTATAATAGACCATTATTACCTCAATGAAAAACTAAAATAATAAAATTCTCAATATAGCAACATCCAGATAATACTGCCAAGCAGAATTAGCATAATATTTATAATCTGTCTTCTTTTAGCTAGAATTAAACAGTTAGGGTATCAAGTGATATCTATTACTGATCCTAAGGACACTCACTAACTCTGGCGTTACCATTTGGCTAATGTCTCCTACTCTAAAAGTCATCCCCTCTCTTTTCTAAAACCTTCCTTGACTGAAGGAAGAATAACTATGCTTCTCCACAACCTTGACTCAGTTCTCCAAATCAACCATTATTCAATACATACAACATTAAATGACAGGCATGATATATTTTTAAATTAATTAATATAAGTTCTGCCTTTGGCAATGGCAGACTTGGTTTTTTCCAAGAACTTCCCTCTGAGAACAACCAGACAAGCCAGACAAAATATGAGAATCATCTGATTGAAGTCATTGGAGAGCTTCCAAAGCAGTGAGAATTTATGGGGCCTTGCTCCAGAAGAGAAGGGAAGCCAGAAAAGGCAGCCTGCCTGTTGTGCCACTTTTCTCAGGAAAAAATCCACTTCAGAAAGCAGCTGCTGAGAGGCTGAAAAGCAACACAGTCTCCTACAGCCTCGGGGGACAAAAATTCGTTCAGGACTTATGAAGAGAAAGGGCCATAGTAAAGCCCACAGTGCTACACCTTAAGTAAAAGAGTTAACCAGAAACAGACCCACTCACTGAAGGATTTGAAAAATTTATTTTGAGTCATCCTAATTGCTCATGGCCCTCTGACCCTACCCTAATTGCCAGAAGCAAAGGAATCACATCTCAAGGAAGAAAACATCAGCTAGAGCTGCTGTCCAAATGAAATAAAATATAAACCACATATGTAATTTAGAAATTTCTAGTAACCACATTTCACAGTGAAAAACAGGTGAAATAAAATTTAATGATATATTTTGTTTAACCTGCTGTATCCAAAAATATTACCATTTCAACATGAAATTGCTGGGAGGAAAATTTTTCTTTGCTGACTTAGATTTGGGTAATTGGGGAAGAGCCTGGAATTAATTGATAACAAATTAATAGGAGAAAAGGTTTATTACATACACATGTGGATGCTTTCTATATAAGGAATGGCTCTGAGCAGCCGGGGTAAGAGTTTATAGATCAGCTTAATCAGAGGAATTGGGGAGTGACTAGGACTTCAGTGGGAAAGGATGGAAGGTTCTCATAAGGTTTGTTTACACAGTTTCTTGGAATGCCCAGTTACTAAAGGTTATTACCTCCTTCACTGGAGACCTTCTGGGGGTGGGGGGTGGGGGGCGGGGGTTTAGTAACCCACTCTTGAAAAGTTCTGCTTTCGTCAGATGAGAGAAGTTCAGGTAAGATTTGTTTCTGCATCTGCTTTTTCTTCAAATGTTTTTAATTTAAAGTAGTCTTCATGATATTCTGGTTGTTTGTTAGTCCGTTCGTAATCAGTATAAAATATTGTATTAATAAGATATTTTACTTTCTTTTTTTTTCAAATTAAGTCCTTGAAATTCAGTGTGTTTTATCTTCATAGACCCTCTCAATTCAGACTAGGCCCAATAAGGGCTCAGTGGCCACTTGTGATTACTGGCCACCATTTTGAACAATGCAACTTTTAAAGAATAGCTTCATGACCATAGAATAGGAAAAGACCTTTTAAATAGGTCTCGAGTGTCATTAGCCATAAAGGACAATATTGATAAATGAGACTAAAGAACATATTAAAGGACACTACTTAAGAAGGTCAAGAAAAATTAAAAAGGAATGCCTAGAGGGGAGAAGATATTTGTAACACAGGAAGGGATTCAGAAATATATGTCTAGGATATGTAAGGAGTCACAAATCAGTAAGAAAAATGAGGTAATCTCAACAAAACAAGCAAAATAACCAAGAGACTTGAACAGGCATTTCACAAAAAAAAAAGGTATGTAAATGGTTAGTGAATGTATGAAAATGTGCACAGACTCATTAAAAATCAGAGAAATGCAAATTTAAAATACCTATCATGACTAGAATATAAAACACCAGTAATTTTGATAATGATGTGGAGAAATTGGAATTCTTCCACACTGCTGGGGCGGATATAAATTGATACTACTACTTTGGGAAACCATTTTGGCAGTATGTACATGAGCTGAAATATCCTATTGTTCTATCCAGGCATGTCTCTCCTGGATATATGGCCAATAGAATACAAATACAGGTGTACCCAAAGACATATATAAACTGTAGAGACCCCCTCAGACTCCTATAATTGACAGAAAGATTTTTAAATGAAAACATTTGAGCCACAGAAATATAGAAAGAAATGTTACCTGACTTTCCTTATCTGATTAGTTTCATGAAAATACAGCTGCCATTCAGCTGTCATGACTAAACTTCCCATTCCCTTTAGCATCAAAAAGCCCAAAAGAACCTTCTATACATTCCCAGTGAAGTTCTAACCACCCCCCAACTTTGTGAAGTTGGCATATAAACTGTAATCTCTTGCTCTTCAGTGAGTACTTATTAGTAAGCACGTATGTTTATTACTAAGCACATGCATGTATAAGTAAACTTTTTTTTTCCTGTTAATCTGGCTATTGTCAGTTAATTTGCATATCCCCAATTATTGGATCCAAGTGGGGAAAGGACATTTTTCCTGCCAACATAAACATATTCACAGAAGTCAAAATCAGAAACAATCTATCTCCTTCAATAATAGAAGGCATAAGTAGTGATATAGTCACACAGTGGATTCCTATTTATACTCAATAATATGGATGAATTTTGCAAAAGTGGTTTTCAATGAAAGAAGTTAGACAACTCAGGAGTACATAGTTTGATCCAATACGTACAAGATTTAAAAACATGAGACACCATCTGAGCTACCTTTAGGGAGCAAGTATGAGGTCTAGGAAAAGGAGTGAGGAAACTTATATTCTTGGCCAAAGTGCTAATCAACATCACTTTGGTATCATTCCTTGAGCTGTACATTTATTATCTCTGCATTTTTCTATGTTTGTATTAAAGTTGAATGCAAGAGTTTATCCATAAGAGCTGTTAGCGTAACTCTTAGTCTGATACAGTCAGTTTGCTCTTCAGTATTACTGTATTTCCTGTCTTTTTTACAACTTAGCATATCAGTTTTCTATAGAACAAGGACAGTATTTAGGTTGAATAGCAGCTGGAGTAACACCAGAAATAATTATGATGATGATGATGGAGGCTTGGCAACATAAAATTATTGCCCTCCCTGGCAAACCAACTTAGTCACCAGAATGGTCCAAGCAACAAAAGAATTCTGATTATTTCCTCCCAATGATTTAAAAATAGCACTTTACCGCCATATCTGTTCAAAAGCCCATTTATCACCCACATCAGTATTCTATCACAATATTTTTCATAACTGAAATGTAACAACACACCTTGTAACTACTGGAAAGTAAATCTAGTCAACTAAAGATCCTGACAGCTTGCCCCACTTCTTTATTTTCTTGTACAACCAGCCAACGTTGGGGGAAAATTAAATTGTCATTCACCTCACAGAGTCTTCTTTTTAGCACATCATTGTTTTATTTGACTACTGAACATAAAGGAATAACCAAACTTTGAAAAGAAAATGGAAATCACTACATAAATATGGGATCTGATGATCTGACACACTTAATGATGAAAATGATACCCTGTAGTTATTCTTTACAAAAGCCTAAGAGCTAAATTAAAGCATTATATTAAGCCCCACCTACTCTTTCTGCACCATTAAGTCCCATCATCCCTTCGAAAGGTTTAGATGGTTTTATTTTGTATTCTAATTTTCAGGCACTCATTCTCTAGTTAAAACCAGAAAAGAAAAAATGCAAAGGTTTTTGCTCTTGATTTGCTGATAACTTAGTTACAAAGCATTTAACACAGTTGTCTTAAAACTATAAAAGATGTTATATAAAGATGCTCAAAAGTGAGTCTTTTGTGTAATTTTAAATAATACTAACTGCTATTACTACAACTATCACTTATTGACTCCATCTCTAGAACAGACACTAAGTGACAAAGAATTTCTACTAACTCTATTACTTTCATATTCTCTGCCACGACCCTCTGTCCCCAATTATGTTTTTCCTATATTGCAGGTGAGGAAACAGGGAGGCCCAAAGCTTCCAAGATAATTAAAGTCCAAATCAAAAACTGTGCAGCTTGAATTGTATGCTATGTTGATACCCCCAAATAGGTCTAATGTACCAGCACCACACTGGATTATTGGGTTTTCTATAGCGGTGGTGATAGTTGTTCCTGTTATCACAGCCCAATGCTAGCCACCTTTCATCCAGATATGCAGCGTGGAGATGTGTTAGTGTCCCATATGGAACCAGTCAGGTCTGGCTGGATTTTAGGAAATCAATCCTAGAAGTTGAAATGGTCCATCTAAAGTCATGAAATTTTTCTCTTTAATTCCCCATTGCCGCCCCTCATTACTTGTACAGTGCTTTAGACATGTAGCTCCAAAATATCTGTGGATTCTCAATGACAGGATATCTTTGGTGAACTGGGTTTAAATGTGAATTTAATTTGTTCATCGGAAGCCCATTATATTGGAAATATCCATCTCTGGCCCCAAATCAGCCATTCTGTGGTCCCAATTCTTCCTGTGGATTCCGAATCAGTGGTAGAGTATAGGTTGGAGTTTTTGTGAGTCCCGCTCGTCTTTACCCTGTGATGGAGCTGTTAATAAGAAATACTCATTAAACCCTCTTTTATTTTCAAATTTCAATAGTACTTTTTGCTATCTGAAATATTCCTCTGCAGGGGAGAAAAAACTTTTCCCGTCTATCCTCTAGGTTCTCCTGCAAATTAGACTGACAGACAAATTAACAAGAAAAAAACAAACAGAAGCTTATTAGCAAATGCTTTGTGTATGTACACAGCAGTACTCAGTGATGAGTAGCTCAAAGGAGTGGTAAGAATTGGAACTTAACAAAAGAATAGTAATTTCATAGAAAAGCGATGAGATAAAGCAAAGGGGCTGAAGTAGGAGTGGCAATTGTGGGAAGGTAAATATATGAAGGAAACTCATGGAAAGTAGGGCCTAATTAATAAGGTTTGGTATGCAGGTTCCTTTGCTGCCATCTCTGCTAAGTGTCAAGAGTTGTCTCCAGTGATAAAGACTCAGCACACCCTTTCTGATAGAGGAGGAGGACAGAGAGTTTTTCTTGTTTCACTTGTTCTCATTGCCTTCAGCTCAGAACAGTCTTTATGTGGCATATTTTGGGGTGGTATATTTTGGGATGGCATATTCTGAACCCCTTCACTTCTTTGTGTGCTCATATATTATCTCTCTCCACCTGTAGACTGTTAAGTCCCTGTGAGCAGGGACTATGGCTTGGTTAGTACTCTTTTGTCAATACCTAAAACAGAAGTATAAAGCAGCATAGAACAGGCATTTGCCTACTTTTTTTTTTTTTTTTTTTTTTTTTTTTTTTTTTATGTTCCTCAAAGATGTGATGTTAAACTCGGGTTTTGGAAGATCATTTGTTTCCCCCGCATCTTCAATGATGCTGTGTTTACTTGGAATAAGAGTTCTTGTTCTATATGCATCTGTCTGCTGGTAAAACAGTAATATTTAAGTCTCCCACAGAAATAGAGAGGTCTAAAGAGCTTTTTGAAAAATATCACAGCTTCATAGAGTTTTTCTCGGCCTATTTCTTTTGGGAAAAAATATCCAATAGATGCCATTCACACTTTGGTGAATAAAATACAGGACCCTCTCATGAACCTAAAAAAAGTCAAAGTTGGCTGTGGCCTAACTTGATTCTCATGCTTGCCCCCATGTAAGAAATGACAGAAGACTTAGCCCCCCAAACCACCTGAAATGGGTAGCCTATAGAATACAAAATAGATTCTCGGAAGAAGAGCAAGAGAAAAAGTATAGTAGGCCAACCAAAATCATAGCTACCATAATATATTAGTAATGGGTAGACTTTAACTCTTCAACAATTCACTCCATAAGTATTCATTGAGTGACTATGTGACATTTATCATCTTTCCTTTCCATTTCTCTTCAAGAAAACATGTGAATGCAGATGGTATTGAAATTACCTTGAATTCTCCTAAATTTATTTTTTCAGGTAAATTATTTACATATTTCCATAATGCAGCTATTTTGGCAACATTCCATTCAACAAATGTAATGTCTAATTGCAAAATGCTAGTTAGTAAGTATTCATTCAATTCTTACTAAATTCAGTGCACAAAAAAGTTAGGATTTCTTTTTATCCCCAAAAGGAATTTTAACAGATCCAGCTCCAGACTGTATTGCAGAGATCATCTACACAAAACATAATCATCACTTTATAGCTATAACTGTAATTTTAAGAGCAAGAAATAAACCATTAATAAACCAATCTAGCATTAGACATCTTGACATTTAAATTGACTTACTGCAAATAAAATAAGCAAATTGAACTTTTTGATTTACTCATCAGACACCACATAGATGCAGTTCACATTCACATCTTAAAAATGTAATAAGAAAATTTTCATCTCTTTATGTCTGGCATGTCTGTTCCTGATGAATTCCATAACCAACTTGGAAGGCACTAAACTGAGAGAAATCTCACATCACTTTTTTATCTCCATTTTATTATAGTATGATCTTTCCAGATAGTTGATTTTTTGTATGTGTGTCTTCAGTATAGCATTCGGAAGTTACTACCCATATCTACTACCTAGATGAAACTTAGCCTTCTGGCATGGAACATGAAGGTGGAGAATGGAAACATTCATGTCCACGGTTCTCATCCTAAGAAAGAGTTTTCACTTTAGCCTGACCTGATTTTGCATATTTAGAGAAAATGTTCAATTTGTAGCTTTAGCTAATGGCATTACAATGTCACACTTCTCTGTTTAACATTCAGCTTTGTTAATCAAGAAAACCAGATTGGCTCTCTGCATGTTGATTAAATTGATTACAGCTGTAGGCCTTGATAGCATTTTTTTAAGTGTCTCTAATTAATCAGACAATGCTTGATTAGTTTTTTCTGTTTTGAGGAGATAAACTGACTTCCTTGAGAATTTTCACCCCAAAACGATTCCCCTCCAGTGAAAGGTAAAGGATAAGTGAGTCGCTGCCTAGTTTTCTATGATGCTGAGACCTTTTATCTTTAGCAACTGAAAAATAAGAAAGCCTTTGAATAGCAGATTAAAACCTAATATTAAACCTCTTTTCACATCCTCACATGAATATATCTCCTGGGAGGAAGAACGCCTGTGTGTGCCCATGCCCTCTGGGTTTCTAGCCCGCCTGCCCTCTATTGCAGTGTATCTTCCAGCTTCCCTGTTGTAACCATTCACTGTCACCTTATGTCATTGAACTGTCATACCTGAAATCGCAGATTTCAGCCCAGGAACCATTTTGTTTTAATAAGCCGTCTCATGAATGATGTGTTAAAAAAAAAAATAAAATAAGCCACCACCACCACCTATTTTTTTAGTCATAGCTCGAGCATTAGGTGAAACAGCTGTTGTTTATACAAATGAAAATTTGACAATTTCCAGGAACATTACCAACATTTAAAAAGATCCAAAATGTTCTGCTTTCATCGTTAAAGCTGATATTTCTAGTGGGGAAGGCTATTAGGATCAGCTCAGATGGTGTGTGTGGGCCCGAGGAAGGTGCCCCTTGTTCCTCTTCTCTTCCAAGGTTGAGGGAACAATCGAGACTCCTGTTTCTAATAAGCACTGGCACCTAAAATATTTTTTCAAAGAGATTTTAAAGCTGTATTTCAGAAGAGTTCTTTTATAGATATTATCAAATTGGAAGGTTCTGAAAAGAGAGAATTTGACTTTAAAACAGAAAGTAATAAAAAAGAAAAAAAATTCAACCAGAGTAGAAAAATAGAAAATGAGAAATAGTTCTAAGTCCCCCGCTCCCTAACCCCTAATTACTTACTACTCCCAGGCATATGATGGTTATCAGTTTCTTGGCCATCCTCCAGAGACCTGTAGTCCAGAGACTATGCATATATAAGAAAATGTGTTACATTTATGATTTTTCAACAAAATGGGATGACGCTCTATACTATTCTACAACTTACCTTTTAGATTTTTACTGAATAGACTTTAGATACCTTTCTAAGTGTGCATTTATCGATCACCAGGTCCTTTGTTAGCTGTTGGATATTGTTTCATTGTTTTGAAATACAGTAATTTTCACACGATAAAAACTATTATAACAAGCATCCTGATGTGCATATTTATGTGGGCTTGGGCAAGTGTGTATTTACAATAAATTTCTCACAGTGGAATAACTTGTTCAAAAGGTAATCCTAGTAGATATTACCAAATCATTCACCTCTCTTTATGCTTTGCTTCTAGATCATAATGATTTTCATCAAACTTTTGCCAAGCTGTTACATGTTAATAGTAGTTCGTTATTTTAATTTGTATTTCTATAGTTATATATATGGCAAACATCTTAACATATTTGGAGCAATGGGGTATTTTAAATCTTTGACCTCCCCATTCATCTTTACCTACTTTCTGTATCATGTCTTTTATTTGTTCAGTATCCTTTGAACACATGAACCCTCAATAGTTGTTTGAATTTAACTCAGGAACACATAGAAAGAATCTTAAATATTCCTTAATAGAGTGTAAGATTCTTGCGGCAAATTGTCATCTCTGGAAAGCTTCACTGTCATAGGATGACAGAAACAAGATGTCTTCTCAGGAGACTTCTGTACATTAATAATACAATGGGAAATGGATTTTGTCAAGGGACAGGCTCTGTGTTTCTGAGATGTAGTTTCATATACACATGTACTATTGATAGATTTCCAAAATAGAACCACCTGTCTTGCCTAGATCATGAAGCAAAGAACTCCTAATTGATCTTTCTCACCCCTCTCTTATTCCCCACCAGTCTGTTTCTACACACATTCTAGTAAGTCTTACCAGAGCCCTTCTCCTTACTGGTTAGAGGTTCTGTTCCCTCTAACATTACTTACTTCACTCTCTTATGAGTGTTGAGCTAAGCTTCATCTCCCAGAAACTGAATCCCTCAAAGGCAAGAATCATATCTTATTCCTAGTACTCAGAATAAAAATTGCAACAGTGCAGGGGTTCAGTAAACATCTATTCAATGTAAAATTATAAAGTAGCCACATTACAGCATAGCAAAGGCAAGACAGATGTCAGCCGTTTTCCATGTTGTCTCATGTAAGTGGGCTATTACCGTTCACATGTTGTAGTTGAATTTGATGGCTGATGCCTGGATTTGTGCCTCCAGAGCTGAATTACCTGCCATATCTAATGAGTCAGTGTCTATAAAATGGTCCCAAGATGCTATGTTATTAATGTTTTCTTAACCTGAGGGAAAACACTGCCAAAAAGGAAACACATCCAGTTCTACAAAGAATGTATAAGGTATATTTAATAATATAAGAGAAGTTTATGATTTTTGTGATTTCTTGGAGCATTGAGCACTTAGAGAGAGCTGAGTCCTCTCTGTTCTATGAATTTTCTGACACAGACATTGACTAACACTAGAGGCCAGAAGAAAAGAGTACTGATATCAGATGAAAATATAGTACTTTCTGGCATAACTTTTGTTATGGAGATGTGAACCTATTCCAGATGTCGCCATAATGTAAACATCCTCTGGGACACTTCTAGGAGGGAGGGCAAGAAATGTCTAGGAAAAAGGGGCCTCCCTGGTGGCGCAGACGGTTGGGCGCAGCGCTGTGAATCAGTCTGCAGCCTCTGAAGTGCCAGTTTGATCCCCACTGGCTACGGAGATACCCACATGGTGCAGCAGACCTCTGCTATCTCGCCCACTGCTCCCCTCAGCAGTGTATTTCAGTCATTCTGCTGCTGCTCCCCACTCTGTCTCTGGTGAATCCTCTCACCCTCCCTCACATCTGACCTGTTCTTGTATAAATAAATAATTTAAAAAAAAAAAAAGTCTAGGAAAAATAATTCTCATAGTGTTCTCAATGAGCTGCCTCGGGGTCTTCCTCAGAGAGGTCATCATTTTCCAATCTTTTCACTCTCACTTTGTCTTTTTCTTATAGCCCTGATCTTCCCATAAGTATCCATTCGTTCATTCAACAAATATTTTCAAGAATCTAATATGTGTCAGAGCCAAAGTGAAGAAGACATGCTTCCCTGCCTTATAGAGCTTATCCTCTGGTCACAGCTGCTCTGAAGAAAGCACTGTCTCCACACCTTTTGCTTTCTGAGTTCTGCTCACTATTCCTTCCTTGTTCCTTAGTGGTGGCCAAAATCCTGGGATTGTGCACTTTCTCTTGTGGTTTCCCTATATCTTCTTTACCTTTGTAATAAAACCCTTTCTTCAACCCTCCTCAAATCATCCTAATTTCATTGTATCTAGTGTTTCCCCCTGGGAATTGACTGATTAAAAAAAAAAACTTGTAGTAGACTTAAATCTCAGGCAAAGCTTCTCTGAAGTAAAATTTAAGCTGAAAGATAAAAGAGTAAATAAAGTGTCTTAGTCTATTTGGGATGCTGTAATAGAATACAATAGACAGACTGGCTTAACAACAACAGAAATTTCTCACTGTTCTGGACACTAGGAAATTCAAGATCAGTATGCTAGCTGATTTGGTGTCTGGTGAGAGTCCTCTCACTGTGACCTCACACAGTGGAAAGGGCAAAACAACTTTGGGGGTCTCTGTTTTAAGGAGGCTCCACCCTCCTGAGCTGAGTACCTCCCAAAGGCCCGATCTCCAAATACCATGACATTGTGAATTAGATTTCACATTATGAATTTTGACAGAGATCCAAGCATTCAGTAGGTGATTTTGAAGAGACTGAGGATGTGACTCTCCCTCTGAAACCTGGAGGTGGTATGGTAGCAACAGTAAGGGGAAAAAACAAAAATATGCTGCTGCAGAGATAGTAAGGACCAGACTATGCAAAAAATAAGCCAATTTAGTGATGTGTAATTTTACTCTAAGACCAAATTCTGAAAAGCTTACTCTGGATTAAGGTAGAAGGAGTTCAAATTGGGAATCACAGAAGGGAGAGATTCTAAAGCCATAGACTTGGATGGTGGTAACATGTTCGAGACCTAAGGCTAGGACCTTGTAATGTACCCCTAAAAATTTCCAGCACACCTTCACATAGAGAACTACCAAGATCTCATGAGCTAAACTAAACCAAACTCCTGTATCATCCCAAATGGTTTTCTGCTTTCAGATTTCCCAGATCATTCCATGGCACCAACATTGTTTCATTCCCAGAAACCAGACTTCAGCTTCTCATTCACTCTTCAGAGTAACTTATAGCATGCAACAGGGAGTAGGGTCACTAGAGGCATATGAGTTTCACTTCTTTTGGCTCCCATCTTTATTTGTGGGACTGTCACTCATTTTCAGATTTGTTTCAGGAGTTCTAGGGAAGCAGAACCCTGACCCATATTAGGTCAGGTATCCACCTTTGGACCTACATAAGCTGCGGGTTCGTGTAGGAACATGACAACACCCAGAAAGCCGTGAGGTTAGAGGCAACTGTTTATTACAGAAGGAAGGACGCAGAAGGAAGTCTGGATAGTCTCTCAGCTCTCTTCTGCACTGTTTTAAAGAGAGATTAGAATCATTCCTCAGAGGCCCCAAAGAGAAAAGGTAGAAGAAATGGCTAGTAATGAAAAGAAAAAGATTTTAGCAGTCAAAGCTATTTGAAGATGAAACGTGATCTATGAAAGTAGTCAAGACACCATTGCTGATAGTGATCAAATATGGATTCCATACCTTTTGGTAGAAATGTAGAAGGATTTCAAAACCTAGATGGGGGTTGTTCTTCCAACACTAAGAATTTAATGAGAGAACTGCTGAAAACAAACCAAAATTAAACAACAGCATCTTAATACACATACTAGTTCATCTTAGGGAGATACAAAAGAGTTCCCAACTTACAGTTTGTTTCCAACTTCTATTTTGAGCTTCCAACTTCAAATGGGAGATGAATTGTATGAAGAAATATCATTGGTATCTCTTTTTATAAGCTTAAGTTTTAATTTTTATACTAGTAAACATATTTCTGAACCAGCATTCTGTTTGCTGAGGCAAAAAATTAAATTTTTATGTTTTCACTATAATGAATATGAGAAGAATAGACAGGACACAGCCTGGGCAAAGGCTTTCTGATGGTAGGAAGAATGGAATATTCCAGTAGTTGAGAGAAGACCTTTATAGCTTGGGCATAGGAGTGAGAGGGGAAAGAAATGCAAAATGATGTTGGAAAAATACAGAGGTGTGTCCCAATACTCTCACCAAATAGTGTGTGTACCAAGAGAAAGAGGAAACAATAGCTTGTTCCCAATAGGTGGAAAAGGAGCAGTATGGAAGACAAATGCAAAGTGAGTGGCAACAGTAGTATTATTTGTTGTTATGGAAACTTTCAACACTGAATGGCAACGAGTATTCTGGACTGACAAAGAGACTCATTTAATAGTCATGCATTTGATAAATATTGAAGTGCCTACTCTGTGCCAGACACTCTGCTAGGTGCTAGTTAGAGTCAATTGGGGGAGATTACATTCATCAAATGATCAAACAAATGCTGTAATTATGAGCTGAGATAAGAGCTGTAATGAGATCACTGTTGAGAGTAACAAAGGAACTCAGCTAGATTAGAGAGGGGGTGCCAGGAAGATTTCCCAAGAATGCAATGTTTAAGCCAAAATCTGAAGGTTGGGTGGGATTTTTACCAAGCCTAGCAAGGGTAGGAATAGGGGAAGAGGAATAGACTGAGCACAGCCTGCACAAAATCCCCATGATGGTAGGAAGCATGGAATGTTCCAGGAATTGAGAGAAGACTATAGCGTGGCTTGGACAAGGCGAGTGAGAGGGAGTAGAATGCAAGATGAGATTGAAAAAAAATACATAGAAACTGTGTGGACCCTTGAAGTCCAGGGTGAAAGTTCTAGTCTTACCAAGTACCATAGCTCCCAAATAACAATGAAGGGTTTTAAACAATAAGCTGACATAGATTAGAATTTTACCTGGTGTGAATTAAAGCCTGAACAAATGACTGGAAGGAGATCAATGGAGAGCTTTTGCTAGGGGTAATGTGAGGCAAATTGTCACTTGGACTTTGGTGGTGGAAGGAGAGCTGGTGAGAAAAATAGATTCAAAAAATGATTTGGAGAAAACTGACAGGAGTTTTCATAAGAGCTTTGAGAGTGTTCCACTTCACAGTCCCTTCTTCTCAGATAGGGGTTGTTCAACTGCAGTCTGTGGACCAAATCTTCCCTGTTGCCAGCATAAATTTTTCAAGTAAAATTTTATTGGAACACAGTCATGCCCATTTGTTTACTTACCATTTTCCTGTTTTCACTACAGCAGAGTTGAATAGCTATAACCAAGACCTTATGGTTTGTAAATCCTAGCATAGTTTACTGTCTGGTCCTTTACAGAAAAGCTTTGCAAATAATGGATTTTACTCTTCTCGGAACCTCACCTTTGTGATTTTCCTAAGTCCACAAATTCTTAATTTGGGATCTAAAAGTCTATGAATGCAGTTAGATAATCTTTAACCTCCTGAAATTGGAAGGAAAAATTGGATTTATGGACATTTTTCTGGGAAAACTTTCCACCAGCTTTTAAAAAGAATCTCAATTTCCTCCAAAATAAGATATGTCCCAGTCATCTCCCCAGTGTGTTCCCTGGCAATAGAAGATTTTAAAACCCAAACTTATTTTGTTGAATAAGAAATGTGCACTGCTACCAAGAGGTAAATATCATTAGATATCAGTTTGAAATTGCGGTGAATTACTCAACTCCTAATATAAGGTCTCCTGTCCATGTATATCACTGGGCTCACTCCTCTGACCCAGAGTTAATATAGCAGTACTATAAATATAGACTGTATATTAACTATTGTCATGTTTTTTAAAGTTTCCAAAGAATTACTTCCTTAAATAAAGATTTAAATGCATACAAGGTGGTACATAGCTTCATTGCAAGAGAATTCAAGGAAAAAACAGATCAGCCTATGTGTGCAACACAAGTGTTCTGTTGTCATTTTCTTGGGAAAAGTCACAAGATATGGTATTTATTCTTCATCTATTCATCGTCTTAACTCTTCAAGAAAATACATCTTCTGGTGAAGGGCTCATCATCTACAGATGTGCTTAAAAGTTCTTTCTCTCCAGTTTCAAGAGGGGCGGCAGGGGCGGGAAACCTGCTTGAGTCCATGAAAGGAAGGAAGCCTGTGAGCGTGGGCAGCAAGTAGGCCTGACTGAGAAGGATGCTTATCTACCAAAGAAGATGGAGACTTTTCATAACAAGACTATATTCAGAGCTAAGGAAAGCAACCAAAACAAAGTATCAAGTCCAGAGGAACTAGCTAAGAACGGAAATGGTAGAGCAAAGAGCAAGAACAGATTCCAGAGGGCAGATAGCCAGGGTTCAGAACTGTAGCTCAGAATGGTGTGCTGTGAGTAATCCTGCGGTCAGACTCCTCTTGATTAGATGTTTGCAGCTTACTATTGAAAGACATGGAGGTTTAAAAGAGTAGATCAGGGGTCTTGACAATGGGATGGCATTACATATCATATATAAAGATATAAGCAGGTAAGTGCTTGACTACATTTTTACTTAATAGCAAGTCATAAAAAGGGCTCTTGGGAAAATGAAGCTGTTAAATATATGTAGACAAAAATGAACAAAAACAATTTCAGCAGACTGGTTAAACTGTATAACCTGAAACAGTATCTCTCATTGTGTGGTCTGTGAAATCCAAGAGAGATAGGGGTTCCAGATGCAAGAATTTGAGCAATGTGCATACTCCATCGTGTGTAAAAGACTCTCAAAAGTCCTTCAAGAAGCATCCCGGTTGACTTTGTTTAGCCCAATATTTTCATTATTTTATAGTTCACTTGGAATTTTTTTCTTTTGAAAATAGACCTTGCAAATGCTTACTTAGCAAAAAGCCAAACAAATTAGTTGCTTTGATCAAAATTTCTTAATTATATAGTCTTCCAAATCGTAAGATAACCACTTATCAAGAAAATTCTGCAGTCATGTTTAAAAGATAAAATTAAATGCACCCTACATCTTACACTTACACCATCTACCAGAATAAACTCTAAATGGACCAGAAATGTAAATGTAAAAAATGAAACCATACAAGAAGCTGGAAGAAAACTTGGGTGAATTTCTATAGCACCTCATAGTAGGGAAAAGCTTCCTAACCGTGACTCAATATAGAGAGGTGAAAAAGAAAAGAAAAAAAGATACATTTGACTACAAAAAAGTAAAAAAATTCTGCATTAAAAAACTCATCATAAGCAAAGACAAATGACAAAGTAAGGGGAAGAGACAAAAAAGTGTGATAGAAGAAGGGGCAAAAGATACAAACAGACCAAAAGATGATAGAGACAAAAATATACACATATGTGTGTATATTGCATACATGAATATAGTCAGCTCCACTCATAATGCTCATACTGTAAACAAATGCAAACAAAACTGCTTTCAGACATCAGTTCTCATCACTCAGATTGGAAAGCATTAAAATTTACTCAACAACATATTCCTGTGCCATGTCTGTGGGAAACCAGCACTCATACCCTACTGGTGGGAATGTAGATGGGTATAAATCATCTGGGGAAATTTGTCAACATACAACAAAACCAATTTTGCATTTATCTTTTATTCCAAGAATCCCACTTCTAGGAAATTACTTTGAATATAGACCTTCAATTATAAAAAAATTGAATATGCCCAAGGTTATACTTTTCCGCATTAGTTATAATAAATGTAAAATATGGAAAACAAGTTCAAACATGGGAGAATGGTAAAATAAATGACAGTCCATCCACAGGGGGGAGCTGTAGACAGCTGTTTAAAAAAAAAAAAAAAGAAAAAGAAAAAACCACACAAGGAACCTCTAAAAACTGGTACCAGTGAGTTCCGGGAAGTGTTAAGTTGTAAGGTGAAAAAAATGAAAGTGTGAAAGAGTAGTAGTAGTAATCTACCTTTTACATAAGAAAGAAGAGTAATAAAAAATAAATATATATCTGCTTATTTTTTGAAAAAAAAAAAAAAAAGACATAGGAAATACAGAACTAATGAAATTGAGAGTTGTAAGTGGGGATGTAGGTGGAAGTGATGAGAGGAGAGGAACATACTGGAATAAAAGAATGTAAGCCTTACCTGAATATGACTTTCTGTATAGTTTTGACTTTTGAACTGTTGATGTTTTATGTACTCAGCAACATAATAAATATCAACAAGATTAGAAAAGGGAGCAGGGGGCTCAGAAACTAACTCAAGTAAATTTTTGAACGTAGCATTCTGTCTGAAAAAAAAAAAAAAAACTTCAACAGAGAACCCTGGAGAGTAAGTTTAGGGTGTTTTATTGGTTGCTTTATTTTGGTTGCTTAAGCAATTCTGACACTACTTTTGGCATTTTGTGTACTTCAGGAGGTGAGATGTGAAAGAGGAAAGGTGAGAATGAATTGGGGTTTGTATTAGTATTGCAGAAATCAATATGAGCCTATAGTTGTAGATCAGGGTCATCAAACTTTTTCTGCAAAGGGCTAAATAGCAAGTACTTTATCGAGTAGCACAAAAGGAGCCACAGCCAATAAATAGACAAGTAAGCATGGAGGTATCCAGTAAAATTTTACTTATGGTCACTGAAATTTAAATTTTACATGAAACATTATTATTTTTTCCAGCCATTTAAAATGTAAAAACCATTCTTGGTTTGCATAATGTGTAAAAATGGACCAAATTTGGCCCATGGACCATAAATTTGCCAATACCTATTGAGAGAGGTGATGATGAAGTGGACAGGTAAGTAGGTAGGTAGATATATCAGTAGGTAGGTAGATAGATAGATAGATAGATAGATAGATAGATAGATAGATAGATAGATAGATAGAGTAAATGTGATGATGTACAAATTGGGTGATCTGAGTGACAGGTATATAGGAATTCTTTGTATTCCTTTTGTAACTTTTCTATGAATCTGAAATTATTTTGAAACAACAAAGCACAAATGACAAAAAGAAGAAGTCTATACTTTTCATAGCTGAGAAGGTAAAAGCATTAATCCAATCATTAGCCTAAGACATGAATGTCTTACCTTTTAGAATAATCAGATAGCAACCCCCACCTACTTTTCCCCCCATGCATTGACAATTAGTAGGAGCTACTAATGACATTGTATGCTTTCTAATTTTCCTGGGATCATATGTATGCAACATCATATGATAACATTATTTTGCTCCTGCTCGTCCTTGCTCTCCATCACTCTTTGTGAGTAATGAGGTCACTGTTCTGGTAATTTGTGAGTGACCTTGTAATTTACTATAATGTAGGAATTTTTTCACCTGCTATAATTAAATGGACTAAATAAAAGGTGCTTATCAGAAAATGCTTCATTAGCTTGGAAGTCTGTGACAAATTCTTTCTGATGCCCTTAATGTGTTGTTATGAAATTGAATTACACAGCACATCGCCTTGCCAGTTTCACTAGCCATAATCTAGTGATAGCTAAGGTGAACTGTGACTGAACATATCTTAAAATATTACAAATCAGAATTGGGTAATTTTTATTTTCAGGCACTTTTTATACAGAAAGAATGAATGGCTTGCAAAGAAAGTCTCTACTGCATAGACTTATAATCTTATTCTGCCATACTTTCCCGGGTTAATGCCAACAGAATTCATTTCCTATCTTGGCTTATCATTGTAGATAAAGCACATTTTGATCTTCATTAATAATGAAGATTGTGGTCTTAGCTGAAATTTATTGAATTCTCACTCTACCTACATACATACCAAATATATTTTCATCCTTTTTTTGTCATTTATTATTTACTTTTTACTGATGAGGCTTAGTGATATGAAATAACCTGGCCAAGTTCTTAAATTAGGAAACTTCAAGCTGGGATTGCCCTGGAAAGCCAGCACTCTTAGTTATTGGTTGGGATTGTCTACCATTGTAAATAAAGACACTGGATATTAATTTCTAGACATCTTATCTTTCTGAAATGTGAAGGAGGAATAATGAAGATCCTCTTTGTGGAAACTCCAGGGAATTAAAACTCCAAGGGAAAGGTAAAATATGTATATGGTATTAGAGACATGTTGCTGATTCACTTTTTTCTCTTCTTTTCAGGGACTGGTTAAATATGTTGAGTCCACCAATTGTTCCTCCCAGTCAGCATTCAGCAGAGCTGCATCCAGATTCTTCTGGAAGTTTGAGTGCGCAAGGTGGGAATATGAAAAATGCTATGCATAAAAAATAAAAATAATTAACTAGAAACAGAAAATCAGTCATTTGAGATGCCACTGATTTTATTATATGCTGATCACTTAGGTTCACACACAAAATGAGGTAACCTACGCCTCATTTTAGAGGATGATAATAAGTTCTTTGCAACTACAAAGAATGTAAGAGAGAAATTGGCCTTATTTTTCTAAAGGTTAATCCCAGGGCAAAATATAGTTTAAGACATAAGAACATGACTTTTGTATCAGAATGACCTGCATCTGAATTACAGTCCTGTCATCCCTGCTGTGTGAACTTTATGAATTTTGGTTACTGCATTTATATAAGATGACTAATACAGAGCATCCCTGATGGCACAAGGGGTTAAGTCGCAGCACTATGAAGCTATCCACAGCCACTGAAGCAGATCCCTGGCCAGCCAGGGAGCTGATCCACATGGCTCAGCAGACTTCTCCTGTCTCACCTGCTGCTTCCCTCAGCAGTGTATTTCAGTCAGTCTGCCTGTTCTATTCCCCATTCTGTTTCTGGTGAATCCTCTCATCCCCTTCACTTCTGGCCTGTATTCCAGTTCTTACATGCATAAATAAATAAATCTTTAAATGATAATAATAGTAAGACTAATACAATAGATAAAACATCCACCAAAAACTTTCTTATCATGATTCAGGGGTATACTGTGTACAAAGCACCTGAGAGTACCTAACAGATATTAGCTCTTAGTATTATTATAAAGCAGACCAATATTCCACCATCAATGAGATACATATTTTCATTAATAGAAACACAGTCTTTTCATTAAAGCAAAGGCTGGCACAGAGCTACAATGGGTAGTATTAGTAATAGAAAAATTGAAAGGATGCAGGAATGAAAATTTGCCTGGGGTTGCCTGTGTTGGCTAAAGCCATAAAGATGAACTATCAATTTCTAGTTGTAGCTAGAATATGACTATTAGAGTGCATGGAGGAGAAACAAAAAAGAACCTTTGGTGAAAACAGAGAGTTTGAGATAGTAGGGGTGGAGGGAGTCTAAAGTGCATAATTAGTGTGACAAATAACCTGAGAGTCGGACTCCCTGAGACAATTTTAGAGTTGAATTTGGAAGGTGGAGGTGCTATATCTGAAGTAAAAAAAAAAAAAACTGAAGCCAATATAAATTGCTTCAACAAAGGTGCCAGGTTTTTTTTTGTCCCCTAACTGCCCCAGGGAGAAAGTGGAGCATCCCATTTTTCTTCAGGTATGGAGAATTCAGAGCAAGAGCTCATACATCTGAGTTACACGTTTTGGCCACCCAAGGGATGAAGATGTCTCTATGATTTACTATCTGAAATAGATTATGCCCCTCAAATTGGGAATCTTTTTAGAGGTGTACATTTATAATTACTTATGACAGAAAAATAGAATCTTGGCTGTCAGGAGGAGACCTTGCTGTAAGGGAACAAATAATACGTTATGATAAGTGTCCTAAATAAGCCACAGGAACTGAGAGCATGGTCCTTGAGCAAAGGCACCTGAGATATATTTGTGATAAGTACCTGAAAGGATATCTTAAAGTCACCATTGCAAAGTGACGTTTTGACAGCAGGAGCTTAATTATGTTGAAAGTAAACAGAACTTCCATCGAGGGAAAATTAACAAATTAAATTCAGAGGATTGTAAACATGTTCTGGCCAGCATTATCTGGTCTTGTACTCCTTCTGCCTGTCACCCTAGATTTTTGTCAGTTTTCATTTCCTCAGTTTTCATCTCTGATATACTTGTTTGTAGTTATTTAATACCATCAAAAACTAGTGTTTCTTATCTGGCTCATCTTTCTATGTTACTGGCATAGTCTATACTTAAAAATATACTGAGACAGAATTACCATATGTTCTAATAAATGTTTGTCAAAGAAAAATAATGGGCTTCAATAGCCAGCTTGGGGCACACTAGTGGGTTTCTGGTGCCCTGTACCACTGAGTTAGCACTTCCTCTATGTCAGGCACTGTGCTAAATTGTTGCATTTAGCCCTCACAGCAACTCTATGAGAAAGGTACTATTATTGTGTGTATATTTGTTGTTTTTTGCTGCTAAAGAAACTGAGGCACAAAGTGCTTCAAAATTTGCCTAAGGTCACAGGACTGTCACTGGCAGAACTGGGACTTGTACCCAAGCAGCCTGGCCCCAGAACCCAACCACTGCTTTTATACTTTTTGGTTTTAAGCCAAATAAATAGATTACCTACTAAAAAAAAAAAAAAAAAAATTGTATGTGTGAAGGAGGGAGGAGAGGCATCTCCAGGCATTAAAACATTATTTTCCCGCTGAGTGTTTGAACTACAGGATAACGAAATTAAAATATCTCAAGGGTTAAGTTGCGTGGTTCTTTAAAGAAAAAAAAAAAAAGCAGACCTCCAGTCACCTACTTAGACCCTGGACTGGCCTCCCTCTCCCTCTCATGCTTATCAGAAGTGTCAGGTGGCCCCGGGTCCCCCAGAGGAGTGACTGAGGGGTGCAGGGCCAAGGGGATAAGGAGCAGAACGAAGGACACCACCACAGAACTGCAATGTCTGAGTATTTGCATGTTGTAGCCCATCTTTTTAAAGGCCTTTCTAGATGATCTTGTGTCTAAGTAGGTCTCTCACTTAACCTTGTACAATTTCTTCATGGTCTTTTGAGTTTGTAATTTGTGGTTTGCTTACTGCTTTACTGTCTTTCTTTCTAAATAGCCTATGCTTTTTTTTTTTTTTTTCAAGATTTATTTATTTATACAAGCACTGGGTATAGTCAGAAGTGCAGGAGGATGAGAGAATTCACCAGAGCCAGAGCGGGGAACAGAACAGGCAGACTGACAAAATACACTGCTGAGGGGAGCAGCGGGCGTGGCAGGAGAGGTCTGTGCGCCATGTGGGACCCTCACCCGGTGGCCAGGGATCTAACTGGCGCTGCAGAGGCTGCGGGCATCTACGCAATCCAGCGCTCAACGGCTGCGCCACTGGGGAGGCCCTAGCCTATGCTTTTTTAAGAACAGAAACTTTGTCAGTTTTCTCACTCCTGGATCCCTAGTACTTCTCTACAATTTCTGGTTATAGTAGATACCCTCCAAATTCTTTTTACAGTGAGGACAAGGAGGAGGAAGGGATGAAAAGAGGAAGATAAATGTTCTTCAACTAGTCATTTCTTAGTAACAACCTGGAGTTGGTTGGGGGTGGCATAGGGTCATTCATTGTAATCTGATTTTCGATTTTCCCTCAATTCCAAATTTTTTTGTATATTAGATATATTCCTAAAATTCAACAATGAGAGTATTGAACTTGGACCCATGCATTTTAGCAGTTAAAACACCTTATGCAGTGCATATATAAGCAATGTAAAGGTGTCTTTTAAATGAAATCTTCATATGGAATCCCAGTTTATAAAACAAATAAAGCAGAACTCCTCTAGCTAAAGAGGGAATTAGGGTCTCAGAACCCTCCCTGGGGCTCTGATGAACCAGTTAAAAAACACTGATGTAATCCGACCCCCTCCATTTGCCTGAAGAGGTAAATGAGTTGACAAGATCAAAGGTTCAATCAGAGCCTGAGCTAGCATGGAGAACCAGGTTTCCTCCTCCTCAGTGCCTTTCTGCACAGACATTGCTGGGACATGAAGGCTTATTCTCAAAGAAAGGGGGTGTCTCTGATCCTCAGACTTCTGGAATATAAATAATAACTAATGTTTAGTCCATCTTCCAGGGTCCCAGGCCCATCTGCACAATAATACAATAGTCACTGGGTGCCAGTACTAGTGTTACTTATTATTATTCCATTTTTCACATGGATGGTGGGACTTAGAGCAGGGAGCCCTGTGCTGAGCCACAGATGGAGAGGCCACAATGCTCCCATGCAGCTGGAGGCATTCACTACATTTTAACAGGGAAAGATGGCCTGACTAACATAATTCCAGAAAACTTTCCCCAGGCCCTACAAACATAAATGCATGTGTGGCCCTTGAGTCCCTATTTTACTCAGTACAAGTTTGTGTACCAGTTAAAAAACACTGATGTAATCCGACCCCCTCCATTTGCCTGAAGAGGTAAATGAGTTGACAAGATCAAAGGCTTGTTTGTTTGGAGTCAGTTTCTAGTTGGCCAGAATGTGTCTCAGGTGTGTAAGTGCCACCTTAAAAGTGAACAGCTGGCTTCTAGCAGAGCCCAGCAGCCAGCAGGAGCAGCACTGTGCTCAGTGCCTTCCCACTGGACAGAAGAGCAGGCCATGGTCTCCATTCCTCATGGGCCATGATATACTTGCTGAATATCAGTTACCATGGGCACAGGTGCCTGAACACTTACTAAAAATTGTGTTTTCCTCGAGCTCATGTAAAATGTAAAAAATGGGAAGTTAAGTTTTCAGAACCTAACTCAAGAAAACTACCAAACTGACCTTTAAAAATGAACTGAACGTTGCTTGAAGAATAGTCGTCAATTTGTTTTTGACATTTGTTCCTTTACAGATATGACCCTTAAATTATTCAGGCTTACCAGCTCCAAAATGGAATAATAATGATCCCCGCTTTGGGTCTGTAAACCTCTCTTACAGTTTCCATGGATTTTGACTAAGAAAAGTATTCAGAAGAGTTTTTGGAATTGCCAGTCTCAAAAAAACAAGTTACTTCTTTTTATGGTGAGGGAGAAAAAAAATCTCTTTTGAGAATTTTTCCCCCCAAACTGACCTTTCCATGACTACATGGTCTGCACTGATGCTCCATCTGTGATTTGAAAATTTCTCAAAAAGAAATTTCAATTTAAAGTAATTTCAGATGACTAAGGCTTCCAGAAGACGGAAAAGTCTAAAAGCCTCCTGGACAGCACAAGCCTGCGGGCTACAGAAGGGAACTTTCCTTTGATCCTGATTTCAGGTTCGCCCTCAGCATTATCTCCTCGCCTGTTGTCCAAAGTCCTCTACCTTTCTGGCTTTCTATCCATAGAAAATAAACCTCCAAACTCCACCAGGAGCAGGAAGAGGCAGGGCCTGACTGTATAGGGTGAAAGGTGAGGAACCAAGGGAGAGAGCACACGCTGTTGTCTAGCAAGACTTCATCGGCCCCTGTTTTTAATACCCACTCCCCATGCACATGTACACACACGCGCACACACAACTTGCCGCTTCTGCAGAATGTGGTGTCTCCCTGGAGTTGTCTATAAACAGCAAATTGCTTTCTTTGGCCCCAACAACTTCACCCCTACCAGCACTTAGGCATAATCCTGTCTGCAAAGAACCTAATCATCTCTCCATTCACTTTCTCCATCATATATTGTAACGGAAGTTACAGATGGCTCCCAATTTACCCCCTGCCCCCATCCCTTACACCCTTATAACCCTTCCTCCTTCCCACTCCCTCTGAACCTCAGAAACCTCCCTTGGTTTATTAGGGTCCTCAGTTTTTATAACACTTCTGTGCAAAGCCACATAGGATATTTCTTAGTGACCATTAATTTATCTCCCACAGGATAGAAATAGGCAGCAGATGCTTATTTTGTAGATGTAATATCCAAATTACTAGTAAAGACTTCACCAAAGTCTCACAGTGCTATGACCAGCAGGAAGGGACCCTGGTCCTTGCACAATCCTCCTGGCTCCTGCCATGCAGTTATTTGCCATTTCCCTAATACTCCAAGTCTAAAAGCAGTCTTCTAAAATCTGCTTTAAAATTCATTGTCTCATTAGACATAGTGCTTCGTGGAACACCTGGTAGCCCCAGCACGTGATGTGGTGCCTCAGACATGCTAAAGGCTCCGTGATGTCTAATGAGTGAACAAGCACATCTGCATGGGAAACATGAGGATGATTTGGCCTCCTTGTGGGTCTTCCCTTTTTCTTAAAGATTTATTTAAGACGCATAGAAGGTCTCCTCCAAAAAACAGTGTTGGTTATTTGCAAATCACAATAGATGTCGATATTAATAGAGCATCTGCCTGCTCCTGTGTCACCTTTTCCTGTGTGTTTCCTCAGGGTGGCATCCTAGCACACCTGGCGTGGGGCTATGTTATGCCCCCACCATACAGGTCAGGTGAAGGCCACAGCTAGTCCACACACCCACTGTATATGAAGCAGGATGCTCTCCAGGACTGTCTGGCCAGATAGTCAGACAGTAACCCCCGCACTACAACCGCATCACAGAATTCCCATCTAGGTTTGCAAAGACCTGTATGAATACCATGGCCACTGCAATAGTTTTAATTTAGTAATTTCTTCCTGGAGCTTTCTGATAAAATAATACTCTTTATAGTACTCTCCTTAGACACATAGTGTCCCTATCTCAACTCTGAGCTATGAAATGATTAGTATTAATGTCTTCTTGATTCCAGAGTCCCTGTCCCTTCCCCTGTGAGGCAACTAGTTGCCTTTTGTTCTCTGATTAGTCTTGGGGTAGGGAGATTTTTCTCTCTCATGCAGCTATCAGGGCCCTGGGATGTCTTCTCTGAAGAAGTGATGAGGCAGGGGAATCAGCGTTATCACTGGTATGAAGAGATCCCTTCTTTGGGAACTACTAGAAATAAGCCCTCCAGTAGAGAAGTAAGCATGTTGTTAGTGTCTGAGGCTCCCTCCCTTATTCAAACATCCCTACCTATTTATTCCCCAAATACACGTCAAAAGGCCTTCTGATCCAGCATGAGGTCCAAGCTTACTTTATGGAATTGGGATACTTTTTCCCTAATGGCAGCTTTACCCCCTTGCTGAAATTAGGCTCTGTAGGCTTCAAAGCTCAATAATCTGGCTAAAGACCTTTCTTCATGTGTAACAAAATGCATCCAGAGTTGTAAGCCACACAGTTATAGGTGCTCGTTTATTTTGTGGGGGATTTTCCAACTTTCTTGAGGTATAATTAACGTGGGACAGAGTTTAAGTATAAGATATACAATAAGAAGGTTTGGTGTCAAGTATGTATTTGAACACTGCATATTTATAAGAGTACGTGAAAGTGAAATTGCAAGAAATCCTAATTAATCATCCAAATCCTTCAACATGTCAGTGTAAATGGCATTTTCCAAGTAAAATATAACCTTCATTTTTTTAAAGGGTGATTTATTTATTTCTTTAATGAAAACTGAACTATGATTATGGCATGTTATTTGCCTTCTAAAAAAAATATAGCTTTCTAATAAAAGAAAGTCTTTTTATTCTTTTTATTTCATTGTTATTCCTTTCTCTTTCTCTGGATAGAGGGCACATATTTGCTGAGAACTGAAATCCAGCAGACTTCCTCAGGTTTTAGTGCAAGTTAATTTTGCCGTACTCTGAGATATTGGTGGAAGAGTTTGCAAGCACTTGGTACTCAGCAGAATCTTATCTAAAATGTCATCTTTATTGATCCTAAGGCTGACTGTTCCAAACTGTGATCCCACACCATTGAATTGTTTAAACAATAGTGTATTAGTATGCACATAAAAATACAGTCAATCAGTTCTCAAGATCTATAAAAGAGAAAATGCATTAACCTTAAAAAAAATTCTTGATGGCAGCATCAGAAAATCGAAAACCAGGGATAATGTCTTGATTCAGAGATTTTAAATCTGATAACTGGTGTGTCATCATTTATTTTCACATTTGAAGACTTTGCTTGTGCTTATAGGTTTCCTATTATCTACAGATAAAATGCATTAAATATAGATAATTAAGCATTTATATTAATTGACTTTCAAACAGTGAGAAAACTGGAGGGATTATTTGCACTAGCTGATCTAACCTCGGGGAGAGCCTCCGATATTGCTGTGTTTGCTCTGGCCCCTTCTGTTATTACTATTAACAAATTTCAAAGTGGATGAGGCTGAAACTTTATAAATAAATCATTGTCTGAAAGACAATTTCATTTCACTAGAAATGACTTTTTGTGTGAAGAAGAGTAAAAATGTAATTTGGACCCCTGTCCAGATGCTCTTAGTCTAGTAACAGAGAATGGTTTTGTTTGTTAATTCATCCTTTTAGAGTTTCTGAAGCCAGTCTTTAAATAGAGCAATTTAGCATTTGGGGGAAAAACAAACCCTGCACTATCCAAGAATATAATTGAAAATTACCCTATACCCATGCACAATAATTACCTTTCAAAACATTTCCCATTGCTTGACATCATAGTGGTAATTGCTTAATGATAATATAATTTCATTACGTAGGGATTACAATGGCAAAATGATGTAAGTTGGAAGCTTTGAAAATTAAGTTATAATGAAAACAAACCTTTTATGCAAGTTTAAAGCACTTATTTCAATGTAAAATTATACATAATATCACCCAATTTTTGTACTAATGTCATTGTTGGTAGGATTTTTAAATTCATCCATTTAAAGCTTTAGTGCTAAAACCCACAAAGCCTGCCTTAGTCCCATGTTTATAATGCATGAGGTTCCAGTTTATAGTGATATGTATTGGAACAAATGCATTTATATAGCAGTTATAGCTTCAGTTTGTGTGCATTGTGTAGCAAAACCTCTACGAATGAATTGGATCCACCTCAATCCCTTTGCAGTTAGGTGAAAAAGACCCATGGTCCATTACAATGGTTATTTCCATCTTGAAAAATTCCTGACTAGTTGTACAATATTTTGAGTGTTCTAATTTAATAGCACCAGTTTAAATTTTTATCTTTTTGGAAAGTATAGGCACATACTGCATTGAGCAATTGTATACCATGTAACAGAATTTCCCCCACTGCGTGGATGGAGTATGAACAAGACATCAGATTACAGACCACCGAGATTGTTTTATTCATAATCATTTACCTCAGTGAGACGTAGTTTTACCATTATGCCTGATGGAGAAATTAGTTTTCTTTCTGAAAAACATGATCTATGGTGAAAGAACTGGTTTGTTTGTTTGTTTGTTTGTTTGTTTTAAGATAAATTCATCACAATGGCCTGTGTAAAACTAGCTGGGAGCTTTGTATTTCATATCAGTCCACTCTAAGTATTTTGGTAGTGAAAAATCAAACATTCAGTTTCTGGGTAAGGACTAAGGTATGAACCCCCACTGGTCTGACTTAGCCATCTTGTGCTTTCCACCATGATGATGATAACTATGGGTGTGTGTGCTAAGTGTCATTTTCTCATAGTTACTATCCTTACTTTACATATGAGTAAGATGAGGCTCAAAATGGTGAATTTCCCCAGGGTTTCACATCTGTGTCTGGCTGATTGCGTTGCTAAATGTCACACTGATTACCTCTATGAAGCCTTTCCTTTGTACTTTAAGCTTTATCAATGTTCTTGTTCTGATTTGCTAAAAAAAAAAAAGAAGAAGAAAATTATAGCCTATGGTTTATGACTTCTTTTTATATCTTTCTATCACTTACATCTTTAATGATAATAGTAACCACTATTTATTGAACAATTGCTGTGTGCACTGTACTATGCCTGCTACCCAATGTTCACTATATTCTTCCACAAAATCCTATAAAATAGTCATTGTTATTCTTATTTTATAAATGAAAAACCAAAGGTCCAGTAAGGTAAAATAACCTATAATTAGACTAATCCTATTCAGGTAATAAACCAAAAAGTTTCCATCCATCTCCAATTTTTCACTCTTTTCCATGTTTAAGTTCCCAGGTTTGTCAGGTTCTAGAGGCCAGCAGTGCTAGATCTCAGCCAGTCTGCAATTGCAACTCCCAGTTTAACTCCTTACAATCTTTAGTAGCTGCTTTTGTTTCGTGTGTGTGTGTGTGTGTGTGTGTGACCTCCAACTAGACTGTCACATCCACAACTAGACTGCTCAATCACATAGCAGGCACACAATAGTTACTTATTGATAAACTGATTTTGTTCTGTTCTCTGCAGTAGGTGAGATAAAAAAGGGATGATGGATTGAATATCTGAAAGTAAAGGAAGTGCACACTCTTCTTTGATGTGCTTGATGTGGAGACGTGACCTAAAGGGACTCATCTTCAATATGTAGCAGCCACTTGAAAAGCATTCTCAACCTCTCCTACCTAGAGGGAGAGGGGGAGGCAGAGCCTGGGGAATCACTCTTAAGGTGACAGTAGAAAATGAAGAAAGGCAGCCTGCCTTCTCTGAGGTCCTGTTCTTAAACTGTACAGGGCCCTCAGGTCAGCTACCACTAATAACGAGGGCGTTAGCAAAGACCTGTCATACTTCAAGGACATAGACCACTGCAGCCAAGAGTCACAGAAGCTCATCAAAGGCACTGCAGGCATCATTGGCTTTGGTCCCCTGTCTTACGCAGGGTGCATCTACAAAAGCTTGCACGAGTGACTGCCCCTGCTTCATCGCCCCCACCCCCACCCCCAGAGTCCACATCCCATTTCCTGATCAGCTCTAATGTTTAGAAAATTCTTCCTTGTGTTAAACCCAAATCCGGCTCCATGTAACTTCTACCCATTGGTCTTACTGTTTCCTCTTGGAACCCCACTGAATCTTCTCTCTCATTTGCCACCCTCTATCTCTTTAAAGCCAGCAGGGCTGCTGTGACCTCCATCAAGCTTTCTCTCCTCTGGAGTGAATAAACCTGGTTCCTTTGGGCTTAATTGGACTTTTTGCCTCTGCTTGTCCACGTGGACTTTTTCATCTTTGTCAGTGGTTTTTGGAATATGCTTGTTTCCAAACCTAATTTCTGTTAATGTAGGATGCCTTTACAATTTTTTATTCTTTTCCATCTTTAAATTTCCATAATATACTAGCTCCCAAATGAACATGTTATACCACCTTTTGAACAAAATCATCAAGCACGGTGTGGCAAAAAGAACACAGAAGCAAGTTTAAGCTTCCTCCCTTACACTGCTTCTGACTCACCTAGGGACCTCAGGTGAGCTGTTTAACTTTGCAGTCCGCTTTCCGAATCCATGAAATGGGCACGATAATTCCCACCTATCACAGGATTGTGAGAGTCAAACCAAGTAGTGCTTGGGAAGGTGCTTTCTAAACCACTGATGTTTTAGTAAGCATAGCAGACGCTTCATTGCTCAGTCAGGCTCCACTTTTCAAGACTGCCAGCACTGCGTGCAACTTACAAGAGCATCAGCTGACCGCCTGGTCTGCCTGCATCAATGCACACTCCTGAGAAACATGGTGTGTTTCTGATATCATCACATCCCTAACACCTAACTCAGTGCCTGGTGCAGGAAGGGGTCACTTTCAATGCTTTTGAATATTTAGGAGGATGGGCAGAGGAATGGCTATGCTGTGGTTTCAAACCCCGCCCTCTTCACCCCTTCGCCTTGTTTCCTTGAGCTTAACTCCAGTTTGTCACCATCCTGACGCTGCCCATGTACCAGCATGGTCTGAATTTGGCAGAAGTCCCACCACCACCACAATCCCTTACTTGGAGCAGTGACACTTAAGATCACAAGCATTGCTGCACAATCATTTATTCACCCTTTCAAAAAATATTGTTTACTGAGCCTCTATGATGTGCCAACCCTGCTCTTTGCCCACCCTCCAAGCCCAGGTTTGCTTTTCTTTGGTCCTCAGTAGCCTGGGCTAGGACAGAGAAAGAAGTGTTGTCTTAATCATCCCCTTCCCCTTGGGCCTGCTTAGACCTTCAACTTGGGAAGGTCTTTACCTCCCAGCCTCTGAACTCTTATTATTTGGATATTCAGAAGTGTCTAGAAGGTTCTCATTTCCTGGTGATGGCATCAAATTCCAAAGTACTTACCACAACACTGGGCATATAATAGGTGTTTAGGAAAGATCTTAGAAACACATTTTTTTCATTGCATGCTATTTGTTAGAAACCAACCAAACCTTACTAGTATCTTGGACAGTAAGAGTTCTCTTCATCCAGATCACCTAAATGACTCTCACCAGATAAAATCATCAAGCCAAAGGTCATGTTCCCAGCAAATATGACAGACCTTAACTACCGCTAATAAAGAAAACACAGGCTGACACTGTGTTTTCCTCATGTGTTCTATGCTTTTTGTATCTCACATTTCTAAACAACATTATTATTTTAATTCATGTTTATTTGGTAGCCTTTTTGGATCGATAGGTGAGGACTGAGTTCTGTGATATCATTTAATTTGTCCTGTTTTGCATGTGTACAGCTCTGGCTGTGAAGAAGTCCGGAACTAAGATCATTGAATTTTGAATCCTGCTCCAATTTCCCTAATCCGAATTAGCATAACTCCTGAATTCTTTGGCCCTCCCCCTTTTTGCTCCTCCCTGCCAATTCTCCATTCCAATTTTTCTTATCCTTTGTAGCAAAGCTGCCCTTGCAGTCTCTGTTTCTCCTCCACCACGCTGTACTGTAGAGCTCTCCGCCCGTCTGCAGCATTTCTCTTCTCCAGCGTCAATATCCTGCCCACTTTAAGAAAATCTCTCGGGAGAGATGGTGATTCCCACTTCGTTGCCCTTCCGGTTTTGCAATTTGGGAATGTCCGGCCAGCAGCTAACCTGTCTGTGGTTCCCCTTCCACAGGTGAAGACGACGTGAGTGTGGAAGAGGACGAGGAGGTGCTGACTCTACTGTATGACCCATGTCTGAACTGTTACTTTGACCCCCAGACAGGGAAATACTATGAGTTGGTGTAATCCCTCCTTTCAGAGCAAGGAGTGCCTTCCCCACCCCCAGGCAGAGCCAAGGGCAGTTGTGACTCTGCGGAGTTGGCACCTCAGTGTGTGTTTGTGTGTGTGTGTGTCAGCAGGCCTGCAGAATCAAAAGTAACGAGAGAGATGAACTCATTTTTGTAAATAATGTTCAATGTTAAGAATACCTACATTCATTTTGTAGATGCGTGTGATTTTTTGGGAAATGTGAAAGAATTAATACAGATGTGATTTTAGGACTTTGAATTGGTTCTCATTTGTTGGTTCTCATACTGTACATGTAATTTTCTTTATTTCATATAATTTTATGTGAACAAATTAAGAGTTATTAAATTCAAATTTTGCGCAGTGTTAATCTGTAAATGATGGCTTGATACACAGAAAATGTATTCTTGTTTAAAAGATATCTGGATAACCTTTTATTTTACTACCTATTTGTATTGAAAATAAAGTATGATGGTCAGACGAATACCTTTTCAACTGCTTCTTTTTATTCACCACACTTTCTTTACCAGAATATTCCTAGATGGTACTTACTTTTCCTTAGATTCTTACAAAGGAAACTCCATGAACTGGTCAGATTTTTGAACACATTTTATTGGCACTGGCCCCACCACTTCCATGTTATCATAGTTTACCCAGAGTTTGCCATAGATCAGAACAGTGTTAGTCACTTCAGTTTCTCAGTGCTGTGCTTTGCTTTGTGGTTTTGTTGTTTCATTTTTTTTGTTTTGTTTTTACCAGTTATCTCTGAATTCTAATAACAATCCACATCTAGCTCATGGGTCCAGATTTAAAAAGAAGTCACTCATTTGAACACCCCTTGAGCTGGAGCCTTTTTTAAGTCCATGAGGCTGTATCACTGAACTCCACTTCCTGCATTACTAGGAAGAAATCTTAACGCATCTTGAATCTGAGGAAGCAGTCTTGAATTGTGTGCCACGTATATTAATATTGAGCCCAGGGAAGTACTTATTATGTTAACTGGCATATTTTGTTATTTAATAAAGATTTTTAATAAAGAAGAGTACCACTGCAAATGAAAACTTATTGATGTACAGTTGGATTTAATGATGGACTATAATTTCTTTTAATGTTGCTTGATAGAGGAAATGAGAGCTCTTCTTTCAGGGGTAGATTTGGGCTGCTGTTCAAAGGATCATACATTATTTAGAACCATGTTTGTATTTGATAAGCCTTTAATCCCACTGTTCACAAAGTATACCTTTGTTATGAATTTCTCAACTGAGACCTTCATACTTAGAAAATGCAAATAAACCACTGAGACTTCAGAAGGCATGCTTCAGAATGATAGCTGGGTTATCTTGTATGTGACCTTGAAGTTTGGAGTAGGGTTGGAAAGTCTTCCTTCTTTAATCAGTCTCAGGACCATCCAATTGAAAGCCTCTACTAATTAAGACCTGTAGTTACAAATGTCAAAAACATCATAAGCTAAAAGTACTTAAGGATACATACTTGAGTGCTTCATAAACCCAAAACACAATGCCACAAGGCTTCCAGATGAGTTCAAGCCAGGACATAGATAATTCATTTGGGATTCTGGAATTCCAAGCAACAGAAACCCTTGATCCCAGAATTTGAAGGTTTGTTGAACAGTCAGACTACTGGAGGCACAGAAAGCAGGGCAGATCCAGGAATCCTACAGCAGTGGCTACCAGCTTCCCCCAGTAAGGTCACCAAAATGACAATGCCAACTTTTTCTGCCTCAGGTCTCTGCTCTAGGAACAAGAGGCTGATAAGCTTTGCCTTGTCCAAGAATTAATGGAATGGGAGCAAGATGATCCCTAAAAAAGGAGGGTGGTATTACCAAATGGGAGGGATGCAAAGCCTGCGAAAATGACAGATATTTACCCTGGAAGTCTAGAAGCCTCATTAACCTCTGATTTTATTTTTGCCCATCTCTTCTCTTCCTCTTCTCTTTCTCAGCTACTCAGCCTGCCTGCTGGAACGCTCAGCCAACAACACAGAAATATTAACTCTCCATTCCAATTCAGGAATCCTAGACCTGGGATTCCTATTGGCCCAATTTAATCTGATGCTGCAGAACCTTCTATTGCAGATGAGGGCAGAAGACAGTTAAGGCATTCTCATGAACCTAGCAGATACTCCAGAGTTATCTGCTACAGGGTTTTACCATTTTTTCCATTTTGTCTTTCTAAGAGAATTAGCTTCATCGCTGTTGATATTTCTAAAGAAACTTGAAAAACAGAAACAGAGTGCTTCACACTGCCAATTTCAAACCAAAATAATAATAAATTTCCTTGGAAATTCATTGGATACTGCTTTACTCATGATCAAATTTAACTTCATTTTAGAATCTCCTGGAACATGTAGAAAAATACTGATGCCTAAGTTCCACTCTCATAAAGTCTAATTTTATTGGTCTTGGTTCAACCTGAGCATCAGAAAATTTTAAAACCTCCCCTGACAATTCTAATGTGCAGTCATGGTTGAGAACCGCTGCTATCGATTAAATCCAACATGATGAGAGGGCAGAGGCTTTACCTAATAGCACATGTATCAGTAAGGAGGAGTCAATATTATAATTAGTCTCCATTTTCATGACCTTGATTTCTATTTTTCTAACCAAATGTATACTGAGCATTATATCTGAAGCTGTTCCAAATGAATCCTGAAAAAAATCATTTGACTCAATAGGAAAATACATCAAGGTAATTTGGTACCAATTTGGGGACTGATTCAGTTTCTTGTTTCACCTATTTCATGATACAACTTGCCAGTGACTTTGTCTTTTGTCTTTTATTTATTATTTAATTATAGAACAGGGTAATGGGAATCATGGAAAGACAACTGTCAGTTGATACGCGTCATCCATCACCTTAGTGATTTACCTTCCCTGGAAATTGTAAGTTCTCTCTCCTATTAATTTTATTTTCTATTAAAGGAAAATACCAACATATGCAAAATACAGTGACTTTTGCAAAATAACTTGCCCTATTGCATTTCTCCATATTTTTAGATTAACTTCAATTAAATCCGACGTTTCAACACATCTTGATAGTTTTTGGAAGTACAAACTGTGCTTCATAACCAAGAATACTTTAGTCACAGAATGTATAATCTGAAGGACAATTAATTAAAAGAAGTAATTTTAAAGTTGCTCTTTGGCTTTAATTAAAGATTTAGCTGCTGAAATTTTCTGGAGTGTTCCTCTTTAAAACACGTTTAATGACAGCAAGTACAGTATGAAAACAGTCTTTTCAAACTTGCATCCTATGACTTTGTCTTCAATCAAAATAACCTGAATAATGAGGACTAAGAATCACCTAGCCAGATATGGTTGTATTATAGGATTTCTATTTCATAAATCATTCATTTTGCATTCCCAAAAAGTTAGTCATAAAGAGAATTCTTGTCAAGCAAATCCTATTTGTCTTTTTCGTCCATTATACTAGTTGAGATAGAATCATCTAATTGGCCCTAGGAAGAACAATCAAGATCATTTCTTAAACTCTGATTTTGCAATTGAGAAAAGTGAGATTTAGATTGGGAGTTAATTGTCCAAAGGCACTCAATTGTAAAGGGGAGAAGAGAGCCCATAAATTCTCACTTCCAACCCAGTTCTTTTCCCAACCTGAGAGAATGAGAATGATTCAAAAGTCCCAGTTAGATGCACATCACAGACACTGGACAGTGGTCAGTGGAGGGCACTGGCACCCTTTGGGAACCCATTCTCTGGCCCTCACCTAACATTTCCTTCTCTTTTGCTTTCTGCAAATTCTCTTCTCCCATTATCGGCTTTTACAATTTAAAGATCAGCATTTCCCAAACTGTGTTCCAAGCAACAAATTGCATGCAATGTTAGTTTAATGGGAATCGGGGAGGGGTCCATGGTCAAACAGTACTGGAGAATACTGTAGAAATAGAAATGTTCATTTATCTTTACAGGGGAGGTTCTCAATTACCTTAATAGACTAACAGGCAGAAGGAATGTCCATGAGGAATGGAATATGCAGCACTTCTCGAATTGTTTTGTTCTCAGAACTCTTTTTCACACACAGGACTTCCTTTACTGCAGTCAATCCTTCTCCAGTGTCTGCAAGACCTGACTCCCCCAGAACCCCCAAAAATGTGTCTCCCCAAATGGATGGATGGGTAGGTTGATTAATTTTAATTTTGTGTGTGTTGGTGGTGGTGGGGGAGGGGGTGATGTGTCTACTTTAAATTTTTGTTTTGCCCAGATATTTCACAGACCCTGACCATGCAGTAACATTATTGTTTGGGATTTCATCTAAAACAAGCTATGCTGAAATCTGAATATTTTTTAAGTCAGAGGCTTTGGTCCTCTAAGATGGAGGAACTATTTTTTCCCATATTTTAAATTACGCAAACATAACTGTAGGGAAAAGTTAACTTATAACAAAGGATAAATCTAAAAGTTCATTTATCACCTATATTGGAGCTTTACATCTTAATGAGTGTTTTGGTTCTGTTTTGGGTGGTGGTAATATAATTTAGACACACATTAAGTCAAAATAATTTGACTTATGAGAATTAAATAACCAATAAACATGGGTCACAGATAACACTAAATTTTACTGCTGACATATTCTTCTGTAGTTAATCACCTATAATCTTGTGAAGCATTACAGAAGTGAAGTGTGGGAAATGGTATTGATTGGTTTTCATCAGCCCAACTTATCATTGTCAATGTTTATGCTGAACCTGGCAAGATTTAAGCACATAAACTTGCTCCTCATACTATTAAGTACTGCTGATATTTTAACCTGTAGATCAGGGTAAATTATCTCTAATTTGCTATAAAGGATATTTCGAAAGACATGGGGTGAGGGGCAGGGAAGGAAATGGTTGTGCCCTTGATACCTTAATAATTGAGATAAGCATACTCATCTAGAAGTATTTGACTTAAGAAGTCCAGGAAGGGGAATTTGTCTTTGTTTCTGATAATATGGCATCCTGAAATAAAATTTCTATTAGTGATAGAGTTTCAATAACCTACAAATAAGTTCTAAAATGGAATTAAAACTATCTCGTTTTGTTTTACAGCTTGCTAAACCCGTTTATCTTAATTAATGACCCATGGTAGAGGATTACTAGGTCTTTGGTGGTAGGCATGTGGTGATAACTGCATTTGTAGAGGTGTGAAGCTATACCCCTAAAACATGTACAGTGTTGTAAATCAGCATTACCTCAATAAACAGTTGTTAGAAAAGGAAAATCAAAGATTAACACCTTGTTTTTCCTACTCTACTATAGGCAAAAAACAATTCAGACATTTCAACACTGAAAACTTAAAAAGCTTTCAGCCAAATCAGTTGAAGAGAGCTTTCTTTCAAACCTTTCAGCTGGTCAAAGAAATTGATAGTATCCTATTATGAGCTAATTCTAATAAGCAGAATATACTTTCCCCCTAATACCTGTCTTAGTCTTTGATTTTTAATATTTAAATATTTCTGAAATCCATTTTGGTGTCTAGGTCTCGGCAACACGCTTATAATATCTTTCAATTCACTTATTTAAAAAGATTTTAATCCCCTCAGGGCAGGTAATTCTCCAAAACATCTGCCATTATCAAAAGAAATTTGATTTAAAGGGAGAAGTGGATGCAGCACCTCCATTTATTAGCTAAACAGAAGAATGTCTGGGTGCTTCAAAGTACAGATAAACAGCAAAAGACTAATTCCAGATATTCCTGTTGTAATTGTCTCTGATCTGCTGGTGTAGATCATGGTAAAATCCCTGGTAATATCTATAGCCTTAATTTATAAGAGTTATCACTGCTTATATTTCTCTTAAAGTCTTTGAGAACCTGTTCGTGTCTTGTCAATTGTAATTTTCATTATAATCCGAACACTTAACCTTGCCCACACACTGCATTAGCTGGGAACTCAAAAAAATGCAGCTGCCTGGACCCCTCCCCTGGGGATTCCTACCTGCCCTGGTTTGAGCACCACTGTGTTTAAAAGTAGCCAAGGCTGAGATTCTCTGGCGTAATCTGCTCTCCTTTCTTGTGTTCATCTCCCCTCTTAACTTCCTGTGGTGCCTGAATCAGTAGTTTGAAGATCCCCAAGGGCATATATAGTCAGTGACCTTGGAAAGTTTCCACCAATAAGCTAACCATCACTTGATGGATTTCATCTGTGAGCAATCAAGTAATGTTCTAGCAAGCAGCTTTGGCTCCACGTGGTTGGTGACCACTGGACTGGAATACACAAGTTGCTTTGTTTTGCTTTCTTTCTTCCGTCTTGTATACATTCCAAGCTAAACTATTCATTCTCCTTCCTGAATGTCAGATTATATTTTATGTTAATGAACATACCTGGATTTCAGCTTCCAAATCAACGAAGGAAGGAAGGGTTATCAAGGGACTGGATGAACATGGTGAAAGTCTCTGTCTTGGGCTATTGAAAATAACATGAGTGTGCATGCTTTTAAGTGTATATTTTATCACTAGAACCATCAGTTTACAAAACTATTCATGACTTAGTATCATTAAATTAAATACGGTTAGGAGGTCTGGGTATTTTCCTATTTGTAGTAGCTGTTAGTGAGTCAGATCTGTTTTTCTTCATATAAACCTGCTACTTTTTCCCACCTGAGCAAAGGTGTAGATAAGTGGCATTCCATTTTTCTGCATCTGTGGCATGCTTCTAAACAGGAGAGGCACTGGGAATTAAAAACCTCGCTCAAATCATTCCCTTCACAGTCATAAACCTTTTGCAAAATCTGTTTCATGCACAGCCTTGAATGGGGATGCTTTGAGCTCTGAAGGTCTTGCGATGATTCTTGAACAGTGGGGTTAAACGGCACAGGAAAGAGTGGGAGGAAAGCTTGGAGATCGAGAAATCAGTGAGTCAATAAGCAAGCTAGATGGGACTTGGAGGACCTCAGCTCCCGCCCAATTATCTTTGCAGAGTGAAAATGGGGGTGACATCCATTTGTGAGGTAAGACTGTAGTGTGGTGTTTTCTCAAATCTTCAAGGACAATTTGACCCCAACACTCTGGAAAATTTGGAAACATCCAAGATGCCGATAAGTGTACTACGCATGACAAAGCAGTAGCACATAGCAAGCCCTCAGTAATGTTCACTGTTGTATTATTTATGACTGGGCCTATGTAGGGTCAGGAAGACCACAGTGCAGGTTTTCTGATCCAGCAGATCGAGTAAAGGAGGAATCAGAATCCTCAGTGGCTTTTTGCAGGCCTTTTATTTAGATTACCAGGAACACGGCAGGCAGGGGTGCTGGGGGGCCGGGAGGCTGCAGTTCTCGCAGCCCCCAGCAAATCCTCACTCTATCTGGACTCTCCGGCCTTCTCTGCTTCTCTCTCGGCTTCTGCTACTTCTTTCTCGGCTTCTCTTTTGGCTTCTGTTCGTTCTTGGCTTCTGCTGGCGTCCCCGTGACGCCGCCCTTAAAAGCCCAATCTCAGTCCAGGTGAATCCCATCCACCTATGCCCACACCCTACTCCAGGTGCCCGCCCTCAGGCATGCATTCAGGACCGCAAGGATCCATCATCTATCCTGATGGCGGGAGGGCAGAAAAGCCTGACATTTTTCCTTACCCTACAACCTACCAGACCAAGAGCTTTCAGACTTGGAACTCTGGCGATAGACAATAACTATGGTATCATTACCTGAAGGCTGGCTGGTCTTGATTCCCTTGGCCAATAAAAGGAAACAGTTTGAGGAGAAGGAAAGTAGTTTAATTTGTCAACGAATGGAGGAGGGCTGCAGGCGCGTGTCTGAGAGACCACCATCCTGCTCTTGGGCAGAAATCAGGGGTATTTATCCAGGGATACAAGGGAGTAGAAGGGGGAGTGGGCAAGGGTCAGCATGTCCATCCTTCCAACACAAGTGTCTGGAGGTTTTGGTTGGTGCCAGCTTGCTTTCACGAGCACCTGGTGGTCAGCTATTCTGATGTTATCTTCCTAGTGATGCTCTTTTCCTTTGGGATGTAAGAAAATGAAGTTTGTAATTTGTGAAGCCCAGAGGGCAAATGAAGGAAATGGGAGAGCTTATTTGGTGGGCCAGAGAGAGATACTTTGTTGCTGCATCATTATTATTCCTATAAATATGAATGATAGGTATTTTAATGTACATAAGTTAGAATTTCATATCATGCTATAAAACTAAGCTAAATAGTGTTTTATCAGTATTCTCAAAGAATAGGAGCGTCAGTTTCAGATAATTAACCATAAAGTAAACTAACAATTTCCTAAGAATTAGGGGAAATATGACTCACACTAACTATAGATTAAACACCTGGGGTCTTGTAGTTGGAAAATAGACACTCCAGGAATTCTTCAAAACTGTATTTAGCCAATATCTGTAACAACTCTGGTCTGATCCATATGGTTGATCTAACTGGCTGCACTATGAATTTTCAGTGTCTTACTCCTAAGTAAAATAAAAATCTAAGACCAAATCAACCATTCCTTGCCAAAACAAAGATTTCAGAAATGATCAATTCCAAACCATGTACCTCAAGTGTGTTTAAAAAAGGGTTTTTAACTTTTAATCTTCATGGTAAATTGTCTTTGCTCAGCTAATTTGTCTAATACATATTCTTAGGGATTTGGAATAATTAAACAACACTTGTTAAAAGTTTGTAATCCAGATTTCGCATAATTTCAGCCTGACGCTCTGTTCCTCTTACACTAAATTAATGAGGTCTTTCTCATAAATGGATAAGCTTATGTTAAGAAGTTACAGGACTAATCATGTTTATCTTTGCCTTTACTTGCTATTCCGGTCAGCCATCCTCTACAAATGTTTCTCCCCAAATTTCTTTCTAGAACTTAATCACAAGTTACAGATATGAAACACTTCACAAAAGAAAAAATTCCAACGTCTTCAAACCACCCCCCTTTCCATTCTTTTCAGCCATGTTTGCTGCCTTTGAGAACTGAGAAGTTGAGGGAAACTCACAGTCCCCCTCACTGCATGTTCTCACCACAACTTTCATGCCACATAGGGTGTTGTAAACCAGTTAGGGTGAGAAGCAGTTTTTCTCCTTAGTCTTTTTATTCTCCTACTGATTCCAGCACCATCAGGTTTTAGTTCCATTTCCAATACCAAGCTGTAAAAAAATGTACATGTCAGCCTCTAACGTAGAGTCTACCATAAACTTCTAATAATGCTTTCTGAAAGTTATAGTTTCATTCTCGAAAAGATTAAGGGCATTTTGCATATCTTTTGATTAACCCTAGGCCACCAAGATTCTAAGGTCTCTCATCCTTGGTCACATTCCCTAAACAACATCACCACCTTTGGGCCTCCCCGGTGGCGCAGCGGTTGAGCACCGCTCTGCAAAGCTGTCCGCAGCCTCTGCAGCGCAGGTTCGATTCCCCGCCGGCCAGGGAGAACCCCATATTGTGCGACAAACCTCTCCTGCCTCGCCCGCTGCTCCCCTCAGCAGTGTCTTCGCTCTATCTGCCTGTTCTGCTCCCCGCTCTGGCTCTGGTGAATTCTCTCACCCTCCCGCGCTTCTGACCTGTACCCCAGTTCTTGTATAAAATGAATAAATCTTAAAAAAAAAAATCTCCACCTTTGTTTTAACAATTACCGCTTCAGATTTATATGCAAATGCAGTGTTTTTTTTTTTTTTTTAAGATTTATTTATTTATTTGTTTGTTTTGTTTAATTATACAAGCACTGGGTACAGTCAGAAGCGCGGGAGGGTGAGAGAATTCACCAGAGCCAGAGCGGGGAGCAGAGCAGGCAGAAGGACCGAAGTACACTGCTGAGGGGAGCAGCGGGCGGCAGGAGAGGTCTGCGTGCCATGTGGGACCCTCCTCCAGTGGCTGGGGAGCAGCCGGGCATCGAACCAGCACTGCAGAGGCTGCGGGCAGCTTCGCAACCCAGTGCGCAACCTCTGCGCCACCGGGGAGGCCCAAAAATGCAGTGGTTTTTAAATACACTCCTATGACATCACTATAGTATTTCTACTGATCTAAATTTACCAGGTGCTACGAGATACCATATCAAAGGGGAAAAAACATCCATTGCTTTTTCATTTGACCTAACGATTCATTAGGACTATGACTCTTCCCAGTATTCTGTTCTGCCCCAGAAATTGTACCATTACCACTTGGTGAAAATGACTCTCTTGCCAATTGTCCTCATCATCTTTGTTATCATCCCTCAACCATATATTGAGCTCTCGCTGTGTTGCCACTGAACTGGATGTATGCGTTTTCTCATTTAACAAACTCCTGAAACAACCACTTCGTAAGTTTCCACTTTACAAATGAGGAGACTGAAGCAGGGACAGGTTCTGTGACTCTCCCTAATGGCAATACAGGGCCTAGTAGGCCTGGGTGAGATCAAGTCTTATGACTGACCATGGGCAGCAATAATGACCAGCAATTGATCTTGTGATAAGTAATGTCCACATTGCTAGTTAAGAGGAAGTGCTCACTGAGACACCTTGCTTCCTGATTTGCTTGAAAAATATTTTTCTGTTTCTCTGTTGTACCTTATACTAAAAAAACAGAGTCTGCATTAAAAAATTTGTTAAATTCATAGGAAATGTGCTATATTATCTAAATATACTTTAAGGTTACTGATATTTATACATATTACTAGCATTCCTGTCTATTATCGACACATTTTACAAAGGGAAAATTTGGACATGGTGTGCAGGTATCATTTCAAAAATCTACTCCACAGACTTTCTTCTTACACTCGCCATTCCTGTGTTGTTTCTGTAGTAACCTGGCATCTCTAGCTATTACCTTTTTGTTGGCACTAAAAGATCATTTATAATCAGCCCTCCACTTGTTCTGCGATGCACCCCTCAATTCATAGCACAACAGATAGTGCGTGTGTTTAACAGGACCTGAAGCATTTATCTTGAGTTAAACTCACATTAGGAGGAGTGAAAATATCAAGAAATGTGGTGCCGATTCAGCTTTCAGTTTCACAACTAATAAAAAGAACCAAGATCCTGGTTTCTGGATCTTGGGAGCCAATCTTGGCCCCTTCACACCCATAGTTCTCCTTCTGCTTACACAGGGAAGACTATGCCTAAGCAGTCACACCCCAGAAAGGGAAGTTTCAGAAACTTATCTTTTCAAAAGTCAGTGTTTGGGGTTTCCTTCTCCTGAAGAGCCTCTAGCTCTCCAGAACCGGATATGACAGTTTTTAGTCACATCAGTAATCAAATAAACTCTATATTCAGGGCCTGTTAAGTCAGAGGTAGAGGAACCACCAAGCTGAGCCCAAGATCACAAAGACACTCACATGAATGCGGGGTTGGACACACAGACTTTACGGACTCCAACAAAGAGACAGCCATGTGACTTCTTTAAAAAAACAAATTCTGTGATCATTTTATAAGTAGTCCTATTACATTGCATTGTCATTTGGGAAGAGTGAAAGAGTTAAAATGTCAAAAAAAAAAAAAAACACATTCAAAATCACACTCCATTCACCATCTTTATGCAGTCAGAGTCTTTCCCATCTAAACCAACAGCAGAGCCATCCTTCCAGCTGCTAAGACCAGAATACTGAGAAGTAACCTTGACTCCCCCTCTCCACACCCCACCTTCAGATGTCAGGAAATTCTCTAGGTAGGCTTCAGCCTCAATATATTCAAAATTTAACTACTCCTTGCCACCCTCATCATGATCACCCTACAACAGCACCACTGCCCTCTCTCCTTATCTCATTACAACAGCCCCATAGCTATTAGCTTCCTGTTTGAACATCCCCCATTCCCTCAGCACACCACCACCCATCTGTTTTCAATATGGCAGCTACAGTGAATCTTTAAAATCCTTTAAAAATACAGCATATCAAATCACTTATCTGCTCAAAACCTTCTAGGGGATTTGAATTTCCAATAATGGTGGACTCATTCAAGCTTCCCTTTGGGAACACTTGAAAAGCCCCTAAACAAACAAACATACAAAAAAAGCCTTGGGCTGCTATAACAGAATACCATAGACCTGGTGGCTTAAACAACAAACACTTATTTCTCATAGTTCTGGAGACTAGGAAGTTCAAGATCGAGGTACCAGCATCTTCAGTGTCTGGAGAGAGCCTGGTGTGCAGACACCCACTTCTTGCTGTATCATCACACGGTGCAGATTCCACTCAGTTGGCTGCTTTCTGGGGCCAAGGCCCAGGCCCCAACAACCAACTGCTGCTCCCAGGCTTTTGGTTACCTGGCTCTGCCTATTCCCACAACCATGCCCAGAAGAGTTTACTCTTACCACCTTCAGAGGGGGGTTCCCAGGCCTGAGCAGGCCCTAAGCAGGCAGGGAAGAGGTAGAATCACCTGACTAGCATCTGATAACCAGTCCCCAGGGATTGGACAGCAAGGAGTCTGTCCCTCCTTTCAAAGGGATTAAGTGACAGCATCCTGTATGGAAAGGTTCATAGCTATGTTCTTTTCCTGACCCCATTAAGTAAATGTTTGTCTTATGTCCATGTTAGATACACCAGGACAACAACAAAAAGCATGTTTAAGGGAACTCTCGCTTCCATTAGAAATCACTAGCATATTTTTAACTATAGTTGTCCTTTCTCAAAAAAAAAAAAGTGGAGGGAAGATAAAGGGGATTTTATTGAACTCTTTCTGTGTCAGCTACTTTAATTGTAATGAGAGCAAATGGTCCTTAACAATACTGTGGGCCAGGTATTGCTTGCATTATGTAATCATCACACACCCCCCAAGTGGAAAGTACCACTTAAACCCAAGGTGGCAAATGCAAACACTGAGGACCAGAGAGAGAAAGGACTCTGCCCCAGGTCACCCAGGTACTGAGGGGCAGAGGCCTGCCAGTCAGCACAGCCTTCTCCTAACCATCACTCACACAGCCTCATATCAACCAGAAGCAAATAGAATCGTATAATTAATAGTCACTTATCAATGCCCCCCAAAGTTGCCAAAAGAAAAGGGGCAAGAGTGCTTTCTAAATTAAAATCAGGAAAGTTTCTAAGAAAGAAAATGTTCTTGCAAAGAAAGAACATAAATAACAGCTTATGTATTCTTTCCCATTATCACCACTGCTGAACTAATAAAATTGATAAAAGTGGAACACTATTTACATGACATGAGTTAAATTTTTCCATTAAAAAGTATAATGTTGGATGATTGTACACTTTTTGTGGGTGGAAGAGGGGGGAAAGCCTTTAACCCTCTGCAATTGCAAATGTTGGTACAAAGTGTTGCATATTTATTAGCCCATCTGCCTTTATAGCATTAAAGGGGGTAAAAACCTGACTACAAGCAATTTATTCACAGTTTCAGTTTTACCACCTGATGTGCAAAATAACACCACTCCATAAGCATTTATTATTGCGCTGAGTCATTTCGATTTTCAATTTAATTCATAACATTTTTTAAAAGATCACAAAAGCAGACATCAGCTTTTGCTTTCAAATTTTGGTTGAAAAGAATAATCACTAGTATTCGGGGTGAGCAAGATGAGTCTCTCACCAGCTTGTTTTTTGGGGATTGTGTTTGAGTTTTCAGAAACCTGATTACTAGGTTGTGAATGTGGCAGCTGCCCATTACCTAAACGGACAAGGTAGAGATTTGAAAGGTGAATTTGAATCAGGTATTTCTAGGGCAGATGACTCTGCTGGGAGGCAGCTGCTGTTTTTTTTGCTAACACTGAATGCATTCGCAATATAAGCTGAAACTGTTTATTGCTCTTGGCAAAATACCAGCAAGTGTCTATCAGCTGGGGCATCTTTCAAAAAACAATTGATCCCAAAATAACAATTAAATAAGGACTCAGGCAAACAACCACAGCCAGCATGTGACTTTTACACTTGGAAAAATGCAAAAAAGAACTTCAAGAGTGACCTGTCTACTCAATACTCTCTTCCAACTTGGCCCTGCCTGAAAGGGGAGAAATGGGCTTTTGAGTGAACAATAGTACCTCTCGGGTCATCTATTCCACCAAGAAGCAGAATAAGAGTCCTGTAAGCAGTACCTCTGAGTTCCAGTCTGATCTTTGGAGTCCAGATGTTTGTAGCTGTGTAGCAACCACACCAAACCTACCTGGTGGAACCCACGACCATGGTATTAAACTCCTAGATTCTGTGAGTGGGAAATTCATCTTCATGACAGGGGCCTCCACTGGAAATGCTCAGATGCTGGCAGCATCCAGACATCTGGGAACTGGAATCATCTGGAGACTTCTTGATGCACATGTCTGGTGCCTGGACTAGCGTGACATGAAGGCTGGGCTGTATCTGGAACTCCTGACAGGAACATCTACAAATCGGCTCATCATATGGTTTGGACATTCCCAAGAGGGAGCATCCAGAAAGCAAACGTGCCAAGAGAACCAGGTGAAAGCTGTGTGACCTTTTCTGAGCTAGTCATACGGCTTCCCTCTCATTTCGTGGTTACAGCAACTCTGGTGAGAGTTCAGAGCAGCCTGGGTTCCAGGGCACTTGGCAAGATCACACTACTGTAACAATCTTGGAAAAATATACTAAGGGGCCTCCCCGGTGGCACAGCAGGTTGAGTGCCATGCTGTGAAGCTGTCTGCAGACTTGGTAGCGCCGGTTCGATTCCCGACTGGCCAGGGAGATTCCCACATGGCACGGCAGACCTCTCCTGTCGTGCCCGCTGCCCCCCTCGGCAGTGTATTTCAGTCGTCTGCCTGTTCTGCTCCCTGCTCTGTCTCTGGTGAATTCTCTCACCCTCCCGCGCCTCTGGACTATACCCCAGTGCTTGTATAAATGAAAAAAAAAAGAAAGAAAAGAAAAATATACTAAGTCACAACTTGACCAGATCATGCAGCTTCCGTCGGGATTCCTGCTCTGATTCTCTGAAAGCAAAGTGTCGAGAAAGAAATACAAGATCCCAGAAGTGGCATCTTTGGAGAAATCCCTTCATTTGTTCCACAGTTAGCTATTGTGTGTCATGGTTATCAAAGTCCTGGGTGACATAGTCTTCCTGCCTCGCTCCAGACCCATCAGAACCATGGGACCCACCTCTCTTTCTTTCTTTTTTAATATTTTAATATTGTATTATTTTTTACAACACTGTGTATGACTCAGAGGTACAGGATCATACCTCGTCAGATGTGAGTTGCCCCACCCCTCTCTCCAACCACACTGACTTGCTTTACTTGTCTCTGGGCAACTCTTTTCTAGAACCTTCCCCCGTCCCCACTCCCCACCCCAACTCCTACCCCCACCCCCCAATCCCCAACTGCCCTATCTCCACCTCTAGCTTGTTAATGCCTTCAGATCTCAGCTTTAACATCATCGCTTCTTTGTGAAAAACTTTCCCAAACTCCCTGATTAGGGCAAATTCTCAGAGTAGATACTCACAGTGCTAAGTATCTTGTCATTCTTGTAATACTTTTAAAGTATTGAATGTCTATCTCCTCATCTTGACTATAACCTCTATGAAGTCAATAACTCTGCTTTTGGAGACCATGGTAAACTTCACACACATGTTAGACAGAGACAGACAGACAGACAGATACACACACACACACACACACACACACACAACTATAAAATCCCTGGCCCAAAGAAGGTATTTAATAAACATTTGTTGGAATAGATTTATATAGCTATTAAGTCCCTCATATCCATCAGACACTGTGTTAGTATGGGACTAAATAGTGACAGAGGCAATCCCACTACTGTCAACTTGAAACCACATCTAGGAGGGAGCCAGGTGACAAGGAGATGTGTATGGAATGCACACACTGAAAGAAGAGGCCTGGGAATGAAAGTAAGGGGGGTCTAACCTAGCCTTGGAGTCTGGGAAAGTTTTCTTGAGAATATGAGATTTCCACCAAGCCTTTCTCCCACCACATACCCTCAAGGCCCCCAGCCCACCCAAGCATTCAGCATGCAGGTCTCAATTTCTTTCTTTCTTTTAAGAGCAAATAATTACTCCTTTTAATTTATATCTATGGAGTTTTGCAGGATAAATCAGGATAAGCCAAAGAATAGGGAGTGTAAATATATTTCTCATTGCGAATGGGCTGTTTAATATTACCATGTGCACTAATTAAGTTGTGTGTAACACGGAGAGCACTTTGACACTGTTAAACTTAATGACCCTCTACTTAAAGAGGAAAGACACATTTACAATGAAATTATAGTCTGAGCTGTAATGCTAGCTGGAGGAATGCCTTCGAGTAGATTGTTTCCAAACGCCTCAAAGCACCAGCTTTGAAATAGCAATAATGTACAAGAGGCAGTGCTATCCTTTAAGCAATTTGTTTGCTGGGATATGTTTTCTTCCTATCCATGCAGCAGAGCTGAAAGTCAGAGCAGCTAGTAAGCTCTGGAATTGTCTTCCTGACCTTTGGAGCCCAAAAAGCATTAGATGCACCGTCTTGTGTCAAGGGCTCACATCAAGGCCATCACTCCCACGCAGGATCTCAGTTATTCTTGATGACAGCCCTATCAGGCGTTTTATAGCCATTTGATAGATGAAGAAACTGAGGCTGAGAGTCTAAATGATTTATTCAGTCCTTCATTCATTTCGACAAGTAGGTTTCAAAGCACTGTGTTCTGAGCACTGTGGATTCAACGGGGTGGGGGTTGACAGGTCAGCAGGGAGCTGGCATGCAGTGACGGGGTGTGGGACTGCCAGGTGTTCTCTCTATAGGGAAGTGGACTCCAGGCAGCTCTGTCTGATTCAGAACCCAAGTCCTAACCTCCATGCTGCACCGCTTCATGCCCAAAGGAAATATCACAAGCGAACCTGAGCTGGTTCTTTGGAGAGAAAGAAGATGAGCAATGAGTTCCAGTTCTTCTGGGGAGACACGAGCTCCCATACCAGGCATAAAATGGAAGAAAGAGAGTTGAGTAGAAACAGATTCTTCCAGCCTAGCCGCAGCCAGGTGAGACTTTTATCAGAGAGAGCTGTTTCTCCAAAGGACGTGTGAAGCATCACAGCTGAAAAATCTGGGCCAAGCACAAGATCTTCCAGAGCTACAGGGTGAACTATTTGCTAACACAAGTCATCATATATTTTATTAATTCATTTCTTAAATAATATTATAAAGCACCTACTGTGAGTCAGGTAAAAACTGAAACTTGTGCACAAGGTAGATGCTGCCCCCATGTACAGTGTTGACAGTGTAGAAAGACCTAGATTCACTAGAAAGCAACTAGCAGAAGCCTAATATGTTGTCTCCCTAACTCAGGATCAAGAAACAATTGTGTAATCCCACTAATTTTCTTTTTCATTTCTCCCTCCTCTACACTGTAGGATTCAAGGAACTCCCGACCATGGCTGTTTTGTTTAACACAATCTATCCATTGCCTAACTAGACCAGACACAAAATTGGTCCTCAACAAGTAGTGAATGAACATATGGATGGATGGATGAATGAATGAGGCCAACCTTGAATTACTCCAAACCTAACCCAAGTAGGAATGGTAGAAATCAGAGGCTTATGAGAAGTGAACTTATTAAGAAGCTGGTCTGGGGCCTCTCCGGTGGCGCAGCGGTTGAGCGCTGGGTTACGAAGCTGCCCGCAGCCTCTGCAACGCCGGTTCGATCCCCAACTGCTCCCCGGCCACTGGAGGAGGGTCCCGCATGGCGCGCAGACCTCTCCTGCCGCCCGCTGCTCCCCTCAGCAGTGTATTTCATCAGTCTGCCTGTTCTGTTCCCTTCTCTGGCTCTGGTGAATTCTCTCGCCCTCCCGCGCTTCTCACTGTACCCAGTGCTTATATAAATAAATAAATAAATCTTAAAAAAAAAAAAAAAAAGATCCTTATAAAGAAGCCGGTCTGGTTAACATCATTTTTATCTACCAATATCCCCTTCCCTTTGTGTTGCTAACACAACCCTGGCTTGGCTAGCAATGCACCCAATTAGAGCATTCCTTCCCAGATTCCCACATAGCTGGCGATAACCAGGTCAACAATTCTGGCTAATGAGGTGTCAACTGAAATTAAAAGTGGGGCTTCCAAGAAAATGATTGTTTTCCTGATAACAATGAACAGACTCAGCTGGCACACTATTTTTTCTCCTCTTCCCTCTAATTCCTACCTGAAATTCAGAAGCAATGCCTGGTGATGTCATAGCCATTTTACAACCATGAAATGCAAGTCACAGGCTAAGGATATTAGAGCAAAAAGCCAGAAGTCTGAATCCTTGATTTTTCCTTAAGCAACTACCCACAGACCTGGACTGTAATTTCCATAATACATTCCACGTGAGGAGAATAAGCCGCTCTTTCTGTCTCCACAGATTCCAAAGCATCCTTGGACAGAATTTGGGTTTCAGGAACTTGCGGGGGGAAAAGGTTACGTCATTTTTAAAAACCTCTGAGGTACAGCATTCCCTTCCATTATGTAAGTGGGCAAGAGACCAAAGCAGAATCAGCAATGCCTGTGACTTTGTCGATAGAAATCACAAAAGTCTTCATTTAACATTGCAGTGGTAGCTTTTTTCTTGAATTATCACTTGCAGTTATTACTATTAAAAATTTCTGGTGACTAGTTATCAGACTCATTGCTTGATCCAATTATTTAATGCTTTAATAAAATGGTATATACACTGCTACATCCCAAATTTGAATTTTTAAAAATATTTTAATAACTATTTCAGCATAATTGGTTACCCTCATAGTTTTACATATTCTTTTCTATTCTAATCTAGTCTGTTCTAGTCTATTCTATCCTATTCTATTTTATGCATGTAAAAACAGTCATCTACAGGATTCCCCAGATTGCAAAGGAGGTCATGGCTCACAAAAAGTTCAGCTCCTCTATTCCATTGAGTTAAGCTCTGTGATCAAGTTTCTTTATACAAGCACAACAAAATTCCCAATGGACCTCCCAACATCACCAGCTGATACAAGGGCAACTCTGAGGGATGGCAATTTCTAGAACCAAAATAGAGATGCTGATAAGTAGAGAACATGTTTTGTAACTGATTTCCCTTTGATCTTGATATTTTTTCCCTAGCCCTAAGAACCCCCTGTTGAAATGCAGTTTCAGTAGGAAGACAGTAGAGGAGGCCCTCACAAGTCTCTCGCGGACTGGGTCTTCCAATAATCACAGAGCAACATCAGGTGCTGATGTGGAAAATGGCAGCCTTCTGTCAGTGTATGGTTCCCCAGGCCCAGAAAGTTTTAAAAATTTATGGGGATTTTGCCCTACCTGTACTATCACCCTCCGGCAGGCTTCCCCCATGCCCTTCTTGCAGGCAGTTGCTGTAAACTTTATGGTGGCTGATGTTATGTCCTCCTGCTGGCATGATTTGTACTCTGATGGTTATGCAGCTTGGCATGCCTAACCTTTGAATGGCCTGCCCTTCATCACAGCTGCCGGCTTGCCCAGAGCCATTTGTCCAGACCGCAGCCTCTTGGCACCTTGTGACATGATTCCCATGGACTGATGGGGAAACCATAAGAAATAATATGTCACATCTACAGAGTGATCAGAGGTCACCCCTTCTCTGTGGTAATAGTACATCTGCCCCAGAGAGATGAAATGACCATCATTTGTAATGATGAAAGCCAGTCAGCTTTATTTTCCTATTGTGTTTGACCATAAAACAGAGCCAGAGCCTGAGAAAGACCCAGAAGGTCTCAGACACCAGTGGGAACGCCTCACGTTGGCAGTTGCTGGGCAGCACGGGACCCTTATGGAGTGAAGGTCCTCTGCTCCCCCCAGCCTAGGACCCCAAGACAGATGCTACTCTCATGCTTGTCAAGGACCCTGAGTCCAGTGAGTGTCCCTCCCAGGAGGCTTTGTGTACTACTTTGACTAGAGGTAGACAGTGAATGTGGCAGTTATCTATTGCTGTGTAACAAATTACCTCAAAACTTGTTGGCTCCAAATAATAAACACTCCTCTGGTCATAAATCCATGCACTAGAGCTCTGGTCTCAACTGAAGGCTAGACTGAGGAAGGATCTGCTTCCAAGCTCACTTACATGACTGCTGAAAGGGTTTAGTTCCTCACAGGTAGTAAGGGCCTCAGTTCCTTGCTGCTAGTCAGTTGCCTCCCTCAGTTCCTGGCCAAGTGGGTCTCTCCACAGGGACAGCACATGACATGGTAGACGGATGCCATGAGAGCAAACAAGTGAGAGCAGCAGAGCATGACCAAGATGGAAGCCAGAGTCTTTTACATTCCTTCACTCTTGTCACATTCTGTGAATCAGGAGCAAGTTGTTGGATCCAGAGGACCCCTGAAGGGAGGGAACTGCACAAGACTGCATCACTGGGACTCACCAAAGAAACTGCCAACAACAATGGTAAGTATTGTAAAACTCTGTTCATACTTGATGCATGCATTACATTTCTGAACCTAATTTCTTAAACTTCTATCTCCAAGTCACAAGTATATTGTTGCCCACCACCAGGGGTCCTTAACCTGAGATCCCTGGCATTGTGGGAAGGTTTTAGGACTTTCCTGACATTGTGGGTCAAAGGCTGGATATACATAGATATTTTGGGGTAGACTCTATTTTCATTAGATTCCCAAGTGGGATCAAACCTTAAAAAAAACGAAGAATCACTCACCGTGATGTTTAGAAACATCTGTGTTCCTAAAATGCCCTCAGACCGTATGGAAGGCCAGTCAAAGAAATGGCCACACAGCAAGTTGGAGCTGGTGGGACTCAGCTGGCCTGCTTGAGTTCTTCTCAGCCTACAGGTAGAGAAACAGGGGCCTGAGGAGGGGATGGGGGACAGGTAAAGGTAGAGGCCCAGGATCACAGATGTCCTGGCGTGTCTGCAGGCCAGATGGTTGCATGTGTCTGCTGCCCCTGATCTCATTAGAGATCAGGGAGCGGTGCTGTGCTTTTTAGACGGCTGCCCCGCACATGTGGGTCTTTGCCAGGAAACAGTATAAATGTTGCTGCAACACAGTGTCCTGACATGTAAAATTTATCCTCAACTCTTTGCTTATACTTCCAATTTTTTCCCTTCAACTTGTCTGAAAAATGTTGCTAAATATAGCAGTTCACTCTCCATAGGGCAGCAAATGAGCACTATTGACTTGGAAACTCACACTGTTTACTGTCGGGAGGGAGAGGAGCGAGAGATGAGGGGTGGTGCCTATGATGAAGCCACTTTTACAAAGGCACTCCCTCTAATCCAATCCTTAGTCAATAGTGTGTCTGACTTTAACTACCCCTTCTGCACCCTTAAGATATGTGACCGTGAGTGAATCACTCGACCATTCTGGGCCTCAGTTTCCCTGTCTGCAACATGAAAATAATAAGGGGATCCTCCCTATAAGACATGGGGAGTATTAGGTCAGATAATAGTATGAAACACTGAGCCTAGCATCTGGTCCAAGAAAGACTTAGACAAGGGAAAGCCCTGCAGCCCAGGACCCCATGGCTGAGTCTCTTCTCTACCACTCCCAGTTGACCTTCAGCCTCCAGCTGCTCTCTCAAGAACAGGACAGACCTGCTCAGAGATGCTCAGAGCCACAACCTCGCTGCCCTCCCAGCCTTTCCATCTCCACCTTTCAGTACACTTTCTATTCATCGCAGCCCCTGGGAAGGACATGGGAGCAGCGCTCACAATCCTCTCCCCCTCTGGACTGGACGGCTTGGGAAAGAGAGCAAAATGACTCAATCAAATCCCCTTGCAAACATGCTAATAACCAGCCTTTTGAAAAACACAGATAATACTCACGGGGACCAAGTCCTTACCCATGGAATGTTCTCAGCAGGATATACCTGCTTATGGCAAACAAATCTGAAACCTGTAGATTCATAGGGCAAGCCTCCCTGGAAGGTGTCATGTCATCTTTGTATTCATCAGAGTATAAAATGGAGATGCTTAATGATGGGAATCGTTCTCTTTTGACTAAGTGTTGCTTGCACAGGCTTTGATGAATGGCTTCATTTGCTAAATCTGGAAGAGGGCGCACCCTCTGTAGCAAGAGAGGGTCTGGGGATGACACTGCTAGTCCCTGGCCCCTTCCTGACTCACCGGTGCTTGGCAATAGACTGTGTCCTTTAAATGGTAGTGAAGCTGGATACCAGGTAAGGGCGCTGATTCTTGCAAGTCTGACTTGGTAAGCCAAACCTGAAGAGTGAGCTGCAGAGGCTGTGGTAACATGTACCGTGACCACATGGGGTCAGGGCCCTCATCACATTTGTGTCACCCACTGGACCTGACCCAGCAGGTGCTCAGTAAGTGGTCACTAAGTAAGTGTTAGTTGTTTCATCTTAGGAATTGCCTTTTTAGCCCCCGACAGTTTTAAAAAAGCATTCAGCAATCACACAGCAGGGAGGAGAGCAGGAGAGGGAGCTAGACAGGTTAAGGGGGAAGAAGTCATGCAGAAAGCTGTGTGTTTCCTCAAACCCATTCTGAACACTTTAAGTCACCACCCAGAAATTGCCACCAATGTGACAGAGATCTGGCAGGTATTGAATGCCATTCAAAAGCAGTCCCCCCCAGCTCAGATTTACTCCCTGTCATTGTGATAAATAATGCATGGATTAAGAAGGATTTACATTGGTGAATGAAGCCATTACAATCCACGAGGTTGAGCTTGAGATTTTTGTGGAAACAATCCATTTTTGAAGCATATGAGGCCACAAAATCAAGTTTCCACAAAGTCTACTAAGCTTTTCTTAGTAAGGAAAAAAAGCAAATACCATTCCTTTTCCTCAAAATAAATCAATAATTAATATGAAATGCTTTTTTTTTTAAGTCAGAAATGCAGAGATGGGAAAGCAACACAGCAGGCTTTGTCAGCCCGTTTGTCTGGGGTTTGCACATGTGTGACACAAAAGAAGAAAACACTGGACCGGGTGGCAAAGAGAAAGAGGACTTGAAAAGAAATTTAACATTTATTGGAAAATAATTTTCCACAGCATTATAATAATCCATTAACCTCAGAATAAACCTGAAGTTAATGGTTATTATCATTATGAAGCAACATATCTCATTTCCCAAGGCAAACAAAACCATCATTTAAAACAATAGTGCCTCCTTAGAAGCTGCTTAATGCTAATTTTTTGTGTGTGAATTAAAATCCATTACCCAGAAGAGGAAGTCCCCAATGCTAATGACAGGACTGTGCCTTAGTCCAGGGCGTGGGTGGCATCGCACACCTATCTTAACAGGAGCGGAGCCCTGAAATTGAATCACTGCCTGGAGATTTTGCACAAAATACAACACTGGGAAAGGACCTTGTCAGATCGTATTCTGTTTTATAAGGCACCTCACAGTGTACATTTAGATCTCACAGATCTTACTCTGGGGCACCAGGGGCCCAAGGCTGTGAGCACCGAAGTGTTAGAGGACCAGGGGGGCAGTAAAATGAAACACTGTCCCTTCAGTGTCTGCCATAATTCCTTCAGCTTTTAAAGTGATACTGGAAAAACAGGTGTGTATATGTGTGCACACACACGTGTGTGTGTGTGTGTGTGTGTGTGAGAGAGAGAGAGAGAGAGAGAGAGAGAAACAGAAATAGAGACACACAGAGAGAAACAGAAAAGAGAAATAAACAAGAGAGGGAGACAAAGAGACAGAGAGATAGAGAACATTTCTCAAAACCCAGGATTTAAAAGAAGACTTGTTTGATTTGTTAGCTAATTATCTCAATCGGCATTTCTCAATCTTGGTATTATTGACATTTGGAGCCAGATAAGTTTTTGTTAGGCGGCGGCTATAGGGCTGTTCAGCCACATCCCCCAGCCTCTACCCACTTAGTAACAGTCACGCCACTTTCTTCCCACTTTTATTTTATTTTATTTTTAAAGATTTATTTATTTATTTATACATGCACTGGGTACAGTCAGAAGCGCGGGAGGGTGAGAGAATTCACCAGAGCCAGAGCGGGGAGCAGAGCAGGCAGAAGGACCGAAGTACACTGCTGAGGGGAGCAGCAGGTGGCAGGAGAGGTCTGCGCGCCATGTGGGACCCTCTCTGGGGGGGGCCAGGGATCCAACTGGCGCTGCAGAGGCTGCCGGCAGCTTTGCAATCCAGCGCTCAACTGCTGCGCCACTGGGGAGGACACCTTCTTCCCACTTTTTATAACCAAAATTGTCTAGAAACTTTCAAATGTCTCCCATGTAGGGGAGACTGCCTAGACTGAGAGAACTACTGACTGGGGGTGAGAGGCTATCAAAGGATTAGGACACTGGTGCCTGCCTCCCTAGTGGCGCAGTGGGTTGAGCACCCCGCTATGAAGCTGTCCACAGCCTCTACAGTGTGGGTTCGATTCCCGGCTGGCAAGGGAGAAACCCACATGGCGCGGCAGACCTCTCCTGCCTCGCCTGCTGCTCCCTCAGCAGTGTCTTCGCTCTCTCTGCCTGGTCTGCTCCCCGCTCTGTCTCTGGTAAATTCTCTCACCCTCCCGTGCCTCTGACGGTACCCCAGTTCTTGTATAAATAAATAAATCCTAAAAAAAAAAAAAGGATCAGGACACTGGACTAGGAAGGACAGTGTCTCTGGTGTTCCATGTGCTGGTGATGTGCTCAGGAAATCTGCCCGGAAGCTACAAAAGACAAAATGCAGTTTTCAGAATCTTTTCACCTGTGATGTCATCAAAAAGAATATAAATGAATTCACAGACATCCTTTCATCACCTGCCCACAAAAGAGGAGTCAAGCTTGCCCCAATGTATTGGTCAGGTTTCCCCAGGAAAATAGAGTGGATAGGATGTGTGTGTACATGGAAAGGGAAATTGTTACAGGGAATCAGATTATGCAATTATGCGGGCTCAATATAAGTCTAAAACTCAATATAAGACTGGAAGGCTGGAGACTCAGTAAGAATTGAAGTTCAAATGCAAAGGAATTCCTTTTGCTCAGAGGAATTCAATCTATGTTCTATTTAAGCTTTCGACTGATTAGAAGAGGCCCTTCCATATTACAGAGAGCAATCTACTTCACTCAAATACTCAAAGTCCACAGATTTAAATGTTAACCTCATCAAAAAAATAAAAATGCCTTCACAGAAACATCTGGAATAAGATTTATGCAAATGTCTGGGCACCATGGCCCAGCCAAGTTGACACATGAAATTGACAAGCACAGTCCACAGACTCTATACTCCCAAGAAAGGCCTGACCCAGCCAGAGGAGTTTTTGAGTTTTCTGATTGGGAAAATTGAGAGGAAAATGAAGTGAAGCATCACAAGCAGCAGGCAAGGGCAGGATCTGAATGAGGCTTTTGCTTTGTGTTCCTCTAGGGAACATCTGTGGTTATGAAAGGGAGTGAATGGCAGAGATTTATAAAATAAGATTTCAAGAATATAGTGAGGCTATTTATCATCATCAGAGCACTCAGAGTACTACAGATAGGAATCTGGTTGTTTACAAAAGTGCTTGAGCTATGTTCTTTCATTCCTACACTTTTTGGGGACAGATCAACGTGGGTCTTGGCTTTCTAGGCATTACACACATATGGGAGTCACCACCAAGCCACGATGTCCTCAGGTGAGGCATGGCTGCTGCTGTGCTGAGAATAGTGTACTTATTTGCCAACCACAATGAGAGGGACCCCAAATTTCCTCTAATAGTCATGTCTTCTCTGCCTGAGCACCTCCTGAGAAGCTCTCTGACTTTCTTCTCATTGAAGTTCTCCAGCAGTCCAGATTAAAAGGGCAGATAACCAGGCAGCCCTACAACTCAACCTCCAGGTTTAGCCAATTTGGAGTGATGGGCAATGACGAACCACTTTAGTTCAAGATGCACCAACCAAATTCTCTCTCTGCAAACCCTACAATCAGCTCAATGGGATTATAAACAAAAGACTTTATAAGGTAGGGCTGATGTGGTGTGGGCCAACCACAGCAGAGAATGAGAGTTGGCAAGAAAGGAGAATGAAACAGACACACAGAGAGAAGTTAGGAAGTTGTCGTTCCTTAGGTACAAATGTCTGAGAGCTGAGATCCACGGATGGTAGCCCATTAGAATGAGGCCCCCCATACTTGACAGAGCTACATTCTCATGGACTCTGACATATCCCAATATTCTCCAATAAGTTTCCTTTGTCCTTCAGTTCATTGGACTTAGTTTCTCTATCTGACGAACGAACAATGCTTGGTGAAGTCAACGATCTACCTTCATCAACAGAAAATCATGTTCTGTCTCTGCACGGGGCCTCAGTCAATACTATCTAGCAGATTCTGTTCATTGTCCCTCAAACAGCTTTCCTCCCCTCTTCCTCGTTGGATTGGCAAGTACACCCTGCAAACTTCAAAGGAGTAAGACCCAGTCTATTGCCCCCTGGAGTAAATGAGGATTGGGCTAAGCCAGGCCACTTGCTAGTGATGATACATGATGGCCACTTGTCATTGTTCTGGTCAATGACATATCAGAAGAAACTGCTAAGGTAAGCGGATGGGGAGACACTTCTGTGAAAGATTTTACTTGCTGATAAAAATAAACTGATGGAAGAAACTGTCCTTGATTCTATCAAAATGCATGTTTCTATGTACAGAAGTTTCTTATGAATCAGTCAAGGACCAGGTTATGTAATACAGAGGGCAGAACAAAAAGGAGAAAAGAATCAGGGTCTTTTAAGATGTTTTTGAGCCCCCTGAAATCTACCCTTCTTGGGCTCCTTAATACTTGAGGAAATAAATTCTTTATTTTAAAACTAAGTAAGCCTATTTTTTAGTGTTGTTTTAATGTTGTATGTTCTGCAACAACAGAAAATATAGTTCTCCAACCCAAGAAAGTAAATAGTCTTAGAGAGATCATATGATAGTGATGATGATGGTGTGGTGATGGTGATGCTGCTGACACTGGTTGTGACAAAATGATGGTAATGATTACATTCAACATGGAATTACCCACTGTGGTGAGTGTACTGTGCACTATGATGGTAGTGGTAGAGCTGGTGATAATGATGATGGTGGTGGTGGTAGTGGTGCTAGTGGCAGAGGGGTTGGTGATTCTGACAGAGCTGGTGATTATGGACAGGAATGGTGACAGTGAGGACCACAGCTACCATTTGTTGAGTGTTTTCTTTGTACCAGATCTACTTCTGACCAGCTTTCTCAATTTCTTAGACACAGAGGAAATGAGATAATAGTTGCAAAAGCTTCTTTAAAAGATTCTTAAATCATTACACTTAAAATCTACTTATTAAACAGTTACTGCAGTCCTACACTGAGCTTAGGGCTTGAAACAGTTATTTTCTCACAACTGCATATAATAAATACATTGTATATGTTATATATATATAATAAAAATGATATATAATAGAGTTGCACTCCTTTTTTTTTTGTTTCACCACTGACAGCTTCCGTCTCCCCCACCACCATTCCCATTTCCATTTATCCCACATCTGGGCAAACCAATAAGAAAGCTCAGATATTCCCTCCTGGACTACTGGGGAAATTCTAACAGTGCAAAAACCTGCCCAGGTGTTAAAACCTCATTCCAGTCCCACCCCCATAATAAAAAGTCAGAGGCACTGCCCACTCACGTCATTTAAGATTAGCTTGGTTGCCTGCTCTCCCCTCCCTAAAAGGTCTCATGACACCATCAACATGTTCAAACCCTTTTGGTATGTGACGTCATCTGTCTTGCCATCTGAACCAATTTTTCAGTGGTGGGAGATTGGTCTTATCCTCTGTAGAGGACAACCACAAAGCAAATCCTATGAGATACAGAATCTTATTCATCTCATTTTATGGATGAAGAAACTGAGAATCAGAGAGGTAAATTTACTTCCCTCAAGTCACATAACTGATAAACAGCAAAGATGGGATTCTGCCTGACTCCAGAAACTGAACTCTGAGCAACCAAGCTGTATTTTCTCTACTTCAGGGGATGGAGGATGAGGTTAAAAGATTAAACAGGCCACTTACTGTGAATGAGTCTTGAAAAATTGAAAACATTTTTTCACTTATTCATTCTTTCAATCATTCAACATTTAATTAATTGTGTTCCTGCCACATACCAAGCTAAGGCTAGATTTGGGGACCATACATGTCGACAGAAACCATTTGAACCAACTGGAACCAAATGCTCTTCTGGATGAGATTATATAGTTTTGGAGTAAAGTGGAGGTCAGCCAGGCCAAATCCCTAGAGAAAATGCTCAGAAAAAAAAAATAGCCAAAGTGGGTAAGCTGATTGAGAATGAAGGATGAGGGAAGGGCCAGAAAAAGGTAGCCACAGTGCAGCAAGCCTGAGTCTTCTGGTTGAGCATGACACAAAATCAGGTCGAATTGTTAGGGGGAAAGGATGTCCTGTGCTAATCCCATACAGACTTTGTGGACCCCACCCCCACTCCAGACTAAAGCCATCAAGACATTGGGAAAGACAAATCCGGTCACCACCAAAGGGAAGGTGGCTGGGATCTGAGGGTGGAGTTAAGCAGCCAGGTTGGGTATAAAAACCAAACAGTGGGCCTAGGTGGGGCTCGCTCTCTCACTCGCCTCCTGGCTTCACGGCTCCTGGCTCGCGGCCAGCTCTCAGAGCGCCATTGGGGATTCCAGATCCGCGGATCGGGTAGGACACATTTAAAACTTTGTCTCCCACTTTTCTCCCTGAGTTGTACATTTCCTCATTTGCCCTTCCCTTGTGAATAAACCTTTTATTAACCTTTCGCATGTGCCTGCAGTAGAGCAATGATAAGTCCTTTAAAGCGCACGGGTGAGGACCCACAGTCAGGCACCCCGTTTTGTATCGGGGCTGCCCTATAACAGAGGGAAGAAATTCATTGAAATGAATCATTTTCACTTAAAATTACTGATGAGAAAGTCACAATAATCCTCAGCACCATCTTGGGCTGGGAGACTGCCTCACTAATTAATGAAATGAAGGATTAATTTATAAATCAAATACTCATATTAAAAATTCAGAGGGCAGCAATCAATATTTTTCTACTCATGCTAAATTTATCTAATTTTCTGTAATAAATGGTATTAGAAGATGATTATTGGTAAATTAACAGAATATCCAATTGAAACACTTCTTGAGAACGTTTGCCTATTTGGAGGGTTCATTTATGGAAAATACAAGGCTTAGGTAGATCCTAAGGACCGTGAAGTAACTGACTCCTCATTGAGCAGTGGAGAGCTTTAGTTTGAATGGCATAGTGACAGATCATCCAGGACCATTCTGAGAATAAGTCAGTGTGTAGAAACATTCGTCTTTCTTTTTTTAAATGGGTCAGATCTTACATCTCCCACCCCGGGGGTCTGGGTGTATTGGTCTTAACCAAGCCAAATGGACACTACTTCCCAGGATTTTGAATCCAACACTGATATTCAGGGACAGAGGGAGCAGTAAAAGGCCTGTCATAGTGGCCCCAGGGCCACAGTGACTACATTGCCCCTGCTGCCTGGCACTACAGAGAACTCTTGATTCTCACCCATTTCCTAAACCTGATTTTCAAACCACCTGTCAATTTTAAGGACTCTGATGTCCTTCCAATAAATTCCTTTATACTAAAGGTGGCCAGAGTCCACTTCTCTCTGGCAACCAAAAATTTTGACTAAGACACAAATAACCTGAGGGAAGAAGTAAATTATGCATTAATCAAGTTTCTTGTTCAGGTTAGGTTCACAGTGTCAGGTAAGAGGAGCTTGCTTTTAGAAATATGAGAGAAGGCAGCAGGAAGCTATTTAGCTTTGATATATGGGGAGAGTGTGGTTTGGAGGGCACCTGTCTCCAAATGAAATGGGGACAGAGAGAATTATGACCAGAAAGAGAGGCAGGAGAGGGGAGTTGATCTGTTTAAGCTGAGCACGTGCAATGAAGTCATTATCTAACAAACAAACAAAGGGCAGAAATGCTATTGGGTTGGTGCAATTCCCCCGGGTCCCTTCTTAAAAGGATGAATGGCAAATGTGCAGGTCTGGTCGTGAATCAAGTCAGTCCGCCTTCCTGGGCTTGTCTGTCTGGTTCCCAGGTGTGTCCTTAGTATTTGCTCTCTAACAGGGCTCCTTCTGGAAAGGTCCTAAACAAACCAGTGACATATAGCAGGTACTCATTAAATACATGTTGAAAGAATGAGCTAAGTAGAACCCCTGAATTATGCCCCTTTGGGTGGAAAAAAAGGGTACAGTCTCCAGAAATGGTCCTGCGCTTAGCCATTGGAGAACTCTTGCCATCTGGAAACAGATGTTCATTCAGTAATATCTTTCTTTTACAGGTTTTTGAAAGACTCCCAATGACTCTTTCATTCTGGAATTCTTGCCACCCGGAGGCCCCTCCCACACTGATTAGGGCTAATGTACATGCTAATAAGATATTGCAGAAATGATGGAGTGCAACTACTTCCAAGACTGTCATAAAAGACATCACAGCGTCCACATTGCTTTCTCGGATTCCTTGCTCTGGAAGAGGCCAGCTGTCATGTTGTGAGAATGTTGGTGCAGCCTTCTGAGAGGGCCCATGGAGGAATTTCAGGTTTTGGCCAACAGCCGGCATGAACGTGTCAGCCAAGTGAGTAAGAAACTTTGAAGTCAGGTCCTCCAGCCCCAAATCAAACCTCAGAGAACTGCAGTCTCATGTGGGGTCCTGACCCAGAATCACTTAACTCACTCCTGAATTCCTTATTGACAGACATTATGGAAGGTAATACATTTTATTCCTATTTTAAACTGCTAAGCTTGGGAGAAATATGTTGTGCAGTAATAGATAAATAATGCACGAAAGGTATGTTATAATCCAAAGTGCACAGAAAAATAGAGATTTGAGGTGACAAATGTCAGGCTTTTCTGCCCTTCCGCCATCAGGACAGATGATGGATCCTTGTCCTGAATGCATGCCTGATGGCGGGCACCTGGAATAGGGTGTGGGCATAGGTAGAAGGGATTCAGCTGAGCTAAGACTGCTTTTAAGGGCGGCGTCACGGGGACGCCAGCAGCAGCAGTAGAAGCCGAAGCAGAAGCCGAAAGAGAAGCCGAGAAGCAGCAGAACGAACTCCAGAGAGCTCAGATAGAGTGAAGACTTGCTGGGGGCTGGGAGGCCTGCCAGCCTCCCAGCCCCCCAGCCAGCACCCCTGCCTGCCATATGCCTGGTGAACCCCAATAAAAAACCTGCAAAACCACTGAGGACTCTGACTCCTCCTTTACCCGGTCCGCATGGGATCAGAAGACCTGCCCTGTGTCCAGTTCCTGCCTTTACAACTCTATTCAGAGTATGTCCTCTATCCTCAAGTTTTACTCCACTCCAGTAGATGTCTAGTAACTTAAGGGTCACCAACTCTTCAAGTAAATAATTTGTTAATCATTTTCTTTTTTTTTTCTTAAAGATTTATTTATTTATTTATACAAGCACTGGGTACAGTCTGTCAGAAGCGTGGGAGGGTGAGAGAATTCACCAGAGCCAGAGTGGGCAGCAGAACAGACTGACAAAGTACACTGCTGAGGGGAACAGCGGGCGCAGGAGAGGCCTGTGCGCTATGTGGGATCCTCGCCGGCAGCTGAGGATCCAACCAGCACTGCAGAGGCTGCAGGCAGCTTCGCAGTCCAGCACTCAACGGCAGCGCCACTGGGGAGGCCCGTTAATCATTTTCTTACAACATATTCACAACTTATGGGGATATATGGTGACTGCCAAGATCAAAGTTCTGGCAGATTCAGTGCGTGGTAGGCACCACTTCCTGGTTCACAGGTGGCCATCACCATGTCCTCACATTACAGAGGGGGCAAGGGAACTCTCCGGGGCCTGTTCTATGAGGACTCTAATCACATTTATGAGGGTTCCACCCTCATGACTCAGTCACCTAAGGGCCCCACCTCCAGATACTGTCACACTGGACATTAGGAATTAATATTAGAGAAACACAACCATTTGCTCTGTGGAAAATCTCTCTTGAGACCCTGTGGTTCTGAACCAGAATGATCACAGCAAAGCTGCTCCTGAATTTCTGACTCCCCACAGAAACTGTGAAAAACAATAAATACGTATTGTATAAATTTTAAGCTGCTATGTTTGGGGGTGATCTGTTATACCGCAGTAGATACCACATTACCAAGGCTGACTTACCAGAGGAGCTGGTAATAAAGTTGTCAGTGGTGGGAGACCAATGAGCACAAGGACACATCATATCTCTTGCCTCACCTCCTGCCACCTCCTCATTGCAGGAAGCAGCTGGGCTGATTATAAAAAATGCCAATATTGAAATTGAAATTTGAGTATTACGGACCTGCTTGGGTGCCTGCTTTATATTATGCTCTCCAAATGATCATATCCCAGAATGTACAATAAAATGAGTTTGCCTCGAGCACCTTGGACCCAAGGGGGTCCCTGAAATGGTAAGAAGCAGAGGGAGGAAGGGAGGTGCCGGGCTCAGCCACATACATGGGACTCCCCTGACCAAGTAGCACAAATGCTTAAAAACTTCTTCAGCTGCACTCAGCCAAAAACGCCTGGCCTTTAAGGCCTCAATCCCTCAGTAAGATTGCAGCCTGTAATAAGAGCCACATGAAACCCTCACCTTGTCCAAATATTGCCAGCTCTCTCCTGCCTAGCTCTGTTTCAGTTCCAGGAACAAAGGTACAAGTTGGCACACAAGGCAGAAAGTGAAATCCTTGTGAAAACCTGGGTAACCCCTAGCTCTGGTAAAGATGAATTGTGTGTGAAGAAAATGGACCCAGTAATGAAACACCATTTGGTAGAAATGTATCTTGTAATGAAACCATGTGACTCTATACACAAGAATCCTCTCAAACATTTGTTTTTAATGCTTATGGTTTTTTTTTTTTAAGATTTGTTTATTTATTGATACAAGTACTGGGTACAGTCAGAAGTGTGGGAGGGTGAGAGAATTCACCAGAGCCAGGGTGGGGAACAGAACAGGCAGACTGACGAAATGCACTGCTGAGGGGAGCAGCGGGCACAGTAGGAGAGGTCTGCTGCGCCATGTGGGACCTCACTGGTGGCCGGGGATTGAATAGGCACTGCAGAGGCTGCGGGCAGCTTCGCAGCCCAGCGCTCAACCGCAGTGCCTCCAGGGAAGGCCCTAATGCTTATGTTTTGTGAGTGATAAAAGGAGAATAGGAAGCAAGAGAATTTGCTTCCATTCATGGAAGATGAACAGGAGGTGGGGATAATGATCTAAGCCATGGACCAGAGGCTGGGAGAGAAATCTCTACATCACCAGACATTGTATTTCATCCCATTCAGAGTCATTAAAAGATAATCCAACACACTTGTGAGTATTGACCTCATTCCTTGAGAGGGATTTCAAGAATTAGGATACACTGGCCTCCATACTCAAGAAGGGATGCCAGGCAGCCCAGGGCTGGGAGAATAAGATTTTAGGCAAGTGCTTTAAGTTCTCTATACTTATATCTATAAAATAGAAACTATGATCCTAGTAATTTCCTCTATACTGAGCATTAACCACACACCAGGCAGTAGGCTAAGTACAGTTTATCTAATCCCCCAAACACCAGTGGCTGATGAGAAAGTTAAACAACTTCTCCTGGATCCTGCTGCTAACCAACAGTCAAATTGGGTTTAGTCCAGTTCTCTCTGACCCCAAAATGTACACACCTAACCACCGAGCCACACTACCTCCTGCTGCATGGGTTCAAATTTGAATAATACCAGTGAAACTGCTGTGTGGACCCTAAAGTGATAATCAGATATCAGAGCTGATTGTGATTATTATTACTATTAGTAGTTAAGAGAATTATAAGGTCATCACTCCCAGCTGAAGCAGACGAGTGTTGGATATACACGCATTTAATATATACATGATAAGAGGAAAAGTAAGCCAAACTGATGATTGATAAGTAGAAACTAAAGAAAAATACAGGGACTAAAGTTAAACAAAAAGAGACAATTGCCACATTCATTCAATTAGGTCCTGTTTACCGATCTGTTGAGGTCTGAGCCACATTTACTGGTCCCTAAGGGATCCAGACTCGAAATTGAGTGCTAGTGAATTGTATACACAGAAGCCTTCTGATAGGGACAAAACCTCAGTCAATATTTGCTCTCAATAATATTTTTCATCAAGATATGGGGAGGGCCTCCCTGGTGGCACAAGGGTTAAGACATAACCTATGAAGCTGTCCACAGTCACTGCAGCACAAGTTCAATCCCCGGCCAGGGAGCAACCTACATGGCTCACCTGACTCGCCCGCTGCTCCCCTCAGCAGTGTATTTCAGTCAGTCTGCCTGTTCTGTTCCCCACTCTGCCTCTGGTGAGTCCTCTCACCCCCGGCACCTCTGGCCTGTACCCCAGTTCTTGTATGCATAAATAAATAAATCTTTAAAAAAAAAAAAAAGATATGGAGACTTGGTTAAAATAAGGAGCTATTGTCCTTCAGGGGACTCCAAACAGGACCCAAGTCAATGAATTTATTTAGCTTTCTTTCTGGATTTACGTCAAGGTTGGCCTCTTGAAGCAGATTTCAAACATTATTCCAGGAGCCAAATGCCTATAGAGGGCCAAGAATGAAGTCAGAGCATCGACAGGAACTAATGGAGGCAGCATAATGGACCTAAACCTTATCCCCTGAGTTGGTGACAAGGATCCTCCCCAAAGCTGCTGGACTTTGGCCCCAAAATCTCTTCAGAGCCCACACTCTTCCTAAGACAGAAGCGGAGACACGGGTTCCCCTCCCCCACAGATTCTGTCCTCTGATTCAAGTGCTAGAAAGATACTGCCCAGCCAACTCAGTGGGGAACAGAATTTCAGCAAAAGGGAAATCTGAAATATTCAAATCTTGAAATCATCTCTCAGAGTCACTGAATTCTATTAAATCCTCCAAAGCAGAGATCATTTCTTGCTTATAGTTGCTCCCTCAGTGCCTAGCGGAGAGTCTGGCACAGTAGAGGTAATGAAATGTTTTTGTAGTCCTAATATATTCAGGAGCCTCCACTCCATGGCCATGTCTCCGCAGAGTATGTTCAAATAAGAACTGTAGTCCAGAGAGGTTGCTGCAGGCTATGGGAGAGCTGGGGTGACGAGGCAAGTGTGGTTGGGGGTTATTAACTGACTCCTTTTTCAGGTTTTCTAAGAAACACAAATAAAAAGAGGAATTCTTCTAAATGTTTCTCTTAGAGACCGGAACAGCAGGAGAAGGTGGAATAGCAGGGCCTTGGCTGTGGAGGTACAGACTCAACTCCAAGGCCTCTGGGCAACAGATTACCAAGGGCTAGAGATCCAGGAAGACCTTCAGTCTGGTTTTAGTTCCTTTACCACCTTGCTCCCACCATTAAAGATAAAGAGTGTTTAAGTCGAAGTAATTTATATATCCCATTATATTAGTTTCAGGGGTACAACATGATGATTCCATATTTGTATATACTGTGAAGCATTCACCGCAATAAGTCTAGTTACAAACTGTCACCACGCATAGTTTCAAATATTTTTTTCTTATCATAGAACTTTGAAGATTTACTCTCTTAGCACCTTTCAATTATGCAACATTGTTATTAATTATTGTCACCAGGCTGTATATCGCAACCCCAAGAATAATTTTATAATTGAAGTTTGTGCCTTTTGACCCTCCCCACCCTTGCAACCATCAATCTTTTCTCTATATCTATGAGCCCAGGATTTGTTTTCCCTTTTTTTTGTAGATTCCACAGCATTGAAATCATCCAGTATTTGTCTTTCTCTCTGACTTATTTCACTTAGCATAATGACCTCAAGTTTCATCCTTATTGTCAAAAGTGGCAATATTTCCTCCTTTTTAATGGCTGAATAATATCCCTGTGTTTGTGTTATATTTGTAAAGGTATTTCTGAATGTTCATTCTTTTCAAATTGCTTTCATCCCTTCTTCCTTGTCTGTGCTTACCAAAGCCACCTACCGGGCAATGGGCTTCATTTGTGGGGTTTAGGAGTTCCCATTAAACTCTCCACTGGAGGCCATTTTTGAGTAAGTGCACCAACACCGCCATTTTATCCTCTAGCCTCCCAAAGAGAGAACCTGCTTCATCCCGCAGTTCTGTAAGCACCCTCTCGCTGCTCACGGGCAAAGGTTGATTTTTTATGCTCACATGTGCACATTAAGAGGTTAACCGATAAGGAAGATCTTTCTCAACAGCACCAGTCTGGCTTTCGGAAGCAGTGACTGGCATATGTTGTGGGGGTGAGGGAACCATACGTTTAAGCACTTTCGGAAACTCTAAGTGTGCTCTTCCTTTATCGTGCTACTGGGCAGCCATCCAATAATACCAGCTGCTCTCACGGAGATGTCTCTAAAACAGCTGGCTGGCTTGCTCGGAATGGGAGCAGCTGAGAGATAATGTGATTGCACATGAGAGATGTGGGTGAGGGGGTATTCTAAAGGGAACAGTGGGAACATTATATTAGGATGGTTTTGGAAAGGGCAAAGACAGTTTATAAAAGGTCACAGGAATCTAATATGGTTCTTGATAATGAGATTTAGAACTGAGGGTTCACATTGCAAACAGTGTCAAAATGCCAAAGCAAGGCGACCTCTTCCATTTACTAGCAAATAAGATGAGTTGAACACCTGCTGAGCATTGGTCCCTGTGCCATGTGTTATGACAACTGAGAGACATAAGGGAGAGAGACTGTTTGGTGGTGTCTTCCATCAGATAGCGCAATTAAACCCCAGCTCCTCCATTCACTAGCTGTGTGTCTTTTGGGGTATTGTCAAATGTCTCTGTACCTGTTCCCCTACCTGAGAAATAAAGCTTTCCTCATAGGTTGTAGGAATTTAGCAAGATAGTATATCACAAAGGGCATAGCATTGTACATTGTCAGTGCTTAAAAAGTAGATGTGATTAATTTTAGTAAATTAATTTTTAACAAGGTCTGAGGTAGACTCTGGTTTTGCTGAACTTTCTTTCAAAAGAAAGAAAGACAGTGTGCATGTGAGAGAAGCAGGGAGAGCTCTTGGATGAGGAGACATAGGTAAAATTTACAAAATCCATTCCACTAAAAGGTGCTTAAGGAGAAAGTGACCCTCAACTTAAATTTTCACACTCAGGTTAATGAGTGTGGAAGGATCGATGAGAAATGGAAAGATGAGAGAAATGTCCACAAATAAAAATTTACCAGAAGTGGATAAAGTGATTTAAGAAACAATAAGAATTAATAATGATTATTAACTGTCATATGTCATGGAAGCCAAGACACACCAATATTTCATGTGCCACAAAGAAAGAACAAAAGCCACTAATTGAACAAGGAGTTTTCTTAATAGCAACTGTATGAGGCAGCCCAATTTCAGATATGCTCAAGGGTAAAAGAATGCACATGTGAGAATCAGTGAAGTATGGTATTTGCCATACTCTACAATAATGATGATGCATTTTTCAAGCATTTTTAAAGCATTGAATCCCCACAATTAAATTGGCATAATGGAACCCATTTGGCAGATGAAAACTAAGTTTAATCATTTGTCTAAGGTCCTGTAGCCCATAAATGCTAGAAGTGGCAATCAGATTTGGAACTAGCTGACAAAAAAACCCAAGAGTTTATCCACCATTCTACACATGAAACATAAAACCCAGAGCAGTTGAGTGAGAGGGACAGAGAGAGCACCATGAACTAGCTCAAACCCCAGAGAGCCCTGAAGGTCAGGGTAAGTAAGCAGTGGTCGTCTGCTCCAGAACCATCTACTGAGCCATGTTATATGGCAGGCACTGAGTTGAGCATGGAATAAAAGCCAGAGGGTTCCTGCCTTCAGAGAGCTCATGGCCAAGCAAGGGATCAGCAGTCTGTGGGACATTCAGAGGGAGGGGTGCCACGTTGACAGTGTATACGAAGGAAGAAATCTAGACCCTGTACCCAAAGACTGGGGAGGGCATTCTGAAAGAAGTGACTATTCAAGGGGACCCAATAGGTCAGACAAGAAGGGTGTGGCACCAAGGAGTGCTGCTCACCAAGTGTCTGATGTTCTCCGCTACATTACCCAACCTTCCTTTCAGTTAGCAAGGGACCATGTGACCAATTCTGGTCAACAGAGACTGAGAGAAAGTGGCCCATGACATTTGCCCTCTGAGTCAGTTAAGAGCAAGGTGCCCCCTTTATCATCTTAGTCTTTGTGCCAGTGACCTTGGAGGACCTCCAAGGTCACTGGTCCGGGTGGAGAAAGACCACCTGACCCACACTGCACTTTGGAGGAGTAAGACAGAAACTGTAGTGTGAAAAGTGACTGAAAACTGAGTCCTATTTTATTATCACCACACAATCTACCTGATCCTGATTAATCCAATAGGAAAGACTGTCCTGTATAGGAAAAGCAGAAAGTGCAAAGGCAAGGAAACATGGGAACCCAGAGAAATCAAATACTTTCTCTGGCTAGAGCAAGAACACCAGGGGTTGGAGGCATGAGATGAAGCTGGAGAAATAGGGGTGCCCTCTGGGGTCTATAGGCTATGTAGAAATTTAGGTTGCTTTGTGTTAGAGAATGGATTAGAGGGGAGGTAGGCCAGGTAATAGATGCTGGATACGCAATGTTCTTAGAACGGCAATGAGCATAAATATAAATATTTATTATGTGAGAAATATTATATTATGTGAGAAATATCACCATGTAGTACCCAAGTTGGGACAAGAGAGAAAGATGGTCCAAGTTGCTTCTAAGGTCTTGAACTTGAGACACTAGGTAATGGTGGTATGCCCACCACCAGTAGGGCAATCCAAAGAGAAATTCATGGTGGCGAGGGGTGTTGATGGCGCTCACTTGTGGCACATTTTTGCAGCTGAGTTTATAAAAGAGCATCATCTTGGGGAATTTGTGGAGCAGGGCTTGGTGGGGGAAATCCAGGAGCTCGTCTCTGCCTATTCCAGGCTGCCATTCTTCCTGCTTTTTTCCATTTGCAATCGGTTCAGTTAGACACGATCTCTAAATTAAGGCTTCTAATGACAGCCCAGGTTTTCCTAAATGTTTTATAAGACCAATTAATTGCACTAATTTATCTATCAGCTTTTTCTGAAATGAGTTTCCAAGACATAATTAGACAATTGTCGTTAAACCTGTGCAACAACTCCCTGAGAATAGAAGCAATGAAATAGTGTTTTCCTTTGTGGCTGCCACCTCAGGTAGCTGTGGGAAAATATGAAGAAACAGAGGTCTAGAGTTGATGGGGAAGGAAAGGAACTCTCGCTGGCCCGCAGGCACCACCTGGTGAATGGCTCCCAAAAGAGGAAACTTCTGAGGCCTCATGGAAGTGTCTGGAGACTGGCTTCAAGATCTGATTAATAACTACTAAGGATTCTTATGAGCTGGTTGATAGCCTGAACTCGGCCATGGTGAGAGTATTTACAGCATGGGAATCAGCAGATGCTACCAATCAAGGCTCTTCTTTTTTTTTTTTAATATCTCTTACATCACGTGTGTTCCCTGTAAAATTCCCACCCCAATTCACCCACTTTTTGTGGAAGGAGAGGGGAGCCTTCTTTCCCAACACACCACTGGTTTATACCAAAAAACGGTTGCAGGGATGTGGAGGTTGAAAGCCAACCCAGTAGCTGGCTCCACCAGTGAGAAGGGGGTCTCTGTGGTCTTTGGTGGAGGATTATGGGTGCTTTGGTGGTAGGGATGTTGTGGTAACGTTCCTCTGAAGAGGTGCGAACCATATGCCTAAATTACATAGTGTTTTACACCAATGTTACTTCAATGTTACTTAAAATAAAGTTACATAAATAACTGAAGCAATATACACTAAACTGTGTCATGTTTGTAGCCATTACATTTGCTTTTGGGTTTTGGATTTTTTTTAACTATTTGATATTTTGTTTGTATTTTATCTGATTCAGTAAAGAAGTGATCATTGATAATCACACACAGTTCTGACACCATCATTGTTTCACTTTCATCTTACTTATTAAAGTAATTGAAAATAGGCCTCCCTGGCGGCACAGTGGTTGAGTGCTGGGTTGCGAAGCTGCCCTCAGCCTCTGCAGCACCGGTTTGTTCCCCGGCCCCCAGCGAGGGTCCCACATGGCGCGCAGACCTCTCCTGCCACCCACTGCTCCCCTCAGCAGTGTACTTCGTCAGTTTGCCTGTTCTGTTCCCCGCTCTGGCTCTGGTGAATTTATCTCACCCTCCCGCGCTTCTGACTGTACCCAGTGCTTGTATAAATAAATAAATAAATCTTTAAAAAAAATTAAAGTAATTGAAAATACCAACCAAGTTCACGACAAAACTACACTTGCTCACTCAATGACCTGAAAGACTTCTTTGCTGAAGCAGAATGTAATCAAGCATGTGTGCATTAGTTTAATCTTGTTAAATCTTGTTTGAATTGCAACCATAAGTTGGCTAATACAAGAAGTCCTCAAAAAGAATTGAAAGTATTCTGAAAGCCAAAGTCCTTTGCATACAGAACTTAGAAAAAAGAGCTTATTTTATTATTATTTAAATAATAAGTATGTTAGATACATATCTTTATACCAGTAAACTATAATAATCTTATTTGTAATTAGGTGTGCACACTCTTTTTTCTGGAGAGCTGGTTGTAACATTTACCAGCTTACCCCTCATGGACACAGATGTCTCAGCAAGTTCAGAGTAGGCATCAGAGTGAATGTGCACAAAGTCCTGAGGGAACATCAGGAGAGACTTGGCCTCGAACCAGAGGGGTATGTGGTCAGGACTCTGACTCAGATTGCTGCTCTCAACTAGGTCAGGGACAGTGTGGATGGTTCTACTGGCCAAGGTCAGACACCCAACCTGGATCTAATCCAGCTTGATAAGGAATAAAATTTATGGAAAGTAGGTCAATCAAGGAGTTCCCTATGCTGTTCCCTGTCTGAGTTCTGGTTCCAGAACCTTCCACAGCAAGGGAGATGAGGTCACATTGTTACAGGGCAGGGAGAAGGGCACCCCAGACCCTGCAAACCTGCATGCTCTAAATAGGTTCTGCTATCTGCTGCATCAACACAAAACATGGGAAGGAACTTTAATACAATTAGGAAACAATACAGGAAAGGCAAAGAAAGTACCCAAAGTTACCCATCCCCTTGTGGGTAAAAGTCCACCCAAGCAGGATTGGCCCAGAGCAAGATCCCAAAGCCTGCCACAAGTCTAAAGCATCTTCCAGTGGGAATGCACAGAAAAGGATCAGAAACAACCAGACAAATCTGGAAGTGTTACAGGGCAGCCCTGATGCAAAATGGGTTGCCTGACTGTGGATCCTCGCCCGTGTGCTTAAAAGGGCTTATTAATACTCCACTGCAGGCACACACAAAAGGTTAATAAAAGGTTTATTTATAAGGGAAGGGCAAATGAGGAAATGTACAACTCAGGGAGAAAAGTGGGAGATAAAGTCTTAAATGCGTCCTACCCGATCCGCTGATCTGGAATCTCCAATGGCTCTCTGAGAGCTGGCCGCGAGCCACCAGCCGTGAAGCCAGGAGGCAAGCGAGAGACACCCCCAAGGCCCACGTGTCTGGTTTTTATCCCAAACCTGGCTGCTTAACTCCACCCTCAGGTCCCTGCCACCTTCCCTTTGGTGGTGATGGGATTTGTCTTTCCCACTGTCTTGATGGCTTTGGTCTGGGGTGGGGGTGGAGTCCACAAAGCCTGCATGGGATTAGCTCAGGACATCCTTTCCCCCTAACAGAAGGAAAAGAGCAAAATCAAAATCAAGACAAAAACCACCATTGTTGCCTCCCCTCGGGCCTCTCACCCACATCTGTTTCAGCCAGTCCATGACCAAAATGCAAGTGCAGTTTCTTCACGCATCTCTCAGCTCATGTGCCTCCTCCAGGTCTCCTTCTGGCTCTCCATCCCGCTTCCTCCTTCCTCAGTCTCCTCTGCAGCTTCTTCTCTCCCTGCTCAGCTCCACCCTCCTTTTTGGGTGGGGCAGGGGACCTGGAACCTCCCCCTTTCCTGGGGACCACCCTGTTAAAACATCTCCCGAGGGAGCAAGTCCTCAGCATCCATCAGGGCTCCTTCAAAGGAGAGGACCCAGCAGTCCTGGGGTTCACAAAGTGTATCAGTTGGCTGGGAGGATGCATTCTGCTCTGAGGCAGGCTCCTGCTGTGAGCTTTATCTGCATCTTTCACTTAATCCTGGGGCTAAGAGAGATTTGCTCAAGCAAATTCACACTGCAGGTGAGTGCTGGAGCCAGGATTTGAACCAGGTAGAAGGACCACAGGCACACTAAATCTCTGTGGGAAACTAGCTCTTTCTCAGCCTAGTAAAGACAAAGCCTGACAAGCAAGGTAGGAGGACATATGGCCTCATCCACATAAAGCCCATCACAATGGCGGCAACCGTGGCAGTAATGATGACAAAGCAGCTGTAAGAATGGAGAGCAAAACTCTCCATTTCATTTCATATGAATTTCAGATTTCTTTGCTGAGAGATTGTGTCCTCTGACTAACAGGAAACAAATTTTCATTCTTTTCACAAACTTTTATTGTGTTTTTACTAAATTCTAGAGATGGGAATTACAGAAGAAAAAAAAGAAACAAGACACAGGAAGAAATAAATGGCGGAGCCCCTAAGATGGCCTCCAGCCCATGCTGTGTTAGGAAGCAGACCTCTTTTTTCCTTTTCATTGTATTCACCTGTCCCAACTGGTATAAATCCTTGCTGGTGCTCTGTTGAGTGGATAAATGCCCTAAGGGTCATGCCTGAGCACTGCCTCCTGCGCAAAAGAGGCCTGGAGACAAAATATCCTGAGGGCTGCCCTCCCTCAGGCCTGCCTTGGGAAAAGACGGCCAACCCCCCTCCCTACTGGGCCACCCACTCAGAGCCCAACCTCTGGGAGGGAAACTTCCAGTCACCCACCCTATGCTCTGACTCTCTAAATGGCTGCTTTCCTCTCTCCAGAGAAACCAGACCCCCTGACAGGAGGACAGATTCAAGTCAGCACAACTGCCTGGAAGCTGGGAGAGATGAGCCCTCCCTGTTGGAACTAAAGGACAATAGGTATATGAGCCACAAAAAACTATGAACTGGTCGTGAGAGCCAGCTGCTTAATCCCCACACCTTCCAGTCTCCCTGCCCTGCCTGAATGCTCCCACAGCCTAGAAAAGCAGGTTGGCCCCCAGGTAGCATGCCAATCATTTCTCCTTGTTATCAAACTGCTCCAAAGCAGGCATCCATCCAAGAAGGATTCCACAGCCGTGGAGAGGGGCGCTCGGCTGAAAGCAAAGTCTGGAAATGGGAAGATTACACAGAGTATTGACAATGAATACTGATTATTGTGATGACTGATGATATCAGTTAACAGTGATAGATGTTAACTGTAAAAATGTGGGGAGAAAAGAGGTCCATCGGCCTCCCTGGTGGTTCAAGGGGTTAAGACGCAACCTATGAAGCTATTCGCAGCCACTGCAGCACAAGTTCAATCCCAGGCCAGGGAGCAACCCACATGGCGCAGCAGATCTCTCCTGCCTCACCCACTGTTCCCCTCAGCAGTGTATTTCGGTCCTTCTGCATGTTCTGTTCCCTGCTCTGTCTCTGGTGAATCCTCTCACCTCCCACACCTCTGGCCTGTACCCCAGTTCTTGTATGCATAAATAAATAAATCTTTAAAAAAAAGAAAAGAAAGAAAAGCAGTGCCCACTTCCAAGAGTCACGCTATTGGTGCTCTGCCACTTTTCTTGCTGTCTGTCATCCATGTGTGTCTATTACTTACATTATTTTAATTGGAATCATTCACAGAAAAGTATTTAGAAATCTGTGACTGTGGTAAGAAAAGGAGAAGCCAGATCCTGTTACTGCCACATAGCTAAGGCCCTCCCCGCCCCTATTTTCTGGCAACCTGGAGGGCTGAGGGGAGCTCCGGAATTGTGGTTGCTACTGAAGTCGAATTATGATTGATACTGAAGTTCCCATCACTCTGACAAGTGGAGGTTTGGAATGAGATTTAACTTGATTTAGAAAAATAAAGGAATATGACATTTCTTATAACCATGGTTTGGAGTAAGATTCATACCAGCTGAATGAATGGGTAGATTGATGGATGGGTGCTTGGATAACAAGCAAAAAAAAAAAGAGAGAGAGAAACAGACAGGAACAGAAAGGAAAAGGGAAAGGGAGTTATAGAACAGAGAGACACATATAGATGCTCATATGTGCATAGAAAATTCTAGAAGAATACTTAGAAATTGTGAACAGCTGTTCCATCTTGGAGAGTGGATAAAAGTGGGCATTTAAATGGTTATTTCATACAGCTCTGCACTGTTCTGAATATTTTAGCATAAACAGCATTACTTTTATAATTCTCAAAACAGTTTGAAGTGATTTTCCCACTTCAATTATTATAAATATGTTAGGTTACATGGCAAAGGAGAATTAGACTGCAGATGGAATTGAGGTTGCTAATCAGCTGACCTTAAAATAGGGAAATTATCCTGGATTATCCAAGTAGGCCCAATGTAATCACAAGGGTCCTTAAAAGCAGAAGAGAGGAACAGAACAGAGTCAGAGAGAGAGATGATAGAAGTGTCTTAAAGATGCAACATTGCTCTCTTTGAAGATGGAAGAAGGAACCACAGCTGAGATATAGCTCCTCTCCAGAAACTGAGACAGGGTAGGAAACATTTTCCCTTGGTGCCTCCAGAATGTATGTAGCCTGAGACACCTTGATTTTAGCTCGCTGAGATCCGTGTCAGACTTCTGACCTCATTCAGCCAACCTATCCATCCCCCACCCAGAGCAACAGACGCCCACTGTGGGCAGTCTGGCCTAGCTGGTGGCAAATCCTCCAAGCAGAAGAGATTTTGCCAGCTCTAACCCTGGCATCGATGGAAAGACTTCCATTCTCACTGCTTGTTGCGATTGTTCAAGGGAACAGCAGTGGCACTAAAAGAATGGAAGAATGAATTATTAATGCTTGTGAGAGAAATATCTAACGCTATTAGTATTCTATCGTTAGCTGTGTCTCTCAAGCCAAGGCACTGATTTTATTACTAAGCAGATCAAGGCACAAAGCACACATGGTCACATTGGATTTGGTCGATTAACGAGGGTAAGGAAAACCGTAAATTGTTGGTAGTTTATTGATGGCACCACTTGGCATAGTAATGCTTTGTGTCTTTCTCCCTTGGCCTCAGCACACACCTGGCTTCCTTTTGTTACCAAGGCCCATGCTTGCTATGGGAAATGCTGCTGATTTGATGCTCAGGCGAGTACAGAGAAATCCCTATGAAGGTCCTGGGCCAGTTTCTTCTCAAAGATTAGAACTAGAAAAATTGGTGTGTTCGGCATTCATTTCATTTGTAAGCTAACTCTTACATCTTTGGACACCCAGAAAGGCAAATATAGCCTATCAAACACACACAGTTGTGTGCCCCCCGGTACACACATATGCACACACACTACTGGCACCCAAGAAACACACATATTCATGTGCTTCCACACACTTAGACACACATGTGCTCCCCACACACAGGACTCTGCTGGGCCATGTTGTCTCAGACCTGCCAAGGGTAGGTTCTGCTCCTCTGGGCTTTTCTCTGAATGAAGCATTCTAATTCAGAAACTACCCCAGCTCTGGGGAAATAATCTTCAGATTATTTTTTCTGCCTGCCAGGAACACCAAGCAATGATCAATTTTTAAAGAACCCGTCATTTTAGGGAATGCTGGGGCCCCTGGGTGTTCTGAAGCCCCAGGGAAGGAATTGCTTAATATTCTGGAGCCCTCACCCCTGCCTCCACAGCTGTCAAAGAAGGTGTGTGTGTGTCTGTGTGTGTGTCTGTGTGTGTGTCCATCCCTTCTCAACTGCTTGCTAGCTGTGTCACCACGGTCAAGTTAACCTTCCTGTGCCTCAGTTTCCTCATCTGTAAGTTATAGGTAAAAATAACACTTCCCGGGGGGATTATGTCAGGATATGTTTAGATAAGCTTGTACCTTGTGTAAGGGAGTACCAGGCAGACAGTAAACACTGCATAATGTGATGCTGATATTTTTAGTTCTATACTTATCTAATCTCCTGGCTTTTCAAACACACACACTTTGAAAAGGCAGTGCTCCAAATCCAGTCTTCTATTCAGGGGACTCTTTCCCCAAAGTTTTGAACAACTTCGATATCCCTTTTCTCACTTTTGCTTCATAAAGGCTTGTGGGGTAGTGTAAATAGAAAGACTCAGATTTTCCTACTTTTGTGTTGGAAAAAACCTGTTGTCCCTACCGTATTTCTTTTCTATATGTCTCCTTTACTTTCACATGAAACACTTCATTTCTGACACTTCTTATCACCAAAAATGTGGGATTTTCCCAACACCAAGCTAGTCTCTGCAACACCAGCTGGGTGCCCTATACTCTTACTCAGTTCTGCCTCTATCTAATTGCAGATCACATCCAAGCCCACAGCACTCAGTCCCACAAGACTGCTACATACACACACACACACATTTTCAGAGGTCATTTGCAAGCCTAGGTTGTCACCTGTGCTTCATACCAACTGGTTATAGATCAGAGGTTCCAACGATCTCCTCAATGGGTTTGATTAATTTACTGATCAGCTCACAAAACTCAAGGAAACACGTACTTACATTTACTAGGATATGATAAAGGGTATAAAGATGGAAGAGAGGCATAGGGTGAAACATGTGGGAAGGGGTACAGGATTTCCGTGATGTTCTAGGGTGCCACAATCCCAGCTCCTTCACATGTTCACCAACCCAGGAGTTCTCCAAACCCAGTAATAGTGGGATTTTCGTGGAGGCTCTATCAGATAGGCATGATAGATCATTAGCTACATTTTCAGTCCTTCCCCCTTCTCAAGAAAATTGAATGGGTGGTGGTTTAAAAATTCTAAGCTTGGGCCTCCCTGGTGGCTCAAAGGGCTAAGCACCACACTATGACGCAATCCGCAGCCTCTGCAGCACAAGTTCAATCCCCGACTGGCCAGGGAGCAACACACATGGCACAGCAGACCTCTCCTGTCCAACCCGCTGCTCCCTCAGCAGTGTACTTCAGTCAATCTGCCTGTTCTGCTCCCCACTCTGTCTCTGGTGAGTCCTCTCACCCCCTGCATCTCTGGCCTGTACCCCAGCTCTTGTATGCATAAATAAATAAATCTTAAAAAAAAAAAATTCTAAGCTTCTAATCACAGATTGGTCTTTCTGATGATCAGCCCCTTTCTAGGGCCCCACCTCATTAGGACAAAAGACACTTTTATCACCCAGGAAAAGTACAAGGGTTGCAGGAGGGCTGAGTCAGAAACCAAGGTCAAAGACCAAATATTACAATAAGAGATGCACGTAGTTCCCTTATCACACTCAGGAAATTACAAGGGTTTCAGGAACTCTGTGCCAGGAGCCAGGGTCAGAGATCTATATATATATGTAGAGAGAGAGGTTTTTATCATATTTATCATAAACCACAATACTACTGAGAGGAAGGTTGGAATTATTGGTCCCATAAAAAAAAAAAAGGAGAAAATAAAGCTGCACAAAGATCACAAAATGTGCCTCCAAAGAGTGTATTTATAACCTCCCACATACACACACAATTGAAATGCCCAGCAGCTATGGGGGTTAAGTTAGGATGGTACGATGTTATTGTGAATAATCATTAAAAAATCACATCTACAATATTTCATTGATGAGAGGAAATGCTTAAGTTATTATTAAAAAGAGAAAAGTACAAAGCTGGATGCACAGGAAAGTTCTAGAACACAGTCAGAGGAGGAAATTGGCCAAGATATTAACAGCATTCCCCAAAGAAGGTCACACCTTCCTGATTTTTTTCCTTTACACTGTTTGATGCTTTCCAAAATTTCCATGATGGAACTGTCTTGTTTTTATACAATTAATTAAGAAAAGTAAGTTTATTGAGCTGCAATTACTCCTCTGAGTACATGCAGCTGGTGTCAGCAACAAACGGCATGGTGACCAGTCCCACCTCCTCGTGCTGTAAAGTCAGCCTTTGGCACCAACACCACCAAAGAAAATGAATCAACTGTCAAACACCAACAATTATGCTTTCCAGACCTCCTGCCAAACCGCACTTAACACTGACTGGCAAGCTCTTTCAAAGCAGTCATCTCAGACAGAAGGATTCCTGGTTCCTTTTACAGCAAAGTTGATTTCAAAGATAATATTACACCAATAAGAAGTGATTATCATCACAGCCAGAGTTCATTGAGTCTACTATGGCTAGACCCTCCACATACTCTCCTACTTTATTTACACAACCGTCCTCACTAACAGGGATTATCCCACTTCATAGAAGAGGAAATTGCACCTTAAAAGGGGAAGTTTACTTGACAACAGGACCCAGCAGTGAGGAGACACCTGTCTGAGCCCAGGCCTGTATGCTCTACCTGAGTGGAGGGCAGGGCAGTGGGGTACATGGGAAGCAGCATCAATACTGACGCCCAGTTGGTTCCTCGCTGAGTGAATACTGGGGAGAATGCCCCCTTGGAGGCCTGCTCAGGCCGATGCTTCAGTGAGCACTTTGCCAGTGGAAGGAAAATGAAGGAAAGATTTCATGATGGTAATTAACTTCTCCAAGATATAAAGTCCTTGGAGAGACTTCCCTGAGTCTTCTGTTCTTTCTGGGGCTGTCAGGATGATGCCTAAGACCAAGATGGGGAAAAACGGGTGGAAAATGGAGCTGGGGGGAAACCCAGGGTCACACGACTTCTCAGTGTAGAGTGGGGGCTACAGTATCTGTCCCTGGTCCAGTGCTGCAGGATGGACCAATGCAGAAATGAACTAACACTCATTCATTCATTCACTCATCCATTCATTCAGCAAACATTTATTGAACCCCTGTTGATCACCAACAAGAGAATAAGATTCATACCTGAGCCTCAAGGGAAAGGCACTGCTTACGAAACATGCCAACATCAGAATTAGGCTACAGGTGAAGGGTCATTTGCAGTTTGGGGCTCTGGGAGAGTGCCACTAGTGGTCTGTGTTGTCTTGCCATACCTTTACCAGATGGTGAATGCAGATTTCTCCCTCAGTTCAAGTAGCTACAGCACTAAAGGAAATGTAAGCCTTTGGCAATCTAGTGCAGCAACCTTATCCCCACCCCCACATCTCTAGCCCACAGCCTATGGGCTGGGTTCTAGGACCCCCACCCTGAACTGACTCTTAAGCTACAGTTATCCTGATTAGTGATAACATTACAGGGCAGCCCCGATACAAAACAGGTTGCCTGACTGTGGGTCCTCACCCGAGCGCGTAAAAGGACTTATTAATACTCCACTGCAGGCACACACAAAAGGTTAATAAAAGGTTTATTTACAAGGGAAAGGCAAATGAGGAAATGTACAACTCAGGGAGAAAAGTGGGAGATAAAGTCTTAAATGCATCCTACCCGATCCGCCAATCTGGAATCCCCAATGGCTCTCTGAGAGCTGGCCGCGAGCCACCAGCCGTGAAGCCAGGAGGCAAGCGAGAGAGACCCCAAGGCCCACGTGTCTGGTTTTTATCCCAAACCTGGCTGCTTAACTCCACACTCAGGTCCCTGCCACCTTCCCTTTGGTGGTGATGGGATTTGTCTTTCCCAGTGTCCTTATGGCTTTGGTCTGGAGTGGGGGTAGGGTCCACAAAGCCTGCATGGGATTAGCTCAGGACATCCTTTCCCCTTAACAATAACATGTCAACCAATACAACAGAAAGCACAGCATTCAACACCAATGCCCTAGGTGATCCGATTCTAACACAAGACCTTCACAGCAGAACTGGGAAGAAAAGCAGTGTGTTTTAATCCATAGAAATCATCTCAGAGAATCAAACAGAATGAGGAGGTAGAGGAATTCACTTCAATCTACAAATCAAAACAAAGCCCTCTGGTACAGTGACTTCACGGATGTCTTTGGGGACTTGACTAAAATGGCAACTAAAAGCAAACAAATGGGACTACACCAAATTAAAATGCTTTGCACAGTGAATCAAAACTACCATGAGATACCATCTCACACCAGTGAGAATGGCACATATTAAAAAAACTAGCAACAACAAATGTTGGCGAGGGTGTGGAGAAAAAGGAACTCTTCTGCACTGTTGGTGGGAGTGCAAACTGGTCCAACCACTATGGAGAGCTGTGTGGAGATTTCTGGACCTACTAAACATAGAGCTTCCATATGATCCAGCAATTCCACTCCTAGGTATTTACCCAAAGGACACAGAAACATCAGTTCCAAAGAGCACCTGCACCCCTATGTTTATAGCAGCACTGTTTACAATAGCTAAGCTTTGGAAACAACCCAAATGCCCAAAAATAGATGACTGGATCAAGAAGATGTGGTACATATACACCATGGAATATTACTCAGCATTCAAGAAAGATAAACACATGCAATTTGCAGCAACATGGATGGCGCTGGAAGGGATCATGCTCAGCGAAATAAGCCAAAAAGAAAAAGAAAAATACCGGATGGTCTCACTCATAGCAGGAATCTAGAAAACTTAAATAAGGGACCAGGAAAATGAATATAAGAAAGTGAAAATCAAAATCAACAAAAAACTATGAACCAGAGACACTTTTTGTGGGGTAGGGGGCGGGAGGGGAAGGATTGGGGTCAGAATGGGGCGTTTGCAATTGTATGGGGGAATATAAAAATAAAATTTATTATTTAAAAAAAAAAATGCAATTTGATCAAAAAAAAAAAATGCTTTGCACAGTGAAAGAAACTATCATTAAAACCAAAAGATACCTACTTAATGGGAGAAAATATTTGCAAATCATATATTCGACAAGAGATTAATATACAAAATTTACAAAGAACTCCTATAATACAATAAGAAAACAAATAATCCATTCAAAAAAATGGACAGAAGAGCTAAATAGACACTTATTGAGGAAAACATACAAATGGCCAACAGGCACATGAAAAAGTGTTTATCACTATTTACCATCAGGGAAATACAAATCAAAACCACAATGAGATATCATCTCACACTTATGAGAATGGCCTATATCAAAAAATCCTCACAGGGGGAGTGCAAACTGGTCCAACCACTATGGAGAGCTGTGTGGAGATTTCTGGACCTACTAAACATAGAGCTTCCATATGATCCAGCAATTCCACTCCTAGGTATTTACCCAAAGGACACAGAAATATCAATTCCAAAGAGCACCTGCACCCCTATGTTTATAGCAGCACTGTTTACAATAGCTAAGCTTTGGAAACAACCCAAATGCCCAAAAATAGATGACTGGATCAAGAAGATGTGGTACATATATACCATGGAATATTACTCAGCATTCAAAAAAGATAAACACATGCAGTTTGCAGCAACATGGATGGCGCTGGAAGGGATCATGCTCAGCGAAATAAGCCAGAAAGAAAAAGAAAAATACCGGATGGTCTCACTCATAGCAGGAATCTAGAAAACTTAAATAAGGGACCAGGAAAATGAATAACTATAAGAAAGTGAAAATCAAAATCAACAAAAAACTATGAACCAGAGACACTTTTTGGGGGGTGGGGGGCGGGAGGGGAAGGATTGGGGTCAGAATGGGGCGTTTCCAATTGTATGGGGGAATATAAAAATAAAATTTATTATTAAAAAAAAAAAAAAATCCTCACAGGACCCTCCTGTTGGCGCAAGGGGTTAAGACACAACCTATGGAGCTGTCCGCAGCCTCTGCAGCTTGAGTTCCATTCGCTGGGGAGTGGCCCACATGGTGCAGCAGACCTCTCCTGACTCGCCCGCTGCTCCCCTCAGCAGTGTACTTCGGTCAGTCTGCCTGTTCTGTTCCCCACTCTGTCTCTGGTGAATCCACTCACCCCTCACAACTCTGGCCTATACCCCAGTTTTTGTATGCTTGAATAAATCTTTAAAAAAAAAAATCCTGACAGAAGTGTTGGTGAGGCTGTGGAGAAAAAGGAACACTCCCACATTATCAGTGTTAAGTAGACTGGTCCGGCCTCTATGGTAAACAATATGGAGGTGTCTCAAAACATTAAAAATGGATCCACCATATCATCCAGCAATCCCTCTGTTAGGTATCTACACAAAGAATACAAAAACACTCATTCCAAGGGATATATACAATCCTATGTTCTTTGCAGCACTTGATAGAGTCAAATTTTGCCACTTTCTGGGCCTCCCTGGTGGCACAGGGGTTAAGACGCAACCTATGAAGCAATCTGCAGCCACTGCAGCACAAGTTTGATTCCCGGCCGGCCAGGGAGAAACCCACATGGTGGGACAGACCTCTCCTGACTCGCCCGCTGCTCCCCTCAGCAGTGTACTTTGGTCTGTCTGTTCTGTTCCCTGCTCTGTCTCTGGTGATTCCTCTCACCCGCCCCCCCATCTCTGGCCTGTACCCCAATTCTTGTATAAAAATAAATAACTCTTTAAAAAAAAAATTTGCCACTTCCTCTCTGCTGCCCCATCCTACCTACAGTTGATCCATGTCCCTCCAGCATTCCCCACCTTAACTAAGAACCTCAGAACAGGTGATTATCACCTTCATTAACTCATTCTTCAGGTTTCACCTCATCCCTTGGGGCCCCAGGAGGTTGTCAGCTGAGGGCTGTTTTAAGGTGTGGTGTGTTTTAATTTTTTTTTTTCCAGGTGAATGTTGTGTTTCATTCCTGATTAAGTTGTTCAAGTCTCCCCACTCTGATGCCTCCACCCTACCCCCCAGCCAAGGCCAGGAAAACTCTTTGAGGAAGAGATAATCACTTGGAAAGACTTTGGACTCATTTCCTCCCAGGTGAGTATTTAATTCCGTCCTTCCTGGTGAGATTGTTTAATAGGCCAGGGAGAGAGTAAGTCACACCTCCTCAGCGCACAGGAGGAGGAGCTGGCCCACCCACGGTTCCCATAAGCACTTGGTTTCTCTTTACTGCTTCTAGAGGATGCATCTGGGAGGCACCAAGCCCTCAGAGAACCAGGAGGCTGGATTCTCTTAACAGCGGATGGAGGGTAGTAGTTGACGGGCTCACAGACCCACGGCGCCAACTGAGCCATCTTATCTTCTCCACGGAAGCAGGAGGAGGGAGCCCTGAGTCTTCAGGTATGTTTCTACTAGAATGGAAAAGGTTATAACTCTAGGCCCATATTATTAAGAGAAAGGAAAAGAATGGTGGAGAGGGTAGAAAATAGGAGTGAAGAGCCTGAGAGAGAAGGAGGAAAGGAAGGGAAGAAGGAAACCATGTCATCAAAATTGTTTCTGCGATCAAACTGAGGAAAGCAAGTAGATTTCAGCTGAGAAGCCAAGTCTGACCAGTTCATAGTCAACCATGATACAGATTTGGAGGCTGTGCTGAGGCACAGTGCAAAGGTAGGCCATGAGTGATTTGTTATGTCCACCACGGGCATGAGAAGGGGGTTATCAATTATCGCAGGTAATTGATAACCCACACTGCAGGCTTTTTCTAAACCACAGAGTCCCCTTGACATTTATTCATTCACCCATTCATCTGTTCATTCAAAAAACATTTTGAGCTATGATCCACACAAACATATAAAAAAAAATGAGTGAAAAAGGGAGGAATGTTCTTTGACCTCATATCTCACTTTGCCGTGAAAATAATGATTTGAAAAATTACAAGGAAAGCGCATGGTCTTCAGAGATTTTCTAGCTGTGTCATGTCAGCTAGTTCCTTTCTTTTACTGAACCTCAATTTTCTCATCTGTAAAATGAGAGTCACTGTCTGCATATCCCTTATAAATCCTTATAGCACTTACTGCCTAGGCAGCCATGATAATCATTGCAAAAATATATAACATAGCACCTATCTCATGCCAAGCTCAGTGTTAAGTGCTGTCTATATAATAACACACCTGATTCATATCACTTATCCGAGGAAGGTACTGTTAGCACTCTCATTTTGCAGATAAGAACCAAGACGCTGAGGTTAAACAACATCTCTGGGCAGTCTCACACAGACCTGATCATGGCTACAGAAATATCCTAGTCTTGTGCATTGTGCCTGCGTCCCGAGCTCTCTATCACCCCACTAGTGACGCCTAGCGCCTATCTCCTCCATGCCTCCACTCAAGCACAGAGGCCTGAGCTCCATGCTTTTACTTTTCTCCCAGGGACTCCTGTACTTTGCAGATCCCACTGACTTCATTGGGGTGACAGCCATCTTGGTTCATCAGAGTTCATGACCCAGCTGCTTCTGATGGAAAGGGAAAGACTAATCCACTGAGTCTAAAGTGCCTTTCCTCGTGCTTGTCCTACTGAGGTGATTCAGAGGGACCAACAGCAGGTTGACATGGCTCAAGGGATGAACTCAGAAGCTCCAGGCAGCCCTACCAGGATCCAGTTAATCCACTCTAGTGACACAGACAGGTATTGAGCAGAGAAATTCTGGTGGTACAAACTTGTCGCTTGGAATAAAGTACCCCAAAATGCCCAGAAAGCTGAGGTCACCCCATTCCCTGGGATGCTGGAGGGAGGGGTTAAATGTTTGGCCAGAAAACTTCCACCTTTCTCCTGTTGCTCTGTCTGGGTCTGGAGGAATTCATTCCTCATCAGTCCCCACATGTCTCTCATCCTAGAGGGATCTCTGCCTCCTGGGAGGGAGAATGGAGAGTTACAAGGGCCTCCCCAAGGAAGAGAGCAAGGGGACCTACTTAATTACAACTGTCATAGAGTACTTCCTCCAGCTGTCTGTGCCTGTTGTATCTTGCATTTAATCTTCACTAAATGAGGGGTTGTGATGGCCATGCACAGAATGGGAAATTGTGGTTGAGAAGACTGTGTCCACAGTCCACGGCAAAGCCCAGATGAGTGAGGCTCCAAAGGCCCCACTCTTACCCATGATGCTATGCAGACTGGCAATTCTCTTGCCAAAGAAGGACTATTTGAACCTGAAGGTGTAAATATAGCCACAGCTGAGTCTACTAAGGCCCCAAGCAAGGCACCTTCAGATGATGATCCAGTCAGGTGACCTGGGAGGAAGGTTGCCTGAAAGCCCACGTGACAGAGAACACACAGCTGAGCCCTGCACAGGATGTGGGGGGAACACCCGGGAGGAGGGCACTGGCTGGAGAGTGGGGAGGAGGGACAGAACCTTAGAAACTCTGTGTTTTCCCATGAAAACCTTCCTCCTCCATCTCCTAGGTAGGCTGCAACTCAACAAAGGGAGCACCAGGGCTCGTGTGCACCTTGGGCTAAGAGTTGGTGCAAGTTCCAGCCCAGGGCCAATATAGTGCCCCTCCCATTTTTATTTTTTATTTTTTTAAAGATTTATGTGTGCGAGAACTGGGGTACAGGCCAGAGGTGTGGTGGGTGAGAGGATTCACCAGAGACAGAGTGGGGAGCAGAACAGGCAGACTGACTGAAATACACTGCTGAGGGGAGCAGCGGGCAAGTCAGGAGAGGTCTGCTGCGCCATGTGGGTTGCTCCCTGGCTGGCTGGGGATCGAACTCGTACTGCAGTGGCTGCGGACAGCTCCTGAGGACAGCTCCCTTGTGCCACCAGGGAGGCCTCTCCCTCCCATTTTTATAAATAAAGTTTTTATCAGCACACAGCCACATTCATGCACTTACAATGGTCTATGGCTACTGATTACCACAATGGTGGAGCTGAGTAGTTGTGACAGAACACAAAGCCCATTAAGCCCCCAAATATTTCCTTTTTGGTCCCTGACAGGAAATTGCCAAGCCTTAATCTAGAAAGAAGCAAAGTAGTTAAGAATAGGGACTCCTAGGTCTGTCTTGCCTGAATCTGTCTCTGAAATCCTTTCTTCCTCTGACTCTTACCAGTGTGAGGACTGAGCAACTCTGTGCCTCAGTTTACCCAAATTCCTCATTAAGCTGTTGCTGATTAAATTGTTCAAGAAGATTCTTGGAAAACATCTAGTGCACAACTCTTATCTCGTTCTAGGAAATAGCCCAGGAACATCAAGAGTCAAAACCCTGCTCCTCTTCCTAACTCCTTCCAACTCCTGCTGAGTGGCTCTGCATGACCCAATAATTCTATCATTGGCCAGAACTGGAAAACCATTAAGATCAATAAAATTAAAATAGGACATAATGGAAATAATGGGCTTATTTCCTTCTGAAATAAATGTCACTGGAACAGATTGTTCAAGTCACCAGCCTTTTTGTTTATGGATTGATTCGCTATTTATCGCCCTCTGTATCAGTGACATAATCAATAATTGCCTATAAATACCAAGGGTTATGAGAAAGACCATTTCGAGAATGAAAGGCAGCCTCTGGTTACTTTGATTACCTTACACAGGACTGAGCCATGGTAATCAAGGTTCTGTGTGGTCTTGGGTGTTGAGTAGAAATTCAGAGCAAGGGATTATCAGGTCTGGTGGAGTTACATGCAACCCCTGGTTCCAAGTGGGCACTTAACAGCGCCCTGACCCACAGGGTGTGTACACAAGTGTTGTGTGTGTACACGAGGGTTCATGTGCAAGTGCCATGCCAGCGTGTCTGTCACTGTCAGTCTCAGATTCTCTGCTGCTGCTTCATTCTGTTTGTCTTTACCTCAGTCTTCTCTCCCTGAGTCTGTGTTCCTCGGAACTGTCACTCCCTATATTATTTCCGTACACACCCAAAAGAGGAAGCAGAGATCCAGAGAGGTGTGTCTCAAAACACACTAGTCAGTGCAGCCCAGGTCTGCCTGGTCCCAAAGTCTATCCTCTTTCCTAACATCCCAGGCTTGTCATTGCCTGATCTTTCCAGGCCAAGGCCACCCGCACTGCCCCTGCAGTTCAGCCTTTGTGTCTGCATCTTCTGGTGGGACTTGTCTGCAACGGGAGGTGACAGGTTGCAGTTGCTGAGAAAGGGACTTCAGCAGCTCCAGACGGCAAACTTAGCGTTATAAGGGAGAAAAGAGCTCGGTTTCCATAGATCTATCTCGGGAAAAGCCCTGACTGGTCCTGTTGAGGCCATACACGCCTCCTGAAGCAAGCATAAGGAAGCCTAGTGCTCTGACAGGCCAGCCCCTTTTGACAAGCTGGGGTTCTCTGATCTTCCCCCATCCAGGACCACGGGTGGGCCAGGAAAGCCTTCCCAGAGGAAGTCACTTCCTCTGAGGTCACAGACCTGAAAGATGAGTAGGCTTTCCAGGCGGAGAGGCAGGGCAATGTTGCTCAGACAGAGGGACTAGCAATGCAAAGGCCCAAGGAGCCTCACAGCATGTCTTACTTGGAGCCACACCCCCCATGCCTAGCACAAAACCTCCCTTCCTATGGTGCTCAGAGAGGGCTTCAGGAATGAAATCTGCAATTGACTGTGTAGCCTTAGACAAGTCATTTGTCTTCTCTGATCCTCAGCTTCCCTCTCTAGCTGGTGATTTATCATCCTAACTTAGGATATGCAAGAATCCAGTTCATTCTGTACCCAGAAACTCAAGTTCTCCCTTTGTGCCCAGCATTCATTGCACTAGGCCTGCAGGAGATAAAGCCTGTGTGAGGCAGGTTGGGGGTGGAGAGCACCCTCAAGGTTTATGCCCTTGACAGCCAGAAGTCAGAAGGGGCGTGGGGAAGGACAAAAGGAGAGGTTCCTGTTGAGGGTGTGACCATGGACTCCCAGGTCAGGGAGTCAGGTCAGAGAGTCGGCAGGTGCTCAGCAATTCCTGCCTTCCCATCCCTCAAGCCCCCACCGGCATTTCCACCCTCCCACCCGGCCTGCCTTAGGAATATATGCTACCCTGGGGCCACCGTGTCTGTGTTCCAGGTGGTAGAACTGTTGTAGAGCAACCCCGATACAAAACGGGGTGCCTGACTGGGGGTCCTCACCTGCACACTTAAAAGGACTTATCAATGCTCTACTGCAGGCACACGCGAAAGGTTAATAAAAGGTTTATTTATAAGGGAAGGGGAAATGAGGAAATGTACAACTCAGGGAGAAAAGTGGGAGACAAAGTTTTAAATGCGTCCTACCCGATCCGCCGATCAGGAATCCCAAATGGCACTCTGAGAGCTGGCCGCCAGCCAGGAGCCGTGAAGCCAGGAGGGGAGCGATAGCGAGCCCCCCCAAGGCCCACGTGTTTGGTTTTTATACCCAACCTGGCTGCCCAACTCCACCCTCAGGTCCCAGCCACCCTCCCTTGGTGGTGATGGGATTTGTCTTTCCCAGTGTCCTGATGGCTTTGGTCTGGGGTGGGGGTGGGGTCCACAAAGCCTGCATGGGATTAGCTCAGGACATCCTTTCCCCCTAACAGAACCAGCATACAGAGCAATAGAGCTTTTAGTTCCTGTGATTTTATTCCTGTTGCCCCATAACCTGAGTAACAGGTTGTACAAATCCCCCAACAGGATCAAGGAAGAAACTGTTTCATTTTACCTGGCAGCTGCAGAGGAAATTCTTGCCCCACCCTCCTAGCTGTTTCAGGTGCTGTTCTTCCTCCTCACCCCCCTCCTAGCAAGTCAGTCAGTCCTGAACTCCAGCTGTAAAGCACCCACACGGGTCTCCAGGGTGGCAACTCAACCACAAGGGCCACCAAGTTGAGAGCCCCCCGCCACCCTGTCCTTCCTCACAGCCTCTCCCGGCAGCCAGGATCTCTGTTTAAATTGGGCATGACAGCGAGAGATTAGGTATGTGCCCCAGCCTCTACCTCTGACCTATCTTCTCTCCCCCCTGCACCCCCTTCTGTCTTGTTCTTCATGTGTGTCTCTTTCTGAGTCACTGCCGTACCCCTCCCCTGCTCCTTGTCCTGTCTTTCTGTTCACGCTCTTTCTACAAATATCCGTGTCTGCCTGTTGGTCCAGCTCCATTTGTATGAGCTCCATTTGTATCCTTCAATCTAGCCACCAGTCTCCTGGATCTTCCACACATGGGGAAGCCCACAGAATGTCACCCCTAGAGGCCTGAGCACCTGGAATATAGTGCCTACCCGGCAACACTGGAAAGCATGACATAGCGTGTATATGGAAGAAAGACAGGTTGGCAATTTAAATTTTCAGGAAGTTAAAGTTCTACAAAATCTGAGGGATTGGGGTTGAGTGATAGCTCAGCCTTATCATCCCAAAGGTCCTAGAGGGGAAGGGTCAGGACAGGTAAGAGGATTTTTTGAATTCTCAAAAAAAGATGAAGGTTTGCAGCTGAGTCGTTGCTTTAAATATCAAGGACTGACCCGGCCCAACCACCTGTGCCTAGTGCTAAGGTCAGCCTCCTGTCTCCCATCTGGGTCCTGGCAGTTGGGCTTTGGAGACCATGTCTGTTGAGATGGATTCTTAGGGTAAAGAAGATTCTGGGGTGGGGAGGGGGCAAGAAGGGAGGTTGAGAGCAAGTTTTTGCAGTTAGAGACCCTCTGGAGGGTCTTGGAGTGTCCAAGACCTGGAAATTACCCAAAGTCCTGCCCTAGCCATCCCTAAGTCTCCAGAGACCTGCTGGCTGTTTCAGAGCTGCCATATCACTGGTGACTGCCCAGCACCTGGGAGGTCGCACAGAGGAGAGATGGGGCTGAGGATGACCCTGTTCCTGCTCAGGACTCAAGAAGGCAGGAGACCAGTTTTTTTTCTCTACTTTCGAGATAAAAAGCACTGGCAGGGGGACGCTGGGCACTGGGCAGCCGGAGACCTGCATCCAATTTCTGACTCTGACCATTGAAAGCTGAATAAACCAGGACTTAACCATGGTGCATCTCAGCTTACCCATTCCTACATTGGGGGTGGGGGGATTGTGAGGATTTACACAGCAGCAAAAATCACTTGAGTTTCTGCTGCCTGTTGGTCCCCCTGGGACTAGCTAGCACGCTGTCCCTTGGCTGGCTGGAGAAATGGAAGGAGGGAGGGAGGGAAGAAAGGGTGGAAGTATGGCTGGATGAACCAAAGGCTGGATGGGTGAGTGACGAGATCCGTCCTCTAAGAGACAATGACTGGCAGACTATGCCGTCATCTGGTTTCTAATAGATACACTTAAATAAAAGATATGCTGAACTGAATATATGAATATAACTAAAGATATGCTGGACTCTTATTTCATATGGCAGATGGTGAGGAACCAAACTAAAAGGACTGTGTTCTCCTCAGAGGTACTAAAATGGAGCAAACCTGTGGGTACCTGGGTTGACCCCAGTAGGTGCAGCCTCACCTTAATGCTTGTAAATGCAGGACATGAGCCAAAAAGCAGGCACATAGGCTGAAACACCCATAACAGGATTTAATTATACAGGGAGCAAAGAAAGGGACTGATGAGAGAGAGAGAGAAAGAGAGAGAGAGAGAGAGAGAGAGAGAGAATGAATTTATAGGCTATCCATATGCTATCATACCCCAGAAAGAATCCACTGAGCAGAGATTGAAGTTCTAGCCAAAGCTGTACATGGCAAACTGGCAACTTATCCACACCCCTCCTAACCAGCAATTTAGCTGTCAAAAGCCAGAGGTATTGTGCCAAAAGTGCCAGCAGCTTAGCTATTAGAAGTCCTTTCAGTCAAATTGCCAAGTCTCATGGGCTTTACTGCCCAAAGCCCCAACCCCACACTTTTTCCCATCAGCCCCTGCCCAAGGGGTGGGGTTTGAAAAGCTCGACCTTCTACCATTGAGTTGACATCAGTGGGTGAAATCTAGAAAGCTCCACCTTCTTTCGCAGAGTTGGCCAGGAGTACCGTCCACTGCCTTGAAATTTGCTCCTCACTGTTCTTATAGTACCTGTTCCTTAAATCTTTTTCATAGCCATACTTCAGATACTGATACCCAATTCATTTTTATTCTCTCCGCAGGCTAACACTGACCTGAAGCTGCTCTTTATCTGGCCAGGATGAGAGTGCCAGGTAGGACCAGTTCTGAGAATCCTTAGGCTCGGAGTTGGGGTCTGAATTTGGCTTGAACTCTGAGGTCATTTGGCCGTATCTGTTCTCAAATGATCAGGCTAGAATTCCAATTGGGGAGGCCTGCAACAGTGAAAGAGGAGACTTTCTGCCTGTAGCCTGAGGGGCTGGAGAACCTTTGGCACAATGGCCCCACCTGGCTGGCACCATGGGGATTGACCATATCTGGGAAATATCTGACCCTCAGTGGAAATTAGGAACTAAATAAAATAAACTAAATAAAAACAGAACCCACAAGGAGGGTTCTGTTAGATTCTTCATAGCACAGGAGTTGGGTAAGAGGAGAGGCCTTTCCTTCTGTTCCATACCCTCGTGCTGTACCCTCTTTGTACAGATAGGGAAAAGGAGGCTCTGAATAGGAAGTGGACAGATTCATTTATATCCCCAAACAATTGTGAGGGAATTAAGAGCATGAGATTTGAAGACTGCCTACTTTGCAGGGTTCTAATCCTACCTCTGTCATTACTAGCTAAGTGACCTCTCCAAACCCATTTCCTCACCTGAAAAATCAGTAGCATCCAACACATAGGTTTATTGTGAACCAAACTGAAATAATATATGTAAGAGCTGTCCACACAATGCCTGGCACAAAATGAGTGCTATATAAATGTGAGCTGATACCCAAGAGGAATACTGGGTGCCCTGAGCTACACTGTGCTCTAGAAGATGATGAACCCCATACCTGAGCCCCACCCCACAGGACCCAGGGGCCATATCCCTGGACCCAAGTAGCCAGAGGCCAGCACAAGCTCACAACTGAACTCAGGGCTGAGGAGCAGGATGAAGCTGAGAAGGGGGCCATCAGAGGAGAGGGAGGGGAACTTGAAATTGATCCTGAAGGCAGAGGGGGTTGGGGGCATTACCAGAGTCCTGGAATACTGGGAGGTGAAATGGTAACCACCTCTGGTCCTCTTGGAAGAGTGAGGAGAGCAAGTGGGACAGGAAGCTCTAGATAGCCCTTTCTGTGTGTGGTTTCCTCCCCAGTGATGTATGGGGAGTCAGGTCATAAGGACGAATCAGCAAGGCCAATGTGTATTCCACAGACAGCATTGTGTGATTACTTGTGGTGACTTTCAGAAGAAGATAATGGAAAATGAGAGGGACCAGCCCAACTCCCCCAAGCCACCCTGGAGGCTTCCTCCTGGTGACAACTACCCATCCCTCCCAGAATGTCTTGACTTCAGTGGCAAGGACATTACCATGTCTTCTCTGTGATTAAGGGACTCCAGGTCATAGAGGCCAAGCCCTGCCCAAGCCACACTTGGAGTTGGCTCCCACACCTGTGCTAGAGCTCCCCTCCCAAGGTCATCGGCCACAGACCCTGCCTCCTGCACTCCTGCCACCATGCTCAGACCTCACGTCAGGGTGCTGGATGCAAGTGCTGATGTTCAGTCATCACCCTAGAAATTCTCTCTCTGGTGAGCTAAGGAGAGCCCAGGAACATGCATTTCTAACTTTCTTTTTTGGTGCCCCCACTGTGGGAAATATTCCCAAGTAATTTTGCCCCATGATCTCACCACTTGATCATCCTGTGGATTCACACATGGTCTCACGAAGTGGCCCCAAGAACTGGTCTCTGAGGTGGGTGTGGGCTGGGCCTACCACACCAGGTCTCACGACATGGTCCAACTGGGGGATTTGGTAAGGACCCATGGGCAGTCAGTCTTGCTACAGGACCTGCCAATGTGCTCTCATCGCTGCCTCCTTGCTCTGCAGTGCTTCTTCGCTTCGTGGCCCTCGTCTTTGTCCTGGTCATCACGTGCGTCTTTATTAGCAGCTACACCAGCTTCAACATGAAAACCCTCCACTCTCACCGCTGGATAAGTGAGTGGGGCTGACTGCGGGGGCCAGGGACTGTGGACCGGGGATAGGGGTTAAGAATTTATTTATTCCCCCAGGAGACATCCAGACACAGCAGGGATCCCCATCTGCCTGCCTTTGGGACCCCTGCCGTTGGGGATGGGAAGGGAAATTGAAAGAGGAAACCCTCAGGCTGTCGGGAAGAATGTAGCCCATGGGGAAGAGAGAAGTGTTCCAAGCCCCTGGCCAAAACATGTGCCTACAACAAGGACAATTTTGGAAATGTGACTCCAGGAAGGAAGGAAGGAAGATAGAGGGAAAGAGAACTTTCTATGCATTGAATGGCTTCCCTTAGCTCTTGCTGTTTCTTCTGCCTGGAACCCTCTTCACGCAAATCTCCCAACTCTTCTCCACCTTCAGGTCTCTGTTCAGATGTTACCCCCTCAGAGAGGCCTTCCCTAACCAGGCCCAGATCCAGCCATGCCCCTCCCCCTACTTCAGCCTCCCTCATGCCAGCCAGTGCCTTCAGAACCTCACAGTCGCCTTCGTTATGCTGTTTATTTGGCGTTGGCGCTATCCCTTCGAATGGGAGCTTTCTGAAGGCAAGGAGTTTGTCTTGTGTATACCCATCTTTCCAGCACTTGGTGCAAAATAGATCCTTAGTAAATATTTGATGAAAGAAAAATGGAGGATGGATGGATGGATGGGTGGATGGATGGATGGATGGATGGATGGGAAGGGGTCATGTATACTGGCTGCTTTACACACAAAGACTTAATCTATATAAAATCCCCATGGGATGATCCAAGATATGGTTGTGGAATGGACTCGTGCATGATCTAATGGTGTCGTTCTGTGCATGATCTGAGAATATAAGAGCACAGGGATATTTTTTAAAGTGCCTAAATTTCTCTTGCAGATATTAGAACAATAATGGGAACTCAGATCTCCCAGACCCAAATCCTTCAAAGTAAGGAAAGAAAGAGATAGGATTTCTACCTCTAACCCTTTGCACTCCGAACCATTCTGGACATTGGCTACCAATGTCCCCTGAGAGGGGACAGCAGAGTGCAAAGGGCTAGATTTGCCCTCCTTGAAAACCAAGAACCACTTCCACTGTCGTGGCCAAGCATGACATATAGTGACCCAGGCTAGCTCACAGTTCTCCAAAGCAGGGAGTAGCCAGCCACCCCATCTTTAACACAAACTGCCCCACACAGTGGAGTGCCAGAGACTCCGTACCTCATCCTCTTCTTGCCAACCTGGCTATACCATGTCAGGATGATGTGTATAGATGTGGTGGCCACGATGTCCCAGCCCTAGGGCACTGCTCTTACAGGTCAGAGATTGATTGGACCGTGCTGATAGCCTTGGAGAAAATGGACCCAGGTCAGTCTAGGAGGCTCAGAGCCTGCATGTGCTCAGGGATGTCCTCAGAACGAGCCCCAGCCCAACGTGGGAGAGGAGACAGTGTCGAAAGAAGAATGCCAAAGACAATTCCCTCTCAGAACTCAACACCTCCGACTAACAATCACTAAGCAACCTCTCTGATTGATCCCAGAGACCCCCCAGAAGAGGAACAGGTGGCCCCCTGCTTATGGTCTGAGTCAGAGAAACAAATAGACTTACTCATAGAATGCACAAAACCAAAGGTGACCCAGATTGGAGAAAGGCTTGGAGCAGCAGGAAATGTAGCCGTGGGAGAGAAGCCATCAAAAATGAGCAGCGAGGGGCCTCCCTAGTGATGCAAGGGGTTAAGTCTCAGCATTATGAAGGCACCGGGGCAGCTACTGCAGCACGAGTTCTATCCCTGGCCAGGGAACTAACCCACATGGCGCAGCAGACCTCTCCTGACTTGCCCGCTGCTCCCCTCAGCAGTATACTTCAGTCAGTCTGCCTGTTCTGTTCCCTGCTCTGTCTCTAGTGGGTCCTCTCACCTCATGCCCCACCCCCCCCGCCCAACCCCACCTCTCTGGCCTACACCCCAGCTCTTGTATGCATAATAAATAAATCTTTAAAAAAAAAAAAGAGCAGCATCCAGGAGCCAAGGGGGTTCGTTCATTTACCCCAGAAGTTGCACACACCCCTAATTATTGAATGCATTAATATATAAGAAGAGCTTTTACTATAACACAAATTCATTTTTTGCTTTTGTTATTATATTGATACATAATTTCCTTTCTAATCTAATCCATTTTACTTTATGTATTTTGTAACTTGCCATCTGTTAAATAAGCTAGTGTCAAATGTCTTGGAGACGTGCAAGTTAATTTACTCCAAGGGTGGTTTTTTGTATGTTTATTTTAATTTTTTTATTGCATTTAATTATTTGTTTTCTTACATTGTTGTTCATTTTTGTACAGTATTTGATTTCTCCCCTCAGGTGTAGCCCCCATGGTTCTCCCACCACCAGATCACCCGTGATCCATCTCCAGAGTCCCTTGTGCCTTCCCTTGTTTTAATCCGCCCCCTCTCTTCCCCCCACTGCTGTGTGGCTTAGATCTGTATTTTGTCTTTTTCTAAGGGTGTTTTTCAAACCACCAAAAGGGTCCGTGGCACAGAAATCAGGAAATGGTGAATCTTCCATTCACCTGGCAAATTAAGCAGGGTGTTTCAGCTGGGGCTAACTCTCACTTATATTAAAAGAAAGAAAAAAAAAAAAAGATGGCATGTCATGACTCATGTAACAGGGACTTCCACAGGCAGCAGGTCATAGGTTTGGCTGCATTTAGAGTCCTCCATAAAGTCCCCAGAATCTGTCCCTGTGTCCCTGGACTCTGCTCGTTGCTACCTCACCTCATTCCATGGGCAGCTTTCTCTGCGAGGCAGGTGTGATGGCCCCAGCTGTCCAGATGCTCACCTTCCAGCTTAGCTGAAAGAGGCTCCTTCTCTCCCCCAGGCCAGATACAGAGGAATATAGCATGTGACTGGCCCCTCCTGGAACTTCCCTGGTGGGGCTGTGCGTGGAGGCAAGGGTAGGGGCACTCCAGGAGAGATAGCCCCCCAAATTGAGTAGAATGTGTTTGGGGGTTAGCCCAAAGAAGAGAACACCCTCCCCAGCATCTCTCTGTCTACTGGGGGCCATGTCCTGTAGGACTCACCACCTGTGTGGTGGGAGACATGGTCTAGAATGTAGAAACAGCCAGGACACTGCATAGCCAAGGTGTCTGGAAGTGACTGTGGCCATGAAGCCCCAGGCAGGCAGGCAGTGCTGCAGGAAGTCAGAAGAGGCCCCCTGACTGGGCTGAGAAATGACAGCAGGGCCAGGGTGCTGGGTGCTAGGCTAGGTCACTGCATCTTCCCTGCTCCCTGTGAGGGTGGATGACAGTCCCCAAGGTGTGGTAAAGGAACTGAGGGCTGGGAGGTTAAAGCTCACACACCTGAGGCAGCCCCAAGCTGCAGTGGGTCCTACAATAGAGCCAGGGGCGGGGAGGATGGTGGCAGCCACAGTGTGAGCAGACTCATGGGAGATAGCAATCTTAAAGCATTTCCGCATGAACTGACTGAGCGTGAACATTTCAACATGAACTAGAGGGGGCCTCTACTTGAGCAGGCCAAAGCCACTCTAAGGTCCCTCTTCACACACCCCAGTCCCAATCTTCGACCTGCAAGGGGTAGGGAGTGGGCCGGGGGCAAATCTCTCTCTGACTAACAAGATTCTGTCTTCTCTCCAACAGATTTGGTCACCAAGGAGAAGCGTGAGTATCTACTCAGCTCCCACTGCCTTAGCTTGAGATGTCTCCGGGTCTCTACTCCGGATCTTATAGTCCCAAAAAATCTCGGTTTCCCAAGTGTGCCCAGCTCTCTCCTCCTAAGGCCCTATGGTGCCTTTTGAGGTCCCTGAACACCGTGGCTGGGTACCTTCTCTCAGCCATTCAGAGGCATAGGAACTGCTTGACTGCTCCTTCCTAGGTCACCTGCCCTGCAGGCTGGACCACACCCCACCTTGCCTCCCCTGTAGTGCTTCCTCCCGTCTCCCCTCCCCCAACTTGGAGGCCAAGAATGGGGCCTATGTTTATTATCATCACTGCAGTGAACCCCACCACCACCACCAGGCCTGGTTCATAGTTCCATGTCAGGCTTCGCAGGGCCTCCAGAGACAAACAGAAGGTTCTGTCGATTATCCATTGGGGTAAAAGAGCCAAGTGTGCCAAAAAAGGTGGGGAAAGTGTTCTGAATTCCAAAAGGGACACCCCTTTCCTGAGGAATGGGGCCACAGAAAATATCAGGGAGGAGGTGGCTTTTCAGCTGTGCTTGCAGAGGAGGGGGTGGCTGTGCTTGCAGAGGCAAGAGTGCCTAGGGCTCCAGGGAAGACTTTGATGGGAGAGTCCAGGAGGTGAGGAGTGAAGAGAGTGCTAGAGGACAAGCATGTCCCACACTGAGATGTGTGATCAGGGCTTCAGGAAGTGCCATGCGCCGAGGTGCGGAGAAGGTAGAAAAGACAATAATAGTAACAATGGCTGGTGCCTACTATGCATCAGACGCTGTATTTAGAACTTCACTAGCATCTCATGAGTCCACACCACAAACCTATATAGGTGCTGTAATTATGTCATTTTATAGATTAGTAAACTGAGGCTGAAAGGGTGAAATCTCTTGACGAACATCTGCTGGCTGTGAGTGATGGAGCAAGACCTCCCATCTAGATCAGAACCCACTCTCTCAATACCCCTCTACCAGAGGCAACACCTCCGGGTCTCCCCCCACATACCCCAACCTGGTAGTATCTGAAGAGGGATGCAGTTCCAGGAGAAGGGCACGGGAGTCCCAATATGCTGAGGGATTACAGCATAACAACTGTAAGAGTCCACACAAATCTTTCCCCCAACATTCTCAACCCCATCTCTTTGAAGCCCCACGGAGTCATAATCTGGGCATAGATTGTCACCACATCTTGGTACTGAACACTCAGACATTAGCTGCTGGAGGATGGCAAATCCAAGAATGGTGCTGCCTCCCACCCTGCCCACTCCCGCGGCAGACATCACCAATCCCTCCCAGCACTCCGTCCCTCCTAGCCCACAGCAAGCCTCAGGAGCCTTATTGAAGCTTCTAATAGATCCATTGACATTAAAGTTGGCATAGCTAAAGGGGGAGATTTCTTTTTTATATATATTTTAAGAGCAGGTTTATTAGAGAAAGGGATCGGAGAGTAAAAGACACTTGCATAGACACAAGCGGGCAGGAAGAGCTGCCTGGAAAGGGACAGGTTTGCAAAGAGAGGCCTGCAGCATTGCAGGTGGGCAGCCTTGAGAGCGGCCTCCGCTGAGGGAGGTCAGTGAGGAGAAGTCCCGGCATGGTACAGGTCACGGGCAGGCAGGAAGGCTGCTGCCCTGCAGAGGGAGAGAGTTGGTGAAAAGAAGCACCTGCATAGGTGGGCAGAGGACTGTTGCCTAAAGGGGGAGATTTCTGGCGAGTCACAGAGCATATTGCTGGAAAAGTAACCCAAGTCTCCTGATTTTACCCCATCCAGTGCTCAGCTCCATGCCCTAACCAGCATCACTTAGGATTCCCAGAGGAGTTGGGCAGCTCATGGGGACAGTCCTCCCAAGCTGAGCCCAGAGACAAAATCCCTTGCCTCCCACCGACTTGATCCCACGGGCATCGTCTCCTTCCAGCGCCAAGACTGTGAAGGCTTGATGGTCAGATAATCAATTCCAGAAAAGCCTGCTTAAGCCAACCTGCTGACACCAGGTTTATCAGACTTAGCTGCAGTTGTTTAGGTGCTGGGTAAACTCTAAGCGTGGCCTGAGGCCTAGAACAACCCTCGGCATAGGTGGAAACCTCTGCTTTCACGAAAAACTGACTTTGCCACGAAGGGGCAGGTGGCCTGCGGTGAAGCCCAAGGCTCGTAGATGAGGCCCCCGGGCCAGCGCCACTTCACAGCCAGCCCTGGGTTGAGAGGTCCCTTCCAGAGTTTGGGGAAGTGAGTTAGGTCCACATCCCCAGCCCAGCACTCTCCCTCTGGAGCCCCAAGCTTGGACACCGCTCCCTTCTGAGCAGCCCCCAGGGAGTGCCTCCCCTGTGGCCCTTGCCCTGGTGATAATGTCCTGGTCTGAGCTCGGCTTCCACCCATTGGGGGATGTGCTCAGCATTGGCATGCTGGGGGTGGAGGGCACAGGACAGTCATTTCTGCTCAGGTCACCAGGGCTACCCACTCAGATGAGGGCAAAGTCCATCAGGGTGCCCTGGTGAGGGCAGCATTCACTCCTAGGAAGGGGCACCTTCACCTACTCGTAGGTGCCGTGAGCTTGGCAAGCCTTGTACCAGTGGCACGTGTCCCCCCCAGAGGGGTGCTGTCTCCTGATTCACATGGAGGCTCCCTGTAGGCTAGCAAGGGGCCTGAGACCCTCATGGCCCCGATTGCATCGTCCCTCCCAGCTCTGCCCAAATATTTATTGAGTGCCTACTACATGCCAGACACTGGAGTTGCTGGGATGATTTATCAGGATAATACATACATATAAAGTGCTTGCCTCTGTGCCTAGCACAATAACCCCCTCAGGTACGTGGCTTCTATTAGGAAGACTGTAGATTTGTTCCAAGCACGTGCCAGCGTAGCTCAGCAAGACGCCTGGCACAGGGGCTGGGGGGAGAGAAGCTGCCCCATCACCACTTTGCAGGTGAACTTTCTCTAATTCCATGTTTGCCAATCTTCCCTAATGGTACTTCTGAACTGTCAGGTGATATTAAAAAACACACATTAATATAAATTAGAACCTGCCAGGCAGAAAGCACAGGTGATGGTCCCAACTGGCAAAGAGCCCGCTGAGGGCTGAGCAGCTCAGCAGCTGTGTTTGGGGGTTCTATCAGCATGTGCTGCCATTCCCGGGCCTCCAGGGTTTGCCCTGCGAGGGCCTTGTGAAGGGGACATGGCTTTTAATAACAGTCACAGGAGTCAGAAGAGCCTTGAAAGGAGTCCTCGGTGGGTTCCAAGTACCATGCTAGGCGCTGAGTTGCGGGGGGCTGGTAACTTCAGCCTGATTCATGTTGTATCCCAGGATCTAGCCCATAGTAGGTATCCAGGAATTGAATGACTGATGGAATGAATGAATGAATGAATGAATGAAAAAAAGCCAGTATGTACTGACCATTAACCTCTGTTCATTTATTCCTCACAAGAACCCACTGGGGAAGGCATTAGTTACTCCATTTCAGATGAGGAAGCTGAGATGGAAGGGGCTTGAGAACTTGCCCAAGGGAACCCAGCAGTTGAGGGGTGCTCCCACCCACCATGTTCAGGCCCCCAGTAGGCTTTTTACAAGGGTCCCTGCGAGCTCAAAAACTGCCGTGGCCCTAGAGAAAGGTTCTCAAGAGAATCCCTTACTGACACTTACTGCTTTTTAGCCCCACTCAAGCTCCACATAGACATACTGGAGGCCTGTGTTGAATTACCCAGGGGCTGTGCTAGGACTGGAGCTGTGCTGAGAAGCCCAAAAATAACTCTGGGGTGATCAGACCACAGTCAGTGTCCTGTGTCTGTTCTGAGCTTGCTGGAGGCACTGAGGGAGAACAGAAGGTGGCCAACCCTCCAGCCTGAAGTGGTCAGCAAAGGCTCTTGGAGGGGTGGGGAGGCGGCTGAGCTGGGGTCCCACTGTCCCATCCTCCCCGGGGCCCCTTCATAGCTGCTGTCACCAAGGTTGATCTGTTTCTCCTCCAGGGTTTGTGAAGAATAAGTGCGGCCTCTTAAAATCCTGTGCAGCCAACTTCTTTGCATTTAAAATGAACAGTGGGGCCGCCAGCGTTGTGGGTCCCACCTTGTGCTTCGAAGATGAACTGTAAGCACCGAGGAACTCCTATTTATTTCTTGCATTCTTTATTCATTGAGCTAGTGTTGGTTTACATTGTAGTTTGTATTTGGGGGGGTATAGGACCCCCCGCTTAAAGTATTATTGCTGTAGAGTACCCACCGCCAAAGTGCCTGTGCCCCACCACCTTAGTCCATCTCCCCTCTGGATTCCTCAGTTCTGTAGATCAGCCTCTGCAAAGGCAGAGGCTGCAGGGGCAGGCCTGCCCTGAGGCACCCTCAGAGAGGTCTGTGCTGAGAACATTCCCACCCCCTCCTCCCCCCCGCCCCAGATGGAGAAGGAGCATTTTCCCCAGGATACCACAAAACATGGGCATGAACACTGGCAGGCAGGAACACAACTGGGGTCCCTCTGGGCATCCCAGAGGTCAGAGGATGGCAGCAACCTTCTGTGTTCTGCCTTCCATGTGACCCTGCCTGCCAACACCTCAGAACCCCAAGTGGGCATCTTCCCTCTTCTCTGAGCAGACTGTTCTGGTCCAAACATGCCATGAGAGAATCCTCAGAGATCCCAGCCACGGCTCATTGCCAGGAGACAGCAGGTGGCCCGCATTATTCCGTGTGTTTCCTGATGCTTTTGCACGGTGCCGGCTAGGCCCATGTGGAGCTCCAGAGTCACAAAAGCAGGACCAACGGTTATGTTTTGTCTTTCTTCTTCAGGATCATGAGTCCTGTAAAAGATAATGTGGGCAGAGGCCTGAACATCGCCCTGCTGAATGGTGAGTTAGCGATTCACTGCCCCCACCCAGACAGCCCCAACATGTTTCCGCACTGGAAAAGGGAGGTGCTGAGGGAGGTCATTGCTCCTTTATTCAACCAACATTGCCTCAGCTCCTGCCACATGCAGGCATCAATCCCGTAGTGCTCAGGAGGGATGCCTGGTTGGCCTAAAGGATCTGATGCTGTTCTGCCAGGCTCCTGCCCTTTGCATCTACCTCAAGAGGAGATGCTCCTTCTGTGAAACATGACCCCATCCTCAAACCACCCTAGCTCACACCAATGCACAGGGTCAACCAATGGCAATGTAACATCACAAGTCAAGTGCATACCTTCATTCATTCATTCAATAAATATCAAAAGCAGCTACTATGGGCCAGGCCCTAGACAAGGTACTGGGGATCAGCCATGAACTAGAAGGTTTCACAACCCCTTTGGGTAGCCATGAAGTTACAATCAATCACAATGTGATGAATATCTGTGGAAGAGAAGGAAGCACAGCTACAGAAGCTGGGTGTGGAGGCAGTCAGGGAAGGCTTCCTGAAGGAGGCAATAGATGAGGTCTGAGAATAGTTGGGGTTGGCCAGGAGAAAAGTATGGAGGTTCCTTCCAGGCAGGGGCAACATTATATAGGGAGCAGGGAAGGGAAGAGAAAAGAGAGGCACTTAGGGGTATGGGAGGGGGGCATACAGGTTCTTTCTGGCTGCAATATGGAAGCTGGCAGTGTTAAGAAACAAGGCAGTGGGTGGGCTGCTAAGAAGGGAATTTGAAAACGCTTTGAGGAGGGCCTGAGGGCCAGATGACATTTCAGAAAACTTCTTCCAGCTCAGAGTAGGGAGGCTGGAGGCAGAGAGATGGTGGAGGGGTTGGGGAGAGTGGGGAGGAAGCCCACAGTCTCACTAATTCTTCATCTCCAGCCTAATAACTAAGAGACCAACTGCAGGTAATGACTGAAACAGGGACACTTCTTAGGAGAGAGTGGGGCTTAAGGGGCCACAGAGGACAGGTAGTCTGGCCCCAGTCAAGACCCTCCCCTCTGCCTCTAAGAGCCATTTCCTGGGACAAGGGTCAGAGCAAATGAGAAAAAAGGCACAGCAGACACTTAGGGACATGGTAACAGCTGTGTGTGGCACAACCACATGACTGCACTTAGGAAGTGACAGGTTAAGTGGAACCCTGGCCTTGCCAACTGCAAATCCCTGCACCTTGCTCCTTCAGAAGCCAACTCCCCTCTGCCAAGGAATCCTCTGGTTCAGAGGAGAGGAGAGGTCAAGGTCTGAAGCAAAGACGGAGCCTTGCCTGGAGTGGGGTGAGAGGGCAGCTGTGCCAACTTCCTAGGGGCCCAGGAAAGGCCAGGAAAGCAGGAAAAGAGGCCTAGTTCTCTTCAGTGGCATGTGGGGTGCTCAGCGTGGTCTCAGAGTTACTAGTTCCCAGGTTCTTGAGCTCTCCAAGAAATAGAAATAACAGGGATTCTGGTCTTGCAGGTAGCAAATGAGAATTTATTAAAACTTATGCAGTTTAGCCTAAGGGACAGGGTCTGTATGCTGCTTCCCAAGAAAAGGGTGGAGGCTCCATTTAAGCAGTTTTAACCCAGCGTAACATAATTAGGGGGCTGGAGTCCGTTCTTTCTTCTTCTTTTTCAGGGGGTCATTTCATCTCTTGAACTCGATCTTCCCATGCCTGTGACCTCTAGCCAGTAATATGGTGGATTCTGTAGCATCAGCCTAGAGGGATGTTAGCCTAGGGGTGTATTCATTGTGAAAACTTTATTTTAGCTAAAGTATGTATTGGGGAAAGTTTCCTTCCTAGAGGTAGGGACGGTCACCATCTGATTGTGGGTGGCCTGACCTGGTCTCACATCTCCAGTGGAGAAAATGCTACTTTCTAGTTAATAATGACTTGGTTGGCCTCAGCCTGAGTCAATATCAAGGATCATGGAGCTTCTGGAGACTCACAGGACACAAGAGCATTCTGGGCCTACCAGACCCCAGAAGACTATAGGAGCCCCAGTTTGCATTGACTGTCCCCCACAATCTGCACTCATCCTCTGCCCCACCCACCTACCCTAGTGAGGAAGGCAGGAACAGGCTGGATCCTCAGCTGCCCAGGCTGAACCGCGCCAGTTGCTCTTCCCTCAAGTGGGCCGCTACTGGAGAAAGCCTCTTTGAATAGTCTCTGATTGCTTGGACTCAGATGAGGGCCTTCCTCCCGCCCTTCACAAAGTGCAAAATAAAAAAAAAAAACCACTAATATCATAAAATGCTAACTGAGCACTTACTGCGTGCTAGTTTCCTTTAACTTCCTCACCTTGCTACAGTGGATCAACATCCCCGTGTTGCAGGTAAGACTTGGGGGCTCAAGGAGTTTAGGCGACTTGCCCAAGGATACACAGCCAATGGAATCATCTAGATAGATTTGATCCTGGATCTGGCAGAACCCAGATCTTAATCACTCAGCTGAAGTATGTCCTTAACTACAAATGTCTCCAGGCAGGTTCACAGCACCTACCCCTGCCAGCTGTGGAGAAGCTAACAGCTCACTGTCCGGCTGCAGGCCTCACCTGTACAATGAACAAACAACAGTTTTAAAAGGATTGCTAAACATTAACCTTCTTACCCTTTCAGGGGAGCAGTGGTTCCTTGAAATTGTTCAAACTTAGTTCCTCCCCCTAATTCTAGAAATTTCCAAGTGCCCCAGGTGAGCTGAGGTGCCCCTTGGGTTGGACTTAAGTGACTCTGAGAACTTGGAGGAGCTGCAGAGTGAGCAGCCCCCAGGAGAACTACCAAGGCTCAGGTCCTAATAATCCCCACCCTTTTCAGAAATCTGCAAACTGCAGTGGGGGAGGGAGAGAAGGGGAAAATGTAGTCTCCATCCCCTCTGCAACACCTCCATCTAGTGGTGCCATGTAAGAACTGCAGCATTTGTCCAGGACACCTGGTCCCTGTAGAACTTGGCCCCCTTGTAAAAACCACAAGCCACAATTCAGATTACCAGACTCAGGACACTAAGTCATTGAGCCCACTGCAAAGCCCTTTGCTTCAAGAATTGGAGGGCTCAAATTGCAGGTGTCTTATTTAACGCAGGAATAATGATGACGATTGTATTTTGATGACTTATTTTGCTGCTAAAATTTATCTCATGTGCTTACTGTTTAAAATATATCTAATTTGAAGCCCATTCTATGGACACAAAAAAATAACATCAAAATTGCATGGTGAAGGATAGACTTGGGCTTTCCATGGTGAACTTAATGCAGTGCCTGAAAATTGTATAATGTTACCATACAGTGTTACTTCAATTTAAAAAGTGAAGACCAGAATGCTAAATTGTGGGTTAGGAAATGACCAGGCAGAACACAGACCTACACTGGTTCAATCCCATGCATTTCCAGAGAGCCCACTACACTATGTTCTAGTACCTCCCAGATCAGCCCAATCATCATGTACCTACTTTAGTCCTGTACACTTTCTGCAGCACCTGACTTTATTCTAGTCTTATCCTATTTTTAGATCTTAGTCTAAAGAGTAGCCTCTTTCTGGAAAATGACAGGCAGACTGACACATCACAGGAAATAATAGTTCCACTCTCTTATCCCTTAGGAACCACGGGGAAGATGCTGAAACAAGACTGTTTTGACATGTACGCTGGAGGTAGGCATCTCTGTTGGCACTGAAGTCGGGTGGATTGAGCTACTTCCTGTGGCAGGAGAGCCATGAGGGTGCTGGGGTGTTTGGCTTGTGTTTCCATCGGAGACAACCAGAAAGAGGCAAGGTGGGGCTTAAAGATCAGGCTGCTGCCTTTGAAATTCTGCTGTCTTAATTGGGCTCTCCAAGATGCAGACCCTGAGGCAAGGGTTCAAGTGCAATGTTCATTCTCAAGGGTTGGCACTATGGAGTTGGGGAGACCGGGAAAGGAGGCAGCCAGCACAGCAGGGTATCAAGCCATTGAACACTGCGGCAGTTGTAACTCCAGAGCCAGTGTCATGTCAAATGCATGCCTCAGAGATATCCTGTAGGGGCAAGGGAGGTGCCCCAAATTCCTTGGCATCTCCTAGCACGTCTGACCTGCCCCAGGATGCAAAGTAAGATCTGGAAGCCAGAGCAGACTTTCAGGCAAAGAAACCCCCAGGACTGGCTATTGGGCATCCAGGCTATGTACACCAAATTGCCAAGGATAAGAGCACGTGGCCCAGTTTCCTCTAGGTAACGGGTATCTTCTTTCAAGACACAGGGGCCTCTGCCAGGCCTCAGGAGAGAATCAAAGCCTCCCAAGCTTTATCCCAGAAAGGATAACTCAGATTGCAAGATCATGGATGGAGTATCTTTTCTGCTCTCTCTGCATAGACATGCTTCTGAGCTTCTATCTGCACATGACCCCCCTTTAGGAAGTCACTGTCCTCCTGGCCCTTAGCATAGCCCAGTGATGAGTCACTGACCTGGGCTGGAAGCTGGTTCATCTAAGTTCCCAGCAGCAGCTTCTTCACTCACAGGCCCCCAAACAAAGCTGTAGTTGTGGGTGAGATTGACAACAAGCCCCACCCCTCTGCCAAACCTTCCAAACCAGGATAAATCACTCCTGGGCCCAGTATGCACCCACTGTCCAGCTGGCAACTGAACCTCCCTCCAACATATTTTTGCTCAACCATAGAGCAAAAATGCATGGGGCAGCCCTTTGCAGAGGGCAGCGCAGCCCTGCAAGGATTGGGCCCAACCCCTCTTCAGAGTGCTGTCTCTCTCCCCTTCCCCACCATCACAGGGCCCTGGGGGCTCAGGTGTCACCTCCCACTCCCAGGAGGTTGCTAGTGGAGTGGACAGGGCCCTGCAGCTGCCAGACAATGGGCTCTCTTTCTTCTGACTTCCCCAACTTTGCCTCCACCTCCAGGGAAGACCTCCCCTACTGAGCCCACCTACCACATGAGCCTAAGAGGGAGACAGGCAGCAGGCACAGAGGCCAGAGGCCCACTTGGCTTTGCAAACAAATGAGATACAATGGGAATCTACTGTCCTGAAGCCAGGGCTGGGGAATATTTAGAAGGTACTCTGTGGTGCCAGCTTCAGCCACAGGAAACTGCGATTCTGGGCTCCAAAGGATCCCCCCAATGGCAGTCCTTTCTGGTGGGGGCTGCAAACCAGATGTGCCAACCAGAACCCAGCTCCAAGATGCACTAAGGCCTCTTCTCCGGGTATGTCCCAGAGCTGCAGAAGCCCCAGGCGGTGGCTGCTGAGGGGAAGGTACATGGCTGCAGCCTGGACAGGCACATGGGGGTGTTCACTTGCAGGTGTGCAAAGCACCTTCTAGTGCACAGGGAGCTGGGGCCAAGGACAGAGAAGAGAGCATGGGCCATGGGCTGAGGGCAGAGGCCTTCACTTATTCTCTGCCTAGGATCCTTCAGAGAACTGGGGTGCCCTAGGCCAGGTTATAGAAAGAGGTCCAGTCTCCAGAGTCAGAGATTTCAGCCTGTGTGACCAGAGGCAGGTGACTCCTCATTTTTTTTAGAATTAAATATTTATTTATTTATTTATTTAGTGTATGTGTGGAAGAACTGGGGTGTAGGTCAGAAGTACGATGGGTGAGAGGATTCACCAGAGACAGAGTAAGAAACAGAACAGGCAGATTGACCAAAGTACGCTGCTGAAGGAAGCAGTTGGCGAGACAGGAGAGGTCTGCTACGCCATGTGGGTTAACTCCCTGGCCGGGGATCGAACTCAGGTCATAGCATTGATAGCAGTAAGACTTAACCCCTAGGCCACCAGGGAGGTGATACCTCCTGAATCTCAATTTCGTCATCAGTAGAATAGAGCCAAGCGTCCGCGTCCTATGACTGATGTGAGGATTAGGTGACAAACTGCAATGACTGGCTGGTGGAGCGACCCAGGAATTTTTAGTTTTCTCCCTTCCCATCCCTCCTCCCTGACTCCAACCATGTGGTTGAGTTGCTGGGGGAGGGTAGCATCTGGCAGAATGAATAAAGGAAAAAATAATTCAGAGGATGAAATTAAGTTTGATAACGGCTTATTAAGAACAAGGACATAACCATGTTGTGGGGAACAGGAACAGAAGTGTCTCAAGACCAAGTCATCCCTTCCCACAAGACACCAAAAAGGATGATGACTTTTTAAAATGAGAAGATAATTAACAGAGGACACACTTCATTTTTTCCAAATATGTCCTCTCTGTCCAAGACAAAAGTGAGATCTTGATAATCTGCTAATGGACTTTCAGAACTCCCACTTTTTGTCTGCAAAGCTCATTTTGGGAATGCGGCTGCTGTGGAGGTTGGTCACAGGCTTGTCACTGCCTGGCGGTGGCTGGCCTCACCCTGATGATTCTCCCCCAAGGGCTCTTAGACCCTTTGTTCTCACCCCCACCCCATCACCCCCACCCCCACCCCCACATACACACATAAGAATTGCAGATGTTGGGCCTCCCTGGTGGCGCAAGGGGTTAAGCACTGCACTATGACGCAATCCGCAGCCTCTGCAGCACGAGTTCGATCCCCTACCAGCCAGGGACCAACCCACATGGCGCAGCAGACCTCTCCTGCTCTCCTGTCTCGCCCGCTGCTCCCCTCAGCAGTGCCTTCGGTCTGTCTGCCTGTTCTGCTCCCTGCTCTGTCTCTGGTGAATCCTGTCACCTCCCCCCCACCCCCCACCCCCCGCATCTCTGGCGGGTACCCCAGCTCTTGCATGTATAAATAAATCTTATAAAAAAAAATTCACAGGTGTCCAGAACCCACCCCAGACCACCTGGGTGAGGGGCCCTCCTGCACTGAGCTCTCCCCAGGACAAGGGCGACAGAGCTTCCCCGGGCGCCTCCTCTGATGGAACTCGGGGTTGGTCTCCAGACCCGGCAGCAGGAATAGAATGAGAATGACCGACTGTGTTTCCCCTAGATGATGAGTGCTTTTCCTTCCTCCCCCAGATCCTGCTTCCCTGGTGAAATTCCTTAAAGAAATTCCGGAGGGCGTGCTGGTGATGGTGGCCTCCTACGACGACCCAGGGACCAAGTGAGTGGGACCCTCATGCCAGGCCACCCTTGGTGACGCCAAGCAAACATTCACGTCCCCAGGGCCCCTCCCACTCTCCTACATGCCCCATCTTCTGTCAACTTCTCCTGAAGAAATAACCAGACAGTGGTGCACACTGTGGCTGGGGTGGGGGTGGGGGGGCCATCACTGGCTCAGTCACAAAAGTGGAGGCTGGAAACACTCCCTGTCACCTGAGAGCCGATGGCTACAGAAATTGTGACGTGCCGTGACAGAGGGCCTGTTATATATATGACAGGATAGACAGCCTCGAAAATGATGAGGCTGAGAATACTTAAGCACAGAGAAGAATGCCTACCCTTGGGGGTGGGGAAAAGTTAAGAAAGAATGTTCTTAGAGTGCATGGCAGGGAGATATGAAGAAAATACATTAGCATTTTCCAATGATTATGTCAAGGGGGTGAGATGGTAATTTTTGGTTACCCTGTGACCAGAATGAACGTATATTGTTCATTGTGAATGTCTATCACAGTGTCCAAATGAATGTATATTACAAGTGGAAGCAGAAGGAAAACCTTCTCAACACCTCTCAGCCCCTCTGAGTGGTCTTTAGAGGAGAGTCCTTGTGGTCCTGCCCAGTTTCTCCTGCAGGGGACACAGCTGCTGCACAGCAGGGGGAGAGGGCAGCCCAGTATGGGGAAGCTCACCCTTCTCCCCTCGCCCCACCTCATGGCTTTCTCCTCCTCTGCAGAATGAATGATGAAATCAGGGCGCTCTTCTCCAAATTGGGCAGTAAATATGCAAAGGAAATAGGCTTCCGGGACAGCTGGGTCTTTGTAGGGGCCCGAGACATCAAAGATAAAAGCCCCTATGAGCTGGTAAGTTCTTGGTGGCCTCCCCAAGCCACTAAAGTGGGGTGGGTAGTGTGCTAGGGATAGGTGGGGTGGACTGGGGTGGCTTGGGAAGGGCACACAGGGCAGTGTGGGGAGGACCATCCCAGAGGTCAGGATGGACCAGCTGGCCAGTCCCCCAGGAGTAAGTGGTCTTGACCTTTCTTCAAAGAGGTGGGTCATGTATAGCTATATAGATAAGTACCAAAAAGGAGAAAGAAGGATGAAGTGAGGGATGGAAGAAAGAGAAAGGAATGTAGAGATGAGAGCTCTGTGATTGAGCAGGAGAGCCCAAAGCGAGGAGCCTAGCTTCTGCTCCCAGCCATGACCTTAGCCAAGCCCCTTGTCCCCTAGGCCTCGGTCTCCCCACCTGTAACAGGGAGGTTTTGGACCAGGGGAGCCTCAAGGCCCTTTCTAGGTTCCCTGTGGAGTTGAGGGACTTGCACCAAGAACAACACACAGCAGAACCTCCCTGAGTATGTGGAAGAAGTAGGAAGGGTCCAGAATATGGGAGTGCACAGTCACAACCTGGGGTGTGGGGGGGGGGGAAGCAGAGGAGTCTGAGAGGCCCCCAGAAGTGGAATTTGAGAAGCACTCATAGGAGGAAGGCCCCCAGGAAAATGCTGTTACACACACATACACGTACATACACACACACTCACAGACACACACTCACACACACATATACAACACCAAGGCAACCATCCCTGCATCCCCAGCTCAGAGCAATTCTGGAAGCTGGGAAAACTGGCCAGGCCTTGCCCAGCTCACAGCAGTCCAGTCTCCGCTGGTGAGATCATTCCTTTCTTCCCAGATACCACGATGGGGATCTCGATCCTTCATACACAAAGGGCTGTTGAAGAGAACAAACTCTGCCTGAAGGCAGTGGGAGTCAGGGGAGGCTTAAGCAGCAGAGTAACAAGAGCAGACTGATCATAAAAAAGGCTAGCAATGGCAAGCACTGGCTCTGTGCAGGCATAGCCAAGCTGGTCCCGTGCAGGGTCTTATTTAACATCACAGACCAGGACCCAGAGACATAGGGAGGTGCCAACCAGCTTGCCCAACCAGAAGGCCTTGGGCTACTTAGGTCTGCCTGCCTCCACTAGCAGTTCCAGCACTGAGAGTTTGAGAACTGCCTCCCTGGCTGAGCGTGGAGAAGGAGGTGGAAGGAGAACAAGGCCGGGGGCTGATGCTATCACCAAACAAGAGAAACATGGATGGGACAGGGGCTGTTGTGGGCAGAGAAGACAGTCAAGGGCCCCCTGTATTCCAGGAGGGCCACCATGGGGGCTGTGAGGGGGCTGCCTTGTCTGAAAAATGTTGCCTCTGTTCATATGTGTATGTTTCTAAGAGAATGAATCAAGGTAATTAGAAAGTACAAAGGAGAGGATTCTGTTACTCCCTGGGAGCGAAGGGCACAGGATGCAGGGGCCAGAGGCTCAGGACTCCCTGCGGGAAGCACTGGGGCAGGACTACCTAGAAAAAGTTTGAGGCTGCACTGTAGGGGTGGCTCTGCTCTTTCTTCAAGCGTTGCTTCTGGAGCCCAAAATTCAGGGCCAGGACAGCAAAGAGGAAGTGTAGAGAAAAGTCAGTTCCATCTTTGTCTCACGCTTAAGATCAGCTGGTTGGGACGAACCAAAGGGCACGACATGATTAAAACTGCACATGGAAACTGATTTTTAGAGAAGTAGTTATCTAGAACTTTTTGCTAAAACTTCTTGTGTAGGTTAGCCACAATTATTCCACGGTAAATTTTTGCCATTTTTTTTTTTAAGTTAGAATTTTTTTTTTAAAGATTTATTTATTTATTTATACAGCACTGGGTAGAGTCAGAAGTGCAGGAGGGTGAGAGAATTCACCAGAGCCAGCGCGGGGAGCAGAGCAGGCAGAAGGACCGAAGTACACTGCTGAGGGGAGCAGCGGGCGGGAGGAGAGGTCTGCGCGCCATGTGGGACCCTCCTCTGGTGGCCGGGGAGCAGCCGGGGATCGAACCGGCACTGCAGAGGCTGCGGGCAGCTTCGCAACCCAGCGCTCAACCGCTGTGCCACCGGGCGGCCCTGAAGACTTTAGGTTTTAAAGCATAATGCAAACGCAGGTCTGAATCCAAGACTGCCCCACTCCCGCCCCCTACCCCTCTACCATGGTTGATGTTTCTCTCTCTTCTCTCTCCCTAGTACTTAAAGAACCACCCAGACTTCAACAAATACGATGGCTGGCCGGAAATGCTAGAGCTGGAGGGCTGTGTGCCCCGGAAGGTATTTTAGGGTGGATGTGGCTCTGCCTATGTGAGGACCTGAAGAAATGCCCCCTGACTTGGGAATCGGAGCCCAGGCTTCAGGCCTGGACTGCAGGAGCTTGAGGAGAAGGGAGAGGAGCCGCAGAATGGAAATTGCTGAGGGCCCCCACTCTGTGTGCTTTCCTCTTAAGAAACAAAATCCTCCCAGGACTGAGGCCCCCTGCAGGTGGTCATCTGTGGAAAGAACAGGTGTGTCTCCCGTGGGGACTGCTGACTGGTGCTCTGCCCACACCTGAGCACAATTAAATTTTATTTTTGCTGATTTTTGCATGAACTTTTTGAGTACTCCATGTGCTCGTTTCCCCCTGGGGTGGACTGGTTCAGACTGGGTTTGCCTGGACCATGAGTTCAGATAGGCCAGTGGCAGCCTTGGGCAAGCTGTTAGGTAGCTGGGAAGATCAAGCTCATAGGGTTTCATTCAGGCCTGAAAGGATCTGTTGTTCCCACATAGCAGTCACCGGAGGACTCCTAGTGTTGGGGGTGCGGTGAATTCCTGCTGTGTTAGACCCATAGCAACAGAGAAAGCCAGAGGAACAGATGCGGAGGGCACTGTCTTCACTGGCTGTTTCAGGGAGAGCTGGAGGAGGCAGGTGGTGTGAGAATGGCCAGAGCAAAAGGAAGCTGCAGGGGGACACGGGGGAATATACCCTCTTGTTTTCTGTACCTTTCCCCTCCACATACCCCCCACCCCCCCCGCACACTCCACCCCCACCCTCCTGCTATAGTCCCTGAGATGAGTTTCCAGTGCAGGCAGTATGTTTGGGAAATGATTCCAAAATCCAGAGAAGCAGGACTATAAGTCAGGGAAGGGGGCCTGCAATGAATGTGTGGACCTAGCTTCACCCCACAGGAAGACCATGCCTCAGAAATCTCTTAAAGGGAGTGAGCTGGGCACTTATACACCAACTCCCATCAGTCACTGGAGGACTGCTGGTTTTAGGGGTGCAGGGAATGCCTGGGTGCTTCTTCTGCCCTGCAGAGGAAAGGACTGCTATCTGTGGCTTCCCAGTCCTCAGCCAAGAGATATTGACACCACTGGCCTGCTGGAGGGGGACAGCCTGAGAGAGATGGTGCTAAGACCTTGCCTGGGGTCTCTGAGAAGCGCCTGGGGGGGTGCCCTAGCCAAAGTCCTGGAAGGGGGTCACAGGAGCAGGAAAACATAGGTGCACAGGCTCCTGGAGTGTGCCAAGGAGACTGCAAGGCTCATGAAGCTACCCCAGCCCCCAAGCCCAACAGCAGAAGCTGAAGTGCTGTGTGCACTGGTGACATGGGACTCTGAGTTCCCAAGCCCTGGGGACAGGCAGGACTTTATTATTTTTTCTATCATTGTTCATTTTTAAACAATATTTGCTTCCCCCCACCCCCTCAGGTGTAGTCCTCATAGAGTTTCCTTCACCAATGCACCCATGCACCATCACCTCAGTCCCCTGTGCGCCTCCCTCCCTCCCTTTGCTGCCTCTCCCTCCTCCTCCCCTGCAGGATGTCTCTGATTTATAATTGTCTGTTTTGTTGTGTTTTGTATTATTTTTCCCCCTGATGTCTTATTTGGTTCCCCTATATTCGTCCTATAAGTGGGGCGAGCAGGATGAGGAAGGGGAGGCAACCACACAAAGGGGCACTTGCAGATGAAATCCCAGCTTCCGGGGCCTCCCTGATAGCTCAAGGGGTTAAGATGCAACCTATGAAGCTATCCGTACCCACTGCAGCACCAGTTCAATCCCCGGGCAGGGAGCTACCCACATGGCGCTGCAGACCTCTCCTGTCTCGCCCACTGCTCCCCTCAGCAGTGTTTCAGTCAATCCGTCTATTCTATTCCCCATTCTGTCTCTGGTGAATCCTCTGACCACCCCACACACACCTCTGGCCTGTACCCCAGTTCTGTATGCAAAAATAAATAAATCTTAAAAAAAAAAATCCCAGCTTTCATTTGATCCCAGGAATGTGAATTATGCCCCATGGTTGCCCTGGCTGCATTATGGAGAATGGAGTGGAGGCAGGGAGGCCAATGCAGAGGCTGCTGTATTAGCCAGAGAGAAGGCAGTTACCTGGACCAGGATTGGCATGAGGATGGATCAATGGGAACTAGTCTCAGGGATATTCAGGGAGTAAAATGGGGACTGACTTTCTCATCATCAGGATGGACAAAGTTTCAGGGATCTCTGAAAGCTACTTGTATGCTCAGAATTTGAGTCCTGTATTCTCTACCCCCTCCTAGTCAATATGCCACCCCTCCCTCCCAGGCATGAGGATGGGGTGGTGATTAGGGATTTGATTTCTTAATATATAAATTTATTTTTTTTATTTTCTTACATCATTGTTCATTTTTGTACAATATTTGATTTCTCCCCCTCAGGTGTAGACCCCATAATTCTCCCACCACCATGACATCCATGACCAACACCGTAGTCCCTTGTGCTCTTTATGCCCCTGTTTTGACCCCTCACACTCACCTTCCCCTGCTGTAAGCCTCAGATCTAAAGGTTTGCCTGCAAGTTTTGTCTTTGTCCAGGGATTGGTCTCTGTTCCCTCAGGCACAGTGAAATCGGTCCAGCAACAGCTGTCATTCTTGTCCTCGCCAGTAGGTGGCAGCCCAAGCTAGAAAGGAAGGGGTGGTGGTTGTACTGGACTGTACCTGGAACTTGCCAGGGGCAGTGGATTTTATCATCAGCATTATTAACAGCTTCAGAGCAGCACCCAACTTCTGTGGTGACTCGCTACTGTCCACATATGCTCTGCACAGAGCTTTACGTGGATTACCTCATTTCATCCTCACAGCTCCAGGGGTGGAGCCATTGTTACCTCCTTTTACACGCGAGGAAAATGACTCAGAGAGGTCAAGTGACTTGTTCAAAGTCACACAGCTGAGGAGCCACAGAATAAAGACTGCATGCCTGTCTTGTTTCCCTTACATGAATCAGAATCAGAACATGAATCAGAACTACTCAGAAACACAGGCCCTAAAACTACTTTGATTTAAAGTACTTCACTGCCCCACCTCCTCCCAGCCTTCTCTTTCTCCTCCCGAATGCCTCCAAAGATTCTTCAAACTTGCTCAGGACCTCCACGCCAGCATCCTCAACTTTCGCCATCATTGCTTTGGAAGAGATGGAGATGCAGTGGATTTGGGAGATTTGGAATTTCTCTTTCTAAACCCTCTCATATTTTGTATGCCTTGCTTCCTTCCACCAAGTGGTGGTTCATACCCATATTGCAGACTCTAAGAGGTGTGCCCAGACCACACTGGTGGGGGGGGGGAGGTGTATTTAAAGCACCTGCTCTGTGCCAGGCACTGTACTAGGCTCCAGGGTGGGGGGGGGCGGGGGACCACCCCCCCATTCCTTCTGCCCACAGCATAGGGTTCAAATGTTGCATTCGGGACCCATAACCCACCAGAAATCAAGATTCATACCTTCAGCCAGTTGAGGCCTCCAGTCAACCAGGCTTTCGGTACAGCTTATAAGTCTTATTTCAGCATGACTCCAAGCAGATGGAGAAAATGAATAAATGTGTAAAATTCCTTTTCTCTCCTCCCACCCTACCAAGAGCCAAGCTGGTGGATAATTATGGGACAGCTGCCAAAGGAGTCTGATCTTCAGGGGTGACTTACGGCATTTTTACTCTTCTGGCTGAATGCCAATTAATCCTTGCCCTTTATAATTTCATGGGTGCTCACCTGAATGCAGGAAATTGGAAGCTGCATCCCGGTCATATCTGGAACAGAGGGGAAAATGGGGAAGTCAAGAATAGGAAAGTCAAGGGTGAGCCCAAAAGAAGGGCAGCAGGAAAAAGCCTTTTTTGGGGGGGAGGGGGGACTTAGCTGGGTCTTAGATGATGGGGAAATACAGCAACAATAGTAACAGCATTAATCGCCATGCTGTGAGCATCTGCTCGGAGTCAGGGCTGTGCTAAGCACTCTTCATACTTACACTATTTCATTTAATCCTCCATCATTTATTCATCCACTCTAACCACATTTATTTGAGCAACTGCAGTGTCTGGTTGTCCCCAAAACTGATTGTTTTGGACTCGCCAACGGGCAGTGGATTTATCATCCGTATCAACAGCCTCATCAGTATTCGCAGCACCCAGCTTCTATGGAGAACCGTTGTTGTCCAAATATGCTGTGTACAGAGCTACGTGAATTACCTCATTCCATCCTCGCAGCCCTTGGTGGGGATCACTGTTATATCCCCTCGAGTCCAGTGGAAGATTTTCAAGCAGGGAATGACAGGACTTGATTCATGCTTTAACTAACTGCTGGCTTCAGCCACCCACACGCCACCCCTTTCACTCTCAGCACCCACCATCCACACACAGAGATGAGGAAAGTGGGACCCAAATTAAAGCATGTCCCCCAGATCACACAACTGTGAAGATGTGAAGAAGAGTCTGACCCAAGACCAAGGTGATTCCAGGCTCAGTCTGACTCCATACTGGCAACAGAGAAGTTAGGGGGTGGCCAGTGAGGAGGAGGGTGGCTGCCGGCAGGACTCTGAGAACTTGGCCTCAGCGTGGAATCGGCCTCCAGATAGTTTCCTGGCCTGAGCCCAGACCAGAGGCCCTCGAGACCTCCCACCCGATACACTGCCTGGGTGAATGAAGTGTTCTGCTCTCGGAGTCTCTGCTCTGGGAAAGCCCCAGGCCCACGTGTCCTCAAAGATCCATTATTAACATAGTTGTTCAGCTGAAGTTTACATCCCTGTGCACTCCCGCCCTGCACCCGCCGCCCCACGCAGCCTCCACTGTCTGGATCCTGTTTGCCTGGTGAGAAGGCCAAGTCCAGCCCGCTGGGCTGACAGAGGTCACTGGCCAGGCTGAGCTGCGGACTGTGTTGTGAGCGTACTGCCTGACTCTCCCCCACCCTGGCCACCTCAGTTTCCCTTCCTGAGAGAGGCAGGAGTCCAGGAAGAAAGGAACTGCGGGGACCACAGGAGGACACGTGGGACTTCTGGGGACACTGGCCCCTCTGTCAGGATCAGTCACCCTAAGCCTGCCCGAGGAGTGCTGGGCTTAGGAGCAGCTGTGAAAGCCGTCTTTGTGCCCAAGGAGAATGAGCTGCGAGAGGATCGGGGCCCTTAGCTTGGGGAACCCCTTGGGCCCCTCCTGAAATCAGGACCAGAAGAAAAGACCCCCTCGCCTGGCCCTCCGAGGCCCACCCAGGCCCAGCGCCCACTTCGTGCCATGGGAGCAGCCCAAGGGAAGAAGGTAGGAGTCCCCCGAGTGTCCTGCTTGGCCCTGGACCTGGGAAGGGAGATTGGATCTACTCGGGGGAGGGGCTCACCCATCTGGGCCCCTTCCCTGAGAGAATAGCCAAGATTTGTATCTAGAAGTCTGGCTAGGGCTCAGGGCAGAGCCCCCAGAACAAACCTGGGAGCTGCCCAGTCTCTAAGGCTCAAGTCTTCTGCACAAACCTCTCTACTGCTCTGCATACAGACTCCCTGACCACCCAGCTCCCTACACAAGGGGAGTGTGGGCACAGAGGGGTGCAGGCGCTAGATGAAAACTAATGCTCATTATAATGAAGTTGGCTAACTAGCTGTTACCTGATGTAGGGCTGCGGGCAAGTTATTGGCATTTTTCTCTAAATTCCTCACCAATAGAATGGGGAGAGCAGTCACTACCTCAGAGGTCATGGTGAGAATGAAATTAACGGAAATCAGTAATGTGCTTGAAACAGTGCCTGGTACACAGTGGGCTATATAAGCTATGCTGTCATTATTAGAATTCTACTTATTTTCATCCATCACCTTCTGCATCTGAACTCTCAGCTGGGAGCCTGCAGACAGCACCAACAATTAGTGCTTCTGAAAGTATGGTCTCTGGATCCCTGTGTGGGCTTCAAAGATGGGGCAGGGAGGGGGCTTGTTGAATAGTCACCTACTTGAATAGTCACCTAGACCTCTTGGCTCAGAGTCTCTGGGGAGGTGAATTTATTCACCAGCTCTCCAGGGATTCTCATACATGTTTGTGGTCCACAGGGCGCAACACTGTGGTCCCAGCGGTGTGGTCAGGATGCCCAGGTGCCCGCTCCCCAGCTCCCTACCATTGGAAAAACTGAACCCCTCTGGATCTTGGCTCCTCTTGTCTGTAAAATGGGGCTGCTTCCCATGGCCTCATAGGAGGTTCCATGAGATGATGGTGCCTTCATAGTGCTTAGCACTGACACCCAGGGGGTCCCAATAAACAGGGATCTCCAGGCCTTAAACAACTCCTGATGAGCTATATGACAGAGTAGGAAACTGAGGTTTGGAGACAAGAAGTGATTTCTTAGCCAGGGTCATGCAACTAGTGGAGGAGAGAGTGGGATTTTGACTGTTTTGCTTGGCTCTAAACTTTCTGTTGACCCAGCCCATCCCATATTTTTCAAATTTAAAATAAAATACATTATGGGCCCCATGAAGGAAGCTCTCTGAACTTCACCTGCAAAATGAAGAGTGATGGGCTAGATAACCCCCATGGGCCTCCTTGTGCTGGCCTCCACTTCAGCCTCTCTTTATTTCACATGTAGTCCAGCCTGGAGGGTGCTGCCTGCCCCAAAGTCCCCGGAATTACATTGTCCTAAAAGTTTGATATCCTGGGGCTGTTGCCAGCAATGCTCACTCCTGCCTGCAGGGGTCAGTGTGGGCCACCAGCTAGGGATCAGGGCTGGTAGATTATCTGACACAACACCCTCCTTCTACACCACCCAGGGGGTCCCAGAGCTACCTTCCCAGTCCTGCCTTGAAGTCTGGCCACACCCATTCCCCTCTTCCAGAACACTCTTCCTGATTCTCCCCCCTCCCAGCAGAGAATGAGCTCAGCCTCTAGATCCTATCTGCTGAACGTGAATATGGAGGAAATGACCTTGGAGGCCAGTCCTAGAAAAGACCCTAGCAAGATCTAGCCCAAGAATGGCCAAATATAACCCATGTACTGCTTCTCCCAACTCCCTCACCCATGGCAGACATCACGAATCAATCCCTGCCATCTTTCCCATTAATCTAGATTACCTTAGAATCCTTCTCACATACCATCCATAACTACCCTAGCACAACTGGTATAGAAGTAGTACTCAGGTCAAAAGCCATGCCTATCCCAAGGCCTAGCCCTTTCCCCTATCACAGGGCAAAGCCCTCATTACACAAGGAGGCCACAGGTCCTCGGACAGCAATGCATCCAGGAAAAACAACTCCATGGGCCTCAGACACCAACTGAAGATTCAGAGACCAACAGGATCTGGGCATTCTACCCCAAGCACACCACTCAGTGCCAATGTCCCTCCCCCAGGAAGGGGACAGGCCTTTCATGGACCTGGGCTGTTCCTGGACAAGTCCAGGACCACAGGCCATGATCCTAATTCTACCTGATATTAAACTACCAAATGAGGTTAAATGACATCCTGATACTAAAAAGAAAATATTACTGATAACAGTGCACATGCATTGTCATTTTTGTATCAATTTTCTCACTAATTTTAAACAATTCTTGGAGGTAGGAATTTTAGCACCCCCAAAAATCAAAAGCATGGAGAGATTAAACAAGAAGCTCAAGGTCACCCAGATAGTAAGTGGTGGAGATGAGATTTGAGCTGTGAAGAGAGCCTGACCTTTTAACAATAAACTCCTCTGGCAGTGCACATGAAGGTGGGCTTTTAAGCTGGGTGTTCAAATCCCACCCAGGACCCCATCAGGGCTACTTGTTTATCTCTCTGAGCCTCAGTCTCCTCATCTGCATCTGTCAAATGGGAAAATGATTTCACCTCCCGCACCAGGAAGGGGTGAGGTACCTGGCACATATTAGGCACTCAGGGAAGGGTGCTGGTAATGTCACTGCTAGGTGCAATTTCTGCAGAGAGGGAGTTGTCTGTACCCCCAAGTTTATTAGAGTAACCCCTCAAAGGCGTGGACATTAGCATTTTCTAAAACATTTCTCCAAACCTAGTCATCATCCAGGTTTTCCGCTTCCCTGAGTGGATCCTGTGTTCTGACTCTGTTGATGTTTGCTAAGATGCTCATTGCTTTGCATTCATCTTCATTAGAAGAAAATTTCCCTGACTGAAACAAAAGGGGGAAGATATGGGAGCCACGGCTAAATTTGATAAATGGCCTGAAAGGGAGCGTTCATTCTTACGGAACCCAAAAGGCACACATCTGGCTGGGCCCACTGGCTTTCTAAACAATTATCCCTGCAGAAGATGGATGGGCCTGCCTGGCACCAGGGCCCAGGAGGGTTCCACTTACCCTGGCCCAGCTCAGGGGGCTGTGAGGACCTCGTTAGGAGGTTGCCGCCATCTGTGCCACCCTCCTCGCTTCCGTTCTGCCCACCTCAGACTTCTTCTCTGAGGGGAACTGAGGCCAAATTCCCCACTCCTCAGCATTGTGGCCTCCACAGCTGGGTTCCCAAAGAACTCCTGGGCTCAGAATACGGAGCTGGGGGACAGAAGGAAGTTTTCAGGTGCCTCATTTTCACTCCCAACAAGAGCTGATCCTCTGTTCCTGCCAGCAGCCCCCTCACTGCTCCTAGGGTCACCCAGCACCTCGCCAGGTGCCTCTCTGAAACAGCCTCCCTGGTCACAGTCCAGCACATCTTGATATCCAGACCCAGCACCCACCACCTGCTCCTAAAAGTATACTGGAGCCAGCAACCTGCTAAAGATGGATCTTCCATGTGATCCAGCAATTCCACTCCTAGGTATTTACCCAAAGGACACAGAAACATTAATTCAAAAGGGCACCTGCACCCCTATGTTCATAGCAGCACTATTTACAATAGCTCAGCTCTGGAAACAACCCAAATGCCCAAAAATAGATGACTGGATCAAGAAGATGTGGTACATATACACCATGGAATATTACTCAGCATTCAAAAAAGATAAACTCATGCAATTTGCAGCAACATGGATGGAGCTGGAAGGGATCATGCTCAGCGAAATAAGCCAGAAAGAAAAAGAAAAATACCATAAGGTCTCACTCATAGCAGGAATTTAGAAAACCTAAATAAGGGTCCAGGAAAAAGACTAATTATAATAAAGCAAAAATCAAAAATCAACAAGCAACTATAAACAAGAGACACACTATGGGAATGGAGGAGGGAGTAGGATCAAAACAAGCGGGGGCTGGGGGGAGGGAATTGTATGGGGACTATAACCAAGATGAAAATGCATACATTGAGCAAAAATGAAAAATGATGTAAAAAATATATAAAATTAAAAATAAGTAAATAAACAAAAATTAAAAATAGAACTGCCATATGATTCAGCAATCCCATTGAAATTAATAAAAAAAAAAAAGTATTCTGGAGCCAGGTGTGCATGGGGCTCTGACTTTGCACCCAACATATAGTCCATCAAGGTGTGAGGGAAAGTAAGGACGTGGGGGTCAGACCTGAGCACCCACACATGCAGCCATGATGCTGCTCTGCTAGGTGTTTTTGAGTTCTGTCCCTCCAACACCCCAACATTCCCCCGCTGCAGTACAGGCTGCCAGACCCACTTCCTGCAGGGTGAGAAGGGGGCATGGTGTTGGCAGCAGCTGAAAAGGTATTTGAAGGCAGGCAGAGCGGCCTTTGGAAGCAGGGAAAGGGCACCGTTTTCCTCTTCCCCCAGGTTTCCCAATGGGACTATCATTGTTCTCTGCCCTTGGCCTCCCCAAGGTGGGTTCAGGGGTTAAATGTCCAGGCTGCCTCAGACAGATGTGCAGGTTGTCTACTGCACAGAGGAGATGAGGGATGGGATAGTAGGCATGGGAATACAGCTTAGCCTCTGCTAGTCGGGTCTGTGCCCAGGTGCTAACCAGGGCTGCCCAGAGGAAGGAACAGAGCTTGTTACTTCACAGTGTCACCACTCACGGCCCTACAATCACCTCTCCCAAAACTAACATTGTTTCAATTCTTAAGCTCCAAGGGTTGGTAGAAAAAAGCAGCAACAAAAAAATTCCTAACATTGGTAGCCTAGCTTGGGAGGGAAAGAAATAGAAAGAAAGGAAGATGCCAGCTCAGCTGGTGCTTCTAGGAAGGCTTCTCTGAAAGGATCTCAAAGGTCTATGCAGGGGCTTAGAGAAGGGGGGGTGGGCATGGTGCAAGCTTGTCTGGGGTCACATGTGTGTAACTGGGGCCACAGGCTTTACTAAGCCTGAAGGATTATGAAGGAGAACAGCGAAGAGGCCAGGGAGATTAGAAGGGGGGAAAGCTCCCTCAGAGACCCTACAGCACAAGTGCCCCTGACTCTACCTTCATGCTCTCAGCATTGTCTCCACTGTATGGACCAGGGCTATAATTTCATATTTGGTGCAGTGATTTTATCCACGAGGTGACAGAGACGACACTTGACTTTTGGCTCATCATTGTGTCCCCTGTACTACACATAACAGGTGCTCCAAAAATTGAGGAAGGAAGGGAGGGTGAGAGGGAGGCTGAGTCCCCAAAGAAGGAATTTGAGGGTTAAAGGCCAGGCTCATGGAAAGATCCACCAAAACCTCAGACTGAGGAAAGGACATAGTATAGGCCGCTCAATTTCTCCCTCATGCCCCTTCCTTTCCTTCTAAAGGTTTAATGCTTTGGCAAATTCCTTCATGTCCCAGTCAGCCTCCACCTGCCCAACACACACACACATACACACATTCAGCCACCACCTGCCCAACACACACACACTTTCCACCTGAGCAACTGCCTGGCCAAATACAAATCCCTCATTGATTGTTCATCATTGATTCAAACACTGACAGCGCACCTAGTGGGCACCAGGACCCCACACTCGGGAGACAGACCAGAGAACAGTGAACAGGTAGGTCTCAGGCCTGCCCTGGCAATGCACAGCCCAGCAGGAGAGAAGCAAGTCACCAGCGATGACAGGGCAGGTGCTGGGTGCCCTGACAAGAGAAGCACAGAGGACAGTAAGCACAGAAGTGGGTGGGGCAGGAGCACAAAGTAAGAGCAGTTGAGGGAGCCCCCAGATGCCCACACTGGGGTCTGAAGAATGGTTAACTGGTCAGGCAGATGGAAAAGGTTTACAAGAGACACAAGAGGATTTAGAAGGCCCAAAGGCATATCCCAGGAACTGAAAGAACCGCTTGACTTGCCAGCTCCCCTTCCCAAGTCTAGTGGGGTCTCCCAATTCCTGGTTCTCGGTTGGGACTACCACAGAACTGGTTCAAGTGGGGTCTTGATGCCCCACACTCCCACCTACCTCTCCACTTGCCCTGCCACAGGAATCCCTCCCCAAAAAGCCCAATTATGGATCTGCCTCAGACTCTTTGATTGAGACAACATTCTTTTTGTTGTTGTTGTTTCTTCTTTCCTTTTCTCAATTGTTCAAAATAGAGCTGAGAGAAAAAGAAAAAGTAACCAAGAGGAAAAAGGAGACACAAAGACACAAAGAGAAAGTACTCAGGAAAAAGAATGAGGAAACCCCCAGCTGCCCTCCCAGACCTATCCCCTGTGCCCCATACTCTTCAGGTATGCACCTGGGCCTCTATTTCACTCCAAGGTGTTTAATGCCTTAGAAGAAGAAAGGGGGAGAAGTCAAGATGGCTGCCCTCGCCCCATCCTCAGGCCATGGAAGGCCAATCTCCTTTCCTGGACAAAGAGAAGGACATTTCCTTCATTCCCTTCCCTTCCTTCAAGCTTCTCCTTTTAGTGAAGGTTTCCCCACCCAAGACCATGCAAAAGATTTCACCTCAGAGGCCCTGAGGGGCCTCCGAAGATGTTCTCCCATTCAGGGATCTAAATGTCAAAGCACTTGGATCCTGTCAAAGTAGCGTTGGGAGTTTGGTACCCACTGATGTAGGGGTACAATGAGACAACAGACAGTGTGGAACAATCATCCCCCAAAAGATGCAGCGCCAGGGCCTCAAGCATGTGCTGTCATTAGCTCCTCTCAGCAGCCTGGCCATGAAAGGGTGGGGTCAGATCGCTGTGTTAATGCAAGTAGGGCTTCAGAATCCTCCCAAATGCACCAAAATCTTAGAGCTTGTAGAGACCTTGCACAGCACTGCCCAACTTTGGCCCATGCTGCAAGCCAAACGGAGGCCACCCTACAGAGTCACATTCCTCTCAGGCGATGATCTTTCTCATCTGTAAACTACGCACTTCCTGAAGATAAAAATAAGAATGCTTTTCAATAATTGAATTCTCTCAGAATCCTCACAAATCTGGCCACAAATACAACAGTGTCCCCATTTCACCAAGGTAAAAACTCAGACTCAGAGACGATGAGTTCACCGCTCAAAATCACACAGCCATCAAGTGCCAGAGCCGAGACATGAACCCAGATACATCTGACGCCACAGCCCACGTTCTCACTGACTTGTTTTTCAAGTGTCAGAATGAAACTGTGTCTTTCAAGCCAGAATAAACCTTCACCCTGCTGGGTAGAGTTACTAGCCGGTGGTGGCCCTCTGGGAGCAGCACTGAAGAGGGGCCTTAAAGTTCAGAAGAATTTAATTTCCACGGTGAAAGGGCTTGGAGGTGGGGTAGGAGAGGCCAAATCAAAAGCTGGCTTTTGAGAAGGCAGAAACCCAAAAGCCCAGCTCCCTCACTGGCCCAGGGATCTGCTTTCAGAACATTGTGTTTCCTGAAGTGACATGAACGAGGGGCTTTGTTTAAGTGAGAGATCAAATCTCAGGGCTGGGGTAGAAGGAAAGGGCAAGGAGCTGGAACTTTTCTTCTATCATCTAAATCTAAGAGGAGGCCAAAAACATCAGTGAGGGAAGTTGGGAGGCCTGGCTTGGTCCCTGGGTGACATCTTGCTCCCAGGGAAACTCAGAAGGGGACCTGTCATGTCCTGTGAAATATGTCACCTCCAGGATCTGTAGCACTCAGCCAGAAATCAGAAGGCGCCCCTACTCTGAGAGATCACCCAGAGGGGGTTTCCTTATCTACCTCAGCTCTTTGGAAAAACTTGGTGTCATTTTGGAGCATACAATGTGACAGAAGTTCACAGAGTCCTGCCATGACGCCCTGCAGGCCCCAAAGCAATCAGTGCCTGTGAAGGCCCCATGGTGACTCTGTGATCACAGCCGGGTCCTGGGAAGTGACATTAGTTTCCTGCGGTTGCCATAACCAATTAGCACGAACCTAGTGGCAGGAAACAACAGAAATTTATTTTCCCACAGTTCTGGAGGCCAGAAATCTGAAATCAAGGTGTCAGCAAGGCCATGTAAACCTGAAGGTTCCAAGGGTGACTCTATGCCTTTCTCTAAGCTTCTGGTGTTGCCAACAATCCATATCATCCCTTGGCTGTAATACATCACTCCATGGTCACATGCCTTCTTCCTGTCTGTCTGATTGTCTGTGTGTCTATGTGTCTTCTCTACTTATCAGGATACCAGGCATCTAAGCTCAGGGCCCACCCTAGTGACTTCATCTTAACTTGGGTCACATCCGCAAAGACCCTCTTTCCGAATAAGGCGACATTCACAGGTACCATATTCAAACATATGTCTTTGGAGACACAATTCACCCATCACTGTGACCCTTGCTCTGCTGGACCTGGACCCCTCCAGGCACCTGAAGTTAGACATCATGCCAGTGAAACCCCACGTCCTCTGCTGGCTGTTCTCCAGGAGCTTCGGTTCACTTTAGCTCCATTCATTGCAGTGGTTTCCCACACAGTAGAGACTGAATGAGCGACTTTGATTCAGAATCTGATCCTCTATTCTCCAGAGTGAAACCCTTGAAGAGCAATTACCAGGAAATCCACAGCCAACAGGCCCTCTGCGACCTCACTCCAGCCTTACCTATGACGCTTCCTCTCCCTCACTCTGCTCCAACCAGCCTGGACTCCCTGTGTTTCCCGACAGGCCAACCTCTTTCCCACCTCAGAGCCTTTGCCTCCGCTGCTCCCTCCACGTGGTGCACCCTTTCCTGCTTCTTCCCAGGACTGAGAGAAGAGGCCTTCCCTGACCCTTCCAGCTAAAGTATTGGGGACCATCTTGGTTCCCAGTCTTCATCACCAACTGAAATTATTCAGTTGGTTATTTGGTTATTTCCTTCACTGTTTCATGTCTGGCTTTCCCAGCCAGTGTGCCTGCTCCATGAGAACAGGGCCCTGTCACCACTCTGGATACTCAGTGCTTAGCACAGATCGATACATGACAGGCAAGAGAAAATGAATGAATGAATGATTGGCCAGGGAGCCATAAAGGGAATTCACCTCTACATTCTGCAAATATTTCCTGAGATTACATCCACTCTGAGCCAGACACTGCATCAGGCCTAGGATCTGAATGACCATAGACTTTCTCTCCTCTGAACCCTGCTATTCCAGAGCCAGGCCAGAATCAGCAGAAAGTTCCAATGGTGATTTTTACCCAGGTTTTCTCATCCAGGCTTAGCCAGGAGAACTTTGGAGAGAGGGAGAGATGTACCAGAATCACTTTGCTGATGTATCAGCAGGTAGTCCTCTGCCCCTGGCCCACTCTGCCCATAACCAGGCACTTCCTGGCTTCTGAGCTCTGGCTTATATGCCTGGGAGCCACAGGCTGAAGAACCATGGTGCGTGCAGTAGTTGAACCAGGAGGCTGTCTGGGCAGACATGACATGGAGACCAAGGATAGGCCATGAAATCTGAAGTTTCTAATCTTCTGCCTCTGGCCTGGCAAAGTCTCATCATCTCAGAGCAAGAATATGGCAGTCATGGGAGGCTGAGCTCCCTAGGAGTGCTGGATGGGGACAGTCTCCCCCAGCGAGCTGGGTCTCCTCCAAGCTTACCCCTTCACAGGGAGGTAATGGCCCTAGGGTACCCAATCTTAGGGAGGGGGTAGCTGGGAAGGCTTCCCAGAAGAGGTGCCATCTAAGAGTCCTAGAGGAATGAGCCAGGCCAAGAGAGGGGTGACTTTGCTTCTAGGGGAAGGTGGAAGGGTTTTAGGCTTTGCTGCCACCAGGGAATTGCAAGCAAGTTGGCCAGGGTGGAGGAGGCAGAGGCAGGGAAAGGTGAGAGCTACAGGAGAAAGGACAGGAAAGGCTGAGGTCTTGGGTTCTAGGGAACCACACCAAGGAGCTTGACATGGAAGGTCTGAGGTTAGCTGGTCAGAGTCAGTTCTAGTACAGCAATGGGAGCTGGTATGTCAAGTCATGCAAACCTCACTTTGACTCCTGGCTCCCCTATTCACTAGCTACCTCCTCAACCTCTCAGCCTCAGCTAAGAACCTACCAAACATAAGGCTTGGCACACAGTAAGAGCTCTATGAATAGCTACTATTTTTGTTATTATCTGGTCAAAGAGACAGTCAGGTCCTTCGGATTGCGGATGTGAGGAGTCGTGGCCAGAGGCATGGAGCTGCCAGCCATTGGTAGCGAGTGTCCTTCCAGAGAGGTGGTAATTGGAGCGCAGGAATGGAGGAGGGAGTGTAGGAAGGGGGAGAGCAATTGTTCCCTGTTCTCCACCAACCACCAAGATGAGAGTGGAGGGGCTCTCTGTCCATAGCAGCCCAACGGGGGGCAGCATTATCAGGGGCAAAGCAGCCAACTCCAAATGCCAAGGCCAGAGTTTTCTTGAGCTAAACCAGCCACAGTTCGGTCCCCTCACCCAAGTGGAAAGAGGTAAATTCAGTAAGTCCTCTTGGATTAACATCCGTGATAAGAGCAATTAACAGTGGGATTCGTTGAGTGCTGCTTGTGCCTGTGCTAGCATCTGTGTTACCTAATGTCATCCTCTCGGCAACGCTTTGGCTATTTGCACGTTACAGGTGACTCTGAGTGAGTACTCTGGGCTGGGAAGTGCTTGCCAGGGAACTGGAGAAACAGAAAGAGGATGTAAGAGTGTTTGGAGAACCCCCATAACACCCCAGGGTCTAGAGCAGTGCCTAATTAATATTTGTTGGCTAACTTTTGCTGACTATAACTGATGGTTTTGTTTGTGGAGCACAGTGATTGAACCAGTCATTTTTTTATATGTGCTTAGAAAGAAAAAAACTGGAAGGATATTCACCAAATGTTAATCCTGATTATCTTAATTGAGAAGGGGCTTTGGGGGAGGGGGCGTCTATAATGGCTATTTTTGTGTCCTTTTGGCACTTTTTATATTGTCTACAATGAGCAAGTACTAACTTTATGATCAAAAGAGAAAAAACTTTTCTGAGTTTAAGACTCATCTCCTTTTACAGAAGAAATTAAGGCCGGGGGGGATAAGCCATTCGCCCAAGGTCACACAGTAAGAGAGATGGCTGGGATGGACCCTTAGCTGCACCCCATCCCTACACCCCTGGGAACTCGAGGCCTCAGGCCATTTCCGGCTCCTTCATGGTCAGACCTGCTCACCCCTTTTCCCATGAGCAGGCCCTAGAAATGGCCTTGCTCACTCCTCCCAGTCCCCCAGCTTCTGAGAGCATCTCCTGAGAGCTATGGATCCCTGCAGATTTCAAGAAGGTGACCAGTGGAAAGAGATCCACATAAACCACCCCGCCCATTCCAGTTCCACAGACTCACTGCTTATTCATAAATAAAAGAATGCCCTGGCTATTTTGGGCACCTGTAATTTTCTACTTGAATAACCAAGGAAGTGGCTGCCTGCCCGCTTCTCTGCCCTGCTCACGGCGCCAGAATGGGGGAAATGTGATCTCCCCTGGCGTAATGGGATCTGGGGCTGATTTCCTTGCCTTTGTCCCGTTCCAGAAAGCCCAGGTGTCCCACATGGTACCTCTAAGACAGGGAGGGAGAATCCCAGCCAGGTTTGGACGGTGTGGACTAGCTGGTTCCTTCCAGGTACAAGAGGCAAATCCCAGCTCAGGCACTTAACAGTTGTGGGGTTTCAGGTAAGTGACTCAACTCTTTGACCCCCAGTCTCTTCCTCTGTGAAATGGGGATAATTAGACCATCTTGCAAGTTTAGTAGAGGTGAAGGGCCTGGTTCTTATGGTAGTTATTATTGCTATCCCAGGTACGAGGAAAGGGCTTTTCTGGAAGGTTCCCTGATATAAGATTCTCAGGCTATCCTCTGGCTTTGCTGCTGAATAGCTCTATCCCCTCAGACAAGTCAATTCTCTCCTTAATTACTTTAAGCAAGATTACTTTTTCTATTTATCAAAGTGATCATGATAAATACTAGAAATTTAGAAAGTAAATGAAGAAAATTAAAAATTACAGTAAGACATAACTGCTCTGATTTATTGAGCACACACTGTTCCAGGTCCTACACTAGGTGCTTTCCATTCATTAGCTCTAATTCTTCCAGTTTACACCTCATTTATAAATGAGAAAGCTGGGCTCCAGAGGGGTGAGGTCACTCATGCAAGGTCACAACTGGTATGTGGGACAGAAATTTAACCCAGTTCTCCAAAGCCCATTGTACCAGCTTTCTATTGTTGCAATAACAAAGTATCACAAACAACACACATTAATAACAGTTTTCATGGGCAGGAGTCCAGGCCAAGCTCAGGTGTGCCATCAGCTCGGAGGTTCTCAGGCTACAAACAAGGGATTAGTTGGGCTGTACTCTCCCCTGGAGGCTCAACTGGGGAAGCATCTGCTTCTGAGCTCATTCAAGTTGTTGGCAGTATTTCCACTGTTGTAACACAGAGGGCCCAGATGTTTGCTGGTGATTCGCTGGAGGCTGTCCTCAGGTCCCAGGGGCCACCCCATAGTTCTGCCACGTGGACTTTTCAGCATGCTCACTTCATCCAGTAAGCAAGGAGAGTCTCTTGTTAGTGCGTACTAGCAAGATGGAGTCACACAAACACATCCACAATTATACATTAAAACATATATTATCATACTTATAAGAGTGACATGCCAGTGGTTTGCCATATTCTATCAGAAGCAAATTAGAAGCAAGTCATAGGTCCCCCCACACTCAGAGGTGTAAACCGAGGCATGAACAACAGAAGACAGGGTGATTTCAGGGTGTTTCATTCTCCTTTCACCATGGCAGCTCCTCTTTTCCCCACTAGTTTCCTTACCCTCACCCACCAGGAGGAAACTCAGAAAAGCCTACAATCATCCATGTGAAGGGTGATGATGGCCAAGTCCAGGGGGCAATGGTAGAAACAAGAATAAATGTACATGGAGAGTGATGGGATACAGGAAAATGCATAAATCGGCTCAAAAAACACTGCTGTCTTGGTGAAGATGAAAATGAAATTTGTTTTGATTTTAGCTTTTCCACTGAAAGCAAAGATAGTACAGGGATAAAACATGGACTCTGAAACTTGCTTTGGCTCCAACACTTTGTCATTTGGGTAGATTACTGCAACCCTCTAACCTTGGTTTCTTCACTTGTCAAGTAAGGATATTAATCCCTTTTTCTCGGGGTTCTTGTGAGTATACCAGGATAATATATAGAGTGTCCAACTATTAGCTAGATTTCTACTTTTGGCCATGATGGAGAACCTAATACAGATCAGCCCTCATACTAAAACAACCTAACACTTGACAAAATAAGAAGCAACTGTTTTGAGGCAGTTGTGAGCAAGCAGTGGACAATAGTACTGTGATCCTGAGGGCAGGGAAACTCACAAACTCACCAGGCACTCATCCTGGGACAATTTCTTAAGCAGGGCACAAGGCCTTGGAGCCCAAACAGACCATAACAGTCCCTCCGAGCCCAGGAGGCAGAGATCAGAGTTTGGGACAACGGAGACAAAAAGGGAACTGCAGGACGCGACCTTGGAGAGGGACCCAGAAGTCTCTCTGTAGATCCCCCAGGACCCACAAATCTTTGCCCAAGTGCAGGGCTATGTATGCACAGGGTGAGATTATCCAAGGTTTACTAGAGAGCAGCTATTAGAGGGTTGAGAGCAAACTGAGGTTCTACAAATCAAGCAATGCTGTGGAGCACTGGAGAAACCTTCTCCCCAGACACAGAGCTGACACCAGAAAGGATGTGTCTTAGGAGTGAGGACCATGTCCTAGTGCAAGGGCTGCTCCAGACCTGCCCTAACAAGGCCTAAAGTCAAATCCTTCTAGGTGCTCAGAGGAGGAAGTTTGGAGTTATTAAGCAGTAATAAAGTTAGGGAGACTTGGGGAATTGCTTGGCCTTTGCATACATTCTCCATAACAAAATTCCATGGAATTTTCAGAGGAACCAGCAAGTAATTGTACTGCCTGCTAAAATAAAATTCTTCAGAAGATTACAGAATCCAAAGTCTATACAACATATCTCATATACACACATCTAGCATAGGCTCATAATTTGCTACATATGCAAAGAAAAGGGAAAATGTCATCCTTAGTCAAGGGAAAAAACAGTAAAAACTGACCTCAAAAGGATCCAGAGGTGAGATTTAGCAGAATAAGAGCCTAAAACACCTACTCCAATGTTTGTGATCTAGCAGTTTCTGAGTAAATGCCATCTGCCCTTTGCCATTTGAGTAACAATCAATTATCCTCTCCCCACACACACGTACGTACAGAGGCTTTGAAACCCAAGGATTAATAAAGGGAAATGATCCCAGTGCTCACATACTGAGGTCCTGATCTCTCACCATATGGGGTTTGAAGAGTGGGGTGAGGTAGGTGGAGTTGCCTGGTGCAGGAATGATAGACTAACCCTAACTCTGCCACTAACTCAATGTGTGATCCCTCAGCTCCTTGTGCCTCGTTTTCTTCATTTATGTAATGGGGAGGGCAGTCAGACCATCTCAAAGGACCTTTCTTTCCAGGATTCTGAGTTCGTCTGGCACAGGAACTGTTTTTCAGCCAAGAAACACTCTGAGCTGGGGCCTGGAATAACCAGTTGGAGAAGGAATTAGATCTACTTCTAATTCTTTGGGGGAAACACACTCAGGGAAGTCTCTATTCCAGATATAATAACATGGGGCTGTGGGTAGAGACTGAGCTCATTTTCCAAGGGGACATTTCTTAAGAAATATCTCCTAGCAACCAGCTTCACCAACACCACAACCTTCAGGGACTTTTGCAGAAACACAAAGGCTTTTTGTGACTCCCTTCTTCACAACCCCGGGATAGAGGGGGCACTTGGTGGCATAGAGGACATTGGAAGAGTATCCACCCGTGGCCTTGACTTCCTTACCCTCTGAAAAATTACCAGCAGACTAGCTTTAGGGCTTGGAGCATGGGCTTCAGACCTGACTTCAAAACCTATTGCATCTCTTACTTGCTGGATAACCTAACTTAACTTAGGTTAAGTTACTTAACCTCTCTGAACCAGTTTCCTCATCTGTGCAATGTAGAAGGATATTAATATGTAGGATATTTGTGCTCTACCCAGATGCCCTGCACTGGTCCAGCATGCCCACTCCCCCAGTTGCTGTGAACATGGCTGCTAACAGTTATACTCTTTCCAAAACAATTGCCCTTGGCTGACAAGAGATATCTCATCCAGAGATATATATAGGTGGTTGACCCCAGCTCCCTGCTCATCCCTTTCCATTGTCCTATAACCAATAACCAATCGATATGAATAAAAGCCCAGTCTCCTTGCCTCAAAGTAAGACAATGTTGTGGGGTCATTCATACTCCAGAACTGCCCAGAAGGTCAGGCCAATGCTAAGCTTTACCTGAACCCATATCCCTGCTTAGTCCTTCTTCTCCTGCCCCACCCCACTTTCTTCCCTTATTTCTTTACATATTCCCCATGAGAGTGTTCCCTCCATAAATCACTTGCACAAAAGTCCTCATTTCCTAGGAAATAAGAGGGAAAAACCCTATTAGACTTTTATGAGGATTCACTGAAAGAACACATATGAAGGACCAGCATTTGCCTGGCACACAGTGTGAGCTCAGTAAATGGGCAGGTCTAGCTCAAGGGGGCTTCTGATGTGGACAAGAACTCGGGATAATCTTGGTGTGGGAATGACAGCATCAAGACCAGCTAATACAGTTGAGACAGTTACCAGCTTTTCTTGTTTCCTAAATTAATACTATATTTTTCTTTTTACAAAAGCAATGCAAGTCATTGCCAAAAAAAATCCTCAGGAATTGCAGAGAATTATAAAAAATGAGTAAAATCCCTACCACTTGAATATAATCCTTGAGGATTTCTTGATTTATATCCTTCCAAACATTCTCCACATACATTAGTACCATATACACATACATAAACACACATACACATATTTGCACATGAATATCTTGTTACATAATAGACATATTTTATATTTAGTGCACATAAAACACTGACTATATCATAATCTATAATATGTAACAATATACAAAATCAATATTATAAAAAATGGAATCAGTACATGTTCTATAACTTTTTTCACTTGATTTTCCTATGTAGATAGTGAGCATCTTCCCTGTTTCCAAACACAGCATTATTTTAGCCATAAATTGTTATATTTTACTGAGATAACAGCTCACTTAACCAATCCTCTCTCTCTGGATACTGCTCTTATTGCCAACATTTTTATATTTTGAACAATACCTGTTAATGCACATCTATGAGCATGTGCCTTTGTGAACATGTTTATTTCCTTTTAAAAGCTCCTAGAAATGAATGAGCAAGCACATGGGAATGCACCTATTTCCCTGCCGGATGACCCTGCTAGCAACACTCCCTCCTGGAGTGCACTAGAGTGTCCGTTTCCCCACACCTGATAGCAACACTCTCCACTACTAAATATCATTTTGTTTTTATTTTTGCCAATCTGATAGATTAAAAAAAATACTTCATTGTTGCTTGAGTGTGTATGTCTTTGGTTTCTGGGGAGACGGGGCATCTTTTCTTACGTTTGCAATATGCTTGGGTTTCACCGGCTGAAAACTACCATTGTCCAGTCCTTGGCAAGACCCTTTTGGGTGTCCTCTCTCCCTTCCCGACCCTTGAGCCACGGGCCCAGTAGCTCCCCAGGAGTGTTATTGCATAAGCTCTCAAAGCTCTGCTTCTTAGAGGGATTGGCCTCCCAGGAAGGCAGAGCTTTTGCCCTTAGACCCCAGCAGCCAGCCAGCACTGGGATTAGTGGGGATCCAGTTCCTTATAACCTCCAGGTGCCTCCTTGCTAAGTCCCCTCACCTGGCCCCATCCACATCCCTACACCATGGAGACTTTTAGAAATCAGATCTGCTTAAAGAAAGTAAATCTGTTTTCTCCAAAATTCCAAACCCACCTGGCAAATATATTGCAGGAATGATTATTAGCATGACTTGAGCAGTCTCTTCAGAAGTATCTACTAGAACATTCATTTGAAGTCCAGCATTCCTGAGAGGTTTAAAATAAATTGTATATACCAAGATCTCTCACAGTTTGGTTTTTTTTTTTAAAGATTTATTTATTTATACAAGCACTGGGTAAAGTCAGAAGCACAGGAGGGTGAGAGAATTCACCAGAGCCAGAGCGGGGAGCAGAACAGGCAGACGGACGAAGTACACTGCTAAGGGGAGCAGCGGGCGGCAGGAGAGGTCTGCGCACCATGTGGGACTCTCGCCGGCAGCCAGGGATGGAAACGGCGCTGCAGAGGCTGCGGGCAGCTTCGCAGCCCAGTGCTCAACCGCTGCACCAGGAGAGGCCCAGATCTCTCACAGTTAAAAAAAAAAACAAAACAAAACAAAAACAACCCAACTATTGATCCAGAGATCCCACTAGTAAGAATTTTCTACCCGGCTAGGTGCCCTTTCCAATCGACCGAAAGACATTATATATAAGCTGCTCATTAAATATCGCTCACAACAGCAAAATAAATGGTAACAACCTTAAGGTCCATCAGCAAAATAAGTAATGAAATGACCTTTGCCAGGAAACCTCGAGCAAAGAGTAAAATAATGCAATGGCTCTGAATATGCTCTCTCGGAAAGGTGCCCTTCAGATATCATAAAGCAACAAAACCAAGTTATAGTGCCCATAGCATGCTTCCTTTTGCACTTTTCAAAAGGATAGATCAGAATTGTTCAAATGTTTACAGGAGCAGAGATAATTCATAGGTGGGCGCATAGAAAACTGTTCACAAAAGTTTCATCTGGGGCCTCCCCTTGTGGCGCAGGTGGTTGAGCGCTGCGCTGTGAAATTGTCCACAGCCTCTGCAGCGACGGTTCTATCCCCGCCGGCCGGCGAGGGTCCCACATGGTGCGGCAGACCTCTCCTGTCTCGCCTGCTGCTCCCCTCAGCAGTGTACTTCGTCAGTCTGCCTGCTCTGCTCTCCCCTCTGGCTCTGGTGAATCCTCACACCCTCCCGCGCATCTAGCCTGTACCCCGGTTCCTGTATAAATAAATAAATCTTTAAAAAAGTTTCATCTGGATGGAGATTTGGGATTAAAGAATTTGGAGATTTCTAAGTCACACTATATACCCATCTGTATCATTTACATTATTACTGTGCATATGCATAAGGTTTTATAATGAAAAACCTTAAGTTTAAAAGTCTATGATCAGGGGCCTCCGTGGTGGTGCAAGGGGTTAAAGCACAACCTATGAAGCTAACCTCAGCCACTGCAGCACAAGTTCGATCCCTGGCCAGGGAGAAACCCACCGTGTGGCAGACCTCTCCTGACTCACCCACTGCTCCCCTCAGCAGTGTATTTCAATCTGCCTTTTCTGTTCCCCACTCTGTCTCTGGTGAATCCTCTCACCCCCCCTCACCTCTGGCCTGTACCTCAGTTCTTGTATGCATAAATAAACCTTTAAAAAAAAGTTTATGATCAATAATAACTAATAATGTGACTTAATTTATGAACGCCAATTATGTGCCAGGCTCTGTGCATTCTCTCATTTAATCTTAAAACCAGCCCTATTTTGATATATGAGGAAACTGAGAATTAGCTTAAGAGGCTGGTTAAAGGTGCATCTCTTTACAAAGTCCTGGTTCTGGTACTTGAAACAAGACCTACCTGAATGTAGATTTTGCCAGGACCCCTACCAGTGGGCCCTCCCAGTGGACTGGATTGTTATCCACCTGGGTCAGCTGCTCTGACCTCTATGTCTGTGCTCTGTGGGTTCTTGCTTCTCCTGAAATGACTCCTTTAGAGTCCCACTGTCCAACACTTATATAAATTAAAATTCAATAAGACTACAATTGTGGTTCCTCAGTAGCACTAGCTGCATTTCAAGTGCTAAATGGTGTTATGCGATGAGTGGCTACCATCCTGTCAACCCAAATATTAAATTCTTTCATCACTGCAGAACATCGTAGTGGATAGTACTGTGTTATCACAGCTTTAGAATCAGGCAGACCTGAGCTCAGACCCTGCTCCACCACTTACTACTTTGAGCAAATTTAATTTCTCTGGGCCTCTGTGTTCTCATCTGTAAAATGTGAGATCATGCTTGTTGCATAGTTAGCCCAATGCCTGTTTCACAAGCAACTTAAAGCAGGCTAATAGGACCCTATAGCCAGAAGACTCTTCCACCTTGCACAGGTCACCTCACTGCCCTAAGCCCCCGCCTCCTTCTCTATAAAATGAGGTGAATGGCACCCAATCTGAAAGGTTGCTGTGAGCACCTGTGAGTGCTCAAGGAAGATCAAGTCCCTGTTCCTATTTTTAAAAGAACCAAAAGGAAGTGTAACAGCAAAAGAGGGTTCAACCTCCAAAATAAAATAATCATGAAATGCTGTTTTGTGACCATCATATTGGGGTGGAGGGTGAGAATAGTTTGAACTTTTTATTGAATAATATACACATAGAATAGTGTACCTGTCACTCAATGAATTTTGAGAAACTGAAAACATCTGCATACCACTATGCAGAACAAGAAACAATATCAATAGCACCCCAAAGTCTCCCTCTTATCCCTTACCATCTTCTATTATCACCCACAAAGGGAACCACTATCCTGACTTCTAATACCATAGATTTGTTTTTGGTAGATAAACTTAAAAGATTTCATTACATCCATTTGGTGAGGATCTAGATAATCCAGTTAGAGCAGACCCCCATGGTGGCATGTGAAATGATAGTTATCCTGAAGGCTAATGTGGCAGCATTTGATAAGATCTTAAATATCTGTAGGCTTGGCCCAGCACTATATGCAATTGGATTGTTGCGAGTGTTAAAGCAGCAAAGGATGTATGTATTACTTATGTGAACAATTTTGCAAGCTTTTAAGGAGGATTAAACAGTACTCCCACACAAGCCCAGGTGGAGAGAGGCAGGCTGCCCCTCGGCCTCCTGGTTGGGGGGGTTGTCTCCTCCCCAATGCCTAAGCTTGGGCTCCAGGAGCACAGTGTCCTGGGTCTAAGGCATAAGAGGCTGAAATGAATGGCGCAGTAAGAAGACACTGGAGACAGGAATCAGGAAACTTTCCTTTAACTGAAGTCAACGCCCTCGTCACCTCACCACAGCAATGGCAGAACCCAACACCAGTACAGGGCTGCAAATGGAGCTGCTCCTCCGCCACTCACGACTGCTCCATTGCACGGTCCTCTGCCACGGTCCATCCTCTGATGCTGCCCTTACATGCTCAGTCGCTCAGCTCAGGTGTGCCCACACCACACTCAAAGTTTCCACCACGCATGCATGCCTCAAGCCCACGATCCCAAGTGCCTCCTGCATTTAAGGCCACAGGTGATAGCCACAGAGGCCAATCCACAAAATCCTGACCCTCTTCATTTACCCTATAATCCACCCCTTCAGGTTTTTTTTCTGTATGATCTACACACAAGTTTCCCTTGGCAAATGTGGAACACTGCAGCCATGACCCACAAAAGTAAACAGAATGCAACTGAATACAGCAACACAACAGAATACAACTAAGCCCAGGCAGGGCACCAACCTAGGGGCAGAAAAGACAAGACAGTTATTGGCACCAGCAGATGATACATCAAGTTTTCTACTAAAGGCACTACTTATATGAGGGAGATCCACTATTCACTCACGGCATCTGCCGTCACACCAGCCTTCCTGGCCTTCTCTGGCTGGGTCTCAGCCACAAACCACATACACCACACCGCCCCAGGATGCGCTTACTCTGAGACTGGCGACACACTATACTCTTTTGGGGGTAATCACCCAATCTCCAGGGGTACTCACTGCTGTCCCCAACACTCGGCTTTCATAGCCACCAATGTGACACGCAGACCCCAGTACTATAGCCAACCCTTTGCACACGCACATGGGTTGGGGCCCATGGATACAAGCTCCACACGTGGCCTCCTTGGTCTTCTCTTCGGCTGTGGTCCCCACCACAAACCATGTTCCCCACCTATCCCCCAAGGATAGGTTCCTCAGCACCTCACCCTTATTCAAAAGTCAACAGGGCACAGGTGATTTCAAGATACAATGTCTTCTGTAACATCCTTTCAGCTGCATAATAACCACCCAGGGCTTCCTGACCTTGGTACCAGCTTTTGCCTTTTTCAAGTTGGCTTTTTTGATACATCTCCTCTGCCTGGCTGCAGAGAACTTCACACAAGGCTGCTTTAGGCCACCCCTTGATTTTCATCTCCTGAGGTATACAAAAGATCCCATCCACCCCCAGGGTCCCATAGATATAACATTAACCTGCCAAAGTTCCCTGCCTTCTGGTGGAATTATAAGTCCATCAGTTTTATCCTTGCATCAGCACAGGGCGAGCTCCAAATGACGAGTCGTGGTCCTCTTATATCCCTGACGAGTCTGCTGTGTGAGGGGTCATGGGCTGGTCCTCACAGGCCATTCTCAAATCCGCTCGAGGTTTTGTCCTGCATCTCCCAGACCTTGTCCACTCCAGTGCTCCTGCAGCCTCTTTAGCGCTTCTCAGAGCTCCTGGACTTTAGTCACCACCTGTGCTGCCATGGCGCCTCCAGCGTTGTCCTTGACTCCATTTGCAGAGCTGTGTGGGAACACTCAACCTGCAGCCCTGCCTCCGAGCAGGCACCATGTCTGTCCAATGCCTTCCCCACCATGTGCAGTCCTCTCCACTTGCAGCGGGGACTCGGGAGACACCCACAGAGAGGAGGCCGGCCACCCAGCACTATAAGCTCGCGCCCACCACCTCTCAGTCCCTCCCAAGGTTTTCAGAGGACTCCATACCTGTCTGCGTTGAATCCTGCCGACCAACGCCAATTGCAGTGCAGGCAGGCAGTAGGGCAGAGCAGGTAAAGGAGAGTCCAGGAGCTCTTTGTGGCGCTTTCAAGCTTTTAATGATCTTTCTACATCATTTGTAGTAAGGTAACCAGGTGCAGGACAGGCAGGGGAGCCTCCTAGCTAGCCACCCATGAATCTTTACTCTCATGGGGCTCTCTGGTGTTCTCTGCCGCTCTCCACCCACTCCACCTCACGATCCTGTACTGCACACCGTCCTGTGATGCCGCCTTTATAAGCTCAGTCTCTCGGCTCAGGTGTGCCCACTTACGCATGCGCACACCATACTCCAGGTGTCCACCATCAGGCATGCGTACCCTGAGCCCATACTCCCAAGCACTTCCTGCATTCAAGGCCGCAGGTGATAGCCACAGAGGCCAACGGCACAAAAGCCTGAGCATCTTCATTTCACTACAATATTCCACCTTTAAGAAATAGCCTGGCAAGGAGGCTGGCCCAGCTGGCTCCATAGAGAAGGGTGCCTTAATCTCTCTAAGAGAAGGGTCTCTTAATCTCACTTGCCTCTTCTGTAAAATGGAATGAAGGCTGTTGCAACCCTCACCCCCACACCACACACACACACACACACAAACACCTAATTTGTAAATGTGGGTAAACCTGCAGGCCCTCAAGTCAGACATCCCCCTGCAGACAGGTCAGATGGTGTTTATTCTGGAAGAAAGTGGGTATTGAATGAGAATGTCTGCAAGGGGGGATGCTGGCAAGACTGCAACTTGCCAGCAGTGCATGCTAACTTGCTGGAGGCCTCAATTTCTTTTCTTGTTTTTAAAATAGGAACTCCACTCTTCCTTCTTCTCAAAGGACCTTTATGGGGTTTAAATGAGACCATAAGGATTGTGCATCAAAGTCACCTCAAAGTGTCAAAACAATACCGCTGTTGTGAGACATCAAAAGCACACACACACACACATTGATACAATCACAGTTGACTGCTCTTACTATAACTAAACATTGTGACCCAGAAATTCCACTGCAGGTATTTGTCTAACAGAAATGAGATGTGTGTTTACCCAGAAATTCACTGACGAGTGTTCATGGCAGCTGACTAGTGACAGACATCCCAAACTAGAAACCACACAAATGTCCATCTTCGGGGGAGTGGACAACCTCACGGTGACAAAGCCACAAGGTAGAATGCTACTTACCAATAAAGAAACAAACCGTGGACACAGGCAACAGCACTGGTGAATCTCAAATATTCTGTTGAGTAAAAGAAGTCGAAAGAAAAAGAGTCAATTTTATGATTCCACTTACATAAAGTTCTAAAACAAGAGAAACAAGTTTATGGTGATAGAGGTCAGATGGTGTTTATTCTGGAAGAAAGTGGGTATTGAATGAGAAGAAGTACATGGGAGACTGCAGGGGTGTAGGGAATGTTTCTAACTTGATCTTGGAGGTGGTGTCTTGTGGGTGAACCCAAATGTAACTTCACTGCGCTGCACATTTAAGATTAGTGCATTTTATAGATGTATGCTGTGCTTTAATTTTTAATATGTTTACAAAGCAAGGTTCCATAAGAGCTACCTGGTGCATGCATGCTGTGGGGGAGACTGAGGCTGCCATGTATTGGGCCCATGCTCTCCTCCATCCTTCTCAAGTAGAGGCATCAGCCTCCAGGAATAGGCTCATTGAAGGTCATCAAGGACCAACCCTAAGGCATTTTTCTCAACAATCAGGGTATGCAGGAAGGAGAAACAGGCGGCAGCCATAGGAAGGATGCAAATGTCTTTGGCATCAGTCAACATTGAGTGGTGTTCAGACATAGTCAGGTATATTGCACGATATACAATAGCATTTCCTCTGGAAATTGTGTGCGTTAACTTCCACTAACTAAAATTATAATGAAGCCAAGATCTTCCCATCTCTAAATGACTTGAACAAATGAAAACCGGCTGTATTTATTAGCTAGGTCCTTAGGAAAGACTATCCATTACCAGTAGTACGTCAGCAAAGACCCAGGCAGCTTTTCAAATCAGCTTTGCCTTCACAAGTGGCTGCATACAAATAGAGTGTTTTCTCACTCACCAAGTTCCTTGTCATTGAAGGAGAGAGGCCTCTGCCTTAGTCATCAGGGTTTTGCTGGACAAAGTTTGGCCTTATTTTCCAACAAATCTTTCATGCAAAAGGGAATTGGCAAGCATACAAGGGACAATTCTTTGAACTTCAGATCTGAGAGCTGCTCCTTATGAAATTCTGGCTTTGTGATGCTAATAATGTCGCCCTTGGGGCCCAGTCCCACCTCCCAGGTCTGTGTGGGGAGATGTGAGAAGAAGTCTGGATCTTCTTCAAGCCCTCCAGAGCAGGTCCTTTTTCTATGTCCTGGAATTTTCTTCCACAGATTAAGTTACTTGTCCTCTTACTTCTTTTGTTAAAAACCACAAAGGAGGCCAAAGCCCACACACCTCCCTCTTCTCTGCCCTCACTGATGGCAGAGTTCAAAATATGGGCCCTCAGGGGAAATGTCAGGGTCCCAAGCCTTTCTTTCTACCTCACAATAGTCCCAGGGCAGGCAGCAGGGAGGCCTCCCTGGGTTTTGGCCCTGGTTTATACGCTGGGAATTACCTATTTTTTCCCTACACAGCCCAGAGAGCCCCGTGTAGGTGGATTCTTCTTCCTCCATTTCCTCCACCTCCTCCTTCCTCTTCCTCTCTGTCTCATTCTGTCTCTCTGTCTCTCTCTCCCCCCTTTCAATAAATCTCTCCTTTCATCGCTTCTCAGCCTTTTGGCTAAGATCAAGTGTAGTAAATCTCTCTTTTCAAATAAATCATTATTGGGCATCAAACTCAATTCTACACTAAGCCCCAGGCTATAAACAGGACCCAGCACCCCACCACCACCACCCCAATGCGAAGAAAACAGGGCTCCAACACTCATCATTCATGATGAATATTAATATAAGGGAATCCTGGGTGCTCTGGAGATACATGATCAAGGGAGACCTCCTTGAGGAAATGGCAATTCAGCCAAGGCCTCCAGGATAAGGAGTTCTAGCCAGGCAGAATTGGGGTGTGCACCCTGGGTAGAGGAAGTCATTTGTAGAAAAGCTGGAAGGAGAGAAAAGACATGGCTTTCTGGGAACCCAGTAGTCTTAGTGGTTGGAGTGTGGTTGTGAGGGAAGGTGGTGCCCGCTTCCTTGCTGACCTTCCCCCATGTGACTGCCCTGCATGCCCCCCACTTGAGTCACACCAGCAGCCTGGCTGTTCCCTGAGCATTCCTATACCCTCCAGCCTCAGGGCCTTTGCTCTAGCTGCTCGTTCTGTCTGAGACACTCTTCCTCAAGATCTCTCTTGGGCTAACTGCCCTGCCCCTTTAGGTTTGTGCTCATCTCACCTTCTCTTTGGGACCCTCTGAGCCGCCATTTATTACCACACTGCCCCACTGACCATGAAGTGCCCCTCCTCCTCCTCTACTTTTCATTTTCCCGTAGTATCTATAACATACGATCTGCTTTGCCTACTCATTACGCCTGTTGTCTATCTCCCCCACTAGAATGTCAACTACAAAAGCCTTGTCTGTTTTCTTTTCTGAGGCATTCCTAGTCCTTAAATAAATGAAAGAACAAATAGATGGGATTTTGAAAGACTGGCAGGAGGGACCAGGTTGCAGAGGCCTTGTAGCCTAGGGGGATTCATGTGAGTTTGATTCTAAATGCAAAGAGAAGACACCTAAGTGTTTTGAATTAGATCAGGATTAGAATTAGATTAGAATTAAATTAGAATTTGAATTAGATTAGGATCAGAGTCTGAGTTATATTTCAAAAGTTTGTTTGGCATCTCTGTGGAGAACAGCTTGGAAAAGGATAAGCTACTGCAGGGTTCTGGGCAGGCAGTGGTGGTGCCTAGACTAGGGTGGGGTGTCTGGAGTAAAGGACAGACTGAAGAGACCCCAGGACTCACTGTGATCCTGGTGCCTGAGGACTGTGGGGTTGCAGGAAGACAGGACAACGCAGACTCCCAGGCTCCTGCCTGAGCCACTTGCCCAGATGGGGCAAGAGAGGAATAAATTAGGGGTGGGGTGATCAAGAGTTCTGGGTCATGGTGAATTGGAGTAGACTTTCTCTAAGCTATGAGAGTACAGATGAAGAAGAGAAGATGTCTAAGAACTGACCTTGAGACCCAAACCCTGAAACAAAGTATAAACTGGAATAATAATAAATGAATATTGGTTCACTAATAACTGCACCAAGCTAAGTACATGTACATCTACATGCATGTAATAAGTTAATCATAGGGAAACTGCATGCAGAGTATAAGGAATTTGCTGGACTATCTTTTCAATTTTTCTCTAAATCTAAAACTATTCTAAAAATTCACCTTTTGGGGAAAAAAAGGAGCATGAATCTCACAAATGTCTCCCTCCCAACATCCTCCCCCACACCCTCCAAGCGCTACAGTAATTTGTTTCTCTGGAGAGGACTTTGGCTCTGACCAGTCCTATGAAGGACACTATGAATATTTCCCCCTTCAAGGAACAGAGGGTCCTCACCTCCACCTACTTTCTGTTCACAGAAAGAATACTCTCCTCAGGCCAGATTTGATACTGAAAATGCAAAGCAGAAAGTAAGTGGCCCAGGTAAGTCAGACCTACCCAGAATTCCTCAGAGGCACAACTAGATCCTTTGGGATGCTCTGTAAAAGCCATTCTTTAGTCATAATTGTCCTGAACCATCACCATGCTCCACAGCTGACTTGGTTCCCCACCCCCTTCTCAGTAAAAGCTTTGGCACCCCCTGAGTTCAAATTCCACAAATTCTTGGGCAAGGCATATGAACCTTATTTTCTTCATCTCTAAAAGAGGCAAACCATGGTTTCATCAAAGAACAATTGAGTGGATTAAATGAGATGAATGGTGAATTGGATATAATTTCTTCCTCTGAAAAATGGATGTGAATTAGTAAATTCCAAGCATTTGGCATCGTGCCTGGCATGCATGGTGGCTGATTATTGATGAGAGACTAATCAGTCTGGCCAATCAGTGAAGTCCCTGAAGATCAAAATGTGACTCATGGGTCCTTGTGAACCTGAGTGATGTCTGAAGAACAGAAAAGTACAGGGACCTTTCAGTCAGAATAGAGTTGGGCCTGGGCCATAGCCAAGGACCAGCCATAGAGTGCTTGGCTGGCACTTGGCCAGGGAGGCACCAAGGCTGGAGAGGACACAGAAGCAGAGGCTCCAGCAAGCAGCCAACTCAAGAACCTCTGACCCACACAGGCAGAGCCTTAAACAGAGGTCATCCAGTACCCTGGACAGCTCCATAGGGGTGGGGTTTATGGATGAGGGGGCCACTAGTTTAGTGGGTGGAGAATTGGATTGGATTTTGGGCCCTCCAGCTAACTCTATGAGCATATGCAAGCCACCTCATCTCTCTGAGTCCCAATTACCTCATCACTAAACTGGAGATAACACCACAGCATGATTCTGAAGAGCAGATGAGACAAAAGAGGCAGCAGAACAGAGTGCCAGTGTCTGAGCTTTATCCCAGCTCCACACTGTGATTTCAGAGAAGTCAGTTAACCTCTCTGAGCCTCAGTTTACACATCGGTAAAATTGAAATCCCAATAAACCCTAATTCATAGGGTTTGGAAAATTAAACAAAATAGGACATAAGACCCACCATAATCATTAGTTATTTGACAAGAAACTTATCACAGTACCAGACACAAAGTTAGCAAAATTATCATTTTTTTAATATCTTCTAAAACCACCTGGTTAACATTGTTCTTCTTCCTTTCAATTCTCTTGTGTGGTTCTCCCATCCCTGATGGCTATAGAGGCTTGGCAAAACCAGAGATAGCCACTTTTTGGAATCCCACAGCAACCTTCCTCTCCCTATGTCTCAGAGCTACCCACTCAGGCATACTCAGGATGCCTTGGAACAATTTTTTTTTTTTAACACAGTATATAGTGTTTGTTCTGTGCTAATCACACTTGAGAGAGAACAGATAGATAACTGGGTGGAAGGATAGATAGATAGATAGATAGATAGATAGATAGATAGATAGATAGATAGATAGACAGACAGACAGACAGACAGACAGACAGACAGACAGACAGACAGATAGATAGATAGATAGATAGATAGATAGATAGATAGATAGATAGATAGATAGATAGATAGATAGAGATAGATAACAAGTGGGTTATCCTCACAATCCAACAGGACTTGTACTATGATTATCCCCACCTTGCGGTTAAGGAAACTGAGACTGCAAGGTGGGCCATTAAATCATGGGGTCACAGGGCTCTTAATTGGTGGCACTGGGATCAGATAGCAAGCATGGCATTTCAGGACCCCACACCAGCTGGTAGCTTTCAGTGAGGCCAGCAACTAGGAAAATGGAGGCGCTTCGGTGGAAGATGGAAGCTGGAAATCAGGACACCAGGTTCTCGCCCTGGAGCCCTGGATCAGGACAGCTCCCGCCCAGCGCTCACCTGCACCCAGTCTCCTGCCTGGGCGGGGACACCTGCCTTTGCCACTGCCCCTGGACCGCCCCTTCACCCCCGGCCCCCCTGGTGTGAGACTCCACGCCAAGCCGCCGCGGTAACCTGACCCGCAGCGGAGTTGGGAACTCCAGGCCGGTCCCTGCGCCGTGGCGCCCGGGCTCCCGACTGCGCTCCCGCCGCGCGCTCCGGCCCCGCAGTGCCGCTTGGCAATCAGGCGCCCCGGCCCATGGCGCAGAGGCTGGGAGAGAGGGCGCGGGGCCCCGCCGAGGCCACTGGGCTCTACCGGGCGGTGCTGCTCAGATCGGGTAAGTGGGGCGACGCCACCTGAGCCCCGCAGCCGCCGCGGGGTGAGCGCAAGGACCACAGGGCGGGCACACCACGCGCTGGCCCTGACCAGCCTCTGGGCACCGCGGTCCTCCCTGCTTCGCTTTCCTCTTCTCCTTTGCTTTTTTCTTCCCTCGTTCCTCCCTTCTCTCATTCTTTTTAGTGACTTTCCCCCTGTCCTTTTTCTTTCTTTCCTGCCTACATCCTCCCTTTTAGAGTTCTATCCTCACAGGTATTGCTTTCTTCTTACTTGTGATCTCTGTCTCTCTGTCTCTGTCTCTCTGTCTCTGTCTCTGTCTCTCTCCCTAACCTCATCCCTCACTTTCCCTTCCCCTTCTCTCCCACCCCCTTTTAAGAAGAAGCAAGATTTGGAAGGAAACACTCAGGGGTTGCTTTTGATGATGGGTGTTGGATGACAGATGTTTCTTCTATTTCTGTCTTTTTGTTTACTAATTTGCAGTGTGCGTGTACTACTTTCTACTCAGGCAGGTAAGAGGCTCGTTATTTAGAAAAATGACACGAACATAATATATGCTCACTGTCAAAATAATGTGGAAAACCAGGGATGGAGAAGAGAGAAAAAGCAGGCCCGCAGTAAGTGCTTGGGGCATTGTTGTTGCAGTTTTGGTTTTCCCTACTCTGGAGAGAGACATTTGGGGAACGTGAAAAAGGGTCTCTTGCAGGAGTCCCTGCTGGTTGGGGGTGCCTAGAAAGTCCCTGCAGCCTGCACAGGGTCTGCTTCGGGGTTGACTGTCTTCCTTATTTAAACTAGCTCTGCGCTGGGAAGATCCAAAGTTACTACTTGGGAACATTGGCACAAATGTCCTCTAAGTCTAAAATCAACAACAGCCAGGACTTCAGGACAGGTGGTGCCTTCATGAGGGGGCCCTAAATCTGGCAGTAGGAGGGGGTGCAGAAAGAGAGAAGTCTATAAGCAAGTGAATCTGACTTCACCTGCCAGCTTCAGAGATTTCCCCACTAAACACTGCCTCAGCTTCTCCTCCCTGTTCCTATCTTCCACAAAAACAAGGAGGAAGTTTCCCTACTCTGAAGATAGTGTTCCCTCCAGCCCAGAGCTGGCTATGAGCCTCACTCAAAAGGTAACATTTTTGGCTCTCAGCTCACCCAGCAGAGCAGGCCTGTCTTCCTCTTTCGGGTGACTACATGCTTGCCCAGGAACACGCCACGCTCAGCTACAAGCCAAGGAGGAAGCAATTGCCACATGTTAGGGACTGTGGCTGCCTCGGTTCAGCCTTCAGAACCCTACAAGGTCACTTCTCATTGTCCTCCCTTCTTAATAGAAGAGGAAACTGGGGCTCAGATAGCTTACTTAGCTTTCCCTTGGTCTGCAAGGGAGCCTCCCTCCCTTCTTCCCTTGCATCGCTTTTTCTTTCTTTCTTTTATTTTGATTGACGTGCCATTGGTCCACATCGTTGTTAGTATCTTGTTAGTGTAGGATCCCCCAGCCCAGGTGCAGTCTCCATAGCCCACCCACCATGAAAGCACCCATAGTCTACTGCCGCAGTCCATGGTGCTCTCCCCATTTTGTTCCCACACACCCCCACCCCTTGGATGTCTGAGGGAGCTTTCCTACCCCACTAAAGACATCTCTTTCTGGCTCTGCATAATTTGTACATGTAGTTGTGTGTTTGCACATTGCTGAGATGTAATTTCTTTTTTTTTTAAGATTTATTTATTTATACAAGAACTGGGGTACAGGCCAGAGGTGTGGGAGGCTGAGAGGATTCACCAGAGACAGAGCGGGGAACAGAACAGGCAGATGACCGAAAACACTACTGAAGGGAGCAGCAGGCGAGACAGGAGAGGTCTGCTGCGCCAAGCGGGTAGCTCCCTGGCTGGCCGGGAATCGAACCCATGCTGCAGAGACTGCGGACAGCTTCACAGTGCTGTGCTCAGCCCTCTGCGCCACAGGGGAGGCCCTGAGATGTATCATCTTTAATCTCACCTTTTTTACTTGGATGAACATTTTTAGTACTCTTAAATAGGTTGTTGTCGCTCGGGTGCTCAGACTCTGTGGCAGGCACTATGGAAAGGTGGCCTATGCTATATCTCCCCTAGTCCTCAAAGTAACATGTGCTCCATCATAGAGATGAGCAAAGGGGAAGGTGAAGGTCCTGGGTGCCCAGCAGAGGATGGCTATCTGCCTTAACTTCATAACCCATGCGCTAACCACTGAGGATGAAGGGTCACCCGTGGGGAACACCCATATGTGGCGGTGCCTGGTGAGCACTGCAGTAAAGGTCCCCCTGAAGGTCATTACCAACGTCCTACCTGCAACTCAGGCCAGGTTCCTGTCAGGGAGAGAAGTACCTCTCTGCAGCATGGACAGAGGGACACCTTCCTGGGTTCTTGGGAGCAGCAGTGACTGTGTTTCTCTGCAGCCAGGTCAGTTGTCACCTCCATGCCTGCCTGCCAAGTAAGCTGGCCAGACAGAATACAGGGTGTGCTCTTAAATTGGAATTTCAGATACACGACAAATAATATTTTAGTCTAAATATATCCCAAATGTTGCATGAATGTGCTTGTGCCTAAAAATGCTTATTCTTAATTAAAAAATATATTGCTTATCTGAATTTAAATTTAACTGGGCAAAGTGCATTTTTTTATTTGCCACATCTGGCAACCCCACTGGCAGGACGCATGGAAGCTTGCTTGACTTAACAAACTGTGGTTCACCCAAGTACCCCTCTACACACGCACGCGCATCCACAGGCACCCCCACGCTAATATCCCTCTCCCCATCCCTAGATCTGTTGTCCATCTCTTGTTTGGTTACGAGTGGATTGAAATGTGCTGAGCGGGGGTGGATAACTTGAGGTCCTTCTGCTGCTAAGAGACCAGATTAACCATGCCTAATTGCAGCTGGGTTGAGAGCCAGCTTTCTGAAACAAGACTCTTAGTTATTCCCCACTCCCTCACACTTTCCCATTTTCACACTTGAAATCCCTCTACTGGGTAAATTCTTCCTGGTTCAAACTTGTTGTAACGGCAACTCTCATTCCTTTCATAATCTCTCCAAGTATCCCATGACAAGTGTTTCTGCCAGTACAGCTTCTCCCCCCCATGCCCTTTCAGCAGAGCATGCTGGGGGTGGGGAGAAGGTCGGATGCTAGGGCTGTTTTGTGGGTGGCTTCTCAGAAACCTCACTGAGACCTTGAAAAGGGGCCTTGAAGATTGAGACTGAATATGAGGCCAAGGAGGAAGTTTTGAGTTGCCATGGAAACTTCTGTCTGATGTTTCTGGACCCAGATAATCTGGCGCCTGTCAGCTTAGAGAAGGGGGTACAAAAATGAAAGGAAAGATGTTTTTGCAGTTTTTTCATGCAAGCTGCGGCTCCAGCCCAGTACAGACACAGGAATATCCCCAGCTCCCATTCATGACCTCCTCTCCTGGTCTTTAATATCCCCTGCTTTTGACTCCCCTAGTTCTCAAGAAAACAAACTTCAAAGGGGCAGGAGTGTGGGAGGAGTGTACTCAGCTTCTAGAATCCCCCTTCAACCTTCCATGGTATTGGGCAAGGATTCGGATCCCCAGGGCCCTGCTATTCCAAAGTCCTTCCTTTTAGGAGACTGAGAAGGCCTCCTGGGATGGCCTCCACACAGACCAGCACTGGAAGAAGGCAGCAAGTGGGACTTGAATTCAGCCATTACCCAGAAGAAACTGCTAAAATGTTCTTTTGCCCAAAGGGTCTCTATTTTGCAATCTGCAAAATGAATGCAACAGAACCCAGTGTGACTAGTACTGTAACTATAGTTGATTGGAAAAGGTGGCCCTTGCTTGTGGGTTTTGGTTTTGTTTTATCTCTATTGCTCTTTTCAACAGTAAAAGCTGTGTGTGTGTGTGTGTGTGTGTGTGTGTGTTAAGTTACAAATACAGTGACTTAAAGTAGTCTATATAGAATAGTGTTTTTCTTAACTTCCCGAATAAAAACAAATCCCCAGAGGGACATGTTAAAAATCCGGATTCCTGGAGCCCTCTGAGTGATTCATTCCATTTTAGCATTATTCCAAATGATGTCTAATAATGACATTTAGATACAGTGGTTTAAGATTGATCTCCCTTAACAGCTCAATGCATATGCCTCCAGACTGATTCTCCATGGGTAGGCTAACTTACCTATCTTGAAATACAATCACATGTTATATGTAGTGGGCATCTTTAAGATCATTAAATAGATGTACTATCACCTGTATCCCATTATGGGGTGGAGCACAGTCTCTCACTGATGGGATGTGGTGTGGAAATGGTCACTGGTGACCTCACAGACATGTGCACGTGCACACAGACACACACAGAGCAAGGTGGTGCTATCACAAGCTCAAGGTTATTGATGTTTTTTTGTGTCTGCAAGTCAACAATAGCTATTGAGCACCTTGGTACTAGTACTTGGTACTAAGAATGGTAAGGTGAGGTCCCTACCCTCAGGCTGGCAGTCTGGTGAGAGAGCCTGATGGGCTTGTACACAAGATGGATGGTGAGAAGAGTTTTAGTGGAAAAAGTACGGTGAGTCCCACCTGCCTGGGAAAAATGATACTCAACTTCAGGGGGTACTTGCCCAGCTCTCCTGGGCCCCTGATTGCTCTGAGGCTGCCATCATAGACCCCTGTAAAAGAAATGCAAGGTGTAAATGGAGGTTGTTATTGGCATGGGGACTCTGAGTCTCCTCCAAGCAAGCTGGATTATGGATTTTGTCTTCTCCAGGGGTTGAGCTGTAGCTGTCAGCAGGCCTTATTCCCCCAACTACTCAAGGGGCATTGGGATTGGCACAGACAAAGCACTATGGCCACAGGTAATGCCCAAAAGAGTCATCTGGGAGCAGGATATGTGGGTAGGGACGAGGGCAGCAAAGAGTGGTTTGACAAGAATTTAATCGTGGTCTTCTACCATCAGAATTCAGTGAAGCTAAGCCACAGCAGGGCGGAAGCTGGGGGAGGACACCAGGTTACCATTCAAAGTATCTCAAGAGAAGCAGAATTTAGGAAAAAGAAACAAAAAGGACCATATGTTTCCAGAAAATTGTTTTATACCCAAGAATTTAAGGCCCTCTGAGTTTAAATGGCTCCGGAATGGCAAGCCTGGCCAAGGTTCCCAGAACTTGTACAACCTCCCCCCTCTTCCTTCCTCTTCGCCCTGTCTTCCCCTCCCCACCCACACCCAGATCCTCAGCGCCACCAGCCTTCTTCCATCATACCCAGCTCTTTGCCACCCTAAGCCAGTTACACTGGCTGTCTGCACTTCCTAGAACGTTCTCCTATGGGAGATTCCTATGGGAACTCTGAGTCTTCTCTGGAGCAAACTGGATTATGGATTTTGTCTGCTGACTCCTCACCACTCAGGCCTCCCTAAAACATCATCTCAGTGTCCACATTCTAAACTGCCCTTTCCTATCACCTCATCCAGTCTTACTTTGACCATAGCACTCATCATAGCTGAATATTTCCTTGTCTCCTCATTTTTTTTAAAGATTTATTTATTTATACAAGAACTGGGGTACAGGTCAGAGGCGCAGGAGGGTGAGAGGATTCACCAGAGACAGAGTAGGGAGCAGAACAGGCAGACGACCGAAAACACTGCTGAGGGGAGCAGTGGGTGAGGCAGGAGAGGTCTGCCGTGCCATGTGGGTTACCCCCGGGCCGGCCGGGAATCGAACCCATGCTGCAGAGGCTGCAGACAGCTTCACAACGTGGTGCTCAATCCGCTGCGTCCCGGGAGAGGCTCTGTCTCCTCATTTTTTGACTTACCCAGACACTCAGGGATATGTCTCCATCACACTGACTCCACGGCACTTGCCAGGCTCTCCAGAACAGTGCCAGGAGGTTCTCAGTAAAGAGCAGCTATGAGAAAAAGGTAGGCAAAAGAGGACAAAGTTGCACTTTAATGCCTCTATTCAAGCTCAATGTATGCCTTAATGCCTCTCTCAGTGCCTTCCAATCAGCCAACCCTTAGTGAGAAAACAAAGTTGGGACGAGGGTCAAGTTTAGCTGACACTCTTACTAGGAGACAAAAGATAATGATAAAAGCTAGAAAACATCTCCGCTTCTCAAGTGAATGCTGACTGTAAGACTACCCCCATTATCTGCTGCAGGTGGGCCATCGGCACCTGCCCATTTCTTTATGTTTACACTCACACATTCACTCCCTGGACCAAATTTAATGGAATACGGTGCTTCATGCTGGGGCCCTGCCCTCAGGCACAGAAGACCGAGGTCTTTGCAGAAAAGGCCGAGGTACTGAGCATCGACTATCTGCTTTCACCGATGTCATCTCATCTATGTCATCTCCCAGCCGCGCTGCTATTGTCCACATTTGACAAACACAGAAACCAGGGGCTCTCAGCGGCTGAGTCCCAAGCGGGGACGGGCATGGGTCAGCTTCCCCGCCCCATCGCTCTCTCCTGTGTGCTTGGCTCCCTGCAGTCCACATGAAGTTCAGGCTACGGAGTAAACAATATGTTGGGTGTTTTCAACCCACGGTGGGGGACCGAGAGCTGCCCCTGCGCGGAGTGGCTGCCATGCAACCCTGAACTGGGCCAGGCCTGCGACGGGAAGTGGCCTCCCAAGAGTGCCAGAACACTCTCTGCCCAGGAACCTCCACGAGAAACAAGGGAAATGCCTGGGCCTGAGCCGCCTTGCTCAGAACAAAGCTTGGCATGTTTCTCAGTCCTCAACAATCCGACAAAATAGGTATTTACTTGCGCCTTTCAAGCATATGGCTCGGACACGGTGTTCTGCTTCGTGGAAGTGGCCCTGTACCCAGTAAAATATCCGTTACTATAGTAACAGTTCCTTTTTATTGACACCAGAATAAACAGGAATGCGAAGCTGCCCCACTCTTGGCACGTTTCAGTCGCCTGCAATCCCCAGGAGTTTAAGAACCGCCCTTTGGAGGCGGCCCTCCTCGCTAGCCTGGGACTTCCCGGTGGAGCGAGGACCCGGCAGCGCTGCTCCTGCGCTCCCTTCCCCAGGACCCAGCCAGAAGTAAGGCCACTTCTCTTCTATTTCCCCCCTGCTGACAACCGGGGTGCTGTGCTGGGAGGAGGTGCGAGGAAGGGGGGCAGCCTGGGAGCCCTGAGGTGGGTCAGGGGAGCGGAGTGTCCAGGCTGTGGCCCCGTCTATGAAAGGATTTGGGGATGCGGACTGGCACCCTGCCTGGGTTTGGGGAAAGGATACAAGACAAAGTGCAGGGGGCAATGCACTGCGTTCTTGGTGACCTCTATCTTCTAAATCCGCAGATGAGTCTGAATTTATGCGTGCTATGTCCTCACCTAAGCCCATTATCTCACAGCATGGGGATTGTGATTGTCTTAATAGCGGGGATACAAACAGCCAGAGCGCTGCAGGGCGGCACAGATGAGAGAACACGGGTTTTGATGTCAGACAGAGCGTGGCTCGGGTTCTGGCTTCTTCATTCACTGGCCTGGGGAGATCAGATGACCCCTTAGAACCTCAGCTTCTTCACCTGTTAAAAGGGGTAACATCAGTACCCACCTCCTCCGTCTGTTGTGAGAGTTTCATGACATATGGCTGTGCAGGGCTTAGCTCAGTGCGTGCCCCATAGCGAGGGCACGTTAATATGTGAGCTGTTCACCTCTCTGGTGAATTTGGTTTTTACACCTTGCAATACGAGGCAAGTCTGGGGTTGGGCCAGGAACCAGGGGTTAGAGAATTGGGTGTGTCACTCGTTGGAACTCTTACCAAAGCCCCATGTTTTCCTGGCTGTGAAGCAGCCCCGGACCCGTGTCTCCTGTAGCTGGCATCCTGAGTAGCTCTTAGCTCTGGTGGGGTAAGTACCTGCCATGGGCTTTTCCCTGAAGGCATCTGCCCAGTGGGATGCCTGGCATTCTGCCACCAGGGGGACAGCAGAAATATCTGGTCTGCCGACCCTTGTTCGTTGATCGACTACACAGTGTTCTCCACCAACCTCACTAAGGACCCTTCATGTGCAGCCCTGGACTCTGCTATACAATTGATTCAAAACCCTAAATGCCCACTCACAAGTAGTAAGTCACAGTGGACCCAGGGCAAGATGTTCAGGAAGTTTGTCTTGAGACATTTTATCCTGGGGGTGGGGAGGTTGCATCCAAATGAACAAGAAGCTCAGACAGGGTCTTCCAGGCATCAGCCACGGGCTGCTGGGAGATCTGGAGTGGCTCCCAAATAGACTGTTCCTTGGTTGCTAGCCAGGGAAATACAAATGGGCACTTTCTCCATCGAGAGGAAAAAGCAGGAAGGGTCGGGAAATCCAGTGGTCACGCTTGTCACTTTAACTCAAAGCCTCTTTCTCCTTTGCCAGTGGGTATTTAAAAGTCCCTCTTCCTCTGTCCGCCCGCCCCCTTGAAATGTTGACCCAAGAAGGTCTCGGGTATATTCAGAACCCAGCAGTTTGAACAGTAATGGGGAACAAGGGCAAGGGGAGGAAGGCAGAGGGGCGAAGGCTCTGACCAACACCCTGGGGAGGGAAGGCCACCAGCTGGTCTCCTCCTAAACAAAGGCCAGCCCATGGGCAGACAGGCCTGTGGGTTCTGGCTTCAGTTCAAAGTTGCTGGGTCCAGCTGGGGCTCCCCAGTGAGGGTTTGTCTTTCATGTGGGCTAGGAGTCCTGCAGTTAGTTACCAGCCTCTCTTTTCTCATCTATAAAATGGGCTCACACTGACTCTTCACTGGGGCTTCTTGAGCATCCAGAAAGAGAAAGGGAGTGTAAATCTTCTTTGCTGACTGAAAGACACTCTGCACCTCGAGGACAGTGGAGTGGTAGAAAGAGCACTATCTTGGGACAAGGAGTTTGGTCTCTATGAGCCTCAGTTTTCTCATCTCCAAAATAGGAATAATAAAATGGTACCATTAGCTGCCTCCAGAGACAACTGTGAGAACCAGTTTGGGGTGAGTGTGGCTTCAGCAAATGTCAAGTGCTCCCATGGGTCCTCTGAGGACAGCAGAACCACAGTTTGCCTTCACTGAACATCATTCTGCCGGACATTGGACGAACCACATCCTATCATTTCATCCTCCAAACAGCCACATGACTAGGTATTGCCATTATCCCCACTGTACAAGAATTCAGAAAGGATAAGCTATTTGCTCAAGATCACACATCTAGGAAGGGGTGCTGCCATGATTCAAACCTAATTGTTCTCTGAACAACTGCTTTAACCCTGACTCAGGTGTCTTTTGTTATAATTGATGCCATCAAAGAATCCGAGCCACCAGAGCAGGGGAGAGAACAGATGAAGGGGACATTAAGGCTTAGACAGCCTGGGCTCTCACGACTGTTCTCCATATGAACTGGGACCTGGTCTCCATCAGGGCCCCTACCCTGCCTCTCATCACATTGCTCTTCTGCCACCAGGAGGCACCAGTGCTTAGTTTCAAAGCTGCACCCTTAACTTTAGCCACAAATATCCTGTGGGGCTAGTGAGCTCCTCCTGGGAGAAGGGGTTCCTGCTCTGTCTTGCCTAGAGTGGAGCTGACGTCCTGCAGTCTCTAGGGCAATGTGGTACATTTAGGTCATCTGCAGAACTGAGGACGAACCAAGTGAAAAACTCCCAATCTCTCCTCCAATCTCTTGTTACCCGGGGCCATGAAAGATGAGGTCAGTCCTGCAGTCTGCATATTAAGTGAGATCACTTGCCCATCTTGGAGTCATGCACACCTCTGAATTTAGCTGCCACCTACTGGCCACTTCTATTCCATGCCAAGCACTTTAGCTCTTTCAGTCTTCACAGTATCATGATTTTACAGTGAAGGAGGGCCCCAGAGGTTAAAGACCCAGCCAGAGGTACAGAGCTGCTCAGAACTGTGACTTTAATCATACCTGCTCAGAATAACTAATAACTGGGCTATCCAGTCAGGTGAAATCACATAGGCCAAAGCAAAGAAGCTAATTTTTTTTTTTCTCCATGGTTTGCAAAGTTGGCAGACTCCTGGGATTACCTGGGGACCTTTTTAAAAGCCCAAAGCCAAAGCAACCTCCCAGGCCAATTAAATCAGGGTCTCCGGGGTAGAACTCAGGCATTAACTGGTTTTTTTACAATTTCCTCTAGAGATATCAGTTTGCAGCCAGGGTTCAGATCCGCTGATTTAACCAGAGCAGTTTTTAGGGGGTAGGGGCAAGAAAATTCAGTCCAAGACCAGGAATGGGATTTAGGCATAGTGATTGTTAACAACTGCTAAGGGAACAGTCCCACTTGTAGTTTCATCTACAGGTGTGAGACTCTGGAGGTGTGTGGTTCAAAACCTGCCTTGCTAGGTGCACCGCCCTGGTCCCAGGATTAACAGAGTACTCTGTTCTGTGCCAGACACTTGCCAAGCACCCTGCAAGGATCACCACATTTATTTTGCAACAACCTCATGAAGGAGGGTGCTGAGCAACAGTAGCCAGGGCACCTACTCAACTCGCTGTTGTAGTGGAAGGCAGCCACAGACGTAAGTAATGAGTGGCATAGCTGTGTTGCAAGGGCTTTGATATGGTGCAAAGGCTGTAGGGTAGGTAAACTTGCCCAAGACTAAGGAGGGGCAGAACCAAGATTCAAATCCAAGTCTAAAGAGCTCCAACATCTGTACACTTCTGCTTCATTCTGCATTTCTTTGACAACTAGTGGAGGATCCTCACTGGCCACTTGACTTTATCCTGGGTTGGACTGCCAGCTCTTCCTGTGGGTGTTCATCTTTTTCTTTTCAGACATCTCTGTCTGAACTCACCTGTCCAAACTCACCTCACCTCTTTGCCCCAATGGGCACTTCCCTGAGAGTCTCAGACTTCTTGGGACACCCCCAGCAGCCTCAGAGAACTGGACAGAGCAACCTCAGCAAAGGACCCCACTTCTGCTCGTGAGACCCAGCTAACCTCCAGGAGAGCCTGCATTTTCTCAGCTTAATACCTGTGCTTTGTTGCGCTGTCTCTTATGTTCCAGCAGCTGTGTGAGTCTCTTCTACTTGGAATCCTTTCAATTAAACTAAAAGGCTGGAAATCTGGCTCAGCAGTTCTCTAAGCCCTGGGGCTCCCCAAAATATGCGCCTACTGCCCTCACATGTGCTGTCTGCTGGAGTTCAGCACACTGACTGGCAAAGGCAAGTTTTCCCAGCCTGCAGGTCTGCACTGAAGAACCAGTTCTCCTCCCTGAACCACCACACCACTGCCCTCCTTCCTCAGCTCACTGTAGACTTAAATTTTTTTAAAAGCTAAGAAAAAGGTCTGGAGCAGATATTTGAGCCGGTGCTGATCACCGATTGACCTGGAGGGCAGAACTGGCTCCCAAAATTGCAAGGTCCCTCTTCTAAACACAGAGCTGTGGGACTGGATCCACAGTCAAAGCAGCCATCGGCTGGCTGGTGACCTATGGGGTGAAGGTTCTCAGCTGGCCGATCAGATGTTTTTCCTCTGGAATTTAATGGGATACAGAGTCAGACACTGTCCACTGGAAGTGGAAGAAACCAAAGTGAAATAAAAAATTTCCAAAATCTGCTGACAGATTTTTTTGCCCACATAGCAGTGAGAATGACCTTTTAAAAATGAGATCAGACACAATCTTTCCCAACTTGAGCCTTCCACCCTCCACTCTCACTCATAACACCCCATCACTCGCTCACGCCACACCAGCAGACTATGCCTTTTTGTTCCCTGAACAGATCAAGCTGTTCAAGGTACATGAGTCACATATGCTGTTCCCTCTGCTCAACCATCAGATCTTAAATGTTGCCTCCTCCCAGAGGCCTTCCCTGTAACCAGCCTACGGGGGATCCTCCTGTTAATCTCTATCACAGTCCACCTGGTTCCTCAGTGCACTTCAATTTTTTAATTTTTATTGTTTTCTGTACCTGTTTATTGTCTGCCTCCCTAATAGAATGTCAGCACATCAGAGCTGAACCCTGCTTGCTTTCTTACTTCACTTTTATGTGACCAGCATCTATTCATAGTTCTTGGGAATTCAGGAACATACTGTGTAACATGATTTTATCATCATGTATTTTGCCAATGGTCATCCATGTTGCCCAGGAATTCTTGGTTTTGTGTAGTTACTTTGTATCTGGCCACATTATTGAATTATCTCATTATTTCCAAATGCTTTTCTGTTCATTCATTTGGAAATTCTGACTATGTAACAGCACCTTATGCATCTATTACTTCACCATGTCTTCTTCCTAAAGTTATACAATTTATTTCTATTCCTGACATCACTTTGGCAACATGGTTAGTTCTTTTAAAGACTTTATGGCTAAAGAAAGTTATGAAGCTCTGGAAGGTTTGTGGTACAAGGAAACTAAGGGCAGGATAAAGAATGACAAAGCTGCAATTACTAAAGCACGGACTAAAGCACGGTGTGATGGTGTGATAATAGCCTGGAGTGGATGGGGGCTGGGGAAATAGGAAGTATCGACAATTACTCAGATAAAGATCTGGCAATAGATAGCAGAAGGGGAGAAATTCCAAAAACTCTAATCTGAATGGGGGTCATGTAATCTGAATGGGGGTCATGTAACTGACTCTCAGACAACTTGATCCCACAAGCTAAAATCCAGAGTTTTGTAAGGAGAGGTAGTTGATAGAACCACTTTCATTTCGTCGTGCCCGTTTTTAAATAACACCAAATACTATCACCATCATTTATTTAGGGCAAGATCGTTAGGAAGGCAATAACCTGAAAACAGTTTTATTTTTAAAAGCTGAGGAGAAAGGAAATTAATTAGAATTCTTGTTTTAAACAGTTCTTAGAATGTGAATTCAAGAAAAAAGATGAAGCAGGTTAGCATAGATCTCTATGCTCTGACACAGTCTGACTGCATCCAAAATAGCCTGTAATAATTAACACTTTTTCTGGTTTACACAGCACTTTTACAAATGTGGTCTCACTTAATCCTCTTAGCAGCGCCCTGCGGTAGGCACTAACAGAAATGTCGAACATGTGTCTGGCATGACATCATATGCAAAGTCTAGTCTTCCCTTTGATGCCTGCAGGCCCTTGCAATTTATAGTCCATGAAGCCCTCTCCCCCTGTATTTTCCAACACCAGTATGTTGTTACCCACTTCCAGACTTTTGCACAGACCACCACCCCTGTCCAGTTTACCAAGAGAACTCTGACTCATCCATTAAGCCCTATTCATCCTCTTCTCAGTGGGCAGGAGAAGCAAGGGTGTGCGAGGTGCAGACAAGCCCCTCAGTTGCCACATGGAAACCAATTGCCTTAAGGCACGGGACCAACCTGAGTCTCAGCTTGCTCATTTCTACAACAAATGTTTCTACCAGCAAATATTTACTGAGCACCTACTGCCTATCAGACCAGAGACTGCCAGGACCTGATATATAAAGGTTCAGCCTCAGAAAAACAGCACTTACAAAGTGGGCAGAAGCAATGTCTAAATTTTCACTCTAATATGTAAGCTGCTAATGGTCAGTGTCCACCCCCACTTGAGATTTTTTTTCTTAAGTCTCTCCCTCTCCCCCTCTCAATCTCTCTCTCTGCCAAACCCTCCCCTACCCCCACCACATACCTGCACTTTGGGGCATTTCAAGACGTATGGGGCCAGCTCACAGAGGAGAGAATCCTCCCTGAATTTCCAGTAAACTGACAAATTTCAGCTGCTGTGGTCATCCGGAAGTGCTAAGGATATCCGCACTGAAGATGACAACCATCCTCTTGTAATAAGAAACATAACAGCCCCAGATTTCATCTTCTCTTCTTTTATCTGGAAAAAGTGAAAAGCTGGCCTCCTCAGGAGGAACCTGGAAGTGTAGATAGGGAATCTGGACCATAAGGGCTGCTATTTTCATTTTATCCAAGTCATCTTTAACAAGTACCCATGACTCTTTTTAAATCTTTTCTTTTTCTGATACAAATTCATTGAAAAACAAACGCAAACATAATTCATTTTTTAGAGGGGTAGACTGTCTCCTCACAGTCAGGCCAATGCCAATGTCATTGTCAGATTTTGTGACCCAGCAGCACTTACCTCTTTGCTTGCCTCACAAGCATCTTCCCCAGTCCTCACAACCGTACTGCACACAGGCTCAGTCATTTCCGTATCACAGTGAAGAAAGCAAGGCTCAGAAAGTCAGGCAGTTTGCTCAGGGCTGCACAACAGTAGGAGGCTGAGGGCCATCTAACTCCGCGCCTTTGCCCTTAAATGGTAGCCCACAGGGTTGGAGGGTAGGTAAGACCATGGACCCTGCTCTCATCAGCTCATGCACTGCCCATCTGTACAGCCTCCATGTACTCGGAGATCCAGAGGGAGCGGGCAGACATCGGGGGTCTGATGGCCCGGCCAGAGTACAGAGAGTGGAACCCGGAGCTCATTAAGCCCAAGAAACTGCTGAATCCCGTGAAGGCATCCCGGAGCCACCAGGAGCTGCACCGAGAGCTGCTCATGAACCACAGAAGGTGGGAATGGAGTTCGCGGACATGGTCTGGCAAGCGCCTCCTCGACCTGCTGGGAGCTGGGGTAGTGTTCTCTGTGGGAGCCCCGATGGCTGAGGAGGGCTGAAGGTTCTTTTTGCGGTCACCAGCAGTTGCCAGTGGGCCCCTAACCCCCAGATACACACATTACACCTGCCTTCCACATGCATTTAATGAACACCTACTATGTACTAGTCACTGTGCCCAGACGTAGGGGCAGCTACCCTCACAGGGGAAATAGGTGCATAGCCAGGTGGTATGATGGGTGCTCTGAGCATAAATGGGCCTGATACCCCAGAGGAAGCCCTTGGGAGGAATTCAAGATGCCCTTACATAGGAAGTGATGCTTCATCTCAGATCTGAAAGATGGACAGGAGTGAGCCAGGTGAAGAGGTGGGCACTCACTGGTAAAAGGAAAAATGTTCACAGCAGAGGAAGGGGCATATGCGATGAAGTTGAAACACAGTAGCTCAGGGTGGCTGAAGCATGTTGTGAGGTAGGGCAGAGGAGACTTGTGGACCAGGAAAGGGTCTCATGTAAGGATATTACAATCCTGGAAAGGGCGTGAGTGGGGCAGGGAGGCCTGAGATGCCATGAGAGAGACAGATGTAAGATGGCAGGGCTGGGATGCAGGAACTGCGTGATGCAGAGTAATAAGCAAGAGGGAAGCTGAGCCTCCCTACCTTCCCAGGCCTGGGAAATACCTCCCCGCTCACCAGGACCAGGATGATGGCCATATGCCTTCACGGCTTCCTCTGCTGGCTCGTTCTGGTATTGGCAGGGCTGAGACTCGTCCTTGTTTTCAGCTGTGTGCAAGGGACCTTCCACTTACTAGATCGCAAACATCTGAATGCCTTTTAGATTCATCCCTTTTAACATCAAAAATCACAATAAAAAAACAAAAGCCTAAAAGATAAATGAGGGGAAATATTTGCAATATAAATCATGGAAATAAATATATAAATCTATGAAGAAAAATGAACAAAAGTTATGTATAGTTAGCTCACGAAAGAAATGCAAATGGCTTGTAAACATCTCAAAATCTGTTCCATGTGGATAGTAATCATAGAAACAAACAAAAAAAAATGAAAAGCAATATAAAAATATCAGCTGGTGATGGTGAGGAGATATAGATGCTCTTACACATTGTTGACAGAGTGCAAACTAGATAACTTTTCTAAGGGCTATATGGAAATATGTATCCAAAATTTTTTTAAAGTCTGACTCAGTAATCCCATCTCCAGAAACTTATCCTGAGAAAATACCCAGAAATAATGTAAAACCTAGTATCTGCAGTCAGGCTGGCCTGGGTCCACATCCTTGCTCAGCCCCTTTGCAGCTATGACTTGGACTGATGTCTAAGACCTGCTGGAGCATGTTTCCTCCTCTGTGAAATGGGACAATAATGGTTCCGTGGCCCTGGGCTGCCAGAATTGCACCAGATAACGGGGTAGGTTGATGTTACCACAGGTCACCACCCTGAGACTGGGGTGGACGGACGGCAGAGGGAGTCTCCTGACAGCTCCCCCACCCTAGGGGCCTCGGTGTGGACAGCAAACCGGAGCTGCAGCGTGTCCTGGAGCACCGCAGGCGGAACCAACTCATCAAGAAAAAGAAGGAGGAGCTGGAGGCCAAGCGACTGCAGTGCCCCTTTGAGCAGGAGCTGCTGAGACGGCAGCAGAGGCTGAACCAGGTGGGTGGGGAGCACACAGCCCTGCCTGCATCTCCTCCCAGGCTGTCTCCAGCCCCCCGCAGGGAAGAGCTCTGCATGTGGCCACAGCTGGCAGGAGGGAGGAGGCTGAGGGGAATGAAGATGGGGCCAGGAGTCTACCATTGGCCTGAGTCTCCACTCTACCACTCATCTGGCTGTGTGACTTTGGGCCAGTGGCTTCCCCTCTCTGAACCTGTTTCTTCATCAATACAATTTATTACATGCCGATTCCCATTGCATTCACAACTGCCCTGCGAGCCAGGTGGCATGGCCACTTTACAAATGAGGAATCAGAGGCCCAGATGAGGTAAGCGATAGGAACTGGGCTTCACAGGGAGAACTTGGTCTCATGCTCTGTGCCCCCGCCCAGCTACCAGGTGGCCAAACTGATCCCTAGTTCTGCTTCCTCAGAGAGGACTCTTGGTCCAAATCCAGTGACTTTTGAGAATAGGAATTCTCTAATCACGCACACTTCACCCCTCTGCTTATATCTCCTTCAGCTGGAAAAGCCACCAGAAAAGGAAGAGGACCACGCCCCTGAATTTATTAAGGTCAGGGAAAACCTGCGGAGAATTGCCACGCTGACGAGTGAAGAGAGAGTGCTGTGAGCTGGCTGGCCCCTGCCCCCACCCTGGCCCTCACACCCCCCCCAGCCCTTCTGAATCTGGTGGCCCGGGCCCTGGGCCATCCGTGATGTGCATGCTAGCTGCTGTCCAACTGCACTGCCCCTGAGGGCCTGGCCCTCCTTGAGAATCTGGGGATCCTGAGTTCCAGCCTCCTCCTCCCAGCATTTACCTCTCCAGTTCCAAGATGAAGCCACTGCCTCAAAAACCTTCAGCAAGGCACCTGTCCCAAAAGGTCTTCCGAGCCCTGCCAAGATGCTTCTGGCGAAAGTGGGAGGTGGGAAGGGGCAGGTGCCTCTCTGGCCAGAAAAGCCTTCCACTCTGCCCCACCCTGCAAGCCCTGCTTCTCGGAGCAGCCTAGTTCCTGGGTCTCAGAGGACTTCCTGCCCCTACCCCAGGCGGGGGCCAGCTAACTGGAGAATCTTCGGACACTGCTTGAAAGCCAGTGGTTCAAGTGCAGCTGTGTGAGGCAAGGAAGGGCCGGGCAGCCCCCCGGCGGCTTGTGGCCTGTTGTGTCCGATGAAGGAGGGCTCCTTAGGATTTGCCAGCCTCCCCCTCACCCATGCTTTTATTTTCTCCCTCCGTTGCCCTCCCTGTCTGGGCCTTGTAACCACACCTAGTCAGGGCTGCAACCTTCCTGTTCCCAGAAGCCTAGACCAGTGTTTCTCAAACTTTACTGTGCCTACAAATCACTGGGACTCTTGTTAAAATAAGGCTTCTGATTCAGTAGATCTGGGACGAGCACTGAGATTCTGCATTTCTAACCATCTCCCAGGCTGTTTGTTTGAGGATCACACTGTAAAGAGCAAGGCTGGAGCATTCAGGGCTGTTAAATATTGGAAAACTCAACCCTGATGCCATCTCTGTCCCCTCCCTCCCCCCCCCCCCCCCCCCCCCCCAGGACCCTCTGTCCTGGGGCCTCCCACCCCGCCTCTATAGCCCCAAGTGCTCTTTGTCATCTGCTCCACCCCAGGGACTCCATACCTGGGTAGACTTTGCCTAGCAAATTGCATTGGTTATGTGACTCCTGTTTTCACCAGCAACATATGTAATTGCCAATCCGCATTTCTTACCCTGCTGCTATGATGCAATTTCAACCCCGCCCCCCAAATAATTTTTTAACCTTTCCTAAAACCTAGGGAGAGAAAATATACAATGATGTCCATTAGGCTTCTGGAAATATCAACGGTGGCTTGAAGATCCCACTGCCCCTCTGAGTCATTTCCACTCCCTGCTCCTGAGACCCACCCCTAATTGTTTTTATCAGCTGGGCCAGCTCCAGGGAATTCACTCACCCTCCCTCAAAGATCCCGTCTCTCAAGAGACCCAATGTTTTAACTTCATGTATCTGCACCATTTTTAAAGACTTAGAGGATAAATCAGATCTGTTTCTTTTCCCCTAAAGAATAAAATCCCTGCCTCTGGCTTTGCAAACTCATCATTTAAGGTGACAGGGTAATATTAGAAAAGCATTTCCTTTTATCTCCCAAAACTACAGTTTGGGATGCTATTTAATTCCTGGAACCAAAGGTGGAACTTACAGGAGGAAAGGGTTTATCTGGTCTTACTCCTAACTAACTGCAGGGTTTGGGGGTGGCTAAGCCTCCTGTGGGGTGTCAGTGCAGGGTGTAAATATAGATATGCTGCCTGTGTGTGTGTGTGCCTGTGTGTGTGTGTACAAGTCAAGTTTTAAGGCTCCTGAATGTGACTATTTTAGTGAGAATGTGGTAAGGCTGTTTTAATTGCCAGGAGAGTAATGCTCTCTAAAGACGCACAGTCCCTAAATAAAGGCGATCAGCTCCTCCAAGGAAGTCACTGGCAGGTCAGTGTGTTGTGAAGACATGTGAAGAGAAGCAAGACAGGGTGTCTAGGATGGAGTAGGACCCTCCAAGGAAGTGCTTGGGGTGTGTTTACTCTTTGGTCCCCAGAGGTGCTCCATGGAGGTAGAAAGTCATGGAGAAAAGCCTCAGAAACCGAAGGGACCTCAAGCACCCTGTCACCTGGGAGCCACGGTAAACAGTCCTGATCACTCACCCGTGGTGAGTCCCAATGCCTCTGTAGCCATCTCCAAGCACAGAGGTTGTAAATCCAGATTCTTATTGCTCCAGTCTCCTTTGTAGTTTGGGGTGACCAGGTATGGCCTGTGAGATTTAAGAGGAGGTCTATCAGGGCTTCTGGGAAAGCTTATGCTTATCTAATAAAAGAGATAGACATAGCTGACACCTCCCTGCCCCTCCCTTCTTTGACTGAAGATGTGACACCTGGAGCCACAGCAACCATCTTGCTACCATAAGAAAAAAAGCCAAGAAACTCAGAAACACTGACCCTATCATCATTCAACTAAGCCAATGCCAGCAGTCACCCGCCTCCAGAATTCTTGTAAATAAAAATAAAACCCTCTTTGTGTAAGCCATTGTTGGTTGGCTTTTATTATTTGCAGCCAAAAGCATTCCTAACTGATACAGAAGGTCAACTCTGCTGCTCAGAATTACCTGCAGACTGTACAAAAGTCCAAATTCCTCTTCCCCAGCAGAACCTACCAGGACAGGAAACCCAGCAGTGGTGCCAGGATCTGTCTTTCTACATGGCCTGCATGGCCAAGACGAGAACAGGATAGGCATCACTGACTCACAAGTATCTGATGAGTGCCTGCCCTGTTCCAGGAATCACGGCACGAGCGGGACACAGTGGGAGTGATACCTCCTTGCCCCTTCCTTCTTTGGTTGAAGATGCGATGCCTGGAGCTGGAGGATGAAGACAGTGGTCTCCTCCCAACCGGTCCCTCTGCTTCTGCCCCTGCCCTGCAACCTATTCTCAACAGGGTACCCGACATGATCTTGTCACTCCTCTGCACATGGCTCTGCTCTGGCTCCCGGTAGGGTGCTCCCTGAGACTTAGAAGGCATTTGTGCCCAGCTCCCTCTGACCTCTGCCACCGCTGTCCCCCTCACTCCTACAGCTCCAGCTAGCATGGCCCCCCGCACCCACCTGGCACAGCACCCCTTAGCGCCTGTGCACCTATACTCCACAGCCCGTGGTGTCCTTCCCTCAGAGAGCCACACAGCCCACTCTTTCTCTCTCTCATTCATTGGGTCTTCATTCCTACTCATTCTAAATGAGGCCTCCATTCAAAGGGATGACTAAGGATGACTAAAAGGCAGTCAGAGAAAGTACTCACAATAAAACAAAACATCTAAAATCTCAATATCTACAAACTTCCCACCTCTTCCTTCCCTGCCTTATTTTTTTCTCCTTACCATTATCAGCATCTAACATATTATATGTTTTACTTTTCTTCTGTGTCTCTCTGAACCACAATGTCCGCTCCACAAGGGCAGAGATTTTTGTCTGTTATTTACTGCTAAATCCCAAAGGTTCTTCCGCTTCCTCCTTCCCTGCCAGCAGGTGACCCAACCCATACCAATCTGGCAGAGTAGGCCCAAGGGACAAGATCCCAGACCCATCCCACTCACAGTTTTGAGAAAAGGACACAGGACACATAGTAGGTGCTCAACAGTGTTTGTTGAATGAATGAATGAGTGAGAAATCCTTTCTCCTCCTCATGATCCCATCATCATAAAAACCCCAAAGGCAGTAACCTGCCACCGCTCTGGCCCAGAGATGTCTGTTTGGTCCAGAAGCTTCCCTTTGGTCAGTAGGCCATCCCTTACTGACATTTGTGCCTGCACCACCTATGTTGGAGCTGAGTGACTCCTACACTCTGGGTATTCAGAGAATCAGCTCATCCCTGAAGGCAGAAAGTTGGGCCATTTATGCAGTCCCAGACACCCTGGAGAAGGGTGTAGTTCTGACATCAGACCCACCCTAAACAGCTTGTCAAGAGGCCACACTTTCTCACATCCACCAGACCACAAGTCCTGGGCCAGGTGTAGAGCACCATCCTCAATGGCAGACGGGCACTGAAGACAAGCTGAGAAGACTGAAAACCTCAGGAGGCAAAGGGCCTACAGGACCAGGGCACCCAAGCTCATACTTTCTGGTGTCAGTCCTAAAATACCAGTTCCTCTTATAAGGCTCGCATCAACCCCAGCTCAGCCAGTCAGTATCTGTCACGAGCCCAGACAACTTGCTGGACCCCATCTTCCACATCTGTGCCATGGGTTAATGATTGAAACTTACTGAATATTCAGTGTCTGTACCAGGGCCTGGGCTGAACACCTTGTGCATATCCTCTCATTTAATCCCCCAAGGCAGTCACTGTCTGCATTTTACAAGTGAAGAATCCAAAATGCAGGAACAAAGCCACTGCCCAAACGCATGTGGTCAGCAGGCGGGACAAGTGAGCTGTGGACGCACGTCTGTCTGACTGTGGAGCTGGCACATTCATCCTGGCAGCATTCGCCGGTGGAGGCTACAGGAGGGTGTTTTTTCAAAGCACCCACATTCATGCTTCCCCATCTGTCGCCAGGAACATTCTGCAGGCATACTGAGGTCAAAGGCTCCTCCTTCCTCATTCCCTGCCAGGCCCACGCCAATCTGGCAGCACAGGCCCCAGGGAGTCTCACCCAGAGTGGGTGAGGATCTCAGTTCCACTGCTTTGAGAAAACGCAGTGATCAAATAGGACACAGGGTCCACCAGCCTTCCCTTGGCACAGAAGTCCTGGGGAGGAGCAGGAAAGACAAAAACACACATTGAGCACCTACTGCCTAGCAGTGCCTAGAAAGTGAGCGAATAGACACAAAGCACCTAGGCTGGGACCTGGCTGACTTCAAGGGATGGAAGTCCCTTCTCCCTCTCTCTTTCCCCTTTAGGAATAGTGAGACAGGGCCTCCCCGGTGGTGCAGCGGTTGAGCGCTAGGTTGCGAAGCTGCCCGTAGCCTCCCCGGCGCCGGTTCGATCCCCGGCTGCTCCCCGGCCACCAGAGGAGGGTCCCACGTGGTGCGCAGACCTCTCCTGCCGCCTGCTGCTCCCCTCAGCAGTGTACTTCGGTCCCTCTGCCTGCTCTGCTCCCCGCTCTGGCTCTGGTGAATCCTCTCACCACGCCCCCCGCCCCAACACACACACCTCTGGCCTTTACCCCAGCTCTTGTATGCATAAATAAATAAATCTTTAAAAAAAAAAAAAAAGAAAGAATAGTAAGACAGGTGGCCCAGGCTACAAAGTCTGATGGACTTCAGATTGGGGAGGTGGGGGTGGGGCAGGGGATCCAGCCCTGCCATTGGCCAGATGGATGACCTTGAGTTTGTCATCTGTTAAAGGACAGTTCCAACACTACCAGCTTCATGGGTTGTTGAGAGAACAGAATTAACCAATATGAAATATTTGGGAATTGCCAGCACTCGATAAAAGTTAATTATTATTGTCTTCCCTTTCCTGGGTAGTTCCACTCCACCATTATCTGTCATTAACTCGACCCCTCCATGTATTATTTCCCCTCTTTCATTATCCTTTGGGCCTAATTTTTGCAGCATCCGTCCCTCCCCAGTGACTGGCTATCCCAAGACTTCATGCCCTTCTCCCAATCCTCATTTTTTTGGGGGTGGGGGGTACACCCTAGGACTTCTGTTAGAAAAGAAAGGAGGCCAAGATTATCAGATTGAAGGGGGCTTTATTGAAGTCCATGAGGGACGCCCCCCTACAGGCTGAGAGTCATGCCCAGAAATGGGGAGAGTGGGTCTTTATAGGTCAGGCTACTGCCAGAAGTGAACGTGGGTCTCTCCTGCCAGAGGGGTCTGCTGGAGTTATTTACCGCTGTCAGCTTATCTCTAGTTTAGCTATCTCTGGTGCCTTGGCATGGTTTTATGGTTTTGGTTTTACAGTGGGTTTAGGCAGGTGAGTGGGAATGGGCTGGTGAGTGCTTTCAGTTTCCTCATCCCCTTATCATCTACTCCTTTTTCTGCTATCATTTTTTAAAAGATTTATTTTATTTTTTTATGCATATAAGAGCTAGGGTGTAGGCCAGGGGTGGGTGGGGGAATGAGAGGATTCACCAGAGATAGAGTGGGAGCGGAACAGGCAGATGTACTGAAACACACTGCTGAGGGGAGCAGTGGGCCAGACAGGAGAGGTCTGCTGCGCCATGTGAGTCAGCTCCCTCGCCAGGCTCAGGCTCGAACACATGCTGCAGCAGCTGACAATAGCTTCATAGTGCTGCGTCTTAACCCCTTGCACCACCAAACAACTCCTGAGAATTTCTCCTCTGCTTTAGGCCACTAAAGACAAGAGCATGTGCGTGGCAGGATTACCATGGCTTCCTATAATCCGGCTCTCTTCTCCCTGGGCAGTTGGAAGACTGTTCCCCAGCTCCCCAGCCTATAGACAGTGTCCTGCAACTAGTTCTCATCAAGGAAATGGGAGCAGACCGTGATAAGGGTCACTCTGGGCTGAGTGAAAGACTCATGGGGATCCTGTCTCCTTCTGCCTCTCAGCAGCAAGTGCAGTTGCTTTAGTTAAGATAGAGGAGCCACAAAGTTGAGGCAGCCTGTCCCAATCAGAGGACAGATGTCCCTGACCGTCCCCATGTCCACAGTGACGTGTGATTAGCCATTCAGAAGTAAACTTGTGATTAGCTATTCAGATTGGGGGTGGCTCGTTTGGTAGCATAGTCCAGCCTGTGCCACCTAATACAGTGATACAAGCAAAAGCATCCCTACCTTGGCGTGCACAACTAGAAAAAAGGATAACATTCAACAATGTTTTAAACAAGTAAGTGAATTATATGGATATTAATTTAATTCAAAATACAAATTATTTAAAGAAAATTATTAAAACACTAGACACTATGGGGGAAAAGTGGGCAAATGTGTTCCTCTGGGTTGGGGAGATGAATTGATATTGTAAACTGTCTATTAATCTAGGGAGGTTTTAATCTTTATTAGATTTTAAGTCTCCACGAGATACCCATAGACTCTGACAGTGAAACTGTATTAGTCAAGGCTCTTGGTGGCAAACACAAGAAATATAACTCAAACTGTTGGTAGCAAAAGAAGTTTATATTCCAAAAGTATAAATCAAGCAACAGGGATGGCTGGATCCAGGGACTCATAGCATCAGCTGTCATTTTCGCCCTTCTCTCACTCTTACGTAAGCTCTCTCTAAGGTGGGGGTAAGATTAACTCCTAATAGCCCCTAGGCCATTTTCCAACTTAGTAGGTACAGCAGAATGAGTATATCCCAGTTAGGAACGATTTGGGAGTAAGGGGTCAGAGAAGAGAGTTTCTGGTTGGCTCAGCTTGCCTCATGTATTCATTCCAAACCAATCATTTTTGGCCAGCGAGATGAGACTATGATTGGCCACACTAGGGCCATATGCCCACCCCTATGTCCTCAGGGAGGCAGGAACAACAGCAGCACAAGCATGTATATCCCAGCAGAAAGGATTCTCTTACCAAAATAAGGGGAAGGATTGCAGAGAAAGCAAGAGCAATAAATGCCCAGTAGAGAAATTCACCTCCAAGAATAAGCAAGTAGGAATATTTATAGTTGAGTTCCTGGACCCAATTCCTCTGGGATTGTGGAGGCTTCCCCAGATCAATAAGCAATTGTCAGGCACCAGCAGGGTGTTGGGGAACTCAGTTCAATTCTAACACTCTCTACCCAGAGATAGCACCAGGTTCACAAGTTCAGGGTTCACCTGTCCCAACAGGTTCCTGGGACACCCTCTATTCCAGATGCCAGCACAGCCCCAGCCAAACCCCCGGCAGTTACCTGAGTTTGCAAAGACCAACCAGCTAAAGACTGGAGACTAGAACGTCCCCAGTTATCAGCACTTCATACACATTGTCACAAGGGAGAATTAAATGCTGTCCACACAATTCTACTGGCAGAGTATAACCAGAGGTTCATTTCTGGTCTCTCCTGGACTCTATCCGACACACTTTTTTTCCTTTGTTGATTTTAATCTATATCCTTTTGTAGCAATAAATCATAACCATGAGCATAACAACTTTTCTGAGTTCTGTGAGTCCTTCTAACAAATCATTAAGCCTGATGGTGATCTTGGTGACCCTCTGGCACACTCAAATAAATTCTGAAGATTGGTTAATCGTATTGTATTGGTGTTAATTTCTTGGTTTCAATGATTGCACTATAATCATGTAAGCTGTTAACACTGGCGGAAGCTGAGAGAAAGGCATTCAGAAACTCTTTGCAACTTTCTGAAAGTCTAGTCATTTTGAAATAAAAGGTTAAAAACAAAGAATAACAGGACATGGCGATGCCAATTGGTAAAGCTGGGTGTTAGGTGTGTGTTTGGTTCATATATTGTTCTCTCCACTTGGTATAAGTTTGAAATTTTTTCGTAATAAAAAAATTTTAAGCTAGAAAATTCATAGTTTGGTGCAATAAATTTGAACTAATCACATCCAATATGTGGCACAATCGACTACAAAGTTGATGAAGAAACAATTGGCACGCAGAATTTGTCAAGATGCAGAAACTTTGTTCAAGCCCTATTATTCACATTTTGATTACTCTTTCAGAAGCAAACTTCCACTAAAGCATGGTGACCTGAGAGAAGCAGCCTGGGGACGTTAGTAACAACCTTTTGCCCAGTTTCCAGGATGCAGCTTAGACCCTGGTATGAATTTGCCTCATGTTCAACCGTGTACCGCCATGAGGCAGAATGGACCTGAGGGGTCCCATGACTACTGACTCTTTACTCACCCCTTGATATGCAACTATACGACTCACTTCTTGGTATGTAGCCACGTCATATCTGACCATGTACAGCTGCCAAAGCAAGCCCACCTGGAACCTTGTAGAAACTGAAAGTGTATATAAGCCCCTGACTTCCTACAGACAGGGTTCAGCCTTGGGACACAAATCCGCTGAGTCAGCACTGGTGCATTAAACCTGTTTCTTGTTGGCCTTGGTGTTCATGTTTCCTTTGTCCCAGACAGATTGAATGCTGAATAATATTCCATTGTGTATATGTACCACATCTTCTTGATCCAGTCATCTATTGTAAATAGTGGTGCAATAAACATAAAGGTACAGGTGTTCTTTTAAATCAATGTTTTTGTGTCCAAGAGACAGTAACCAAAACAAAGAGACACCCCACTGATTGGGAAAAAATCTTTGCATTCCAGTCAACTGATAAGGGACTGATCACAAAGATCTACAAAGAACTCACAGAATTCAACAAAAACAAAGTAAACAATCCAGTCAAGAAATGGGCAGAAGAACTTAAAAGACATTTCTCCAAAGAGGAACTGCAAATGGCCAACAGGCATATGAAAAAATGTTCAACATCCCTTATACTCAGGGAAATGCAAATCAAAACCACACTAAGATACCACCTTACACCAATAAGAATGGCACATATCAAAAAAACTAGCAACAACAAATGTTGGTGAGGATGTGGTGAAAAAGGAACTCTCCTGCATTGCTGGTGGGAGTGCAAACTGGTCCAATCACTATGGAAAGCTGTCTGGAGGTTCCAGAGTCTACTAAAAATGGAGCTACCATATGACCCAGCAATTCTGTAATCTACTTACTGTGCAAATGCAAGCAAGTGACACCACCTCTCTGAGCTGCAAAATGCAGAGATGCATTGACTTTCCATTCATCGATTATGCAATGGGGGTGAGAAAACCTATGCACAGTTCACCCACTTAGTAAGACCTGGTTCCCTTCTAGGTCCTACCCTGCACAATGTTGCTTGCTCAGCAGGTGCTCCAAATGTATTCATCCAGGAAATGAGGGAGAGGAAACTGCAAACACTAATGCTAAGCATTATCAAGCCAATTTTAGAGCAGAAACAGTGGGAGGGGGGAAACATTCACCTTAATAGAGCAACCCTTTCACAGACGAGCCTTTTAAACTCTTGTGATTCTAACAGCTTGAGTTCTTAAAAGGCTCAGGATGGCAGGAGCCATCAGGAAAGATCAGCAAAGAGGGTAGGAAGACCAGGATCTCTTTGGAAACAGCTGGGTATACAGCTTTTTGGTACAAGGAGTCCCAAAGGAATACCTTGCTTTGAGATTGGAGGGATAGGTATCCCAGGGTTTGCAAGGAATATAAATAGGTGGACAGACACACACACACACACACACACACACACACATAATACACACACCCCTTTCAAAAAAGTGTCAAAGCTTCAGAGCACTTCCTTGAGTTTGCTCATGCCCTTGGAATAGAGAATTCTGGTTCCTGTCAATCTTCGTTATTTCATTCACCTGCATGCAGCTAGGACTGCATCCAGAGCAACACTGTTCTTGCTCTCACTGAGAATTTATATAGAAACCAAACCACTGGTTAAAGGAGAAAAAAAAAAGCCACTGCTATATTGGGAGTGGCGCCTTTTCTAACACTACTTGTGACATGAAATACGTGCTTTTCCGCACCAACAACCAATTTCCCATTTCTCTGACACCGAATGGGTGTTCAACTATCCAGTTGAATTCTGACCCTAATTCCTAGAGTCAGTGCAGACCCCAGAGGGTTAGGACTCAGCGCCACAAGATAGCTCCAACTTCAGACACCGATCACAAAGAGCAGGGATGCTCCCCCACTTCTGAACAATCAGTAATACACTCAGGGGTTGCTAAAACCCCTCCATGGGTTGGATAATTTGTTAAGATAGCTCACAGAATTCAGGAAATCACTTCACTAAAGCTCACAAGTTTATTACAAAGGATACAGCCGGAAGCGATACATAGGCCAGGTATAGGAGGTCGGGGGCAGTGCGGTGTTCCATGCCATCTCAGCCCACAGCAGCCTGCTCGTGTTTGCCAACTCAGAATTTCCCAAACCCTATATTTTGGGATTTTTATAAAGGTTTCATGATGTAGGCATAATTGGTGTTCAATTATGGTCACCGATGATTAATAGTCTCCAACGCCTCTTCTCTGGAGGTTGAAATTGGGGTAGGGGGAGCAGAAAGTCTCAATCCTAGATTAAGACTTTCTCTTCCTGGAGAGCAGCCCCTATTCCGAAGCTATGTGTGGGTCCCCAGTCACAGGAGAAAAGACGGTCTTATCACTCAGGAGAGCCCAAAGCTTCTTAGGAGCTCTGTGCCAGGAACTGGGAACAAAGATCAAATATACATTCCTTATTATGCCACAAGAAACAAAAGCTTGAAGTTAAGAAGGAGGCGCAGAAGCTTCTAATCCAGGCTGGAATGACTTCCCTAGAGAGTTAGACATTTACAGTGAGGTGAAAAGACAGAGGAGCTGAGCAGGGGAAGCAGGAGGAGTTTGGGGACAGAGGGAACAGGAAAGGAGCAAGAAGGTGTTAATTCAAAAAGTTATAAATTCACTACAAGTGGCTGTGAGTATCCCATCCCGATCCCCTGCCCATTCCTGCCGTGATTATCTGTCTCTCCAGCAGCCCCTCCCCGCCCAAACACAGCCTGGAAGTTTCCTACGGGCAATAGACTAATTCTGAGTTTGGTTTGTTTTCTCCCTGCTCTACCCCAGTGCTTAGATTGCTGTGGGTCCTGCGGTGTCTCGCCAGCAGGCTACCCCAGAATCTAAAATCCCACTATGAAACACCATCCTGGGAATTAAGAAATTCTTATGGGGAACCAAGAAAACAGTAATAATCTCCAGGTACACACACATCTCGGGATTTTACATGCTTGACAGTTTACCAAGAGTTTTCCTTCATACCTTGTGAGTTGCAGACGAGGGGGGGAGGCTTAAAAAGGTGAAGTCACTCAGAGTCACACCTCGAGATTTATACCCTGGTCTCTGGGTGGGGGTTGTGGTATTTCTTTTTGTATGTGAAAGCGACTGCCTCTTCCAGGGGGAGCCTCTGGGAGGCGAGGCGGGATGAGCAGGAAAAGAAGAGAAAAAACAACGCAGGCTGACAGCTGTCACACTGCACCGGCTGGCAGCCTTGTGCTGAGCTCTTTCCAGTCCACCCTTGGCAACTCTTCCAGGGCAGCCCCAGGGTTGGGCACGGCAAGGTCAAACTGACCCCTGAAGAAGAGGTGGGAGGCAGGAGGGAACACGCAAGGGAGCTTAGCAGGGACAGCTGAGAGCAAGAAGCCGTCTGGCAATGCTTTCAGTCTTCCGGGTTCCAGCCCCTCTGGGGGAGGAGAAAGGGGCTGGGCCATCCGCGTCCTCTACAGCCCAGGGCCTGCAGTCAGAGACCTAGGCCTGCAGCTAGCTGAGGCCAGCCAGGCCTACACAGCAGGCACAGGGCAGAGGTGAGTCAGGCAGATTGGGGGAGGCGGGGAATGGGCTGGGAGACCCTGAGCACCGGACCACCCAATGACCCTCCTGGACGCTCCTAAGGTCATGGAGCACTACTTCTTCCACTGAGCACCCTTATTTACTAAGGGCAGGCCCTGCACTAGGTGTTAGGGCTATAGTATGTATATGACAAAGATCCCTGCCCTCCTAGAGTTTTTACCTTTTAGTGGTGGGGTTGAGGGGACAGGAGTAAACAGAAACATACTTAGTGGGTAAATTATCTAGTATGTTAGGATAAATGAAAAGAGAAAAGCAGAGCAGATTGGGAATTGGGATTGCCAGGAGAGGAGGTTTGGATTTTAAAGAGGGTGATCGCCCCATTGAGAAGAGGGCATTGATCAAAGACATGAAGGGGGTAATAAGGTGCCCACAAGGTTGTCTGGCCAAGGGAGAGGGTTTTCTAAGCAGTGGACCAGAACTGGCAGAGGCTGGGGTGTGGGGTGAGAGGTGAGGCCTGCAGTGTTCAGCAGCAACTGGAATGGAGTGAGGCAGGAGAAGGAGAGGCGAGGGCCTTGCAGGTATCCAAAGGGCAGATGACAGGGACTCCTGGAATGCACCAAGCCCCTCACTAATACCGGGCAGCCCTGCCACCCACTTGTGGTATCTGTTTGGAAGCCTGCAGATAAATCCCTTTTGTGGCTGTGTGACCTTACAAAGTCTTTTTCCTTCCTGAGGTCCCTGCCCTCTCTCTAAAATGGTTATAATAACAGCGGAGTATTGAAGGGTCGTGGTGAAGAAGAGAGGGGGAATCAAAATAGTGACCATCTGCAAGAAAATTTACTGCACACTGCTTGTGAGCTAGGCTCTTGGGACCTAAGAAAAAGCGGTGCTGTTCACACCCCAGCACTCACTGCAGTAAGGGACATTCAAGTAAATAAGGAACTGGTCCTCACTGTCCACTCTAATAGCACTTGGCGGGGCAGTAAAGGGCACTGCTATCAGGAAGCCTTCTTAGTGGGGCCCCTGGAGACTGGCACTCACTGAGAACACCAGGGAAGGGGGAAGGGACTCGGGGTAGAAGGTCCTGGAAAGGAGGCCCAGGGTGAGGTAAGTAGGCTCAGTCCGGGTCAGGGAAGTAAGGCACAGGGCATGTTGGCTACCAGGGAGCATGGATCCCTTCCAGGAACTTTGGCCACCAAGCAGCAAATTCTAAGCTGAGGAAGGAAACAACATGTTTTGCAGTTTAAATGCTCACCCTGGTAGCCAGGAGAACAGACAAGGGACACTGACACCAAGAGAAAGGTGTGGGTGGTCTGGGTGGGGGCCGGGGATGGTAAGGGCAGATGGATCAGAGGGATTCTAGAAGAAGGAACCATACCTGGTGGTGGCCTCACTGTGGGAGAACAGGGGCTTCAAAGAGGCCGAGGGTTTGCTTTGAAGGAGGGAGGGTCCACCCTGGCTTTGGGGGATACAGGGGCTCCAGAGGGAAGACTTCACAGGCCAGAAGCACACCTCCTTCCTCAGCAGCACAGTAGCCCACAGGGCTCCCACAAATGGGTTGAAGGGGCCCAGGACTCGGGCCAGGTGAACGGGACCTCAGGTTTCCCCAGCAAGGCCCCATGGCAGAGCCACAGCACGAACAGCGCCTGTGCTTTGCGGTCAGACTCTGGTTTACACATGAACTGCCCATGCTAAACAATTACTGATACCAGGCCTAGATGGTGCCTGGCACACAGCCCGTGCTTCCAGGGGGGTGAGTGAGGGTGGAGAGGTGCTCATGTACTCAGGGGGGTGAATTTTCTCCACCAAGCAGCCCCTGGCTGACACCGTCTGCCACAAAGGCTTGTGGCATTTCCCAAGGTTCAGACCCTCAGAGAGCCAAGCCAGAAAACAACAGGCAGATCCAGGTCAGGATGGGCAGCCCAGTGCACCGAGTGTCATCTGGGGATACCTGGAGCAGGCAAGAGCACCCCGACATAAAGAGCGAGAGGTATGAGCGGTCCTTCAATGTGGAACGGCTCACCAACATCCTCGACGGAGGGGCCCAGCAGACTGCACTTCGGAGAAAAGTTGGTAAGAGGAGGCTGGAGAGTGGAGTGTCTGCCATGTGCCCACGGGCTTTTCTGGAAGTTCCACCTGTAGCTCACAAACTCAGCTCTCAAAATTCCACTGTTAGAGAGATTCGTTGCTTTGGATTGTGAAGGCATGTTTTTAACTCGTCGACATTCCCTGGGTCCATCTGAGGGACACAAGGGTTCTCAGCAGCAGAAGACCGGATGATGGTCCTTATTCTGCGCCTGCATAGTTTTGTCACTTGGGCAACTCACTGTCTCAGCTCTGGACTGTAATTGTCACATCTGTAAAATGACAGTAATGTCTGATTTATTTACTCACTTGCCTGTCCATGTGGCAAGTGAGTGGGAAGATCTAAAAGTGCCAGTAACCTCTCCTAAGCCTCTAAGTCCTCTGTTTTCTTTTTTTTTTTTTAAAGATTTATTTATTTTTATGCATACAAGAACTGGGACACAGGCCAGAGGTATGGGGAGTGAAAGCATTCACAAGAGACAGAGTGGGGGACAGAACAGGCAGACTGACTGAAATACACTGCTGAGGGGAGCAGCGGGAGAGACAGGAGAGGTCTGCTGCACCGTGCCGGTAGCTCCCTGGCTGGCCAGGAATTGAACTTGTGCTGCAGAGGTTGCAGGTAGCTTCATAGTCCTGTGCTTAACCCCTTGTACCACCAGGGAGGCCCTAAGTCCTCTGTTTTCTATCCCTGGCAGAGCGCATCATCCATGATGACCCACAGTTAAATCTGAAGGATAATTACTTCATGACGCAGAATGAACGTTACGAGGCCGCCATTCAGAAGAAAGTCCACATCCAGATGCTAGCTCAGCGCCTGGGCTGGCCAGATAATGGTCAGGAATTACGTTACGCTTACAGGTGCTCACTCCCAGGACAGCCCACGGGAGAGGAGTTCACCTGGGATCTCCCAAAAGTCCCCAGGCCCACGAGCTGTCTTCACCCAACAAAGGCGTTTGGGACCCCGGGCTGCCTGGGCCAATGTGTCCCACGGGCTGCTCAACCACAGCCACGGTGTCTCTCTCCCACAGAGCCCTTTCTGGAGACCTGGCCTTCACTTTACACAACGTCTTCCAGAATGCTCTCAAGAGCCTGGGCTCGGAGGAACAGATTGCCAAATGGGCCCCACTATGCAAGAAGTTCCAGATCATTACAACATATGCCCAGACAGAACTGGGACATGGTAAGTGAGGGCTGCTGCAGGAAATGTACACCGCTCCATTTCAGAGGGCCCACAGACATCTCTGTAGTCACGGGTTTGTCTATTTAATCTGAAAATATTCAGCAGGTAATAGTCAAGGGTATGGAGGAAGGGATGCCCTTTTCTAGTTTATATAAACAGATTGTGTGAGGACCAGGGAGGCAAGTTCAGCAACTGTCCCTTGTCAGAGGCTGGTCATGGGTCCCGCACAGAGAGCACAAGCGAACAGAGAGACATGCCTGTGAGAACAGCTGGCAGCGGTCCCCATTCCATACTGGGCTAGTGCCCAGAGTTCCAGGCCCACCTAGAAGCAACTCCCCAGGTCAGATTCCTTCCTGTTCCCAATGTCTAACTCCCCTCCCCTTATTTCCAAGGAACAAATCTTCAGGGTCTGGAGACTACAGCCACCTACGATGCAGCCACCCAGGAGTTTGTGGTGCACAGCCCCACGCTTACTGCCACCAAATGGTGGCCTGGGGACCGTAAGTATCCATCCATCCCCCAATGCCATCTGTCCCCCGAAAACTAAGCTACAAGGCAAAATAGCCTGGGCTTTGCTATCCAACAGACCTCAGATGCATTCCCTATTCTAGGTTTGTAACTTTGGGCAAATCAGTTCACCTCCCTGAGGCTCGGGTTTTTACTTTGCAAGGAGGTGAGAGGTGAAAAATTTCATCAGTGAGTGACTATCGGCCCGCAGAGGAACTTAGAACTGGAAATCAATCCAACCCTTGAGGAATGAGAGCCAAGGCCTCTCTGTCCCTGGCACGCCTCTCATCTCTGAGTTAATAACTAAGCTTGCCAGCAGTCAGAGCACAGGACCCTGTGATTTACACAGAATGTGAAAAGCATCCTCTGCAGCCCAACTCCAAGCAACGTAAAAATCTCAGGCTCACCACCACAGTAGTCACCCTGCACCTCCCCCTGTGACCACCAGGTGGCAGCCGCACAGTGCGCCCCGAGGCCCAGAGACCTGCCAAGTGCCAGGAGGGGATCCCACCCTCTTCCTTCAATTTGAAAACACATTTCTGAGGACACATGTGGCACTTGGGAAGCCATTTGGTGACGCTTATATGGGGGGAGAGGATCATAAAACAAAAAGAAATTCAACTACAGCAGTAAAAGAGAGACAGGTGAGAAATAAGCAGGGAGAGGGAGAGAGATGAGGAGCCGAGAGAATGATCACTGCCGTCAAAACTGCAGAGAAAAGAAGTCAGCCTTGGAAATCAGGCAGGGCTCAAATCCCAGCTCTGTACCCTCCAGGCCAGGGACCTTGAACATCACTGCCTTCTGTGAGCCTCAGTTTCCTTATCTGGAATACTAGACTCATCATACTTGCCTTGCAAAAATCAGAAAGTTCCATCACAGGGTCTGGCACCACCTAGATTTTGATAAATGGTAATTATCTGTATTCATTATTATTATTAGGTGGGTGGCAGAATGATTCACTAATAGGCTTTTGAGGATGAGGGTGGGAAGTTTGCTTATTTCACAATGCTTTTGGCAAGTCGCTGCTAGATTTGTTAGCTCTTTGGGGGCAGTTTGCCCTCTCTGCTATCGGTGACTTTTTAAAAGCCATCTGCCATTGGGCCAGCGATGCACACATCCCCCTGTGATTGGGGTTCCGTACTTTCCCCATGGCTCATGATACACACCCTGGCATCTCTGATATAAAGATCCTGTCTTCTTGATCCAAACAAAATGAATCAAGGGCATATGCTTCAGTCAGTAGACTACAGAACCAAATGTTAAAAGATGCCAACTTTCACAGATTTTTCCATTTGGCCTGTTTTCACTAAAGTCCATGGTAATCTTTTGCAAGATTACCCAGGGAACAAGAAGGGCTTTGGTCCCCTCAAGATTTCTATCAGCCTCCACAAGCTCCCCTACCCGTGAGATCCACCTGTGGAACTGTAGTGTGGTGGCCACACAAACATGGCATTAGGCAGAAGCTCTGCACCTCCAGCCACCAAATAAGCTGTCACAAATTCCTTCAACCCAGTACATTCTATTTTTTTACTGACTGATTTATGCATAGAAGAATTGGGGTGTAGGCCAGACGTGCAGAGGAATGAAAAGATTCATTAGAGACAGAGTGGGAAGCAGAACAGGTGAAAACTACTGAAATATACTATTAAGGGGAGCAGTGGGCAAGGCCTTTTGAATATTTGCTGTCATTTCCAAGGATGACAGGGAAGATCCTGTGAGTCAAGGGGTATCCTGAGTAATCCTCAGGCCTTTGTGACCCTGGATGTTACCTCCTCTATTGCCCAATCCCACCCAACTGATCCAATCCTCAAGCTTCTGAAGTATGCTATTTCCTCTGCCTTACACTCCCTTTCCTGGATGGGTCCCCAGGAAAGTGCCTCTTGGCCTGCAAGTTCCTTGTATATTACCCCCTAACCTACATTTTCTGCGGCAGCTCAAACAGACCCACCATACCAGCCTTGCACAGTGCCCTGCCCTTTCTCATGCCATGACATGGCTTTTCCTAGCCCATTAGACTGGGCCCACATCCGCGTTCCCAATGGGGAGGGCTAGCCTGCCTGCTCTGTACTCCGGGGTCTCATCAACAGGAGATCATGCTGAACTTCTCTCTGCCCACAGTGGGACGGTCAGCCACCCATGCCCTGGTCCTGGCGCAGCTGATCTGCTCAGGAGCCCAACAGGGCATGCATGCCTTTATTGTGCCCATCCGGAGCCTCCAGGACCACACCCCACTGCCAGGTAAACCCATGTTTCTCCCTTCACAACCCATGCCAGGACACCCCATCAAGCCTCCCTGTCCTGGGGCTTCCTCCCTCCTCCATGGGAGAAGTTATCATACAGTGATAACTGTCCATCTGACCTCAGTTTGGACATCCGCAAAACAGGTGTAGTAACCCTAATGTGCCAGGCTGCTGTGAGGCTTAGCTGGATGTGTGTGTGGCACTTGGCACTCAGCAAGCAAGGACCAACTGACAGACATCGCCATCCCCACCTTCCTAGGAATCACTGTTGGAGACATTGGGCCCAAGATGAACTTTGAGCACACGGACAACGGATTCCTGCAACTGGACCACGTGCGAGTCCCCAGAGAAAACATGCTGAGTCGCTTTGCACAGGTGGGAGACCGGGGACCAGCCTGTATTGCCCGCAGGCTGCTGCTGGCTCTGAGTGCCCCACCACCGACCCCAGAGAGGCTCTGACATCCCACAGTCCTGGGTAAAACCCAGCTAAGAGTTGACCTTGGGCAAGGTCACTTGGCCTCACTGAGCCTCAGAGTTCTCATGGGCAAGTGTTCGGCTCATGGATCACAGGGCAATCGCGGGGTAAGGTGGTAAGGCAATCTGAGAAGAAGGGTGGGCAGAGGCTGACTGGAGTATTTATTTACAGCAAGGTCTGGATACAACCAGTCATGAGCACACATCCACTGAGCACTGGAGGACATTCTGGAGGTCCCTGCTTGCCAGGCATGACCTTTGGTTGTGGACTGTGGGCAGGTCGAGGAGAGGGGTCCAGGAAAGGGCACTCGGCACAGTGGCTACTTAGCAACAAGCACACATTTCAGTATTTTAACAATTGGCATGTTTATAGTGGTGACAACCCATTGTGTCTGCTCTGGGGGAGCAGTTTGAGGACTATGGCGCCCACAGTTCTAGGCATGGGGCAGGCTGGGAAGCCTTGGCTCAGACCCAGTACCTACCGTTGGTCTACCAGGTCTTGCCAAATGGCACCTACATCAAGCTTGGAACAAAACAGAGCAACTACCTGTCCATGGTGGTGGTACGTGTGGAACTGCTGTTGGGCGAGATCATCCCCCTGCTCCAGAAGGCTTGCATCATCGCCATTCGCTACTCGGTCATACGCCGCCAATCCTACCTCCGGCCTGGGTAAGGGGTGCCCAGAGGCCCACCACTACAGACAGGGCTACCTCTCTACCCCACAGTACCCCACCTCTCCGTCCCGCAGTATCTGCCCACTCAGACCCACCCCCCCCCCACCTCCCCTGCACCAGAGCTGGGTGCTGAGAGCACACATCCTTCCCACATGCACACCTGCCCTGCCCTAGCCCGTATGGCCATTCTACCACAGTCTCTCTCTGACCCCAGCTGACCAGCCAATCCAACTTGTTCTGTCAGTGTCCGGCCCCACTGGGTGCTGTGTGACCATGTGTCTTTGGCCTTACACCACCAGATCTGACTCTGTCCAAGTCCAGCGGGGCCCTGTCTGGCTGTGACTGGCTGACTGTGCCTGGGTCAAGCTGCAGGTGGCTGTGGCTCCTGAGTTTGTTCTGGGTGTAAGCGATTGTGTCTGGCTAAGCCCACCTGTCACATCAGACTGTGATGTGGCTGAAGTTGATTCTGTCAGTCTGAGACTGTCAACATATGACAGTGGTATTGCCCAAGTCTCAATCCATTTTGTTGTGTGTGTCAGTATCTGACTCATAGTTCCTCCACTTAATGACACTGAATGGCAAGGGTTGACTATTCTTTTAACATGTGTACACATGTGTGTACATGTGCACACATGCATACTGTTTTTTTTTTTTAAGATTGATTGATTGATTTTGTATAAAAGAGCTGGGGTGTAGGCCAGAGGTATGGGATTCACCAGAGACAGATCAGAACAGGTGGATTTACTGAATCACCGTTAAGGGAAGCAGCGGGTAAGGCAGGAGAGGTCTGCTGTGCCATATGTGGGTTATCTCCCTGGCATGGGATGGAACTCAGGCCTCCTAGTGATAGGGTGATAGCACTGAGACTTAACTCCTATGCCGCCAGCGAGGCCCCCACATGCATTCTGTGTCAGATTCAGCAAATAAAGATACAGGACTGTCAATTAAAATTTAAATTTCAGGTAAACCACAAATCATTTCTTTGACTAAATGTGTCCCAGATGTACATAAACACCCAGGATGCAGCAAATTGGGGCCCAGGGAGGTGGCACCGCCCTGCAAGCATGAGAAGAGAGGGGAAAGCTGAACACAGCTGAATAAGCAGTTTTTGTCCCAACTCTGCTAAGTGACCCTGGGAAAGGCCTTTGTTCTCTCTGGACCTGTCTTCTCACTCATAAAGTGAAGCATAAGATCACCAGGACTGGAGCGTGAGCTCCCCCAGTCCAAGCACATGATGTTTCTTTTCATGGCCTCAAGGATCAGAGGAGTCTCATGCAAGAACAGAGGGTCGGATGCAGGAGCACTGGGTGCCACAACTCAGTTCAGACACTTGCTAGCTGTGGGCACTTAGTCTAGCTGCCTCTTTCTCCCTCGGCTTCTTCATCTACTAAATGAACATGCCATGAGCAGTCTTTCAGGGAAGTACTGAGTGTAAAATGAAATGGGTGGCAGGCTCTGAGCCCAGGTGCCTCTCTTCTAGTCAACCCAAGTACCCACGGTCAGCCTGGGAATCAGAATCCAAGCTGAGGAAGTGTTCTCTGTAGGACAGGGACTGAGAAGTTTTTGGGGTTGCAGAAGAGTCCTAAGGATAGTTCTAATACTGCATGTCCAAGTGAGGGGCTGTTGCCCCACAGAAAAGACCCCAGGATTCTCCCTATCAGTTATTTCAGGTGTCTCACATTCACAGCTTTCTTTAATCCATAAATAGTTAATGCAGGCCCCGACATGCTGAACAGACTCAGGCACTACCTGATCTACCATCTGCCTGGGGAGTCGATCACCCCATGTTCATGACCTCAGAGTGACCCATTGGGTTCCACATATTTCCCAGCACACACATGTATGTTCATGTCATGGGCTTACATGGGATTTTAAGAGCTTCATGTCAGTCATAACGTTTTGTAATGAGTCACCAAAAATCTGTCAGTGTTGAAGCATTTTAGGGCATTAGGGATATGGGGAGGTGGATGTGGCACCTGGCAATCTCCTCACCCTTCCACTTCTCCACCCAGCAACCCGGAGGCAAAAGTGCTGGACTACCAGACACAGCAACAGAAACTCTTCCCTCAGCTGGCCTCAGCCTATGCATTCCATTTCCTGGCACAAAACCTCTTAGAATTCTTCCACACCGCCTTCAAAGCCATTCTGCAGAGAGACTTCAGCCTCCTGCCTGAGGTACCTGCTATCTGCTGGGGGGCAAGAGCTGGGGACGGGGGTCAAATTGTTCTACCCACTGGGAAATGGCCCATGTTCTGCCCCATGAGCCTTTCCCCAGCTTTCCAATATCCTGGGGCACCCACAGTGAACTGGACCCCAACACATAAATCTACCCCCACCAGCCTACCAGAAAGCTCCCAAAATGTTAGAGGAAAGGTTCACACCTAGTATACAGAACACAAGTGCACAATTCCTTGTGTGCACTTGGAACCCATGAAATGCTGAAAACCAAAAGTCATTTAGAAATCATTTGGCAGCACAGTTTGGCCTGGCTGACCTGATTTATTCCACTGAGTGTGACTATATATTCTGCAGCAGAGATATTGATGCATTCAATCACTAAACCTGACCCCAGGCTCCTCTAAGAGGTATTATATAGAATCTACCTTAAATGCCCTGCATTATTACCCTTCTAAAGAACAAGGAAAAAAATGTTCTGATTTCAAGGATCTCAGATAAAAGACAGTGGATATACAAAGACCCTAAGACTTGTCTGTTCAGGCCCCCGGCCTTATAAGCATTTCTTCACTAGTCCTTCCAACAGGATATAAGCACCACTTATATCCCCACTTTACAGATGAGGAAAATGAAGCAAAGAGAGGCACTGAAAGTCCTCCTAGGGACTTGAAAGTCTGAAAGACAGATGGGAACTTTCAAGAACCAAAAACTCAAACCAGGCCTGCTGCCTGCCAGGCGCTCCTACAACCCAGGATGGCGAGTTGATGGCAGACTCCATCCTCACGGGCCCCTGCTCCATCCAAATCTTCTGCTTGCCAGCACAATGCACGACTCCTGGATGATGGCAAGCCCCTCCAGAAAGCACCCTCTTCCTGAGATCCTGGAGGCACTGGCCTGGACAGTCCCTTTGGTTTAATTGCCCCGCCCCACCCCCAGTTGCACTGCCTAATTGTGTGACCTCGAGTGAGTCTTCTGATCTCTCAATCTCGGCCCTTCATTCATAAAGTTGTGAGCTGAAGAAATCATTCTGACTTCACAGGGCTGTGCTCAGCAGAGTGGGCAGTGAGCACGGATGTTACTGGAGGGCCCATTTATCTGATGCTCTTCCTGTTTGCACAGCTCCATGCACTGAGCTCAGGGATGAAGGCCACAGTAGCAGACTTCAGCACCCAGGGGACCGAAGTATGTCGCAGGGCCTGTGGTGGACACGGCTACTCAATGCTGAGTGGACTGCCATCGCTGGTTACCAAAGTGACAGCCTCCTGCACCTACGAGGGTGAGAACACGGTGCTCTACTTGCAGGTGGCCAGGTAAGGTCTAGGCTAGCTCAGGCCTTGGCCTGACATCTGGGGGTCCCACCAGCCTTCTGCTTGGGTTGAAGCATCCATCTGATGCCCACAGAGAGCAGACTTTGGGGCGCACAGACACATTGTGCCTCTCACAGTGTGACTCCAACCCATCCACTTCTCCACATTCACTGCAGCTCCAGCCAGGCTGCCATCCTCTCACCCGGACAGCAGTCTCCTCACTGAGGTCCTGCTTCTGCCCTGTCCCACTGTAGTGCCTTTCTTCACAGGCAAACAGAGGGATCTTTTCAAAGCTCAGACAAGATCACATCTCTCCCTTGTTTAAATTCTCCACTGGCTTCCCACCACTCATAGGAAAATGGCACAGTGCACTCTGTCGCCTACAAGTCCTCACGACCTGACCCTGTTCCCTCTCCATCCTGCTTTCACAACCTCCTGCCTCTACTCACAGCTGCCAGCCACACAGTTCTTCTTTCCTATCACCGGCCTTTGCACTCACTTTCCTCACCCTTAAACTCTGCCTCCAGTTTACTGCATCACTGGCTCCTTCTCCCCTCCCAGTCTCAGTAAAGACACCCTCTTGAGATGTGCCCCCTGACAAGGCCATCGGGGTAGCTGTCTCCTTCTGAGCAGTTACCACAATCTGAAAGTATCTCCTTTTTTGGTGACCCCACTGAGGGCAGGGAGTACACCTGCCTTTCTTGCTGCCCTCTGTGGATTTAGTGCAGGGCCCAAGGCCCCGAGGCTCCAACTTGAGAGAAAAGAAGGAATGGCTGAGTCAGTCTGCTCCCAAGTGGCGCTTTCTTTTTCTCTCTCCTGCCTGCCTCATGTCTGAAAAGGTCTTTCACATTCCTTTATTCATTAGAGATGGAGAACCGGAGGCTGAGGGAGGTAAAGTAACTTCTATAGGATCACACAGGTCTCAGCAGAGCTACAGGGAATCCAAAGTTGTCTGAGCCCAGAGCCTATAACCACTGGGCTGTCACAAGGAAGAAACTGAAAGTCACCTGTAATCCTCCCACTCTGCTAGCATTCTTGGATCTTAACTTTTTTCACCTAAGAAAACTGAATTTCCATAGTCACTGTACAATTCATCATAAATTCCTAAATCACAAAATCCTACCCAGCAGAAGAGATTGTTTGCTCAAATATAAAAAGGGTTTATGTTCAGGAGCCGAGTGTCTGCCAAGCTCCAAGCTCCAACCCATTTCTCAGTGAAGAAACCGCCTCAGGGTGCTCCTCCCCAGAGCCTCACAGCCCAGCTCAGGAGCGCTCTGAAGAGAGGACGAGCCATCAGGAAGGACAGGACAAAGGCATGGTGGCCCTGGCTCTCTGATAGGGAATACAAGAGTGCAAGCCTCTGGGAGAGAGGGGTGCTGGGTTGTCCCACAGGGTCTCCCATCCTCTCACCTGCCTCGACTCCCACCCCCAGGTTTCTGGTGAAGAACTATCAGCAGATTCAGAAATCCCCAGGATTCACATCACAGAAGTCTCTCCCTAAGTCCATTGCATATCTGGCTGCACCAGTCGTAGCCAGGTGCCCAGCCCAGGGGGCAGCTGACTTCCTCCGCCCGGAGCTCTACACCACAGCATGGGCACACGTGGCAGCCAGGTGAGCCAGTGCTGAGAGATCAGCCATCCACCAGGAGGCAGGCGCCTTCCCACGCTCGGGCTTTGGGGATTGGTTGGGTGGGCGCTCGTGGATAATCTGAGAACCACCCCTGGCTCCAACTCCTCAGTGTTCTTAGCTCCTGCCACTATGGACAGAGAGACGGGGAAGCGACACCCTTCAGCCATGTGCTACCATCACTTCCTCATCCTGGTGAAGCTGGCCAGTAGGACATCACCTCCCTGGCCAGTATAAGGAACTTTTAAAGTTTTTAGGTCCTTATGATATGCAATACAAGGAATAGGTAAATATTTAGAATGTAGCAGTATGTAAATACCCACAAATAAAACAATACTCATATGGTTGAAATATCCTACAACCTAAAAATAAATTTTGAAAATATGACGATATCAAGGGATGGAATTAGTTTAGGGCCAGGTGTAGTAGGCTCCAGGGAATCATTCATTCTGCCATTCAACAAATATTATCGGAAAAAAATTATATTTTTTCTAAGCAAATATTGTCAGGCTCCTAGAGTGTGTCCAAATATGCCAGGGGCTGAGAACAGAGGTCCTAGCCAAACACAGATGCTATCACAGAAAAGATGGAACGATTTAGCTACCTAAAAAGGAAACCTTCTGGACCCCTACCCAAATAAAACACCAAAAACAACCTGAAAAAAAATATTTTTACTATCTAATAAGAGGTATTATATCCCAAGGGATGATCCCAGGGATGGTTGATGGTTATTTCAAGATCACAAGCAACTTGGGATATTCCCTTATTTATACCACAAATATTAAATGCCTATAACATGCCAGGCACTATTCTAGGTACTAAGGGTCCATCAATAAACCAGTTCAATTAAAAAAACCCAGGCTCACAGGACAAAGATTTCAGTTGGGTCAGGTAGGGAGGGCAAACGAAGGCTGCCCAGGATATAAGTTGTCATTATATTGCCTTTTGCTTGGAAATCAATGTGACATCTGCTTATCTCTTCCCCGAGAAAGGAAATTTTAATAAATTGCATAAAAATTCCAAGGGTCATGGGAGGTGGGGCATGGCAGGGAATAGAAAATAAGATTAAAGGTTAAGTAAATGGTACATGACCCATTTAGTGGTTTAGAGAAGGGTTGCTTTTTTATTTTTTTTTAAGGTCCCCTGGAACAGACTGGTGGACCACAGGCCTCATTAGCCTTTACAGAAAAACCATTCTCCTTGCTCTGCCGCAGGAAGTCAGTCAATAGAAGGGCCTGAAAACACTGGTGTCAGGATGGAGTCTGCATTAGAAAGAGGGGCCTGCTCCTGGCCTGTGGTCCTGCAGCTTTAAAGCTCTGAGGCTAAGAAGGGCTCCACTCCCTAAGAGCTGTGTAACCCTCGAAAAGTTATTTAACCTCTAGAATTCAGTTTTCTCCATTATAAATTAGGAACGTCTGCTCTAAAAAGGGCTAAAGACATAAGGTATACAAAGTATTTAGCTTTGTAATACCTAACTGGTGAATAAGTGGGAATTATTCCTACTTCTGAGGAACCCCAGGCAGGCTGGGCCCCAAACCCCATCAGTCTCTTTTCCACATAGTCAAGAAGTTAAACCTTTCTCTCTTCAGGCTCACCAAGGACTCAGTGCATAATTTACAGACTCGAATGCAATCTGGGGTTGACAGGGTGGAGTCATGGAATCAGACCACTGTCATACACCTCCAGGCTGCAAAGGTGAGTTTCCAGTCAGCCGAAGCTGAAAGAGACCCGTTTTGCTTCACAGACGGCTACCCTGCTGGGAAAATCCAAGCTCTGCCATTATTCCCCAACTCTGTTCAACAGCTGCCCTCATTTCACTTCCAAGGCTTAGTCCAAGGTATTTTAATTAAAGGACTTAATTCCAAAGCAATCTTGCTGGTAGCTCTTAGGGAAAAATGTAATGAGGCAGTATTATTGGATTTGCTTTAGGTTGTTCAAATATTTCCTCCCAGATAGAAAAGCAGGTCATGTCTCCCCTTAGCCCCACAGGCAATCCTTAGATGTCTGATTCAATTTCACTATGTTTTCTATTTGTGCCTAATTCAGACAGTCAACAAATATTTGAGCCCCCACTCAACACCAGGCGCTCAACACCAGGCACTGAGGTGGGTACTGAGGGCGTGACAGTGCCCATTACACAACTACAGTTCAGAAACACTGTGATGGGCTAACACAGGTGCCACAGGACCCCCGAGCAGGCACATCTCTATCCACATTGAGGAGTCAGAAAGGCTTCCCAGGAACGGCATAAAGGCCAAGACTTCAAGGATGAGCTGAAATTAGCTGGGCAAAGAGGGGGACACTGTGGCTTTGGAGAGGAAGGTTTCCTGACAAATGGAACAGCAGGTACAAAAGGAGAGAGCAAGAAAAGGCTTTGTGTTCAGGAGAAAATGTAAATCTTCCCAAGGAGGACCTAAAGAAGGAAAATTAAACCAGGGAGAGGAAGAAGGTAGGGGAGAAGGAAAAGGAAGCAGACTAGGGACCTTCTGCACTATTGTGAGAAGTTTGGGTTTTCTTTTCATGGCAAGGGAAAGCCTTCACAGAGTTTGCACCAGAGGAGTGAAGTGATCAGAGTTTCATTCCAGAAGGATCATTCAGGCTGCAGGGAGAGGTATGGACTGGAGCCTAGAGACCAGTTAGGAGAGGCAGCAGCAACCGGGGTGAGGGCAGAGGTGGTCCTGACCATGAACTTGGCAGATGATGTGGAAAGAAGTGGAGAGGTGCAGAGATATTAAGGAAATAGAAGAAAGGGACAGGCTTGAGGGAATAATGGGGAAGAAAAAGATGAGAACGACCCTGAGCTCTATTTTAAGCAGCTGGGCCTACCTGGAGCTGGAAAACCAAGGTGATCACTTCAATCCTCAAGCATCACACATGGAAAATGGCCCTGAAGGAGTGTTTTGCAGCTGCCCTTATGGGGCGAGGGCTGGTTGGGCAGGCTACCTAGTGACCCACCATCTCCATTACATCTGCCATGGCCCTGTACAGGGGTGCTCCCTGTTGTGCTAAATGTCCCATCAACACAGAGGAGGGTGAGCCCAGGCTGTGCTCTCACCTGACCACCAGAAAAGAACCACAGCCGCCCATTATTCTTATGTCCTCCAAGCTTCTGTCTTGCCTTCAAATGGACCAGACACTGCTTGCCAGCTTTACGTCATTTCATGCATACAACCTTGGGAAGGAGAGTGGCATAATCTCCATTTTAAGGATGAGGAAACAGAACTCAGGAGTGTTAAGTCCCAGTGGTAGGACAGAGCAGAGTCAAGCAAGATGCTTTGCTTTCCTTTCCCCATGGAGGTAAGTCATGCCACCAGGGAGTCTGTGTGCCGGAGAGAGATGAGCCCCAAGCATCTTAATCTTACCAAGAGTAAGATGATCAACCAGCCTGGAGGAAAGCAAGTCCCTGCACCTTCCTAGCGAGAGCCTGAGCTGAGTCTCAAAAGTCACACGGGCAGGGAAATCTGTACTTTCGGGGCTTTGTGCTTTAGCCAGCCTTCTACTCCACAGAAACCTCAAACAGCCAACCAGATCCCATCTGCATACCTCTCTCTGCAGATAGAGAGTGGTAGCAAGCAAGGGGACTGGGAACAGTAGCAGAGGGTTGCACAAGGAGGAGTGAGCCCTAGCCTGAGTGCTGGCCACAGCTCTGTAGATGACCAGTCATGTGACCTCGGGCATTCCTCCCTCTCTGGGCTTTAACTTCTCTTTTGTGAAAGTGACCTGGAAGAGCTGGTCAGACTATGATGGGCCTTGGTCCGATAATCTCAGACCCTGCCCAGAAGAGGTATCAGTCTCTAGGGCCACTGAGACAAATCCTGGTATTCATGACAATCCAGCTTCAGTCTCTTGTGGCTTTGGCAATAAATGAGGGTACAGATTCTCACTGTTTTGGACCTCACTGCTACAGTTTACCAATCACGCGACCTCTCGAGGTCTCAGTCTGCTCACCTGCAAAATGGAACCTACCTTATAGGATGATCATGAAGATTAAACGAGTTAATATATGTAAAACTTAGAGAGGCACCCAGTATATAAATGCCTCACATCCCATCCCCAAATCAGTAAGGAGACAAGATTTGAACTAAGACACGCAGAAGTAAATTAAGTTCGCTGTGCTGAGAGCAAGGTGGCAAGGCCTGGCTCAACCTTTCCCTGAAATGTAGAAGCCATTTTCTCTTTCTGGTTCTTTCTAATCCTCATCCTGCCTTCCAAGGCATAGAAGCAGCTCTTATCGCTCCACTCGTCCATCCAGGGCCCTGAGAATTTAAGTAAGCAGCCCCCAGTTAGAATAGGGCAACAGGGCTAGGTGAAAAAAGTGAGGGTCTCCAGTTTTGCCAAACTGGGCCCCCTATGAGCAACAAGGGCTGTTTGACATGACAGGGGCAGGAGAACACATCTGCTCCACATACAAATGTTGTAAACCCAGCATGTCTGTGAGCACACCAGGTCCAGGTGGCAAAGTTCATGATGCACAGGAAGGTCCCTCTGCCTGAAATGACCTTTCCTCCTCCATTCTTTGTCCCTCTTGGTAAGCTCCTTAAAGTTCCCAAGACACTCTCAGCCTTAAAGACACTACCAGCAGCACAGGCATTACTGGGGAGCTTGTCAGAAAGCATAGATTCCCTATCCCAGAATTTGCATTCTGACAAGACCCCTATGTAACCTGTATGCACATAAAAGTTTGAGAAGACCTGTTTGTTCCACTTTCCCTTTCTCTCTGAGCGCCCCCCCATGGAACTCAGTTATCCTAGCTGATAAAAATAATTAAGTGCTTTGGTCTTAGGGAGAGTGGAAATAGTCAGAATATTTAGTAACCAGTGGGAAGGGGCATCGACCAATCACAAAGGATGACAGGTCAGGCATTAATTCTTTAGATGCTGGGCTGTGGGGACGAAGGGGTTCCAAGGAAGGAGCCTGCTGACAGAGGGGGCTCACCTGCCCACCTGCAAAATGGAACCTACCTTATAGGATGATCATGAAGATTAAACGAGTTAATATATGTAAAACTTAGAGAGGCACCCAGTATATAAATGCCTCACATCCCATCCCCAAATCAGTAAGGAGACAAGATTTGAACTAAGACATGCAGAAGTAAATTAAAAAAGTATTATTTGAACCACTGACCAAGCCAGTCTGTTGTACATGGCCTAAACGACAGCACTCCTTACCTCAAGGAGTTTACACTCGACCTGGGAGAAATTCTGTATACAAATTGAATCCCTACTTCCTGCTCCAAGGCCCATACCATACACACAAACATACACACCACAGCCTTTAAGATAGCAGGCAATAAACAACTTTTCCTGAGAAAAGTGGTTCTGTCCCCCACCATCCCCAGTCCAGCCTCCAAGACTCCCATATTCTTCCTTTCTACTTTCAAACTTACTTGAAACTGCCCTAAAAAAATAAGAAAACTGGGCCTCCCTGGTGGCTCAAGGGGTTAAGCACTGCACTATGAAGCAATCTGCAACCTCTGCAGCATGAGTTCGATCCCCAGCCGGCCAGAGAGAAATCCACATGGCACAGCAGACCTCTCCTGTCTCACCAGCTGCTCCCCTCAGCAGTGTATTTTGTCAGTCTGCCTGTTCTGTTCCCCACTCTGTCTCTGGTGAATCCTCTCACTCCTGTGCATCTCTGGCCTGTACCCCAGCTCTTGTATGCATTAATAAATATTTTTTAAAAAATGAGGAAACTAAGGGCCAAGTTCTGGAGCCCGCTAGCCCCCCACAAATGTACAAAATACACACACCTTCAAAAAAGCTGTCACGGTGAGCTAGGAGAAAAGGCGGTTGCTTGCCAGTCTGTAGGGAAACATGAGGCCACAGTAACTTGTATACACAAGTTGTCCAGCAATCTGGCCAAGCTTCCAGCATGACTTCTGGAATCAGAAATCAGAGGCTAATGCATCTTTGTACCTTCATAGGCACACTGCTACTATATCATTGTGAAGAATTTTGCAGAAACTCTGCAGAAACTAGAAGATGAACCAGCAATTCAGCAGGCACTCAAACGCCTCTGCGACCTCTATGCATTACATGGCATCCTGACTAACTCGGGCGACTTTCTCCATGATGGATTCCTATCTGGGGCCCAAGTAGATATGGCAAGAACAGCATACCTGGACCTGCTCCCCCTCATCCGGTGAGTGGCTGACCCTCAAACCAGAGTAGTCTTCAGAGAATAACTCTAGACATTAGTTCACAGGTTACTTTAAACTCCAAACCTTCAACACAAAAACCTTGCTTAATAGGGTCTGGCAAAAGCAACAGCGTTGGTGTAATAACAGCATTATTACACACAAAGCATTATGGATTAGTGAAAAAAAAAAATGAGAAAAAGTTGGAAGTAAAAATGCTTCAATTACCTAGCTCCCTCAACTGAACTCTTCAACACTGCCAGGGAGACACAACAATATCTAAAGAAAATGAATAAAATGAAGCATACTACAAACTAATATGTATTAGCACCAATGTTAAATCTTAGAGCTAATATTTAAGGAGCATTTGTATGTGCCAGGCACTATGCCAAAAGCTTTTACATACATCATCTCATTTAATCTTTACAGCCATTTTAAGTTGATACTCTTAATCTCCTCATTTTACTGGGAAGGAAATTCAGGTTTAGGGGCGTTAAGTAACTTGCCATGGCCACCAATTAGTCAGAGGAGGACTCAGGTATACTCTGGGGTCTGTCTGACCCGATCATATTCTCTTAATGTATATATATTAAGGTTAAGGCTGGGCTATTGTTTGTTCCAAGTATATAATATATACCGTTGTCTTTGTTGAATGTATTTAAGCAAATTCTTACTAAGCTGACCAAACTTACTTTAATATTCCCTCAGCTTCGAGATGGAAAAAAAAAATGAGGAGGGGGACATGGTGCTAATTAGCCTACAAGACACAGAAAAAAAAATTAATTCTAGTAGTTTATATAATAATTTGTAAAACAATACCTAGTTTTTAAATGCAGCACTAATGGTGTGCAATTTAGGGTCATGACATACTAATGCTATGCTTCATTCTTTTATTTTACATGTAAAAAACTATATCCAAACCAAGGCCTTGATCTGACCAGGGTGCTAAAAGAAACAGAAATCAAAACAATACAAATTATCCACTATTTGTTGATACGATGAAAAATGGGTTAATTTGAGTACATAACCTTTTTTTGAGAAAACATGATGCCTGTTGTACATGGGTGTGTGTGTGTGTGTGTGTGTGTGTGTGTGTGTGTCTTTCCCCCTAGAACCTTCAACAAGTCACATTATCAACAAGACTAAGAATAAAAAGGGAAAAGATTTGAAATTTTTTAAAATAAGATTTTCATGAGAGGTTAAAAAATAAAAACTAGACCAAATTCTTTTTATTTCTAACAATATGCAAACTTACACACCATTCATGACTACATATAATCACCTAGCAGTTAGTTTAGTTGGTGGTCAATAAATGTTTGTTCAATTAAATCATCAAAAAATGTCAAAAATACAATTATGCCCCAGGTATTAAACTCTAATATAGAAAATCCAGTGGAACCATTAATAACATGACTGAGCATTGCACACTTCATGCCCAAGTGTGTCTAACTTTCTGAAATACTTGGTATTTGAAAGCACATAAAGACAATAATGTTCTAGCCTTGATTGTCCTTGGAGATGAAACACAAGATCACCTCAACACCTCACAAGCATGATTTTCTCATTTGCAGCAGCATTTCTAAGCTCTTGCCTCGGCTCCAGAGACATATAATTCAAGACAAGACAGACAATACTGATGCAAATAGACAATTTATGTATGCATCAAACCCACAAATTGATTTACTCACATTATGGTTCCTAAGTAACCTCCAGACCACTGCAGGGTAATTAGGTATGTAAGGCTCAAAGCTTTTCTATGTCAGATGGAGCAGATGATGAAGGAACTAGAGTCAAAAGCTTGTCCTCAAGCAGGCAATTCCCTGATTATTCAATATCACCCTCAGATTTATGAGATGACAAGCGAACGATGGCACACTATTTTAGGGACACTAAGAACCAGCTCTCTGTGTAATGGTAATTAATTTACCCTAATGGGTTTTCAGTTGTTAAATCTCCTCGGTTGGGGGACTTGCAGGCAAAGATGGCAGATTGAATGTATGCATTTACTTTTGTTCTCACCTGAAACTCTATTAAAACAGCAAGTGGATTTAAATTTTTAAAGACATAAAACCACAAAGAAAAATAAGAACAGGAGAGGAAACATGAAATTGGAAAGTAAATAGACGAACTATAATTTACCCATCTGAGAAAATGCAATCGTCAACCAGAAAAGGGAAAAAGCAAAAAGCAGTTACACCAAAGAAACCCAACAACCCAATATCGAGATCTCCGGTATCAGGGATAAAGAGAAGACTGATAGAGAATGATTAAAAGTTTACCACAAAAGTTGAGTCCCTAGTTCCCCTCCTCCTCTCTAATTTTTTTAAGCCTTTCCTCAATCCCATCCTGCCAGAAGGATAAACAGAGGATCTGTGGACTAGGGAACACCAGGTATAGCTGAGCCTAAGGGTGAGGCTACCCTGTCGAAAATGAGGACTTGAATAAAATTACAGCCCAAATGCTGATGCTGCTTCTCAGCTCTTCTTCCTCACTGGTTCTAAGTTCTAAGTTCATCATGCTCCAGAGGATCACTCAGGGATCACCAGACATCTGAGAAAAGCCCTAACATAAAATACAGATACCAAAACAAGCAAGAAAACAGCAACTCAAGGGACACAAGAGAACACACAGTAAGAAGAAAACTTTAAAAGATCAGTAATATCCTCAGAGTTAAGAGGAGATATTGCCACCATAAAACAAGAGAACATCATTTCTTAAAAAGCAATATTCACAGAACAAAGAAAAAGAGTTCTGTGAAAATTAAAATACTACAGTGGGATAAAAAACTTAATTGAAGGACCAGAAGATAAAGCTGCAGAAATCTGCCAGAAAGAGTAAAAAGACAAAAAATAGGAGAGAAGATAAAAGTGGTAAAAGGACTCCTCCTAACTGCCCAGCTGAAGAACAGGTCTAAAAAGAGCAGAGCAAACAAAAGGGAGCACGTTATTATATGATAATTCAAGATAATTCAAATGAAGGATAGAATTTTCAGACCAAAAAAGCCACAAATGTTTACAGTACAGGAGAGACACGCACATACACGAAGTAAGTCAAACAGTATGTGAAATGGTAATAAGTGCTATAAAGAAAAGGAGAACAGGGAAGGGAAATAAGGAATGCTGGGGATGGGGTGAGGGGACTGCAGTTTTTAATAACAGGTCAGGGAAGCCTGTTAGGAAGGGTGACATTTAAGAAAAGATCTGAAGGGAGAGGAGCCATGTGGTTGACTGGAAAGGGAACATTCGAAGCAAAAGAACAAGTACAAATGTGGGAGGCCGGAGTATGTTTGGCACATCTATCCAGAGAACAGAGAAGAGGCCACGGAAGTTGGGAGTGCTGTGAATGAGATGGAGAATGAAACCAGAGGTCAGAGAGTTAAGGATGTATCAGGAAGGGCAAGGAAGAAGGTGTAAATCATTCAAAAACCTAAGACTTTGGCTTTTACTTTGTGCAAAAAAGGGAGGGTTTCAAGCATGGGTTAGATAAAATCTAAAGGATCACTTGCTGCCATACCAAGGATTGACTGTGGCAGGGGTGGGGGGAGGTGATGAGTAAAAAACTGGGAGACCCATTAGGTTTCTACAATAATCCAGATGAGAAATGATGGTGGATTGGACCAGGGTGCTAGCACCAGAGGTAATGGACGGTGGTCAAAGTTGGACAGATTTTTGAAGAACAGCATTGTGGCGGATTAGAAGTGGGATGTAGAGACAAAGAGGAGTTCAGGTTTTTGGCCAGGACAGAGGTGCCATTTACTATAAATAGGGAAGTCTACAGGAGGACCAGATTTGGGCAGGATGGGCAGATCTAGAAGATCAGAAGTTTGGTGCTGAACACGTTAAGTTTAAAGAACCTGCTAGAAATCAAGTAAAGTGTTAATAAGCAGGTGAGGCTGGAAAGATAAATTTGGAAGTCATTGCATATGGCTGGTATTTAAAGCCATGACAAGGCAGATATCACAAGGAATGAGCTTCTGAAGAGAAAAAGCCCAGGAACTGATGGTCGGGACACTCCAAAGATGATGAGGTGGTGACACTGACAAGAGTCAAGTAAGTGGAAGGGCGAGAGTGAAAACCTGAATGTGTCCAGTTTAGAACAGGAAAACTATAAATAGCAAGCATAAACAAGCTCTCAAAGTTCTGTCATAAAAGGGAGCCAAAATATGGGGCAGATGATGAAAGAACTAGAGTCAAAAGCTTGTGCTCCAGCAGGCAAGGGAAGGCACCTAGTGGAGATTGGCCCGAGCTGAAAGCGTGGACCAAGGAAAGGGAAAGCAGCATACACAAGTGCATGGATGGGAGGTGGTGAAAGTGCTCGACTGCTTCTATGTTATCAGTGAAACAGGATGCCAAGGTAAGAGAGATGGGAACATAGTAGAGATTTGACGATCAAAGAGAAGGTGTGAAATTATCATTTAAGGGAATGAAAAATTCAATAGATCGAAGTAATATGAGATTGCTAGGAGGCACAATAAGGGTCTTTAGCCCTTATTACACTAGTCAGTATTGGTTTTTGCAGGCATAGTTAGACACAAAGTTGGTGATTACGAAGGACAGGGTTTTGCTAAGTACGTATGACAAAGCAAGAAAATGGCTGAATATATTTTGAAAGGAGTGATTATAATAGACCACAGAATTTCAGCTGGATAAGGAGGGAAGTGTGGCCACAGGGAGATGAGGGACATTAAATAGGTGGTAAGTGCTAGTAGGGGCAAAGAATTTTAAATAGCCCTATATGAAATTCCCTCATAAAGATTGATGATGGTTATCCAGAAAAGTCTAAAATAGGTATCATATCTGGGCCTCCCTGGTGGCGCAAGGGGTTGAGCACCGCACAATGAAGCAATCCAAAGCCTCTGCAGCAAGAGTTCGATCCCCAGCCGGTCAGGGAGAAACCCACATGGCAAGGCAGACCTCTCCTGACTCGGCCCCTGCAGTGTGTTTCAGTCAATCTGCCTGTTCTGTTCCCGGCTGTCTCTGGTGAATCCTCTCACCCCACCCCACCCCGCGCCACACACACACACCTCTGGCCTGTACCCCAGCTCTTGCATGCATAAATAAATAAATCTTTAAAAAAATAAAATAAAATAGGTACCATATTCCAGTCACCTCAAATGCTTTGTGAAACGAGCATTAGTCAAGAGTGTACATAATCTCATTATGTTTTATATCCTTTGCTTAAAAAGGAAGGGGAGCATGTGGACAATTAATTTTACTCAATAGGTTAAAATACAATTTGTTGCTTGAAAAGGAAAGAATTATAGATTACCAGAGGGAGTAAGGTAGGAAGATAGGAGATAGTAAATGGAATGTGGCTGATATTATGGGCAAGTTACAGCCATTGTCACTCCTGGTGTGTCATCTTGGCAGAGAAAGAGAGTTTCTGGAAACTGTGGAACAAGGTCAATGGAGAAGATTCAAAGAACTGAGAGGTTAAGTTTTAGAAGAACATCCACAAAGATGGTAAAATCATTAAGAATTATAGCAGGAGTGATAATTTATAGTATAATTTATAGCAGGAGAGAAACATTAAGCCTGGAGGTAAATTCCAATAAAAGAGAGATGTGGTAGGCACACAGCACAGCTGTGAAAAGGATATATAAAGTCATAAAAATATATAGCTATAATGTCCTAAAAATGTAAGCACTGAACATAAGTCTGGCCAAAATTATAATTATATTGGGAGGCAGGAGGGTCAAGGGGAAGCAGCATGGGGAGATGGTGGGTGACAGGTAGGGGTGAGGAGAGGGTACTAAAAATAAATCCTTGTCTTTTGTAATGTAGAGTCAACAGATAATATCTAAAAGTGAATAATCAAGAAGTAACAATATGAACATGATATTTAGACATTCAGGTAAATAAAAAAATATCAGCTAAAAAACTGAAATAATGGCAGCAGGGGGAGAGGAAATAGAAGTTAGAGACAGGGAATATGCTGATTTTAAATAACTATTTGGCTTTTCACACTGACACACAGAACTCATCAAAAATTAAAACAAGAGAAAAAGTAAAACTGAATTGTAAGAAAGTGAATAATGATGCTGCTTCCGATTATTCTCCATCCCAGATTAATGAGGTTCGTAAAAGCAATCTAAAATACATAGTCTTGTTTTCTCTTACAGGAAGGATGCTATCTTGTTAACTGATGCTTTTGACTTCACCGATAAGTGTTTAAATTCAGCACTTGGCTGCTACGACGGAAATGTGTATGAACGTCTGTTCCACTGGGCTCAGAAGTCACCGACCAATACTCAGGTAGGTAGTTAGTATTGGTTTTGTTACAAAAAAAGGCACAAAACATAGTGACTACACCTCCATTTTTCCCATTTTAATTGATTCCCAGTAAGTTGGAAATCACTTGCCATAGCCTACCAGTTTTACATATTTTCAGAATACATAAAAGAACACAAGTGTGGGGATAAGTCATGGTAGCAACTCAGTGTGGACTATAATCAGCAAAATGCATTTCTCAGAATTTGGCAAAGGAAATTAAGAGGAAGGACCAAGCTAAATCATGGTTTGACATACCCAGGGGCATACAAACATAGGGACAAACTGACTTAAGTTAACAAAAATAAGACAAATCACTGCAGTGACTTAGCCATCTTATATTTCAGTCTTTTAACTCTCAATTTTGGGTTGTAAAACTGGTATTCAGAAGTGAAAAGGCAGCTTGGGGTGTCTCTCTAAGACCTAACTGCCTGATAAAGATGCCTCCTTCCTCTTTATTCTGAAGAACACAATCCCAATTACAAAGAAGGCTACTGCACTGTCCTCTGAATCCAGGAAAGTCATATAAATGACAATTACAAGAGTCATAGCAAAAAGATCCTTATTGTCCTAAGAGAGAAGACCAGAACTCTGTGTCATAAATCCTAACACTCCAGGGCCAGCGTCCCAGCCTCTGCTGGGAAGAGCTATGAATGTCAATGAATACATTAAGTGATGAGAAGACATAAGCCCTGTACTTAGAATATAGGGAACCAGTGTTTAATACCAAATTTGATATAGATAATCAAAACAGATAGTCTACACAACACATGTACGTACACAACAGATTTTTTAAAAAGTTCTATAATGTAAATATGTTATTCAAATGGTGGCACTTACTTTTTTTTACGTCTTTGGACAAATTTCAGAAAAGGTGTCTTAACAGCTCATCAGATTGGCAACTCTCAGGCTTTCATTCACACTTAACTTGGTGTTAGACTTGCTTTTAACATTTTGCATCCTGTCATACCTCAAAGCTTAATTTAACACAATTATCTAAAGTGGTTAAACACAACCAGTTACCTCCCAAGATAATTATCAGAAGAACGTCAATCCATTTTGGTCACTCCCTATCTCCAGGAAGGCATCCTTTAAACGCAACAAGCAAATATAAACAACTTATCTAAAGAAGGTATGCTACATTTATGGCTTAGTACAACTAAGCTACTTCCAGTGTAGCTGGAACTCTTTCCAATATCATCCACTTTCTAACATTTAAATCCTGGTATAAAATACAGCGGTCCTGTCCTTTCACGCTAAATTAGCTCCATGATCTTAAGATAAATGTCTGCCCTTTGGTGCTTCAGAGAAAAACCTACCCTGCAGGAACACCTGTCAGGAAATGCTGACATATATAGCTCAAACCTGTTTTCGCTAGCAACACAAGGAAACATGCCAGTTGTCCTGATTCCTCATCTTCACTACAGAATGGGGTGGGGGTGGGGGTGGGGGGGAGTAAGTGTTGTTTTTTTATTTTGTTTCTGATCTTTATTTTTTAAAAATTTAATCTGCATACTACGTGAGGACAGGCCTAAGTGATTGGTATGGCTGACCCACAGCACCAACAGATATAATGAAACGCTGATGCACTTCATCCCATTCACTTTTCTCTATCTCTTACCACTTGACTAGGAACAGGATCTTTCTAACTCCAGGCTCTATCACAGAGCAGACACTTCACATTATGGAATAAACGAACATGATTTTATACAATGAGATGAAGGAAGCTGCTGCATACACAATGCTGCAGGTTCTTGCCATCCCAACTTATATTACCTTGCTAAAAATGTCACAGGTATAGCAATGTGGCTCTTTCATGGTCAGTAATCTAATTATGTGCGGTTACCAATGACTTTGGAGAAAGAATGGTTTCTAATAAGTTAAAATGACACCTTGCTGACTGCCACACACTCTTACATTTCTGGCTCCTCCACAGACCACCAAAATAGCACTTTTAGGCTGTATTTTTCGAATCTGCAATAGATAATTTTAAATCTGCTATAGACTTTTTTCCTCAATTGCAACAGTAGAAAAAAAGGCACTTGCAGATATCTCAAACAAATTAAAACTATACTGAAATATGCCCTGTAGACACAAAAGTATAAATGAGAATATATCTCACTGACATTTTCTACCAAAAGAAAAGTACTATGCTAAGTTAAATACTTTAGAGTCATTATATGACAGACTCTCTTTATCCAAGGTAGGGTAAGTGCTGAGCTTCATTTCCAAGCAGGAGGACGTGCTCTCTCATGATTTACCTTGCCCATGGAGTCTGCCTTTTGGCTTTTTTCCTCATCTGGATTTTATTTCAAGCCAGTTTCTCCAAAGTAAACCACAAAAGGCTGTTCCCATCACCCCCCTCTCTCCCTACACATGTGAATGCATGTCTAAGTGATTCCCTACAGTTCAGGAACCACTGGGGATAATTTCAAAACAAGAACCCTATTTCTCAGAAATTATTCTATTGTAAAAATTTGTCCAAGCAGTAGACGTGTCAAACACATCTACTGATTCTTCAATTATTCAACTAATACTGAGTATATTCTATGTGCCAGAAACAATTCTAGTTACTGAGCATACAGTGGAGCAAGCTTGTCTTCAAGGAGTTTACAGTTTTAGCCTAAGTAGTCAAAAAAGGAAACAAGTAAATATAAAAGATGAGGCCAGAGATGTGAAGAATCAATATGTTACATTAAAGAGTAATGGAGATAACTTATTCTGACACTGAATATTTACCTGATTTTCCACTTTCTGGTTCCTTGCTTTGTGGTAAAGTTTAATTTCAAAGAGCCTCAGAAAGTCAAGCCTTTCATTTGTATTAAATTTCCAAAAGCAAATAATAAGCTGTGTATGGTTTTTTTTTTTTTCTTTTTTTTTTAAACTGGCCACCTGCAGCCACAATTTAAAATCTGCATGAGAAAAGGAAGGATGCCCTTTGGGAAAAATGTTTCTCCATATGCTCACAAATTTTTTTTTAATTTTAAAAATTAAGCATCTTATGTAATGTTATATTGTGAAACTAAAAACTTATTTGAAAGTAAAAATTACTAAACTTAGCAGAAATATTCTGTCTTAATAATGTACTTCTTTCTATAAACAGGGAAATCCTGCCTATGAGAAATATTTAAGACCACTATTACAAAGTCAGAGATCCAAGCTATGAAATCATCAACAGCACTCAAGAGGCAACATGTGATAATGGTACTATGGCATATATCATTAAAATTTTAAAGTATATAACGTGTATTTTTTAAAAAAGTCATTATCTTTTAGATAGTGTCTGAAGTAGATGAACTATGTGGTGATTTACATCAAAATAATATGAGGGAAGAAAAGGAGGGAATAAACAGTTGTTGAAATTCGTGGGTGGGTACTTTTGAAGTTTAAAATTTCCCAAAATAAAGAGCACTATCCATTCATAGCTTCTATTCTGTTAAATACCAGAATTTTGCTTTAGATCTAGCAAAATACAATCAATTCATTAGTTATTACTTGTTTTTAGCACACATTTATACTAGGGTTTAAAAGGATACACACACACACACACACACACACACACACACAAACTTCTCCTCAAGCATGCCTATTTTTGGTATAATTTAAATAAATATAGAGCCTAAAGAATGCAGTCAAGTATCAATTTTTAAAAATCAACTCTTCCATGTGAAAATGATTAATAACTTCATAAAAACAGACATATTACCCCAATATAATCAAGCTATATATTTCATACCATTTAAAATGGCCTAAGTAGATAAAGCTCTGAAATCAAATGTCACTAGACAAATTAAATTGCGAAAAATTCTCAGTGGCTACTTTTCCTAATTTACTCATAAAAATAAATATTTAATTGTTAATAAGTAGCAAATCTCAGAAAATTTACCAAAAGCAAACTTTTCTTCAATAAATTAGGCAAAGGAAATCTTCTAAGTTTTTAACTTTTAAAACCTTGGAACAACTAATATTATTCCCATTTCTTTTTTTTTTTTTTTTTTTTTTTAAAGTGAAAGTATTTTTTTTTTTTTTTTTTAATAGAGGCATGTTTTTCTTTATTTATTTGTTTGCTTGTTTGTTTGTTTTTTGTTTATACATGCACTGGGTACAGTCAGAAGCGCGGGAGGGTGAGAGAATTCACCAGAGCCAGAGCAGAGCAGGCAGAAGGACCGAAGTACACTGCTGAGGGGAGCAGCGGGTGGCAGGAGAGGTCTGCGCACCATGTGGGACCCTCCACCGGTGGCCGGGGAGCAGCCGGGGATTGAACCGGCGCTGCAGAGGCCGCGGGCAGCTTCGCAACCCAGCGCTCAACCGCTGCGCCACCGGGGAGGCCCTTATTCCCATTTCAAACCAAAAAATTTTCTGTTTTCAAATCAAATAATTTATCTCATATTCACCTCAGCTAACTCAATAATACATGACCATCATTTTATCTCACATTCACCTTGCTAACACATAACTTTTTGTCATGGTTTTCTTCTTTGGATTTTTTGGGAAGCCACTAATCAATCAATTTGACATAGGAGACAATTTTCTAAAAACATAGTTTCATACTAGTACCTCTACTGAGACCAATCAACTTGCCAACATTAAGGGATTTTAATTTGAAGGAGGTGAAATAGGAGGAATTATAGGTTTCTGGATGTTGGTCATTTGTGAAACCTTAAAACACATTTTAGAAAGACATGGGGAAAAATGAATGTAGGGGGCCTCCCCGGTGGCGCAGAGGTTGAGCGCTGGGTTGCGAAGCTGCCCACAGCCTCTGCAGCGCCGGTTAGATCCCCGGCTGCTCCCCAGCCACGGGAGGAGGGTCCCACATGGCGCGCAGACCTCTCCTGCCGCCCGCTGCACCCCTCAGCAGTGTACTTCGGTCCCTCTGCCTGCTCTGCTCCCCGCTCTGGCTCTGGTGAATTCTCTCACCCTCCCGCGCCTCTGACTGTACCCAGTGCTTGTATAAATAAATAAATAAATAACATAAAAAATAAATAAATCTTAAAAAAAAAAAAAGGGAAGAAAGCAAAATCCACTTTAAAAAAAAAAAAAAATGAATGTAGGTAAGTGTTCTCATTCTCCTTTCAGGAGAATCTTCTGAGAAAAGACATTCCCAGAGCAGAACCTCAGAGCACCTCCTTCCTCAGAAAACAGGGAACACTTCCTTTATAAAGTGTTCTAGCAAACTAGGGAGTCTCACTAAACATAATCCTTTTCATGAGTAACTTCAAAGAAATAGAAACAAATGAACTATGCAAGTAAGGCAGTGAAAGAAATGAAAGTAAGTACATACATTTCTGTTTCAAATCCTTCACTCACTACACTTTATTTCTTCTCCTCAGAAATAAACATAGCTTTAATAATAAAACACATTTGAGTCACCACAATATACAAAAATAAGGTGGCTGAAGAGTCAATTTGTCCCTATGTTCAATACAAAGCTAGAATAAGGGTCATATTTAGAACTATAACAACTAGCGGCTTATTGAAGAAAAATCTGTAATCTTCAACATAAGTTCTGTTGGAAAAAAGTTGTCGAATAGCATGTCACTGTTGAAATATGTATTCTTTTAGATAAAATTAGTAATTACATCTATTCCTGCTTCAATAACACAGTAGAGTTCTCTAAACTGCATCCTAAGGTTCCACTGAGTCCCCATGAACTAAATTCCAATGTGCCTAGCTAGGCAGTATATACTGGAACATAGAACAAACAAAACATGCAAGTATGATTTTTCTCCCTTAAGTAACAGTAATCAGTAAATACAAACCTAATTTTCATATTCCATTTTTTTATTAGCTTTTTTTTTTTCTGGTAGACAGTACACATGGAAATCATACTGCACCAGGCATAAAACATAAAATTTCTATCACAGGGACACTTTTGTAGTCAGAATTCAATATAAATATTTCTAGTCAGACATATCCATGGCTACAGATATTTGGTTGCTTGATTTATATGCATAGAAAAAACAGTTGTCATAACTGTAAAAAGCAGTACTTAACAAGTACTTTTAAATGATTGGAACAGTTTTTCTTTAATATTACAATACTGCTTATTGGTTTGAAAACTAGGTCACCCTACCTGTTCTGATTTTTCTCAAAGGCATCATGAGTTCTCTGTTTATTCTTTCATTCCTGCATGTTTAGCCTTCTAGTTGAGTTAGGGACCATTTAATCAGAAATCATTTTAGCACTGTAATAAAAAAAGTTCTGTTAAGGGTAGATTATATACCATAATAATTTTCAGACTTCTTTTTATAAAAAAGGTATCTGGAGGCTCTGAACAGGCACATGCATACACAGATGAAGGAAACAACATACAAGTCTGCTAAAGCACAAAACCTCCTTCTGATCCTCAATGCTTTCAAATAAATACTTTTTTTTTTAAATCCCACACTGTGATTAAAAAAAAAAAAAATCAATCTCTTCCATGTCCTGGAGAGTCAGTTTCCAGAATCTTTCTGGGTTGGAGCTCAGTCATCTGTCTTCCGGGCCAACCTACAGAAAGTCCAGTTGTGCTCCACTGTGTTCTCATTCGCTCTCTCACTCATATGATGCACTCGGGTATTACGGATCGTGAAACCTTGTTTTGTGATGTATTCCATCAGGTGGACCCGGAGAGAAACTTCCTGATGATAATCACATGGTCCAAAAGTAAAGGAAACCTGGCAATCTCTGGTGTCCATCATGTGCTTATTCCACTTCGTAAAATAGTTTGAGATACCTTCTAGTAAGGAATGGACCTTTGTGGTGATGGTTAACTGGGTTATGATGACGGCTACTGGATTGGAGTACTTAGAAAGCTTACGAGTACTAGATAACTCCACAACTTCTTCAAAAGTATCCATGGGATACAAAGGTTTAGGGTCATTGAGACACTGAATCAAGGGTTCAATCTGATAAAAATCTGCTTCTTTCCGAAGCAGATCAAATTCCTTAAAATCCAGGGGTAAGGTCAATTCTGAAGTTCTTAAGAAGTTGAGGACATATCGGAAAAGAGGTCCATCTCGATCAATGAAGTAATTGCCTTGAGGGTCTCGAGCTGTGGGGAAGTCCCCCCCAAACATAGCTCCAAGCATGGAATCCGGGTATCGTGTCAATGTGGTGAGAGACGTTGTGTACAAATGTCCACCTACATTTAACGTGACTGGGTCAGTCATCTGAAATTTTTTAAAATATGATCAGTTATCTGAAAAACTTAAAATTCCAATATTGACAAATTAGTAACACTAACGGTAACAAGCAAAGCAAAAGATTCCTTTAGGCTATAATGTATTTAGCAATCCCATGATCCGAAAAAGCTTTATTTTCAGAGATAAGCCCATCCAGATGAAGAGAGCTACTATTTTCTTTCAATAGAAAAAAAGAGTTAAATCTAATCCTTCTTAAAAATTTTTATTAATTCAATCCTTTAAAGATTTACACGAAGAGAGGAGGGTATGACTTCCAAAGTCATTTAATTTCAGGCCCAGTATCTACAGAGAGGTTTTCCAATCAGTGTATAGTGTAGGAAGAGAAAGGCCAGACTAAAATACACTCTTTTTTAATATAAATAAAAAAGGCTTTCATGCTTCTTATTCCAATTAAAAATAAAATGATAGGATATATAAAGATATCTACTTTCAATAACTGTTTTGTTTGGCTCCCTCAAAAAGGGGAGAAAATCATGAATTTTAGAAATAAAAATCTGGGTAGACGTAGTCTTCATAATTTCATGAATATAACTGTGCCAATTACTAAGTTAAAATATACAGTTTAGAGCCTCCCCTGGTGGCGCAGCGGTTGAGCACTGGGCTGTGAAGCTGCCCACAGCCTCTGCAGTGCCGGTTTGATCCCCGGCTGCCAGTGAGGGTCCCACATGGCAGGCAGACCTCTCCTGCCGCCTGCTGCTCCCCTCAGCAGTGTATTTCGTCAGTTTGCCTGCTCTGTTCCCCACTCTGGCTCTGGTGGATTCTCTCACCCTCCCGTGCTTCTGACTTTACCCAGTGCTTGTATAAATAAATAAATAAATCTTTAAAAAAAAAATACAGTTTAGTCAATACAATCTCATCTATTCAAAGGCTAATAGCTTTCAAATTTCATAATCTGATAGTGTATTCACTTTTATTTTATTTATTTTTTTTATTTAAATTTTTTTTTCTTTTTTTTTTAATAGAGGCATGTTTTATTTATTTATTTATTTATTTATTTGTTCGTTTGTTTTGTTTATACATGCACTGGGTACAGTCAGAAGCGCGGGAGGGTGAGAAAATTCACCAGAGCCAGAGCAGGGAGCAGAGCAGGCAGAAGGACTGAAGCACACTGCTGAGGGGAGCAGCGGGCGGCAGGAGAGGTCTGCGCACCATATGGGACCCTCCTCCGGTGGCTGGGGAGCAGCCTGGAATCGAACCGGCGCCGCAGAGGCCGCGGGCAGCCTCGCAACCCAGCGCTCAACCGCTGCGCCACCGGGGAGGCCCTGTATTCACTTTTATAACATTAATGCTGCCATGTGGTCTTTAGTTTTGAAAAGCAAGTTTCTGTAAATAATGCACACTTTTGGTTTTAGAAGTCATATTTAAGGGAAAAAATACACACGGATAGTCTTCAGGTACCAGGTAAAAATACAGTATTTCTTACCAAAGAAAAAGGAAACTAGGGAGATACATGCACATACAAAAAAAGTGCAAGTGGAAAAAATGGCAGCTTCTCAACCTTTAACTTCCCTACCACAAGGAAATGTCCTCTGACATTACCTACTAGATGCTTTAAGAGTCACTACTCCATGAGGAACAATTCAGAGGAACATACTTTAAAGACCAAAAAGTCATGGTCTCTGTTAAATAAGTGATTATAAAAAGTTACTTTGAGAGTCCATATTGAGTTTGCCTACATAAAAACACAAACCAAAAAATAAATCTAAACTAATTAAAAGGGGGCACAAAATATGGGTGCACCTATTTATAATTTTCATCCTTAAAAAATGTCTACGCCTAAGAATACATAAGAAAGGGAAGAGATACACAAAAATAATTTGCCAGTCTTCAAAATGCATCTGCAAAAGCTCTCACCATATAGCCCCAGTCTCCATTATCCATCTGCTCCAGCGCTGAGTCTCCGGGAGCCCAGGTTCCAGGTAAACTTGGGGAAGAGAGAAAGACATGTGATAGCACCTGTAATCACAAAAATAGATAAGACTGGTTTTTCCACCCAACAGAGCAGGCTAAGCACCGAGAAACTATTCATCTCTGCTCAACTAAAACCTACTACAGGGCAAATATCTGTGAAGAAAGAATTCCTCTCCAGCCTTTTACACAACCTCTATCTTTACCACAACTGTACTTGAGAAATTGACAACCTTTACAGGGGAACAATTATCCTATACTTAGAAGGAGGAAGTCTCTACCAAGTAAAACAGTCCTTCAAATTCTACCTATCTTCTCGGAAAATTCAATTTTTTGAATTTCTATAGGAGAACATTATTAACTCTATAAACTTACCCTGGCACAAACCTATAACAATCTTTATTTAAAAGACCATTCGTTTCATCTACATTGCAGCTATACAAACTAAACATCTCAGTAAAATACTAAAAAGTATAAACCTCAAAGACTCAAGTACTGCTGCCTTGGACTAGCTACTGGGAACTGTGGGCGGCGCTGAATGGCCAGGTGCAGCTACAGAACATGGAAGGAAGCTGGCTGAGGGGCTTCTCCAGCTTGGACTTGCACCCAGAGACTTGGGGTGACTTGGAGGCAATGCATGGAGAAAAGATATGAGAAACACTTGGAAGGGACATGTGGGGAGGCTGTCATTGGCAGACAGTGGTAGCCGTTATGTTCATTTGTACTTTGATTTAGCAACTTTTGTCCCTGACTTGCTTGGCTCCTTTTGCCCACTTCGTGCAGCTCCCCACTAGAATGTGCCTGAAACTTGTAGTAAGCCTTCAGTCCTCAGTGCTCTGCTTCGAGCCTGACCCTGTTTGGCTGGGCATTTGCCCATGAGAAGATGGGTAATTTGGGGTGTTGTTGGGAAACTTTTAGCAATATCCTCTCATCTCTTCCCTCTATATGCACATTAATTCTGTTAAAGACCTATCACATTAAGAGTCTGCTTCCTTTGTCTTTATGTGGGTGATGGCAGGACCCTGATTTAGAGTGTGCACCCCATTTGTATGGGATCCCTTGATTACCTGCTATTTGTGCTTTTCTAGAGAAATACGTAAGAATGGTATTTCTTTTGTAACAAAAAGCTAATTATACTTTTAATAATGTTGCACTTGATTTTGTACAATAATCAAAACAAGTAAAAATCAATTTAAATGTCAAACAATGAGAGCAATTCGGGACAAAAAGAACCTTACAAATTTGAGAGTCACTCAGCCAATACTTATGAAAAGACAGCCTTAAGACACTGATAAATACTCAGATATTAATGATGCCAGTTTGAATTTACTTTTATCTGCAATTCAAAAGCAATTTCTCAGTTACTGAACAGTCCTTCTCACACATATCATTCCCCAAATCAACCTGAAAAGCACACTGCAGAATAAATTTCAAAAATTCAAAAACTCTGACAAGAGATAGTAAGAAACATGGACTTATCAGTATTTATCCAGGAAAGCAGTGGCTTTTTTATGTGGTCTTTAAACAGATTCACTTTTCCCACTTTTAGAGGAATCTGGCACACAATTCCCAGAGCAGGCCCTGGCCACTGAAGATCACAAAGGCTCTTTCTCAAAAGGTCACTCAGGCATGTAGAGAACATTTGCATAGCACAGCATGGGCTGAAATCAGAGCCTGAAGCATCTATTTCTCCACCTTGCACATTCTTCAAAGCAAACAAGCAAAAATATGCACCAGACAATGTGCAGTCAGTTTCTATTCTCCACACTCAGCACTGGAGACAGATAGGTTTCCACATGTTAGAGTGAGATATGGAACAAATGTCAAATTCAGGGCTCTGTGGCAACCTATCATTTTTCTGGCTTGCTTCATAAACATTATTTAAGTGAACAGAATCAAGAAACAGGCTTTACCAATTGATATTTCAAGAATTTAAGTCAGTTCTGATATAAGTGACAGATCAGTAACTGAGGATTTAAAAGGCTAGTCATCCAAAGGTTCTGGCCGGATACTCATCTTTGGCATCTTTCCATCACCCAAAATATTCATTCCTGACAGTCTCAAATATAATTCAGCCAACATTTATTATAGGTCAACCGGGGAGTGGGGCATAGAGGAGGAGGGATTCTATGTACAATGCAGATACAGGTTTATAGGTTTCCTGAAAGCAGAATGTTCTGATTTGAAAAGATTTGGTAGGTTATTCTGGGGGATCTGGGAACACGCAAATATAAACTAATAGTAATAGCATTTCCAGACTCCCCAAAATAACCTACCAACTCTTATCAAATAGAAACGTTCTGCTTTTAGAGAGCAGGAGAAAGCTGTACACAGAAATAGGAAAGGCACAATCCTTGCCCTAATGCAGCTTTCAAACTATGAAGAAAGGCAACATGCAATAACTGCAGTACAGAGAAGAATTCAAAAGTGCTATATAATAAACAGAATGGGAGAGGTCTGCAGGAAGAAAAAGAACAATTACAAATGGGGAAATGGAGGGCAAATTTCTAGGAAGAGCTTGCTCAGTAGGATACTGAAGGTATATTTGGACAACCTGAGAAGGGATTGTAGAATGAAGAAACAAGTAGACAAGGATATTGAAGGCCTCTCTTTCCCTCCCCAACCCCCTTAACATTCCTACAAGCAAGGTGTGGGTTTCTTTACCCATTTTGGAAATGCAAAAGATAGCAACAGAGGTGATTAAATGACTTGCTCAAGGTCCTACAGCTGAAAAGCAGCTGGATCTTTCCGTAAATCCCTTCCTGGGCTGGAAATCAAAAGAACATAATTGAAAAAAAATTAATTAATTAAAAGGGCATCCTGGTAGTGCAGGAGTTAAAAGTCTCAGCTCTGTCAAGCTTTCCCCAGCCACTGGAGCTGGAGTTCTATCCCAGCCAGGGAACTGACACACATGGCACAGCAGACCTCTCCTGTCAAGACCGCTGCTCCCCTCAGCAGTGTATTTCAGGAGATCGGCTAGTTCTGCTCCCTACTCGGTCTCTGGTGAATCTTCTCACCAGCCCCTGCCATGCCCCACCTCTAGAATGCATAAATAAATAAAAAGTCTTTAAAAAAAAAAAAAAAACCAGAATCTTATTTATTAAATGAATATATTGGTAGTGCTAACATAAAATTGAAGAGGTGGGATCCTACATTTCTGAATCATATAGTATTGTAAACCTATGTAACCTTAATGAAAATAAAATTATGAAAAAGAAAAGTCAAAAAAATTGTAAATAAATCTTAAAAAAAAAACACAGAATCTTAAACCCCGTACAGTCACCTACGAGCCTTATCCACCTAGTAGAGATTTATTTACAAATAAACAGGAACTCAGTCTAAGAACAGGGGTCATAATGGATTTGTAAAAATTCCCCTTGAGGCAAAATAGTGAGAACCTACTCACTAGTGTGATTAATGCGTGCTATCTTCTGTCTTAAGTGACCTTAAGAACTCCAATCTATGAATATCTGAATGGTTAAATAAGAAATGGAAGACCAAAGACAAGGAAAAAACAAACATCATCAATGTTACAGCTGTTATGCAACATCTGTCCACTATTAATTTATTTGTTCCTAGTGCTAAATCAAAACAAGATAACTTCTTAAGCAATGGTTTAATCAAAAAAAAAAAAAAAAAAAAAAAAAAAGATGATGCGCCTGAATCTGTTACATAGCAAAAGCCAAGGTTCTATTCTGGTACAAAGATGTAATAAAACCTCAAGTTTAATAATTCAGGAAAGCAATTATGGGAATCTATATAAGCCTATGTTTCTTAAAAAGCACCTCAAAGCCTCAAAATGAAACAGAAGTTACTATTAGTCACTTCCAGTAACAGTGACTAAACTGTCCCCCAAAATCAAACTGTCCACTAAAGAGCTCTAAGGAAAAACATTGTATTGATTAAATTTTACCTCTGAATCTCTTCTGTGGAAATGTTTATATACAGCAAGAAAACAAAACAAAAAAACAGGAAGATTGCTGGTTATCCAACAGCTGGACAATCTATCTCTGAATTGATGACTATTAGGGAAATCTAAGAAACAATGCAAATGAATGAAATAAAACATAATCCAAAAAATTTCCAGAATAGCTTCAACCTCTTCTTCTGAATTATTTTCCAGAGTTGCTAACAATTAGAAAATGATTCATGGGCCTCCCTGGTGGCACAAGGGGTTAAGCACAGCACTATGAAGTTGTCCGGAAGCCTCTGCAGCAGGAGTTCAAGTTCAATCCCCAGCCAGCCAGGAAGCAACCCACATAGCACAGCAGACTCTCCTGACTTGCTCACTGCTCCCCTCAGCAGTGATTTTCAGTCAGTCTGCCTGTTCTGTTCCCCACTCTGTCCCTGGTGAATCCTCTCACCTTCCTGTACCTCTGGCCTGTGCCCCAGTTCTTGTATGCATAAATAAATGAATCTTTAAAAAAAAAAAAGAAAATGATTCATTTACTTTTCATCCTCTCTCCCTTCTGGCACAGTCTCCAGTGGATGGTTTAATGAGAAGTTAAATGACCACAAGACAGGCAGCAGAAGGATTATCTTGAAATGGGCATCAAATGGGCGTGATTCACCTGATCAAGACAAAGAAAAATCTAGTATTTCAAAAATATTGTCAGAAATAGAGATTATAATGGTTACAATGAAAAAAAATCCCTTTAAAATGACTTTTCTTACTAAAGAAAAGTCTTAACAAACAGAACAATGAACATTCAAAGAAAGGTTCCTGATCCTGTAAAATCAGTTTACCTGAAAAGATCTGATCTTTGGTACAGATAAAATTCTTTTTTTTTTTTTAAAGATTTATTTATTTATTTATACAAGCGCTGGGTACAGTCAGAAGCGCGGGAGGGTGAGAGAATTCACCAGAGCCAGAGCAGGGAGCAGAGCAGGCAGAAGGACCGAAGTACACTGCTGAGGGGAGCAGCGGGCGGCAGGAGCGGTCTGCGCGCCATGTGGGACCCTCCTCCGGTGGCCTGGGAGCAGCCGGGGATTGAACCGGCGCCGGGAGGCTTCGGACAGCTTAGCAACCCAGCACTCAACCGCTGCACCACCGGGGAGGCCCCAGATAAAATTCTTACAGAAACAACTGGCTGACCACCCCTCAAAAATATAAAACAGTACTAAAATTCACCCACATTAAGGCTTCAAAGGTTAACTGTGACTAATGTATAAATTCTGACAATGCCATATCAGCAGATAATTAACCAAGAGAAAACACATGGTAAGGAATTTATAAAAACCTTAAAAAGAAATTGCTAAGAATTTTCTAAAGTAGCTAATCCCAAAAACGCACATTTCAACAAATTAGTAACTTAAAAAAAATAACCTAACAACACTAAAAGTCATTATCCTCCCCTCTACAGAATTGCAATTATAGGCTTTATGGTTTTGATGAAATAATTTAACATAAATATTGTGGATTTACCATTTCTGCTACAGACGCAAGCTAAGAATTTTCCTGGGCAAAAGTCCTACTTCTCTATAACAACCTATACATTGCAATACAGACTTCCAAACTATAACTGTTGCTTTCCCAGAGTTTCTACAAGCCCTTTTAAATGCCTTTCTACTAAAATCTTTATGTCTGGCATTCAAGAAAAGAAGACACAATAAATTCTACCTAAACATACCTGCAAAATTACCTTTGTACTGAATTTCTCTGTTCTTGAAACGTGGGAGTTTAAAAGTGAAATACTTTTTATAGCAACTAGTTCAATGACATCTAAAGGAGTCTTTTGGGTTAACATTCACATACAGGCTAGCACAAGTAGCCAGGAGAAAGTGATTATAGTGTTAGGTTATTCTTAATCATACCACTGAAGAAATGGATTGTTTTCTCTAAATCTAATTCTTTTTTCCTTTCTTCTCACCATGTAGTCTTCTTTTAGATGCCTTTCTTTTAAGACACTCTAGGTTGAAAAGTGACCTTAATGCTGAAGGACTGACACAGTGACAAAGTCATTAATATTTCTCTTACCCTCAGTTTCTACAAGATGAAATGGGGTAATAACACCTCCTCAAATGTAATTATACTACTTACAACACAAAGGCAACAACTGTCCTACAGGGCAACAGATCAGGACTAAGGTTCTGAAGTCATAAGCAGGTCAGTATCAAGGAAAGAGAACAGGTTATAGGTGGGAATCTGTATCCCAACTTGGTTCCACTACTAAATACGAGAACCTGAGCAAATCACTTTTTATAACCAGCTTCTTTGCGGGGGTGGGGGGGGTGAGGGGGTGGAGAGACAATAATCAAGATCATCAATATAAAACCATCTGTAAACTTGCAAATATTAAAAATGTGAAAACACTAGTGGCAGTATCATAAACAAAATTTCTGTGGTAGACTGAGAAACTTGAGTGTGGACACAAATAATTTAGAGCACTGGCATACAGGGATAATATGAAAGAAAATGCTCTTAATGTGGTTCCAGTGTCTTCAGGTTCTACATTCCCCAGAGCTCCAGAAGGGAGAACTACAGGCAAAGGGGTGCATCTGACTTTTATACAGACCACCAGACATCTGAGCTCTTCATCACAGAAGGAACTTCTTTAAAGCATGACTCAGGATTATCTCCAAGGTAAAGTTGAATCCAAATAAATGTGTATTCCCTTTAAATACATCCCAAATATCAAAACCCAAGACACTGAGATTCACAGAAGGATCCACCTTCTGAACCCTTTATGTAGTAACGCTTTGGCTAAAATAATTAGGAAAATTGAAATCACACAAACCTAGGAAAGGCACCTATGGGTGTCCTGACCACTTAATCCTTATGCATGGCACGACACAAAATGAAGTATTAGTATGGACAGATAGTTCTCGACCAAAGGACAAGTCTCTCAACCTACCCATTAGGGTCAGGTAGGTAAAAAGATTTTCCTTTTCCTAGCTACACATTTGTTCATTTGAAAAGATCTCAATCTTGGACTCAGGCCTAGGCTAAATGCTGTCCCCTAGCTTCTTTCCTATCCTTGCAACCATTCATGCACTGTGACATGCGTGACAGCAAGAAAACGAAAGTGCTAAGTGGAAATGATAAGTGACACTTGAGCTACCCCAAACATTCTTAGACAAACCAGGTCACCCTGGGTGCCTGCCACTCACGCCTCTTCTATCAAAGTCCTAAAATTGGATTTATCAACTTGTTCTGGAACTGGAATACTTGAACAAAAAAATGTAACTTCAGCAGAATATCCAAGCAAGAGCTGTTACATTTCTCCCAGCCTACCCACAGCCACAGCCTGCGCTCCCATCCACCCAGCAGGTGCCCAGGGGCCCCCCGTTAGCACGGCCATTTATCACCCCTGACATCGAGCATGAAACATGCCACGATACACACGAATCTGAGCATAAAGAACTCGGCTGCGGTGCGAGTCTCTCTGGGCTGGAAAACCCTCCTAGGCTTCCAACTAGGGTAACCGGCGGCTGATCATGCCACCCCCACAAACAACCCTCTCCGAGCAAACCTCGGGGTGGCCCCGTCTGGGCCGTGCTCCGCCGCTGCCTCGCAGGCGAAGTTCCCCCTCCCGGGCTGAGCCCCGGCACGGGACAGGGGGCGCCCCGAGCCCCGGCGGGGGGCGCGCGCCGGAACCCGGGTTCGCGGACACCGCGAGCCCCGCCGGGCGGGCCCGGAACCCCCGCCCAAGCCCGACCCCTCCGCCCGGGGCTGCCGGCCGCGGGTTCGTGCCGGCCCCGGAGCGCGCGTCCCCGCCTCCCCGCGGCCCCTCAGCGCGGCCCCGCCGCCGCGGCTTCCCCGCGCCCCCGCGCCGAGGATTCTCCTCAGCCCCGCTCGCCCGGCCGCCCCGCGCGGGCTCCTCCTGACGCCCGGCCCCGCCGAGCCCCCGGCCCCCGGCCCCCAGCCCGGGCCCGCCCCACTCACTGCGCGGCGGCGGCGGCTGCCGGGCGGGGAGACGCCGGCGGCCCGAAAGCCCGAGCGCGAGGACAAGCGAGCCCGCGCCCGGCGGCGGCGACGGCGGCGGCGGCTGAGGGGACGACTGAGCCCGCGCCCGGAGTTGCTCCAGCCGCCCTGCACGGGCGGCGCCTCCCCGGCGCAGCCGCGGCGCCTCGAGCGCGGGCGCCCCCTACCGGCGGCGCTGGCGGGAGGCGAGAGGGCGGGCGGCCGAAGGAACCGCGGCGAGGGCAGCCTGCGCCGCGCGGTCAGGCCGGTTCCGCTGCCGCCGGGAAGCCCCGCCCCGAAGCCGCGGCCCCGCCCCCGAGGCCCCGCCCCCAAGCCGCGAGGACACGCCCCTGAGCTGGGGCTCGTGGCCAGTTTGGGCTCAGCCCAGTCCCGTGCCCAGTCGTCGCTGGGGTTCTCGGGCCTGGGGTCCCCACAGTGGTGTCGGCTATGATTTCACGAACCTGCGTGGGGCGCCGACCAGGTGCCAGGCCCGATGCCACTACTTCCAAGAGAGGGGGCTGTCCTGATGAGAGAACAGAAAAGCCCGAGGAAATAGACAAAATAATGACAGGCTATGATATGTGTCGGGAGGGGCAGGGAGAGAGGAGTTTGATGAAGAGTAAGGGCAGGGACACCTGCTTCTGACGCAGTGGCCAAGGAAGACCTGGACGCCAGGGTTGTGGCCAGAGCACCTCCTTGCTTGTCCTTCGTGAGGGTGGACGCCCTGTAGTAAGGGTTGTAAAGGAGCGTCCGCTATGGTGGGGCGATGAGGGGCTGATAGCCATGTTTGAGGGTCAGTGTAGCCACCAGGTGGGGAGAAGGGTAGAGCTGACTTCAGCAGAGAAATCGACCAGCTCCTGCTCTTACTTTACTCACCCCAAGACCATCCCCTACGGTGCATCTACCCTTCCCTGGGGACGGACTCAGTCACCTCCATGGATTCTATTATTGTCTCTAATCCCCAAAATTCCCATATCCAACCCAGGTCTCTCTCCTGAACAGTGAAGATGCAGATGTGGCATCTCCTATGGTCCCTAGTAGTCACTGTGCTCAGAGTGCCTTCTGTATCAGTTATTCATTGTCATGGAATAAACCGTCCCAAAACGCAGGGGCTTAAAACAACAAACAATTCATGGTTTCAGTCGGTCAAAAATTTGGAAGCCAATTACTAGGCAGCAGATCTTGCAGTCTAGATGCTGGTCACCTGAAGGCTTGGCTAGGGCTGGAGAAACCACTTCCAATCCCATTCATGTGACTTTAAGCAGGAAGCAGTGGTTCCTTACCACACCAGGCTCTCCTCATGACAACATGGCAGCTGGCGTACTCCGAGCTAGTCGTGTAAAAGACAGCAAGATAGAATACATAATGTCTTTTACAACCCAGCCTTGAAAGTGACATACCTGTATTTTCTTGGTCTCACGGATATTACAGCGTGGGAAGGCACCACACAAGGGCATGATTACCAGTAGGGAGGTGGGGTTCTTAGGGGTTATCTTGCTCTAATAACACCCTTCCAAAAGCTCTGAGGGCAAATTACCCTTATGGTCCCATGGTATAGATGAGATAAGGCAAAGAGAGGTGAAGTCATTGATCAAGGCCACACAGCTAAGTGTGGGAAGAGAGACACAAACACAACTCCGCCTGGCTCCCCAAAGTTTTCTCCTCCTTCTCCATGCTCTGATGGTCCAGCACCAGCCTTCTCACCTTCAACATGTGCAAACGTGAACCCTCTAGCCTCACCACCCCCAAAAACCCAAGTCCCCAGCCCAGCACCACAAATGATGCCACCATCCTCCCATCTGTCCAAACCAGAAGCTTTGAGTCATGCCTACTCCTCCCGCCCCCTCACTTCCCAGTGCCAGATAACCCAGTCCTGCCAAGTCTTCCTTCTCAGTGCAGTCTGGATCCATTTCCTTCTCTCTCTCTCTTCATCCTTGCCACTGTCACGCTGGGCCAAGCCACCAACTAGTCATTCTGGGATCTGCAGTAGCCCCCACCCTGGTCCTCCACCCCACTCTACAAATCCATTGTCCTGTCTCTAGAATGAGTGATCTCTAAGTGTGCAAAGCTGGTTGTATCACCCTGCTTGCTTTAAAATCCTTCAATGGCTCCTATTACCTTCAAGATTGGGTCCAAATTCTGTGTGCCTGCCTTGTCCAGCCTCTTTTCTCTCTCTCTCTGTCTCTCTTTCTCTGCCCCACCAACCATTCTTTGGTTTCTGGGACCCGCTGCACATTTTTTCACATCTGCTTTGCTGATCCCTTCACCTTGAACACTCGTCTCGAGCCCCTCACATGTCTGTCTCCTCATCCTTCAGCATTTTGTGACCATCTCAAAGAAGACTTCCCTAACCTCCCGGGCACTTAAAACTTCTCCAGTGCCTGTCCTTCTCTCTCCCCACCACCCTGCTTCTCAACTGGACTATGAACCTCTCTCGAGCAGAAGCTGTGTCTGTCCAGCTCACAATAGCACCCCAGAACTTCACAATGTGCCAGGAACTTAGCACATACTCAACAACTATGAAACTTCGGTGCATTCTCTCTACTCTCTCTCTTCCCCATTGCGTTCCATACTCCCACCACTGGACAGTGCTCCTTAAATGAATCCTGGGATCTCTCACCTCCAAGTAACTTTGCAACATGCTATTCCCTCTGTAGGATGCCCTTCCTGCCTTCAGCAAATTACTGGTTATTCATCAGGAACCAAGGTTGCCAGATTCAGCAAATGAAAATACAGTTTTCTCAGTTAAATTTGAATTTTAGATAAATAATACATTTTTAGTATGTCCCAAATATTGCATTAAATATAAGCACACCCTATATTTTATCTGGCAGCTCTAATAGGAATAAGCAGCACTTCCCCTCCCCCCTTTCTTCTGGACGATCCCCCTGGCCTCCAACCTTACCCACCTACGTCTGTTCACCCCCTATCCCTGGGTTCACAAACTGCCCCCCTGCTCGGCTGCCCCCAGTGAATATAAATGCTCCCTCTGTTTTGAATTTGTCCATTACCAACCAGAACTGACAGAGAGAACTGTGTCTCAGTCTTTGCTCAGAGGGTTTCATTTCACCTAGGACAACTCCGGCCACAGGAAATAGTAAAGTTCACTGAGTGGAGAAATGAAAGGGAGCTGAAGAGGAAAGGTAAACAAGATGGGAAAAGGAACCAGCAGATGAAACTCAGCCCCCAAAGTAGGATGAATCTCTGGAATGATAACCAGCAATGGGGAGTTCCCCTTCCTGGCTTACCTCCACCCCCTGCCTCTGTCACTTAGAGGCCCCCCTCTCACACTTCACTCTCCAGTCTCGGGAGCCCCAGGATTGGTAGGGCAGTAATGCAGAGTCTGTGTCCCCTAAGGAGTTTTCTACATCAACCTCCTAGGCATTAAAATGGAAATCCTTGTGGGGATCTTTTCAATCAGCAACAGTTTGAAAGGGGATAGTAAGGATCTCCTGGGAAGGGAAGTGACACAAAGATTGGGAGGGGCATGGGGGGCAGTAAAAGGGGGTATCTGCTCTACAGCAGAGAGCTATCTAATCCAAGCAGGTCACCTCAAGACTGAACTGATTGGCTGATTCCCTTCCGCAACCCCTCCCAAGCAGGGGGTGTCACTAGGAATCCCGGAAGGTAAGTGACCCTAAAGCAGCTCACTGCATGAATTATCTGGACCCAAGACTCTGCTGAGCTCCTTCTCATTACTCCTCATGGAGCATTTTGAACAGCCAAGAACAGGTCAGTGGAGGAACCCATTCCACTTTGCTTCTGTTGGTGACAGATCCTTTGTCTCTTTGGGTGTCTTTTTCTCTTCCTCTCAGACCCCACTGGTCTTTGTACCACTGGTTTTGCCAGCTGAGCTGCTCATGAGGCCTTCCTTAACATTTTACTCATTGGCTGCCCACACTGGGAAATACATTTCCAAACAGATTTCCCCCCCCCCTCAGTCCCTGAACCCCAGTACCAGTCCCTCTGTGCACGTGCCCCAGCCACTGGGCCACCCCCACACAACTGACCCTTGCAGCCAGCAGTTTCCAATGCCCCCCCCCCCTTCCAGCCATGGAGACGCTTTGGTAAGTTTGACAAAAGCATTTTTTTCTTTTTATATGGTTTCTAATTACCTATTATTTGCAATGTTCTCTTTAATCAGCTTCCAGAACCCTGCTGGGAGCTGCAGAACCAGGGGGAGGAATCTGGTTCTCACCAGGACTGAGCGCTTGGCTCTGTGGCTGTCCTTGGATGTCACCATTCTCTTCACCACCATGACTCTGTAATTACAGAGTGTGCATCTTATGTCAGTCCAGAAATCAGAAACTCTGCCTTCTGTCTTTAGTCCCAATGTGTCTTGGTGCGCCACATCTGAGAAGTTCATGAGTCTTGAGAGTTCTTATATGTCAAATGGCACTAAAGCTGCCTGACCAGCTGTCATGCAGGAGGCAAAACGACTCTGGACTCTGAATTCTCATCCACCCTACCAGCTCAGTGTCCCAGATGCTTCTCAATTTTAGGCCTTGGTTGTCCACATGCCCCTTTCTAATTCAAACCACTTCCTTTGTGTGTGTCTGCTTGTTCACTCACAAAATATAGCTCCTGCCTCGGCTGTCTGATCCCTCCAAAGCTGGATCTCTCCTGGCTCTATGATCTCTCTTTCCTAACAGAGTTAAGGTCTCTGCACACATCTTCCTGCCTGTTTCCCACCAAGTTCCCTCCCCACAACCCAAGGAGGGGGCACCCATGCACCACCACCCAAATGCCTTGATTTGTCAAGGAGTTCTGTGAGACTCTGCATCGCCTTTACAGAGTGCCTATGTTTTTCACAGGTGCAAGGTACATCACTGTCATAGTATAGGATCTGTTAATGTGCCAGGAACATCTGAAATAAAAGATGTGATTAAAAGGCAGGAATGCTATTTTAAACCTATTAAAATGTCCCTTGAGTTTCATGATGATGGTTGAGGTTCAACACCTCAACGGCTAACAGTGGATTCATTGTCATCTCAGCAAAAAGGGAGCGCATCATGTAGAGAAGTAACTATAGTAACCGTGTGAAGAACCATGTTTTGGGATTCAGAATTCTGTTACACGTGTCATTTATTTCCTGTCACTGACGTCAAGAACTAGACTAGCAGAGCACATAGGGTGGGACCCCAGCTTGCTCTCTGGCTCTGTCCCTCACCAGCAGCTGGGGCTGGGAGCCCCTCAGCAATCCCACAGAATCAGTTTCCTCAACTGTAAAATGGATTAAAACAACACTTTTTGCAGGGTTGTTGCAACAATGAAATGAGACAATTAAAATATGAAAAAGTCTGATAATGCTGAGCCTGGCATGAAGTCAGCACACAATAAATTGCTAGCTCTTATTATAATAACTAATTGCTATACTGCTGATTTGAAAAGATAAATATAGAATCGAAACTCTGGCAGGCAGCGGGAGAACTGGGCTGAAGAGGGGGACTTTTTGAGACTGATTTGATTGTTCTGCCAAGGCCTCTTAAAACATCCATCTATTTTGGTTGCAAGTTGAAGATCGTCCACCTGGATAATTGCTATGAATAATTAAGGAACAATGGCTTCCGCTGACATTCTTGTAGCACTTGTGTGATTAGCTAAATAAATCTTTTTTATAACCCTTTCTGTTTGAAGACACACAAAACTTAAACTCTAAACATTGTGAAACTAAGTTGGCAGGGTGAAGTAATTATATAAAATCATAAGCAGGAAACTAATAACTTTTTATTATGTGAGAAGAAATGACGTCCCCCATCTTGGCTGAATATCTTGGTACATTTTGCTACTGGGTAATAACGTTCATATAGAAATGTGCACAGGGCATCAATGAAGGGCTTAATGAATTTTCACAAAGTGAACATACCCTTGTAACTAATACCCAGCTCAAGAAACAGTGCAACCCAGTTGCCAGAAGCCCCCTCACACCCCCGCCTAGCTGACCATTTTTCTTCTCCTCCTCCTTCATCTTCCACTTTGAGACATAATTTACACACCATAAAAATATTCATTTTAAATATATAGTTTATAACTTCATTCTAAATGTATACCATCACTACCATCCAGTTTTAGAATATTTCCAAAACTTCCTTGGTGCCTGTTCCAGGTCAATCTCCAACCCCAAACAGTCACTGAAATGCTTTGTGTCTCTAGAGTTTTGTCTTTACTCACATGTTCAGATAAGAGGAAGCACCCACTGAACCTCTCTGGTAGCACAAAGGGTTAAGATGTAACCTATGAAGCTATATGCTGCCACTGAAGCATGAGTTTGATTCCTGGCCAGGGAGCTACCCATGTGGTGCAGCAGACCTCTCCTGTCTCACCCGCTGCTCCCCTCAGCAGTGTGTTTCAGTTGATCTGCCTGTTCTGCTCCCCACTCTGTCTCTGGTGAATCCTCTCACCCCCTGCATCTCTGGCCTGTACCCCAGTTCTTGTATGCATAAATAAATAAATCTTTAAAAAAAGAGGACGTACACAATAGTACCCATGTAACAGTAGTCTTTTCTGACTGGGTTTTTTTTTTTAATTATAAAATACAGCCAAATTTGTGTTTTCCAATTGTGGCACATGAAATAACATTAGAGGGCACATAGATCACGATATGCTATTTTAATTGGGTATTTTTTTCTAAGATACATGAAAAAAACAAGCACATCAAGCCCCGGATGTCACCAACACTATTTCTTAGGTCTATAATAGTTTTCAAAACTAATCAATATAAGGAAACACAAAAATTGTCAGGGATATATGCAAATGAGTGATGCCAGTGAAACAGTGACTTAGATTAAGAAAGAAATAATTTATGTGAGCCCTGAATTCCCTGCATATACATCAATATGGAGCCTTTGAAAAATAATATTCAGAATTTTAAGGCCATTCAGGTGTTTTTGTTGACTAACTCAACACTTTTTTACTGAGTGTCTTCTACACATTAGATGCTAGATAAATGTTCATTTAGAGATTCTAGTCAAATTGCTTTTTAAATCTACATCATCAATATTTTTTAAGGGGCTTTGTTGACTTCCACTAAGTCAGGAAATGTCTATGGAAACTCAGGAGCATGAAGAGGGGCTGTGCTCGTCCCCACAATGAGGGAGATGCAAGAGATAGAGAGTTAATGATGAGGTTGATGAGAAAGGATACTAATGAGATGGGAAATAACATTAAAAGGGGAACAAACAGTCCCCCAGGAAACAGTGACACATAGGAGTGTGTGTTTAGACTCTTGAATAAAGCAGCTGCCAAAAGGTTCTGGGCTGACAAAAAATAAGCAGAATTTAGGGAAGGGAAAGAAGATATGTTTGGATAATGAGGGATTTTGCTCAAGGGAGGGTAGACTTTAAATAAGCTGAGAAGAGGGAAGGATGGTTCTAGTAGAAGCGGAATTAAAAACAGCATATTCCAGGGTCAATAAGCAGACCCTGCTGGCTAGTCTAGCATTGAGTAAAGAGTCGGTGACAGGACTAGAGGACTGATCCAAATGTGGACCACTCACAACTGCGAGCTAGACACCATGAGTAACAATCAGAGATGTAGTCAGAAGGTTTAGCTGCCTCAATACATTGTGGATGGCTCACTGAAGGGAAGGAGGGATGGCTAGCTGGATGGATGGCTAAAAAGAGAATGAACAGATGAACAGATGGTGGGTAGATGCATGGATGGACAGTTGAATGGATGATGGAAAACAAGGAAGGGAGGTTGCTCAGATGGCTGGCTGGCTGGCTGGATAGATGGATGGATGGATGGATGGATGGATGAATCCCTCATTGACCCTTGTGGTGTAAGATCTGAAATTAAAGTTTAATTTTATGTGCTGCTTTGATACCTAGTGGAATTGGGAGGGACTTGGATAGCCTAACCATAAAGCACCCTCCTGAGTCTTTTCTCATGGATCAGGCCAAATACTTTTCTCATCACCAGCACCAAGCACAGTTCCTTCTTATCTCTAAGAAGTGGGCTTCAGTTCCTGCCAGCCCCTGGAATTGTCTCAACAAGCCAGCGCTGTCCTCCTGAAGGAATTAAGGAGTACACTACCCTCTCAATACCACAAACACTCTGTTCCCAAGTGCAACCCCTCATGTGGACCCATCTCCACCATGCTGTGAGACAGGTGATTGGTGAAGCACTGTCGATTTCCCCTGCCCAGTGCGTCACGTGTTCAGTTATCCCATACCCTAGCACGGCATCCCTCCCTCACTAAACAGGTGAAGAGGAGGTGATCAAAACAATCCTCCCCATTTTCCTTTGCTAATGGAACCTGGATTTCATTCCAGGAACAATCTTTCCCCACATGACTTAGGAAATGAGCTCTTCCCCCCCAGCTCACAGATAAATCCTAATTGGGTTAATTCCATCTTAGTGGTCCCATCAGACGCTAGTGTGTGACCAAGTGAAATGTGAAGATACAGCTGATAGGAGATTTCTGGGAAAGACTGCCTGGCTGCTAAGAAAAGGACACTGGAATAAAAGACCCCTGTTTTACCTCTGGCTATTACATGATGCCTTTACCTATTGCTCCAATTAACCTGTGGCCTTGGTGTAGTCTACCCTAGAGGAGGCAGGAGTTGCAATGGAAAGCCTGGGTCCACTGAGCCACTGAATCAATCCTCACACCTTTCCATTACATATTTGCTTATTATTTAACCCATTCCGAGTCAGCATTTCTCTTCCTTGCAGCCAAAAACACCCTTCTAACGCACTGTCTATCAGCTACATTGGTAAACAGTCCATCCAAAGGGATGGCAGCCTTTACTTGAAGGCTTTTCAGAAGGACCTAATGTTTAAAGTTCAAATAGTAGAACACGCTGAGGAACTTGGTTGAATGAACAAAGGAATGAGATGCTGAGTGCTTCCTATGTGCTTTCGCTACATCCTGAAGTAGGTTTTATTATATTGCTCCCCTTTTATGGGCATTTTAAGGAGGCTCAGAAAGGTGTGTAACCAGCCCAGCTCACACAAACGGCAAGTGTCCGAGCTGGGATTTAAAAGCCAGGTCTGTCTGTCTTGCCAAACCCTGCAGGGCATCCCATCCCAAGTGAGTCTGGTGGGGAGCTGGGCAGCCAAAGCTAAGTAAAAGTTGAAGGAGTCTTGCGGGCAATTTTTTTTAAAGCAGAACTACAAGGATTTTCCTTATTTCTTTTAGGAAGACAGTGCCACCAGCAACTTCTCATTTTTTCTGCCACATCTGAAACAGTCACTAAACTGTTTGAAAATGCAAAATTACTTGTGAAACATGCAGTCAGAAAGTATTTGTTGACCTGTGACGTGGGCCCTGCAGTTGGAGTAACTGCTGGGTACTGGTTTAGAGTCCCATGGATAGAGGGTCATAGAATAGATTGCATAAAAATTACATTTTTTAAGTGGCACACCAGGTTTATGGATCTGGCTTTTTTTTTTTTAGCAGTTGATCTCTGCTTACAAGTAAGGACTGGGACTTTAGTGTCAGGAAGGAAGGGATTCAAATCCCAGCTCCTGCACTTTTTGCTAGGTGACCTTGGGCAGATTGTTTACCTCACTGGGCCTCAATTTTCTGATCTATAAATTGGAAATAATAATAGTCCTTAGCTTAAAAGGGAATTATGTTGATGGATTCAGAGAGTGCCAGGTCTGAACCTGGCACTACGCAATAGATATTATTGCGCATACGCAATAGATATTAGAGAATATTACATTTTGTCATATTATCATTTCTTTTGATAAAGTACATGCCTATAATCTCCCACATAGAAACACAGCTAGAGAAAAAGAGAGTTGGCTGCCAGCCTGGATTATGCTGGCAGGTATTAATCCACACTGTTGGTTCTTATATTTTCCTTTCTCCCCCTCCTCCCATTTAGGAAGGGAATTGACGCTGAGAATACTGTCTGAAGTCTGGAAGACTGTAGAAGGAAAGTGGTATGATCAGCCATGAGAACAGGCTCAGAAAGATTCCTGGGGCTCCAGGAGGGCAAGAAAGCAACAGAGACTCCTGGAGCCAAGGGGGCCCCATGGGCAGAGCCAACTGATCCCTGCAACAATTATGTGGACTGATGACCCGGAACTCAAACCATCCCACTCCCTTGCCTTGGCCTTGACACTTGGTATATGTGTGTTGCTAAGGAGCAGGGAGTATAAGCCCAGGAAAGGGGTCTTATGCCAGCTAAACAGGGCAGAGGTCTGTACTCAGGGGATTCTAGGAAAGAAGGCTTTATTTTTGTTCACCTGAGTTAGAAACTGAGATCCATGCCAGCTATGGCAAGATAAATTCAGTGTTATTTTGTTTCAAGGAAATTGGGGTGAGTATAAAAGTCCAATGATGCACACCTGAAACTTATACAATGTGATGCTGCGAAGCTACTTCAAATAAAAAAAAAAAAGCACAGATTTCAGGAGGGAGTAGGGAAGAAAGGCAGGTTGTAGTCTTCACCAAGGGCCATCGCCTGGAGGAGATCATGCTGGTGCAAATGTCCATGAATGTTTGGTCTGGGCTCAGGCATCGTAAAGGAAGCTAATGAAGAAGGGAAGGAACAAATAAGCACACCTGGCAGAAAACAGCCACTAGTCACACCTTTCACACACAGTTCTTATGAAATCCTGAGATTTGGGTTCATGGTTAAGGTTTTGCAATTAAAATTACAAAAAAAAAAAAATTGCTGTTGCAACACCTTTTCCGGCTAAATTGGTGAAGACATAAGGTGTGTGAATTTGTGAATTGAATTTGACACCACAACTTTCTGTGCAAACATCTGACTCACTCTGCCCCTGCTGGAGGGAAGAAGCCAGCAGAGTTTCACTATTAGCCCCCAAGTCCTGCTGGGAATGTCAGTTCTTTCCCAGAAGCAAATTGATCTACCAAGTCTCTTTAAATCAGTGCTGACAGGCTAACCCCATGTTTTTGAAGTCTCAGGCCACAGAAGAGGCTGTCTGCTCTAGGGGCGCACCAAAAGGGGGAGAGCACGTCTTACGCAAATGAACCAGAGACCAGATTTCAGTATTTTCATCACCTTAACATTTACATTCTGAGAGCTTGGGGAAATAGATCTTTGAGACACAGAACATTAACCTTTGCTCTGTCAAAGTCTTGGCTACCTTCAAGTGCTGAACAAAAAATGGCATTCCTTATCTCCATGCAAGCCTCTCATGGACTGGAAAGGTCAAAACATGGGAGGAGCTCTGACAGCAGCGAATGTCAGGAAATCTTCGAGCTTACAGAGATTGTGATGGTCATCTAAATCCAGTCTGGCAGTTCATGCTTGAGTAATAAACTCAGGCTGAGGAGCAGTTAGGGAACTTTTGCAGCCACACAGCTGGATGAGCTAAGAGCAGTGACTGCAGCCCATGTTACCTGCCTCTGTCTATTCTTTACTATATAACTCTGTTGGTTACATGTAAAGACCTTTGTGCTATGTGAGTGCCAAATTCCACTATGGAAGTCAAAGAGGCCCTAAATCTATACCCTACGCCCATCCTGGTAGCCAGAGGCTGGTGTGTGTGTGTCCGCGCGCGCGCCTGTGTATGTGTGTGTGTGTGTGTGTATCTAGGGTCAACCAACAGAATACTCCCATCCAGCCCTACTATAATGGCCAAACTGCTCATGGAAGCCATGTTGGTTCTGCCCTGGGAATAGACCACTGAGATAAGAGAAACATGTCCCAGTAATAAATTTACCTAGTGACCAATTTCAACCGATTAAATAATTTTCATAATTATTTGCAAAAAATTCAGACTTCTTTTGAGTAGTCTTGCATTCACTTAGCACCATTCTCTCTCTAAAAATATGTGTGTGTGTGTTACCTTGTTGGCATTTTTAAGGATTAAAAAACATAATTTTTTTTCTAAGAGGATTTCCCATACTAAATTTTGTATTTCTGATGAAGGACTTATGAAATATGTCACCTTTATAGACAATGAAATTGTTCTTTATTGTGTGGTATATTGTTCTTCATTGTGTGGTATATTGATAATATATGAACCTTCAAACACAGTGTAAGGGGCTTTTTTTTGCAAGTTTGTATGAAGATTATTCAAAGTTGTAGATTTATGACAAGAGACTCTTACTGAATTTGTTATTCAAGATATTAAATCCAGAAGTTAATCCTAGGATTTAAGCACAAAATGAGTGTCCTTGGTCAGCAAATGATCTCACCTTAGCAACGGAATGACCAGGACAGGTACCAACAATTAATGGCGATTAATGTCTGACTACAATGGACATGAATATACTAATCCAAACGTATTGTCTTGGGTCCCCATTTCACTGACGTCCATAAACAATTATTGCATTTGACTATAAAAATAAAACAAAAAACATCTTTTGAAGGCTAACTATATGGTAAAATCTGGGCCTACCACTGCACACATGTTTTCTCTTCATTACCCTCCTGAGGGAAGGGTCTCCTCTTTCTTCACACTGTATCCTGAGTTGGTCCATAGTAGACCATCTGCAGAATAACCATATTCTGGCTCTCTTGGCTGGTACTATTATTTTCTATGGTCTCAAGTGTACAGATGAGGACATTTAGGCTTGGGAGTTGTTACTTGCCCAAGGACACCAGGCCAGCCAGCATGAAACCCGGAGTCTGCACTCCTAAGACAAGTGAGTGTGACTGCACCCCTGTAGTTTAACTGAAGCTTGGAGGGTTGGTGGGGGTAGGGAAATTTTAATGTTATTTAGTGCTGGGGCTGGGTGTGTGGGTACAGAGGGGGATGGTTCTGAAATTAGTCTGACATAGTCAATTAGATCTCTAGAGATTTTTGGAGGTAGAACTTTGCAGAATGAGTCCAAGCTTTATGGGGAGCCCTGGGACAGAATCCAACCAGAGGTCACAGGTCAGGGATAGACCCTAGTGACCTGCACGATGTGTTAAAAGTAGCTTTCCAACAAAAGGTTAGCTTGATGGTGAGGAAAGAAACATTCTGAAAATCCACAAGGATAAATATGGGATCCTGTGGGCCAGCAAAGAGCTTAGTCTTGACCTTACTTTGTTTCCTCATTGAACATATATTAACTTTATTTTCTCTAGAAAATAAAAATGTCTTAGAGCCTCAAGTGCCTTTGGCCTAGTGCCATTATACTAACAGTAGTCAATAACATTTTGTATAAAAAGAAAACTGTGCTTGGAAATGTAAAGTGGTACAGCACTCTGGAATAATTTGGCAGTTTCTTAGAAAAACTAAGCATACACTTATCCTACAACCTAGCAATTGCAGCCCTGGGCATTTATCCCAGAGAAATGAAAACTTATGTTCATATAAAAACCTATGTGTGACTGTTCATAGCAGCTTTATTTGTAATAGTCCTAAACTGGGAACAACCAAAATGTCCTATAATAGGTGAATGATTAAACAAACTGTGGGGCATCCATTCCATGGGATTCTATTCAACAATAAGAAGGAACACACTACTGATATAGACAAAACCTTGGATGGCTGTCAAGGGCATTATGCTAAGTGGAAAAAAACCAATCTCACGCTGTATGATTCCATTTATAAAATATTCTCAAAATGACAAAATTAGAGAGACAGAGAACTGATTCGTGGTTGCCAGGCGCAGGGACTGGGGTGGGGGAAGGTGGGTGTGACTATGGCAGGGCAGTGTGGGGGAGATCTCTGTGGTGATGGAATAGTTTTGTATCTTGATTGTGGTGATGGTTACTCAAGTCTACTCAGGTGATACAATAGCAAACATGCATTGTACAAATGTCCTGTCCTGGTTTTGATGTTGTACTATAGTTTCCTGAGCTGTAACCATTGGGGGAAACTAGAGGAAGGACACAAGGACCTCGCTGTGTACTTCTACAACTTCCAATAAATATATAGTTATTTCAAAACAAAGTTTTTTAAAAAACAAAGTAGTGGTGGAAAGTATCACTGACTTTTCAAACTTCCCTTCAAAACCATTCCGAAGAAGTTCCAGAAAAGTAGAAAGATGGTTATCCCTCTCTTATCCAGAAAACTTCTTTATTCATTTTATAGTTTCATAATATTCAATTTGTGGCTGTACCATGTCCATATGTGTATATATATATTTTTTATCTACACCCTTACCCATGAATATCTAATTATTTCCTTTTTCTATTATAGTTACAATATTTTTATAAAGTTACTATGAATCATCTTTTACAGAAATCTTTTCACCCATTGCTTTTGTGATTATGTTTACAGAACAAATTCCTTGAAGTAGTAAAACTGGCTTTCTCAACAACTATGCCATATTTCCATTTTTATGGTATATTTTAAGCAACATATACATTTTTTTCAAAGAGCCTCATCTCTGGAAATAGATATTTATATATGCACAAGGCAAAAAATTTAGCCTACTTCAAATGACAGCATATGTCAACTATAATATAATAATGTCTGTATTTGATTAGTCATTTATTTATTGGTGTTGATTTAAATTTCTTTGTTACATATTCATTAATATAATTAAGTTCCCTTTTACAGGATACAGAGAAGATTTGATGAACTCTTGTCTCCCTAAATATAACAATTACACATAAAAGAAGATTGGTACTATTAGTTGAGACGTAGTCCATGCCCACTGTTACAAATGGGTTCTAATGTATTAAAGAAAATGACTTTCCATTAGTCAAAAAGGACTACTTAACCTCATCAAGTAATCAGCAACAAAACATCAAAATGCATGGAATCTTATGAAGAGTCTTGTGCCCCAAATGGGGCATTTTATCCATCCTCTAAAGGCTCACAGTACAGCACGTGGGTGAAGAAGCTTTCTGGGCAACCTTTCCCTCTTTCAGCCTTCGATGCTGCTAAGCCAAATTGTGGGCTCAGAGTCTGAGTTTTGCAACCCACAAGAAATGTGGTTAAGGCCAGAGAACAGATGTATTTATACTTTTGGAGGCCCCACTTTTCATGAGTCACGTGGCGGCAGCCCTGGCACTGTGGTTTCTGCACCTTCTGCCATTAGCAGTTGTCAATTAAGTGGAGAGGGTGCCCTCTATGGGTAAGTCTTGGGAACAAAACAGTCACCTGGGAAAGTGGGAATTCACCTGGATGGCCCAGTCCTGAACAGCTCTGCTTCAAAAGCTTTTCAAAAACTAAATTCCACTAATGTGGTACCAGAAATAGCCTAAGGTGCCAATGTGAGATCATGAGGGAGACTGAGACTGAAAGGAGACTCACTTTCTGTCTCTCAAATTTATTCCAAAAAAATTTCAAACATACAGACAAGTTAAAAGAATAATGCCATGAATTCCCATCTACTCACCACCTACATGCCACACTGTTACTATTTGCCATATTTGATTTATGTCTGTATTAAGTTTCTTGACCTATTTGATAAGAGACCCACATTTCAGTAATGTCTTTATATCCTTTGAATTTTTTACTGTGAGTACAATCTATCCAAATAAATTAATTTATCAATAATAATAACCACCTCTGAGAGGAGTTGTGAGGGTAGATTAAGTTAAATGAGAACATATGTGTAAAACACTTGGCACAATGCCAAGCACAGAGTACCAGCTCCATAAACATTGACTATAGTCATTTCAGATTGCCTTTCATTTGCTTTTAGGTCCCAAGGTCAGTTCATTGTCTTTGAGTTCACCCTAAAAAAAGCAGTACAGACAGGACAGGGCTGCAAAAAGCTCAGGTACCAAGAGGCCTCCATGGATGGGCCTGGCATTTGAGCCTTTTCATAGCCCAGCCCTCTTTCCATTTTTTCATACTCCCCCACTTCTCAAAGGCTCCCGTCAGGCCCAGAGCTGGTGGGATAATCACATTGAGCAGAAAAGTGACAGAGCCCCTAGAAGCAGGCCAGTGAGTAGGAAGTGGGTGGCCATGACACTTACCCCTTTTGGGCTGCTCCAAGAAAAATTGCTCCATGCCTTTCCCCACAGACTATTGTATTACATGTTGCTATTTTCTGATATCAGAAAATGCAATATAAATATAAAATATAATTCAGTGTTAAGAACCAAATTGATAACCTAATTTGTATGAATTAATACATTCATAATGCACATGCATGTAATACAATATACCTATTAATATATGCATGTTAACTTGTAATGTATGTGTTACAATATAACATAAATGTAAAATACAATTCAGCATGTGGTAAAAACCAAGTAGTTAGAATTCTTTGCTAACTAGATCTCTTTCTCCATACACATATATATAATATACATATGTTACATGTTTTACACACTATGTACACTATGTTACATATATGGTACATTTTTTAAATTAATTTATTTCTGAAGGGATCTAGTTAGCACTTTTTCCAAGTTGGTTTTTACCACATAGTAAATTATATTTGGCCAGACTAATTCTTTTCCAGCCAAGATCCATTAAGCCCCTTCTCTAATTTTTCTATCACATCACCCACCTGCTTTTCATCACAAACAGTGTTTTCCTGGTCTTCCTGCCAAGAAGGGTGCTTACCTGCCAATCCAGGGCCTATTTTTCACCTGCATTAACTGTTGCTGCCACATAGGGTACCAGCGTGAGCAGGCAGTTAAAGCTGCCGGGATTCTCCACTGCCAGAAGGCTGCACCTCAGGACCTAATGTACTTCAGAAGGACTGTTCCTAGAAAAGAAGAGTTTCCTCCTGCAAAGTCGCAGTGGACTGGGTACATCAGACCTGGCTACTAACTCACAGCTACTCACTGTAGAACAGCCCACAATGAAAACCAGGGAAACCCCAACAAGAATAATGGTGGGTATTTATGGAGCATTAACTATGTACCAGGCACTGTGCAAAAGCTCATTTAAAGTATTTAATATTTATTATTTAAATGTATTTAAAGTATTTATCATCTCATCCTCTCTAGAAGGTAGGCATAGGGAGTTTCTCTTGGAAGACCTTAATTCATTTTTAAAAATTAATTAATAATTATGATACTTTCTATATGACAGACACTGTTCTAAGAAGCTTTACAAACATTAACTCAATTAATCCTCATAGCAGTCTTACTATTATCCCCTTTGCAATTAACTTGATTTTTTTTTTAAAGATTAATTTATTTATGCATACAATAGCCGGGGCACAGGCCAGAGATGTGGGGGGTGAGAGGATCTACCAGAGACAGAGTGGGGAACAGAACAGGCAGATTGACTGAAATACACTGCTGAGGGGAGCAGCAGGCGAGACAGAGAGGTCTGCCTCGCCATGTGGGTTTCTCTCTGGCCGGCTGGGGATCAAACTCGTGCTGCGGATTGCTTCGTAGTGCGGTGCTTAAACCCTTGTGCCACCAGGGATGCCTAAGTTGATATTTGTGTCCCTTCAAAACTCATAGGTTGAAACCTAACCTCAATGTGATATAGGTCTTTATAGGCCTTATGAGATGATTATCTCTTAAGGCGAGCCCTCACAAATGGGATTAGTGCCCTTATAAAAGAGACCTTAGAGGTTCCCTCATCCTTTCAGGCATATGAGGACATTGAGAAGACAGTGTCTATGATCCAGGAAGCAGAGTCTCACCAGAAATTGGATCTTTTGGTAACTTGATCTTGAAACTTCAAATCTTCAGAACTTTGAGAAATAAATTTCTTTTGTGTATAAGCTAGCATATTTTGTTATAGCAACTCAAACTGACTAAAACATCCATTCAACAGATGAGATGCCTGAAATATGAGATGCTCAAGGTCCATGGTAAGTAAATGGCAGAGCTGGGATGCCTGTTCCTGCCAGCAGAAGCGTAATGCAGATACCTCAAAGTAGAAACATGTGCACATGAATTGGCAAGGGTATAGGAAAATAGGCACTTTCAGTCAATCCACCAGTTCTGTTCCCCACTCTCTCTGGTAAATCCTCTCACCCCCAACATCTCTGGCCTTTACCCCAGTTCTTATATGCATAAATAAATAAATCTTTAAAAAAAATTGAAAGCAATATGACAGTATTTAACACAACTTAAAATGCCCCAGTCTGGAGGCAATACCTTAGTGGTGTTGGTGACAGAAGTGGGTAGAAGCTTGAAAATTTGAGGTAGGGGCAATTTATTTGCCTTTAACCAATTTATTTGCTGTGGTTCCAAGAATGTGGAAAGAACCCCTTGCTTTCATTCTCACTAATTCTGCCTTGGCCCCTGATGCAGAGAAGAGCAGGGAAACTAAAGCCCTACTCTACTGAACACCAAACTGTGCTCCCCCAAAGTTCATATATCAAAGCCCTAATTCCCAGTAACTCAGAATGTTACTGAATTTGGAAATAAGGCCTTTAAAGAGGAGATTATGGTAAAATGAGATCATTAGGGTGGGCCCCAAACCTATGACTGATGTCTTTAAAAGAGGGTATTATGACACAGGTTTATGCAAGTAGAGAGGAAAGACCATATGAAGACACCACAAGAAGGCAGAGAGGGAGGCTTCAGAGTAAACCAGCTCCACCAGTACCTTGATTTTGAACTTTCAGCCTCCAGACCTCTGAGGGAAAAATTAATTTCGGTTGCTTACGCCACACAGTGGGTGTTTTGTTATGGGAAACTATTGGGTTATGGGAAAAGTCATGATATATTTTTGCTTGAAAAACATAGAAAAAATACATCATGATTTTTCCAACAACCCAATACTACACCTCTTTTTCTGGCTGGAGTACCAGGGAGACTCTAGGATATCAGAAAGTATTGGGGATCATAGAAATGAGATCAAGAAAGACAGCCCAGAGTATTGTATATGAACTATTGGGCTCACAGGTATAGAGCTGACCCTAAAGACATACCATAATCTTTATCAACTGAGCTAAGGTAGTCCAGGTCCCTGGCTGATCAGTGGGTGTCCCATTTGTGGAAATGATCCAAATAACACTGCAAATGCTTTCAAACTGACTTTGGAACTACAGCCTGACTTTGGAATTACAGCCCACAACACACAGACTGAAACTTGTAACTTAACCTTCTGGATTACCTGCTAAAATTAAAAATAACAATAAATTATTCCAATTCCATTTGTTCAGAAGAGTATACAATCTTCATGGACTTGCTTTTGCATCTTTGATAAAAATCAGTTGCCCAGACTTGTATAGGTGGGTTTCTGGACTCCTGTTTCATTGATCTCTCTGTCTGTTTTACTTCCCCAATACCAATAAAGTAGTAACAAATTTAGTTCTACTTTTTACTGTTAAACAATTGTAATTCCAAAATTAGGTGGTATGATTCATGTAACTTTACTCCTTTCAAAATCATTTGACATATTCTAGGTATTTTACCTCTTAATATAAATTTTAGAATCAGCTTGTCTGTAGTTCACTCCTTTTTATTGCTGTTTACTGATTTTACCATCGAGTGTGATATGGCTATGGGTTTGTCATTTATGGAATTTATAATACTTAGTTGGGCTCCATTTATTCCTAGTTTTTGGAGGGTTTTTATCATAAATGGATGTTGGATCTTGTTGAAACATTCTTGAAATAACAAATTACAGTGATTGAGAACAGATCAGTGATTGCCAGGAGCTAGGAGTGGGAGGGGGTGTGACTGTTTCTTTTTGGTGATGGAACAATTCTATATTCTGATTATGTTGATGGCTACATGAACCTGTACATGAGATAAAATTCTGTAGTACTACATATATAAAGAGCATATAAAAACTGGTGAAAGCTGAGTAAAGTCTCTGAGTTGATAGTTGACAATGTGTGAGATATTAATGGGCAAAGCTGGGTAAAGGAAGCATGGGAATTTTTGAACTATTTTTGCAACTTCTTTTAAAGTCTTTCAAAAGCAAAAAAAAAATGTAAGAAAAAAACGAGCAAACTTTTGATACTTAACAATATGGATGACTCTCAAAAGCATTTTGCTAAAGAAGCCAGACACAAAAGAGTACACATGGTGTAACTACTTTATTTCAAGTTCTAAAACAGGCAAACTATAATAAGAGGATGGAAATCAGATCTGTGCTTGCCTGTAAGGTAATGTGAGGGGAATGACTGAGGTAATTTTCTGGGGTGGTGGAAATAGGTGTTCTATTGTGCGAGCATTAATACCTTGATAAAACCTTGCTTACCATGGAGGGGCTGGGGAGTCAGTCAAGCCTATAGAGGTTGAAATCTTTGAATGGGGCCTCCCTGGTGATGCAAGGGGTTAAGCACCACAATATGAAGCAATCCGCAGCCTCTGCAGCACAAGTTCGATCCTCGGCCGGCCAGGGAGCAACCCACATGGCGCAGCAGACCTCTCCTGACTTGCCCGCTGCTCCCCTCAGCAGTGTATTTCAGTCAGTCTGCCTGTTCTGTTCCCCACTCTGTCTCTGGTGGATCCTCTCATCCCCCGCATCTCTGGCCTATACCCCAGCTCTTGTATGTAAATAAGTATATCTTCAAAAAAAAAAAAAAAAAAAAAGAAATCTTTGAACAAAGGATTTTCTGATGACTGACAACCCAAATGTGCCCATAACTTCAGAAAGATTTAATTCTGAGAAGGAAAAGGTCTACTGAGCAAATGAATATAGACTGGTTATTAAAAAGACTTGGATTTGAAATTTAGCACTTTAATCTTTCATTCTTAAACAGAATGTCTTTCATTCTTAAACAGAAAATCATGCCTAGCTTTTCCAAACTGGTCATTTACAGAGTTGAAAGGAAATCACATCTACCAGGGAATACACCTAATGGGCCTGAAATGTCCACAGTTATTATTTAAAAAGAAAATTCTAGACTGAGGTAAGCTGAGCTCTGTGGAGCCACATTGCCTTTCTAAGTTGGCTATGAATTAACTGCAGTGATTCAGTGTTATCATCTTTTTTTGACTCTCCATGTAAACGTGGCCCAAGAATTTTGTCCATTCTCTAGAACACAGTTCAGATTCTGACATCTCTTTGGGTCATTGTTTATTCACCTGAAGGTCCCCTTTTGCTTTGTAATGTTAATGCTGAGATCTTTTAGTGTTGGATGGTGTGAGAAGTGACTCACATTTTCAGTCTAAGGAGAACCCAGGAGTCCCTGAAGGCTGACAACTCAAATCCAGGGTTTTCTCAAGGATGCTGTAACTGGGGTTTCCTGCCAAGGACTAAAGGATCTAGGTGCTAGTGGCAGGTAAGGGAATGTGCAAGGTCTTGATTCCATCCTAGAGACCATCTTTTCTTTTCACAGATAATGAAGCAGAGGTCCAGAGATTAAAGACCATCTCAGTGCATTTGTTCCCGAATTTATATCATAGCACTAGCTACCCTCTAGCTCCAGGTCCCTATGTCTGACCTGTGTATGACCAGTCATTTAAACTCAGTCTGTTCAGAATGGATTCTTGCTTCCCACCCACTCCCAAGCTCCTCGTGCCCTATCCATCCAACAACAACAAAAAATCTTCCTCAATTCTTCCCCTTCCCTCACACCAATCTGACTCCAATCCCAAAGAGATCTCAAGACAGTCTCTACCTCTATCTGGAGGCTGCTCCCAGTCCAGCTCTCTTTACCAAGGTCTCTCTTGGGGCTCCCTGCTTCTGCCTTCATCCCCTTATCTCTCATTCTCACTCAGCAGCCACACTGATTCCTACAATCCAGTCACTCCCCTGTTGTAATGGCTTCTCAGAGCCCTTAGCTTAAACCCAGGCTCTGAGTTTGCTGTTGGGCAACCTGAGCTCACAGAACTATTCTTTGGAATTTCTTGAGGACAAGTGGGGCCTGAGGAAGCTCCCAATAGCTCCATGTAATCTTCAAGGATTAAGCTAAAAGCAAAGAGCAGAAGCTTTCAGAGACTGCCTCTACAGTCCAGAATTTGACCACACAAGACTCTCTCTAGATACAGGTTGTTGTAACCTTCTCCCAGGCAGGACCCCAACTTCTGCAGTAGGAGACAGTGAGAAAGGACTCCCCTCTAGAGTTGGATCAGCTAACATTCATGCTGACTCATTTGCGTCAACAAACCGATCTCTGCCTCAGTTTACCCATCTGCAAAACGGGGATAATACCAGTAACACTAGTTACCTGGGAGGGTTTCTGTGAGAATAAAATGACCTATGAAAGCACTTACCACAATGCCTGGCACACAGTAGGCGCTTAATGCGTCAATGAAAGCTCGCGTTCGCATTCTGAGGAACCAACAGACACGACGTTCCAGGGAAGACTAGACTCACTGCTAAGATGGGAACCCCTTTCACTGGAGAGGATAAAATCGCTCCTTGGAGCCCAGAGCATTTCAGCGCTGGCAGAAGGCCGGCTTAACTCTGCAGCTGCTAGTCATGCTCTGCTCTATGAGCCTGACTTTCATTTTTTGTGGAATCTGACTTTTGCCCTCCGCCCCCTCATTCCATCCCTTCAAGCAGCACTAGCTAGAAACGTGACCCCGGCGTGCCTGTCAACTCCCTCTGGCGCCCGGCAAAGTTGATTAGAGCCGCCCCAGCGGAGGGGAGGCCGGGCGCGGGCACCACTTCGCCCCGCCCCTCGGCCCCTCACCCGAGGAGGGAAGTAGCGGGGCACGCCGGCGCCGCGCCCTGCCATTGGCCCGCGGCGGCGAGGGAGGCGGGGCCTCACACGTCCGCGGCCCCGCGGTGTTGTCGTTCAACTACAGTTAGAGGACACGGTCAAGATGGCGGCGGTGTCTGCGCTGGTGCGGAGACCCCTTCATCAGGTAGGCGGCTTCACGGGCGCCCCAGGGCCCCGCGCGCTCCCTGCCCAGCCTGCATGTCCTCTGAGCGCCCTTCCTCTCTCCCCGCTAGGTCTCCGGGCTGCTGAGGAGGCGCTTCCACCGGACCTCGCCCGCGGCACTGCAGGTATCTGGCCTGGACGACGCCTGGGGCGGGGTGGGTGGGTGCCCGGCGGTCCCGGCGGTGCCGGCGCGGGGTGGGTGGGCGCCGGGGGCGGCCGCGAGCGCGGGAGGCGGCCGAGCGCCCGGTTCTGCGTGGGCCGCCCCAAACCAGTCACGCCAGCGTGTGACTCCAGAGAGGCTGATCCGGGTCAGACGAGCAAGCTGAGGAAACTAGACTGGACACTTCCTCCCGCGCCCGCCCTTTTTAATTTTGATTGTGGTAAATACACACAACATAAAACTTAATCATTTTAAAGTCTATTCAGCGGCACTAAGGACATTCACCCTACTGTGCAGTCACCATCATCCGTCTGCAGAACTTTATCAACACCCCAAACAGAAACCCTGAACCCATTAAACAGTTAACTCCTCATATCCTTATAGGACCTGGTTACCTCTATTGTAGTTTCTGTGTCTGTGAATTTATTCTAGGTAACCTCCTAAACGTGAAATCATACAGTATTTGTCTTTTTCTGTGTAGCTAATTTCAATTAGCATAATGTTTTCAAAGTTCAAGTCTCTTGTAGCATGTAGTAGGATTTCATTCCTTTTTAAGATGTAATATTATTCCATTGTATACATATGCCTCATTTTATCTGCCCAGTCATCTGTTGATGGACATTTGGATAATACCCATCTTTTGAATTTGAATGATGCTGCTATGAAGGTTTGTGTGCAAGTATTGAATTCCCTGCTTTCAGTCTTCTAGCTGTACATCTTTAAAGTGCAACTGTTGGATTATGATCATCTATGTTCAACATTTCGAGTTCTACCCTCCCCCTTTTTAACTAGAAGGTTCAACCAACTTTGTGGTAAAATAACAACTCCTGTATCCTGAAGGCAAAGTGTTTGGCAATGCCTGGCACCTACTGGTGCTCAATATGTAGTAGTATTTAGGCTTACTTGGCTCACTGTCCCATGCGTGGAAATAAAATTTCAGTGTTCTTTGCACTTAGGAAACTGGTTATGAGCTGGTCTAGCTTTAGCTTTGGTGCACGTCAGGGAAGTGTTGAGTAAGCTCATTAACACATCCAGTCAAGACTGATTATGAGTGATAGAAATGTTACTTTTAAAATTCTTTGAACTTTTAGTGAGAAGCCTAGTCAAGTGATAGTTTTTATATTGTATGCTGTGGGCAGCCTACTTAATTATAAAGAGAGAATCTCAGTAGGTTCTTAAATAATCCTGTAGTTTATTGACAGTTTTCCCACACCTGTGACAGGTGACAGTTCGTGATGCTATAAATCAAGGAATGGATGAGGAACTGGAAAGAGATGAGAAGGTATTTCTGCTTGGGGAAGAAGTTGCACAGTATGATGGAGCATACAAGGTAACTAAGATAGGTGAAAGCTATCCAAAATTGAGGTGGCTATTCTATCCCCAGATGTTCTTAAAAGTAATGAGGTTAATAATTGTAGGTTAGTCGAGGCCTGTGGAAGAAATACGGAGATAAGAGGATCATAGACACTCCTATATCTGAGGTAAGCCTTCCGTCAGGAAGCAGACCTTTGAAGGGCATGTCTGTTAAAGTATACATTGTTAAAGTAATTTTTGTGAATTTTTACTTATGCTTGCGTTTTACTTTATAGATGGGCTTTGCTGGAATTGCTGTGGGTGCAGCAATGGTATGTATTCCTCTTTATGAAGCTTATCCAGAAAAATCTCTTTCATTCTGACCTTTTAGAAACATTGAATATTGGAGGAGCAGAGCGGTTGTTTGCCACTCTTCATTGCTGCCTTTTGTGTTTCTAACATCTATAATTTTGATTTGACAGGCTGGATTGAGACCCATTTGTGAATTTATGACCTTCAATTTCTCTATGCAAGCCATTGACCAGGTTATAAACTCAGCTGCCAAGACCTATTACATGTCAGCAGGCCTTCAGTCTGTCCCCATAGTCTTCAGAGGGCCCAATGGTGCCTCAGCAGGCGTAGCTGCTCAACACTCACAGTGCTTTGCTGCCTGGTATGGGCACTGCCCTGGCTTAAAGGTGGTCAGCCCCTGGAATTCAGAAGATGCAAAAGGACTTATTAAATCAGCCATTCGGGATAATAACCCAGGTTAGCAAAGTGACTCTTGGTTCTCTTTTGAATATTGAAAAACTAAAATGAAATCTGTGTATGGAAGGAACCATCAAAGGCTCATGGTTAGGCTTTCACATAAAAGGTGTTAATGATTTAGAGAGAATAGTGAAAATAGTAAAAATGTGGAGCTTTTCCTGATTTCTGAATATAAGGGGGGCAGTTAGGTAAAAGACATTTACTGCATACCTACAATGGTTTAACCTCTAGATAAAATTAGGATTGATAATACTACAAATGTCAGTACCTACTACCCTGTGGGCTAAACTAAATGCATGAATTTGGGGCTTCATAATCAACATGGTAAAACTTTCCACAAAAATGAATGAAATACTACATAAAAATTTTTTAGTCACACATTACCTTTGTTTAAATATTTTTATTTTTCAGTGGTGGTATTAGAGAATGAATTAATGTATGGAGTTCCTTTTGAACTTCCCACAGAAGCTCAGTCAAAAGATTTTTTGATTCCTATTGGAAAAGCCAAAATCGAAAGGCAAGGTAAGAGTATAGAATTAACCATTATTTGTGATCCAGCCCCTCCATTTATGTTGGTGAAATTTAATCCAGCCATTATTGCCCCTTACTTTGACTAGGAAATTATAGGATGAGCTCAAATTAAGAATGTATCATGCCCTGATTGCTCATACACTTGTACTTTTCTAAATCTCAGTCCACTAGATCTGTATTTTATTTCTTGAAAGGCTGCCACATTCCTTATCTCACCAGGATGAAGTTGGGCTGAAGATTTTACAACTGAACAAGAGCCATAGCTGGCTGCATCATCTTTAGTTCAGACCTGATCTCTAATCTGTCACACTCTGTTTCAGGGACACATGTAACTGTGGTTGCCCATTCGAGACCAGTAGGCCACTGCTTGGAAGCTGCAACAGTGCTATCTAAAGAGGGAATTGAATGTGAGGTGAGTGGACATTCACTTCTTCATAGCAAATAAGAGAGGTTCCTTTTAAACTTCAGGTTCAAAAATAGGAGCTCAAATTCTGTAACAAGCTATATAGAAACTTGCTTTGTCAGTCTGCCTCCACAAGAAGCTAGAAGATGACTTGCTTTTCAAACACTTAGCTTTATACTACTTAGGTCCTAGATCCTTTAAAACTGCTTTTGCAAGTTAAGGCCTTGGAGCTGGGGATTGGGAGAAAGAGAAACAGAAATCAGCAAGACTTAACCCTTTCATATCTAGAACCTACCACTTCATAGTTACATTTGGGCAAGTTATGTACTCCAAGTCCAGTTTTATAAGCTGTAAAATGGGGATAATATATTTCCCCATTCTCCCAATGGGACATTGGGGTAAATGTGAAAATTACATCTAGTGAAGTATCTGGTGCATGGAAAGCAGTCAAATGTCAGTTACTATTTTGAAGAGAAGGAAGTCAAAGCTAGCGAAGGATAAATAAATTCTGTAAGTTAACAGAGCTGCTATGATAGGATATATATTTTTGTTTTAGTTAGTTTCCCTTTTTACCTTTTGTTCAGAAATAGACAATTAGATTTTTCTAGAAACAGTAACAGGAAATAGAAAGGATATAGTATTGTGGAAATAAGACTATTTGTGATGCAGTGGCTCTGTAAACTTTATTATGTTATCTGTTTAGGTGATCAATTTGCGTACCATCAGACCAATGGACATTGAAACAATAGAAAACAGTGTCATGAAGACAAATCATCTCATAACTGTGGAAGGAGGCTGGCCACAGTTTGGAGTAGGAGCTGAAATTTGTGCCAGGATCATGGAAGGTATTTCAGAGAAACTGGTTTTAGATTAGTTGAGCTGTCATAAACATTTTATACCTGGATGTTGGATAAAGACATCAAAACATAGAGGTGGCCAAATGACTTAAATTTTCAACTCTGTGAGTTTGGCATTTTTCTCCTTTAGGTAAATGTTTTTAAAAGCAAAACCAGAACGATCCCCATAATTAGCACTCTTTTTCTTAGGTTTTCTCTTCTTTGGGCAGCCATACCTCTTGTGTCAAGATAGAAATGCTCAGCTGGCTTATCTTGTCTTTATCTCAGTCGGGCCTCCTTCTCTTCTAGGGCAAGCATTCAATTTTCTGGATGCTCCTGCAGTTCGTGTCACTGGTGCTGATGTCCCTATGCCTTATGCAAAGATTTTAGAAGACAACTCTGTGCCTCAGGTGAAAGACATCATATTTGCAATAAAGAAAACATTAAATATCTAGTTTGGACTTGAATTTCAAGTCATTGGAATTTACTTAAAATACTTGCTGACACTTTACCTGAATTGTACTGTAATACCATATGACTCAAAGTTATCTCTAAAGCAGCAACACAGGTGTTTTTGTACTGGGAAGAAGTGTAAATGTGCTTCTATGTGGAAAAACTCCATTCTCCTTTCCTAGGCTTTTTTTTTTTGTCTGTTACAGTGACCATGTTCTTTGATAAGACTAATGTAAAATTTTACCCTTGACTAGAAGGATAAGATATGAAGGTGGCAGAGTAAGATATATCCCAAAAATGTTGTATGTAAAATAAAAGCATATAATCTACATTTACTGTTAAGTTTTTTTTTTTTTTTGATAAGGAATAAAGGAATTCCTAACTATGAAGTTTTTACAGTCTTGAAATAACAAATGTGGGGTGGGAATCTTAAAATTCTATTAAATTAGTGCCACCAGGAACTAATCACTAATCATCAGTCACCTAGACTGCATCACACAACAGGAACTTGTCCACACACTCTTCAAAGGTCTGGTTATAAGAGAGTTCCTTCCAAATTAAAGCAAAATTCATGTCAGGTATTTTTCCCATTGTCAAAAAAAGATGATAAATACAAGTGATCCCTAACTTAAATAGTAGGATGGATTGTTAGCTCTTATTAAAAGGGAAAACATGACAAAAGAAAACAGAGAGGACAGATGGGAAGAAAACTTCAGAAATACTGTATGGATCTATTCTCTGTTTACATCAGTGCTACAAAAGCTATCATTTAAAATACCAAGCCAAGCTAAGACAACACATTTTCTTGGTTTACTTTAATAAAAAATACAGTTGAACATTTATCACAGATTACATGAAACTGTACACAATGACATTCTGCATAGTAACCAACACTGATGGTGTGTAATTGAATTTTTAAATGGATTATTTATAATCCTTTAAAGTGCAATTTATTTAAGGGTTTAAGCAAATCATAGGATAAAGGATCTTTCCTATAAATGAGTAATATTACAAAGGTGATGTATTTGGGTAAATCTTTCAAAAATCAGAATTGATTTCTATAGATACCAAATTTACTTGTATTGTAATAATAACTCCCACACACCTCAAACTTGACTTAATTGCTGAGGATTAAGAAGATCTAGTTGGCAAGAGTTTTTTCTGATGTTACCAGGTCTTGTCTGTTTAATACATTCTAACTAAAAAGAACTATGAGTCTAGAGTAGTTGTCTTAGCAGCCCTGAGTTCTATTATCATAATGGCATTCCTGTTAGAACATACAGAATGTTACAAGCTTCCCCCATTCTATTTATGGGGAAAATGAACTCAGTTGCATCTCTGACTCAGTGACATAACTATGCTTCGGGCTACAGTGTTAATGTCTAAGATGAAATTAAGGTAGCAAAAATGGTAATTACCTAAGAAATAACTGGAAAATGCTTTAGGATAGAGAAATGAACTATGAGAAGAACACGGTTCAATGAGCTGACAGGTTAGAAGGGACTACAACACACAGGCCGTTCACTCTGACTGAATGTTGTCATTGTTTTTGTTATTTTGTCTTTCCTTCACTTGTGAAAATACTGATTTCAATATGCTGCTGCCCCAGGATGCCCATCAGAGGATGAACAAGTCTCCTTTAATAAAGGAGCAAAATATTTCCTAAGGCAGCAGAGCCAGCCTGTCTTTATTCTACTTGAAGAAAATTTCCCTCTTGAAAAGCCTCATAGGTAAGCCTCTGCAAAATGTGGCTGTACTGGCTCAGCAGTTCATCCAGGAAGAGGGTACCTGGGGAGGGGAAGAATAGAACTTCTCCCCCCAAGTGTATACACAAAGCTTTTAGCTGATCTTGGGGGCACTGTGATCACAGGTTTCAGCTTTCCTCAGAGTTCCCTTTTGGAAATTCTGGATGGAGCTGAGTAAGGCCCCTCTGCTCATGCCATTCACAGCCTGGGGCAGGAGCTGTGTGGGCGCCTCTGTGCTGGCAGGAGGCAAGGGAGCTGCTGGTGGTGGAGGTGGAGGCGGAGGTGGAGCAAGTGGAGGTAATGCAGATATCCCTGTGGAGGAAAAGTGACAATCAGTACCATCTCGCCGACACCTTTCACACACGCTACTATTCAGTCCTTGGCAGAATGTACTTTGCTGAGATTGAAAGTGTTCTTCCTCAGGGGACCAAGACACCCAGCACTATGGTTTTTAAAATACTAAACAGGAAAGCTAGAAGCATCAAGGGGAAATTAAATAAAGGTTGACATTTCCCCCAAGTAACAGTCAAGTGAGAAAAGACTGAACAAATATCACAGGCTATAGGAAACTACACAGTGACATCCTCTCATGAGGCTCTAACTCCATTTTCAAATTTTAGTAATGGTCCCAAAAGAAAAGTTCCATCAGTTACTTTAGCCATATCCCGGGCAGCTCCATCTATTCCTGAGCTAGCAGTTAAATACAGACATCTGTGCGTGCAGAGTTGGGCTACCTGAATATCAATTACTAAAATGGAATGGATAATTTTTAGCTGTTTCAACATACAACAATACTTGAAGGATATGTGATTTAATATAAAGTGACAAACCAACTTGGTTCTCAGAAAGGAACCAGTGCCTGCTAGTTATAGATTCCCCAGAGGCATCTGTCTCAAATAATCATTTCATATTATTCTGCACTAAAGAAATATAAAATGCTAATAATTGTTGGCAACCAAAGCAGGGGATAAAGGGCTTTCTTTCCTGGCAGTGGTATTCTCAGGGAGGCGCTTCCTCAAGACTTCTTTCCTTGGTGGTCAAACCAAGAGCAGAATGGGATTATGCTAATCCTACACCTATGCTCATTCATCAGTATAGACTAGAATGTCCAGCTCTACCCTAGCGGGCAATGCAAAGAAAACTGGACAGCAATCTAAATCATCCCTTAGCTGCCTGACACATGAACATTTGGCACTTGAATTTTCTTGTTTTGAATCAATGAATGAATAGTTCTCTCTGGACGAAATATAAATACCAAGTACAGAAAAAGTTCTGCTTTCAAGAACTTGCCTGTGCCACAGGGTTAGTTTCCTCATCTCCTGTGAATGTTATGGCTTTTGGTAACTACCTGTTTCTATTCTTACCTTTGACCCCCTCCTAGGGGCTGTGCCTGGATGGCTCTGCTGGGTGGCTGCCTCCTTAAACTGCTACTGTACTATGGTGATAGCAATTACCACTTAGAACTCATTAATACTTATCAAAAACTTAGATGTGTGCATTCTTTTTTTACTAAGTGTGACAGGCAAGGGTTTTAAAGCCTTGTATTTCATAGAAAACCACTTACCTTCTTTTACCCAAACCTAAGGCAGCTGAAATTAAAGAATCACACATACACTTTCATGCTCTGTAATCTTAGAATTCTCAAATAATGATAATAGAGCAATACATATAAGCATTACAGACAAACGAGCAACATGTAATTTTCACTGTTTCACACAGTAACAAGTAATGAATGAAGTTCCATGCCAAGGTGGAATGTGAAAAAAATGTTCCTGGCTTTCCATTACAGTTAGACAGCTGAAAAGAACTTTAAACCTGAAATGAGTGTCGAGATGAGAAGAGCAGAGACAATGAATACTCCTCAGAGGGGCACATAAGCACTCCTCAGAAGGGGGTTTTTGGGTAGTGACTAGTGAAATAGGAGCAGGATGGGAGATTGCTTTAAAGGCTCTTGGAATTTAACTGCAGCAAGGAGTGAGAGGGCACCCAATACCCACCTCCTAACCCCCGCCCTCCCATGACCAAAAAGGGGCAGTGGAATCTGGACTTGACCTTCAGGCCCCAGTGTGCACCAGAATGAGCACCAGTGTTCCTGCATCCTGGCTTTGTGCTTTAACCCTTGCAGAAGTGTCAGTGCAAGTGACAGATGAGAAAACAGGCTACGAAAGCACTTTGCACTCTAGTATTCTACTAAAGGCGCAGAGGCGACCACCTAGAGAACAGCTCCCCTCTATTCCAAGATTCCAGAAGCAAGAGGTGGGACCAGGGACTGAACTTGGGCATGGGGCTGTCCTCTCATCCCAGAATAAAACTGCTTGGCTCTGAGCAGGAATCAACACTTGACTTTGGCATTATTACCAGACACTCAAAATTAGAAATATCAATTTACTACCACAGAGCTTTGGAGTTAGGGGTGGTGTTCAGGAAATGGATCTTTATTTTCCAAGTAAAGGTTGAAATTATTTCAACATTTAATGAATTTCTTTGAATATGTAGGTAATGCAAATAAACACACTGGCCAAAGCACCACAGGGTGACCTGTGCCTATAAAGCAAACAGGATGCTGGGGGTTGTACAAAAGAAGAGGCTGTTCATCCCAGGAGTAAGGAGCAAGTCACCTGATGTCCACTCACAGAGGCCAGACCAAGAGAACAGCAGGCCCACTCTGCCTTCCCACACCTGCGGAAACTAGTGCAGATTTTGATCTGTCTGACTAAGGCGAGCAAGGCTAGAGCTCTGCTTGCCAGCTCAGAACAGTGGGAGGGGAGAGGAGGTCCAGGAGTCACCAGGTCAGTACTGGAGGAGCAGGGACACAGACTTGGAATTCAGTCTCTGACTACAGGCCCCATTGGATATTTTCTTTTTACTCTTTCTTTTTGCCTTTTCTATGGTCCATAATCTTCCTTTAAAGGTTCTTTGGGGCTTCAGCTACAACACATTGGTAATAAGGGGAGGGGAATGCGCTAATAAGGACTAAATCCAGCGTTGGCTGTTTGGCCTGTGACAAAATGGGGAACAACTGCCTACTGCCTGAGCTCTCTCACTCCTCATGTGAAAGAGCTCCTCCCACCAAAGAGCCTCTGCTAGCCCTTACCCCAGCAAGGGGGCATGTCCAGACAAACTGGACAGATTCCGTGTTAGATGAACTGCCAGCTGAACTATCCAGCACTGGCCTGCAGCAACTTAGGAGGAAGGATGATTATCTGCAATTATAATCAATCCTGATTTCTCCAATCTCACTTTCTCTTAGACAACAACCCCAAGAGCCAACTGCTACACCCTCCAGCAACCTTATTCTCCAAACGAACTTGGGTGAGATCTAGGGAGGAACGCTGGACCAGAAGCATCTCACCAGCCTAATGGAAAGGACTGAGGGTGCTCTCCTTGGAGCCAACTTTAGCAGTGGGCAATCTACAGGTCCCCGTCTACTCACAGAGGCCTGACCAGTTCAGTTCCTTTGTGGTCCAGAGGTGGGGAGGCCATGTGGCTACCAGAGTGACATACCTACCAGCTACCCTTGAAGGGGAATGAAGAGCAGTGACCCCTAAAAGCAGGCAGCCCCCAGCTCTTGGGACTACCTTCACCTTTTGCCTCAGACGAATGAGGAGGCTGTTCTCACATCCCAACGCAAGAACTATTAAGGGTGCTTTAAAAAAAAAAAGTTTCCCCTAGTATCAGGTATAAAAGTAAGTTGCCTCCCTAGAACCAAAAACTCTATTTCCTAACACCCTTCCCCTTTCATCAGAGTAATAAGAAACCAACATTTTCAACCGAACTTTGAGATATGGGTTTCCAAAATTAAAATATACCCAAAAGCCATGCAGCTGATTTGCAGGTTTTAGTACTGTATTTCACAACTAAAATCACAGTGGAAATGAAGATTTTGAAGGTCATGATGAAAATGAAATGAATATAAAGTCACTTGGGTGCTTTTTAAAGATGCTGCATTTCATTTAAATGTTCAGATAAGGAAATTGTTTTGGATTTGCTTTCCCATTTGGTCATCATTTCAGTGATCTAAAAGCACTGGGTCCCATTGCACAAACAGAAACAGAGCATCTTTAAAGTTAGAGAAATCAGTATAGCTTACTTTACCGAAAATTCACGTTCAAAATGGTGCATGCTCTACTGAAGACAGCAAAGAGAGGGGGGAGGGGAGAACAGTCATTATTCAGATTTTAGTGTCATTTAAGCCAACAGAAAGAGACAGTAAAATATTAGTCTGAATCACATGCTGGTTATTCTCACCACCAAACTAGGAATATACTTAAGTTAACCACAAAATGCACTGGCTTGTAACACAATTGTGACCCTTTCAGAGACATCAATTTTGAGCCTAGAATGGGCTTCAGATTTTGATTTAATAGACAAATTCTAGAACATCCAAAAGTCTAAGTATCCATCTCTTTTTGTGTGCCTCATTTACTTGTTAATTAAGTGCTCCCTCACTGTGCCCACAGAGCTCTGTTTTCCCTCCTCCAGCTCTAGATAAGAAACCTAACTTTCTCCCAGCTTGTTCTTACAGAATGGGTTTTCTACAAACTACCCTGCTGGCTCTCTTCACATATACACAATGAAATATTATTCAGCAATCAAAAATGATAAACTCATGCCATTCGTAGCAACATGGATGGAACTAGAAGGAATTATGCTCAGTGAAATAAGCCAGAAGGAAAAAGAAAAATATCAGATGGTTTCACTTATAGCAGGAATATAGGGGAACCCAGTAAGACATCAGTGTAAAAAAAAAATAACTACAAAACACAAAAAACAAAATGGACAATTATAAATCAGAGACATACTGTAGGGGAGGAGGCAGGAAAGGGATCAGAGGGAGGGAGGGAGGAGCACAGGGGACTGAGGTGATGGTGCACGGGGGCATTGGTGAAGGAAACTCTATGGGAACTACACCTGAGGGGGTGGGGAAGCAAATATTGTTTAAAAATGAACAATGATATAAAAAATAAAAGAAATTAATATGAAAAAAATAAATAAAAATGAAAAAAAATTACTCCTTAATTTTGGGCTAGAATTTTCCTGTAGAGTATTCTTAGATTGTAACTAATGATAATTCACTGCTCTTAAAACCTGTTGTGTACACTATCTACTTCATACAGACCAGGAAATCTTTTGGGAGATAGCTTCAAAGAATGGAAATTACTTGTCCAAGGTCACAACTGGAAATTGGGAGAGCTAGGACCCAAATCCAGGTTTTTGGACTTGACTTTCAGGGTTTTTTTCCTGTTAGCAAGCATAATTGTTTAACAACAATACAGGCCTGCAGTGCATCCAAGAACACCCTAAAAAATGAGTGGAGTTTTCACTGGGTATTTGTGAACAAAGACAGACCAAGTTTGAATCCTGGCTCTAGCATCCCCTACTTGTGTGACCTTGGTCCAGGTCCTTTATCCCCCTTAAGAACCTCTGTTTAATCTGCAAAATGTAGCTACAGGGCCTCCCCGGTGGCGCAGTGGTTGAGCGCTGGGTTGCGAAGCTGCCAGCAGCCTCTGCAGCACTGGTTCGATCCCCAGCTGCTCCCCAGCCACCAGAGGAGGGTCCCACATGGCGCGCAGACCTCTCCTGCCGCCCGCTGCTCCCCTCAGCAGTGTACTTCGGTCCTTCTGCCTGCTCTGCTCCCCGCTCTGGCTCTGGTGAATTCTCTCACCCTCCGTGCTTCTGTACCCAGTGCTTGTATAATAGATAAATAAATAAATAAATCTTTAAAAAAAAAAAATGTAGCTACAGTAGAATCTGTTTTCACTGGATGGGAAAGTATTCAAAAGGATTAATCAAAATGAGTATAAATCACTTAGAATAGTGCCTCAATATGTTAAATATGTTTATTAAAAACCCCAATAATTTACGATCTCCACCTTACTTAACTTTCCCAACATACGCTTTTGCAAGTCTGTCTGTTGTTTCTTGGTGGTGGTGGTGGTGGTTCTTTAACACATTAGCAAGGCAACAGGTCTGTCTGCTCCCAAAAGGAGGATGGGAGGAAAAATCAGCTTCTAAACCACTCAGTTCTATAAATCCAAAGAGTAAACACTAGTTGGTGACATTTACCACTAAGTCAGGATAAAGAATTTTAAATTTCTTGAAAGAGCAACCTTCTAGATTCAGGAAACATAACCTTTAGCAAAAAAAAAAAAAAAAAGTGCTAAGAATGTTTTCACTGAAAAAAGAAATAAATAAATAGCTTTAGAGACTTGCAACCCATCTGAGGGATCATTAGCAGGAAGGGAGATAATGTCCCTCCCATCAGTTTGGTAAAGATCCTAGGAAGAGGGTCCCACTGCAGGGAGGTCCAGTAAGAACAGGAGGGGCCCGGCCTTATTAAAAGCTAGAAAATGGCTCATGAGAGAAAGACCCCTTCACTTAGAAACATCTATCACTTCTGCCCCATCCAAAGAGTAACTGAGCTTAAGACCACACTCAGTGACCATAAATGTGCTTAAAATGGATGCTTTGAGGAAGAAAGGCAATGCTGTCAAACTGAACTTGCCTAAAATTGATCTATTGCATAGCAAAATGCCTAAGGGCAGGGGCCAAGACAGATTTAGAGTATGCTTGATTAGAAGGGACTGCATTGGTCTCCTGTAGCTCCCACTTTTTTGCCTTTTACAGATAGGGTAACCAAGACGTTGCACAGAAAATGACTCATTCCAGGTCTCCCAGTCACAGTGTATGGAGTTCCTGTGCCAGGCACTGTTCTAACCTCTGTGCACATGGAAGTCACTGGATAATCATCATAACCCAACAGGACTGACATTCCTATTACCCTCATTGGCAAGTGGGAAACCTGAAACACAGGGAGGTGAAGTGTCTTTTCTAAGTTTCCAAAAGTAGCAAGTGATGGCCTTTGGGTTTAGTTCCCAAGGACTCCCAGGTTGAGTTGAGATGCCACCTTTATAAATCCACCTAATAAGGAATGCCTTTTCAACACCAGCCCTTGAAAGTGAAAATTTTTCCTTCATTTCTTGAGAAAGTTGCATTTCATCATAAAGCTGGATGACACCACCCCTGCCTTAGTTCCTGAAATGCATGCTTTCTTTTAAAACCATAAGCCTGGCCTAAAAATAAAGACATAACTTGGAGTAAATGCAATTCTAACAAGATAGGCAGTGTGCAGAGAGCTTAAAGATGAACCTAAAGAGAACACCAGCCTCTTGTTCTGGAAGGAGGAGCCCAGCCAAGCAGGGTAAGCCTGCTAGAAGTGGCAGCCCTGAGGCTGCAAGTGTACCCTCACTCACTCAGCAGAGCCTTTGGGGCAGAGCAAACCACTGCAAATCCACCAGTAAGAATTTACTGAGCTTCTCCCATGGATCAGCGTGTGCACCTGCATCGCTCGAAGCTGCTACCTATTTCCATCTCCCTGATGTCTTGCACAGAACAGAAGCTCTGGGTGTTGCTTGTTGGTGACAAGTTTTCAGGTGGAAATCCTCTATTTAAGAAGTGGACTACTGGGAGAAAAAAATGCCATGGTTGGATCCCAAGGCAAACATCTGTTTGAATTGTGTCTATCATTTTGGAGCTCCTGAGAGGCACTAGACCACGCCAGCCGGGGCCTTGTCTGGCTGTCCACCTCTGCCACCCAGGACCAGGCACAGTGGCTGGCATACCATGGGCTCACAACAGATGCATCTCAAGTAACTGAAAGCATCACCTCAATATGGGGTGCCTTGTTTAGGGCCTGAAAAGCTAGGCAGGCAATGCTATTTGCTGTTTTTATGAGATGCATTATAATAAATGCCCAGAAGAGGTCAGAGTGTAATAAAAATTAAAACGGGGGATTGTACCAGGGTGGTCCCCAGGAAAGGGGGAGGTTCCAGGTTCCCTGCCCCACCCAAATGGAGGGTGGAGCTAAGCAGGAAGAGAAGAAGCTGCAGAGGAGACTGAGGAAGGAAGGAAGCAAGATGGAGAGCCTGAAAGAGATCTGGAGGAGGCACGTGGGGCCAAGAGACATGTGAAGAAACTGCGCTTGCCTTTTGTCGTGGACTGGGTGACACAGATGTGGGTGAGACCCGTGGGGAGGAGACAATGGCAGCTTTTATCTTAATTTTGATTTTGCTCTTTTCCTTCCGGGCTTGTCTGGTTGTTTTTGACCCTTTTTCTGTGGGTCCCCACTGGAAGATGCTTTAGACTTATGGCAGGCTTTGGGGCCTTGCTCTCGGCCAATCCCATTTGGATGGAGTTTTACCCACGAGGGGACGGGTAACTTTGGGTGCCTGATTTAGAAACTAGATTCTTTGCCTTTCCTGTATTGTTTCCTAGTTGTATTAAAGTTCCTTCCCATTAAAGTCTCATATGTTTTGTGTTGATGCGGCGGATGGCAGAACCCATTTAGAATAGGCAGGTTTGCGGGGTTTGGGCTGTCCCTCTCCCTGCCCTGTAACAAGAGCACAGTGTTTGGGGCTAAATCAATAGTTTCATCAACAAAACATTAAAGGAGATAAAGGAAAGAGGAGCCAGTATTGCTGTGTAAGGCTCATCTCTGCCAGGCATCGTGCTTAGGGCCCCATCCCTTCAGGATGGGTGTTGTCAGATTCACAGCAATGCCCCCCACTGCTCCCACCCACTTCAGATGAAGTTTTTCCAATGCTGACTCTAATTACTAAAGACTCTTCTTTTTTCTTCTCATCTCATTCTAAAAGTTACCTCTTGTCATGCAAATTTGCTAACTGTATGAAATAACTCTCCTTCAAAACACAGGAAAATTAGATGATTCATGAAGAAATCCAAGTAGATTGTGAATTCCCCAAGGCATTTGAAAATGAGAACTGGTAGTTAACTTCCCAGCACCACATCTAATGCACACAGCGAGGTGCTCTATACGACTAAGCCTCATTTCTTAAATCAAGTTTATGAATTCTATTCTCTCCAATTTCCTTGATGTATCTAATGGGTGTGAAATTAATATCCTGTCTTCTAGAAAATGGTTTCACAGGAGCTAGGTAGTGGATCTCTAGAAATTTCTGATCAGCTTACACAGATCCCCTCTATGAAAGAGTTTATTTTCTGTCTTGATCAATATTTGGGGACTTTCTAATAAAAATATTCTGACAAAGCCACACAGGGAAAAAAATATCATCCTCATGAACTAAGGACTCAGATAGGTCCCAGAATACTCTGGTCGCAGAATACTCTCAGCAAGTCACCAGTGAGCACCCGCAGCAAGGAGAGACACCCTCCAGCCAGAAGTAATTCATTCAAACTAGTCCTATATTGCTTGTCATTTTTTTGAGGCAGGTCAGTCAGAAGCATTTGAGAGTGGTCAGTAGCGCTCTTGGCAGCTCCTGGGTGCCATCTTAATCTCAATGAATATGGCATCATCAATTCATAAATCAACCCCTGCCAATGATTCCTTCTACTCAGCTGCAACAACTCTTCCAAGCATAGCCTATAAGCTCAGAGGGGCAGAACCAGCTCCTCGACACCTAAAACATCTGGTTCATTTAAAGAAGTGAAAAGAGAGACACTGGTGGCCCCAATGTGTTCTTACAACATGGTTAGGAGAGAGAAACTGGTTCAAAAGGAAAGAAGGAGAGAGAGCATTGTGAAACCACAGAATTTGAGATTTTTGTACATATTCTTTCTGATTTTCCTTTTACATTTTTCAAACAAAACACAGTATTTAATTCACAAAGGCAAAACAAAGGCTAGCCACAGAAAAATATTCAAAAGACTAAATGCACTGCAGAACAGAGTAGAATATAAATAGTTATCAGGAAATCAGAAGCTGGGTGGTTATTACACCCCTATTCCACAACCCCATTATGTTTGGGCTCCCTGAGGAGAGCGCTTGGGTGGGAAGGGCCCCTGGACAGCCAACGTTTGTTTTGTTTGATTAAGCTCTTAGCAAGACAAGCTCTGATCCCAGGAGCCCTGTGTGAAGCTTTGTAGCTGGAGGCAGAGGGTTAGTGGCCCTGAAAGCAATTATTCCAATCCCTGTGAAATCCAACTTTAGATATCTAGGCACTAAGCTCTCCCAAGTGACACCACTAACTTGCATCCCACTGGTTTCTCTGGGGAAGGCTGGTGCTATAAGAACCCCTGAAATGTGTGAGTCAAGGTGGGAAAAGAAAGTCCTCCTCCTGTGGGGGAAAGAAGGAGGAGGCAGGCTGCTTTGACTCCATCACTAACCTGCTGTAGAAGGTGGGGTTGGTGATGAAGGGGATGTGAGAGGTGAGCTGGCCCCAGATCCTGCTAAGAGAAAACACAGAGAAACCATCATGGGGTTAAATGCCCAACCTGGGACCCACAGTTGTCTAAGAATCTGCACATAGCTTAGTGTGTAGGCCTTGTGGTAAAAGCTAAAGAGGTCCAAAGAATGTTGGGACTAGAACATAGAACCAATGACCATGGCTGCCACCAAGTGCTCAGTAAGCTTCCTTCCCCAGCCACAAAAGGCTCAAGGTCTGCCACTGCTCCCCGTTGCGGTCTGGTTTGAAATCAACTTTGCGTAATTGACAACTTAGGCAATTGGCTGCAGCATCTCTTCCTGACCCAACGCCTGTTCCTGGGTAATGACTGACAAAACGACAGTGACCACAGCAGTCCAGGGGACAGAGGTGCACACCAGTGTGGTGGAGGCCTTTCCAAAGTAGGTGAGAATCCCCCACCATATCCCCCCAATAATGCCCTCTGTAGAAGTTCCAGTTTATCAGTAGTATGTTCAATTACATAGGCTCAGCCTATTCACTGTGTGAATTTCCTAGGCCTTTTCTACCCCAAAATTCAGTAACACCCCTTATTTATATTAAAACAATGTGCCTATTCCTATATGTTGCATACTTTTTCTGAACCTAGGTCACCTTGTTATGTTTCAAATATTCCCAAGTTCTCAGCACCTCCACATTGCTCAGAAATCTCCATAAAATCTCTTTCTTGGCTGACATGGAAGTAGCCCAATGAGCACATGGAGGTCCCTACATAAGCTTCCTCCTCCACATGGAGGTCCTATTTCAGGGTTAAGCTCCAGGGAGGGCTGTGATCACGCCCTCAAGAAGCCACTAGCTGTTCCGGAGACATCTCCAACCACCACTCATCCACGACCCATAGCTCTTTTTGGGCATGAAGTGGACAGCGAGCATGAGAATTAATGTCCTAATTAAACCACACCGCTTTTCTACTATTTGTAGCATTCTACTACCTTCCTATAAATCATGAGAAGAATTTTACTGAAAAAGGAGGTAAAACTCAACTAATGCTATTTTCATACTGGTTTGTAGTGCTCACACAGATTTCAATGGGGAGATTAAACTTGTGATTCCAATGGGCTCTGGAGATGATCTGTTCATTTCCATCAAGTGCACTTTACTCTCCTAAACTCCTTGAGATAAGGCTGTGTACTGGAGTCCTCAGAATCCTATTTGGATGCATCTGGCACAAACCCTTGCAGGCAGGCAGGGCCTCTGGAAGCAGAAAACACAGCCTTCCTCTTATTTATAAAGAATTAGCTGCTGAACAGAATGCCTGCCAGACATACAGGTTGGAGACACAAGTCTCGGCCTAATGATGATAATCTGGCCCATGTCCATCCCATCAACCATGAGGAAAACAGACCTCCAACTCTGAGAGTACCCACCAGCCACAACAGCATCCTGCCTCTCTCCTCTCCTAGCCTCCATAACAAGGGCCTGCCCTGGTCCTCACTGGACCTCCAGGGCTGGGGCTTTCCCTCCTTCTCTTCCCTTCTTGGTCTCCCTGAGCCCTTCTCTGGCCTAGATTCTGCAGGCAGTGGTGTCAGCATGATGCTCACCCTCCTTCTGGAGTCTGATTTTCCTCCTTCCCAGCTCTTACCATCTCTTGCCCACACCATCTGCATTCTCTAGCTGTGGCTAGTCCACCCTTCACATCTTGTGGCTAGTCCACCCTTCACTGTTTCTCCTTGTGCCCCAGAAGACATCCTCCTCACCGACTTCACCTAGAAGACTGAGAGGGCATGAATGTGAACACTCAGTTTCCTCCCTTCCTTCCACTTTTAAATACCTCTGCCTCTTGGCTTCTGCCTCGAGGGAAGATAGATGGGCTGGTGGGCTTCCTCTAGGGCTGAGACTGCCAGCTGGGCTCTTGATGCTAAGCCCCTTGGCTTTCTGCCCACCTCCATCCTGCTCCAATCACTCCATCACTCTCTTTAGTATCTTCGGCTTCTCCCTCTGCCAGGTCCTTCTTCTGCCTGAATGTATATACAGCTATACCTCAACCTAAAGCCCTCTCCTCCCTGAGGCCCCCCCAAGATTAAGCCAAAGTTGCCTGGGTTAGGATTGTCTCCCCTTCTTTTTGTGGAACTCTATTCCACAGATTCACAAGGTAGAAGAAGTAGAATACCCCAAGGCATCACTCAATCTGGGCTTGATTTCCAAAGATGGGTATATTAAGGCCCAAAGCAGGGCTAGATAAGGAATAGCCGGGAGTGCCAGGGAGGTCAAGACAGAGCTCTCTGTTACCATCTCAGGCCTTCTTGAATAAAGATTTTACCAGCCCACATGCTTCCCTTAATCTACTCAGGAGGGGATTACATCATCCTACCATGGGGCGAGGGGGCGGGGGTTGGGGAACTGGAGTATATGGAAGGATTTTAGGCAGTTTCTGCTTGTATATGCTTTACTGAAAAACAGGAGGCCTTGGGTGAGTTTTTTCTCATGGCTAATGATCATCTTTGATTAATCGAGTCTCGCCATTAGAGAAAATGCTGAGTTTGAGGGCCCTGCCAGTATCCCTATGAATACTGTCACAATCCTTCATTAGGACAGAGTTCTTTTGTTGTCTACATTCACTACTGCACCACCCAGTCTCTGCCACCAGAAGACAAGAATTCTTGACTCTTAGTCCTGGCCTTTTGATCCTGGGCTCCCTTACAATCTATAACAAGTTACCTGAATTATTGGAGTTGCTGTATTTTGCTGAATGTTCTTCACTGTTTTCAACAGCAGATCGTTTTGACTTCTTCAAAAAGGAGAGAGAGAGAGAGAAAAGCAAAGAATAAACACATTGAAGCTGGGAGTTAAAATATTTTCCAGGGATACAGTTAAGCTAGTAACAGACAAGGTCATTATCTGGCCTCATCACTAAAAATAGTGAAGAAGCCACAAGCCAAAACCAAAGGGGGGAAAAAACAAACCCAAGAATGCTGACTTCACTACCTCAGGCCAATTGTTTCCCCCAATTACGTCAGGCCAGAATCAGCCCAGCAGGCCCGAAAACTGTGTGGTTCACTTCACTGATGCTACTATAGAACTCCTTTTCAAAAACTACAAACCAGTGGGCCTCCCCTGGTAGCGCAGGCGGTTGAGCGCTGCGCTGTGAAGCTGTTTGCAGCCTCTGCAGCGCCAGTTCAATCCCGGCCGGCTGGCGAGGGTCCCACACAGCGTGGCAGATCTCTCTTGTGCCCGCTGCTCCCCTCAGCAGTGTGTTTCTCATCAGTCTGCCTGTTCTGTTCCCCGCTCTGTCTCTGTGAATCCTCTCACCCTCCCGTGCCTCTGGCCTATACCCTGGTTCTTGTAAAATAAATAAATCTTAAAAAAAAAACAACTACAAACCAGTCATGTGAAAACAGTTGTTAACTTTCAAGGAGAAAACAGCACAAAATCTGTCATTAACAAAATGTGTATCATTAACTTAGAAATTCCTTCTCATGTTGCGAAGAATTCTTAGAGAGACTTCAGAGAGACACCAGGCTTACCTTTCGAGCTAAAATCTTTCTCTTTTTTCTTTCTTCTTCAGATCCATGATGAGACTGAGCTCTTGTTAGTCTTCGATGCTGGTGAATCTTTAAGAGACCACAGTTCACCACAAATGTAAGTGTACCTTGTGCTAATGAAAATCCCTATCATGCTTTGCCAAGTCAAATTACTTGGATGAAAAAAATCTTTCCTTACTCAGCCTGTCTGCCTCCAAGCTTAGGTCTGGATGTTTCAGAGAAAATATGCCAGAGTATGAAATCTTCCTACTTCCCAGTTCCTTCTTGCCTTTCTCTCTTTTAAAGATGAGTGTGGTTCCCAGTATCTTCAGAGCATGGACTATAACTGCCCCTCCATCACCCAGCTTGGCCTAAACACAAAGGATAACCCTCTTTTGGGGACATTCTTGTATCTCCTATAGGCTGAGCTGATAAGAGAGCAGGGCTGTGAAGTTTCAGCTGTCTCACAGGATCAAGCCTGGAACTTGGTTCAGAGCAAATATGCAAGAAATGTTTATGGAATGAACAATCAGTCAAAAGTAAATCACTGTGATTAACACAACAGAGGATGGGATACTGAAAGATCAAAAGGTAATGAATTTTTAGCAAATACCTGTTTCTGTTCTTCAACTAGTCTTTTTTCTATACATTCTTTGGCAATTCTCAATGCCTCTTTTAACTTTGTGGGGATCTGAAAGAAGAGAAAATACATAATCCATTGAGTAAATGGCTGGATATTCTCAAGTTGTAATAAAGGAGCAACATGCTATCAAGAAGGAGAATAACTAGAATAAAATCAGTTACAAGCTGTCCACTTAGATCCTATCCCTGCCACATTTAGTATCCCCAATATACTCACGCCATTAGCATTTTTAGCAATGAATATATAAAACCAACACACAAGTAAACATGGTATACATTTCAAGTAATTCTAGTACTTCTTAAGTGACTCCAAATTGCTAAAACAATCTTGGGAAAAAAGGTAAAAATTGGAGAGCTCACACTTCCTGATATCAAAATATATCATAAAGCTATAGTAATCAAAACAATGCAACACTGGTATAAAAACAGACATACAGAACAATAGAAAAGAATATAAAGCCTAGAGATAAACCTTCATTTTGGGTGCCAAAATTACACAATAGGGAAAAGGTCAGTTTCTTCAGTAAATGGTGCTGGGAAAATAGTATATCTACATATAAAAAAATGAAGCTGGACCCTTAATATGCACCATATATGAAAATTAACCCAAGATTGGATTGAAGATCTAAATGTAATACCTAAAACTATAAAACACCCAGAAGAAAGTAGGAAAAGCTTCATGATATTGGATTTGAAAATGCTTTCCTGGATAGAATACCCAAAGCACAGGCAACAAAAGCAAAAATAGACAAATGGTATGACAGAAAACTTAATAACAATCAACAGTGTGAAAAGAATAGAATATGGAATAGAAGGTAAAAACCCATAAATCTTATGGAGTTAATATCCAGGACACAAACAGAACTCCTACAACTCAACAACAAAATACATAACTCAACTGAAAAACTGGTTAAATACTAAACCTAATGACAAAGTACATTTGTTATAAAACAATGGAATATATCACAATAAAGCTGAAAAAAATCAGAAAATCAAAGGGGAAAAATGGGCAAAGAAACTGCACATTTCTTCAAAGAAGATAAATATGTATGGCCAATAAGCATATTTAAATATGATCAACATCTCTAATAATTAGAGAAATGCAAATAAAAGCCATAATGAGATACCACTAGAAAACAACAACAGAGAATAATAAGTGTTGATGAGGATGTGAAAAAATTGCAACCTTAGTGCACTGTTGATGAAAAGGTAATATGGCACAGCTCTTATGGAAAATAGCATGGAAGTTCCTTAAAAAAAAAAAAAAAATTAGAATTACCATATGATTCAGCAATCCCACCTCTGGGTATATATCCAAAAGAATTGAAAGCAGGGTCACAAAGAGGTATCTACACACCCAAGAGATGGGAAAAATCCAAATGTCCACTGACAGATGAATAGATAAACAAAATGTGGAATATATACATACAATGGAATATTATTCACCCTTAAAAAAGAAGGAAATTCTGTTACATACTATAACATGGATGAACCTGAGGACATTACACTAAGTGGCATAAGGTAGCCACAGAAGGACTAATACTATACAATTCCATTCATATGAAATATTTAGAGTAGTCAAAATGATGGAAGCAGAAAGAGAACTGTTTTCTAAGGACAGAAAAGGGGAGAGGGAGTGCAATTCAGTTTGCAAGATGAAAAAGTTCTAGAGATCTTTTACACAGTAATGGGAATTTTATCACCACTACTCAATTGTGTACTTAGAAATAGTTAAGAGGATACATTTTAATTATTTTCTTTATCATAATTAAAATAAAAAAATATAAACTTATTGGAATGTGTACACATGTATATTTTGTTAACTTCAGAGAAATTATCTCTGTGAAAGATTTATTTTCTGACATTCATAAGATTAAGACTTATCCTGCTGGAAGATATTCTTAACAATAGCCTGGTATGCTTCTGAGCCTGTCATTTATGAATTTAATAGTTTTTCAAATTATGAGAATGTCTGATAAACAGACATCCATCGATCACAATATTTTGTCTTTATTATTCTTTTAAAAATCTAAATACAAACCAGTTTTGAGTAGGTAATAGTTACATAGTTCAAAATTCAAGTTATTAAAAATATGCATGTAGTAGGGCCTCCCCTGGTGGCGCAGCAATTGAACGCTGGACTGTGAAGCTGCCTGTAGCCTCTGCAGCACCGGTTCGATCCCTGGCCACCAGCGAGGGTCCCACATGGCGCGCAGACCTCTCCTGCCGCCCGCTGCTCCCCTCAGCAGTGTATTTCGTCAGTCTGCCTGTTCTGTTCCCTGCTCTGGTTCTGGTGAATTCTCTCACCCTCCCGCGCTTCTGACTGTACCCAGTGCTTGTATAAATAAATAAATAAATCTTAAAGAAAAAAGAAAAGGTGTTCCTCAATATTTAAAAAAAAAAAATATGCATGTAGTAAAAAATCTCTCAACTAGCTCCCTCCATGGAGACCATGAGTTTTTTGTGTCTTTCCAGAAATAAAACATATATCAAAAAAATGGGTGTTTTTAAACATTTTAAAAATCATATTGTCTTTGCTATAGACTCTCTGGTCGAGGAGAAGAATATGGTGTGACAATAATCCCAGGGCTGGACTAGTGGGGCTGAGAAGAAAGCATATTTATTTACAAGGCGGAAGACATTTCCTGAGGAATTTCAGTGTGAAAGAGATGAATTTAAATGTGTTTCTTTCCTACTTTTGTTCCAAAGAAGCCATTATTGTCAGAACTCCTCTAAAAGGTAACCTACAACAGAGGAAAGCATCTCTCTCACCTATATAATCTTCTAACTCCACCCCTGGTTTGGGTTTTGTTTTTTTTCCTAAATTTAATTTCATCATAATAGTATTACATGTTCTTCTGGAATACAAAGAGAAAGAGAATTACCCTTATTCAAAAACCTAAAATTATGATAACAGCGAGCGCTGATGAGAGCCAGACCTGAACAAGGCAATTACAAACATTATCTCGGTTGTCCAATGACAAAAGACAGGTATTTCTCATCAATTCTAGACGCTGAGTAAACAAAGACTCAAAGATTAGGTACTTGCCCATAGATCAGTGACTCTTAAATGTGAGTGATTTTACACTCCTTAGCACCTAGGGGACATCTGGCAACATTTGGAGACATTTTTGATTGTCAAGTCAAAATGGATGGAGGGGGAATATGACTGAAAATGGATATACTAAATGATCCAGTGATTCCACCCCTGGGAATATACCAAAAGAACGCAAAAACACAAATTCAAAGGGAAATCTGCACTCCTATATTTATTGCAGCACTATTTATAATAGCTAAGACATAAAAACAACTTAAATGCGCAAAAAAGTAGATGACTAGATCAAGAAGATGTGGTATATATACACAATGGAATGCTCAGCGGTCAAAAAAAGATAAACTCACGCCATTTGTGGCAACATGGATGGAGCTGGAAGGGATTATGTTCAGTGAAACAAGACAGAAGGAAAATGAAAATATACTGAATGGTCTCACTTATAGGGAGAAAACAGGGAAACCGAACAAAGGATCAGGAAAAAGACAAAACTTGCAAGCTGACTACAGACTTGAGGCATACAGCAGGGGAGAGGGGAGGGAGTGCAGTCAAATAGGGAGGGAAGAGCACAAGGGGCTATGGTGATGGTCACGGGTGCCTCAGACGTGGGAGAATTATGGGGACTAGACATATGGGGAGAAATCAAATATTGTACAAAAATGAACAACTATATAAGGAAAAAAAAAAAAAAAGAAAATGTCACACACACAGAGAGAGAAATATTATTTAGCCCTAAAAAGGAACCTGCCATGTGACAACATGGATGAACCTTGAGGGTACTATGTTAAGTGAAATAAGTCAGATGGAGAAAGACAAATACCGTATCATCTTAGTTATATGTAGAATCTATAAAAAAAAATAAACAAAAACAAAACAGAGCTCACAGCTACAATGAACAGATCAGTGGTTGCCCAAGGAGGTGGATGGGAAGTGGGAGTTAGGAGGAGGGTGAAGACAGTCACAAGGCACAAACTTCCAGTTATAAAATAAATCTGGGTGATGTGATATACAGTATGGTGACTATAGTTAGTAATATTGCATTATATATTTGAAAGTTGCTAAGATAGTAAACTTTAAAAGTTCTCATCACAAGAAAAAACAAATCTATAATTTAGTGGTGACAGATTTAAGTAGATTTATTGCAGTAAACATTTCACAATATATACAAAAAGCTAATGATTATGTTGTACACCTGAAACTAATGTCAATTGCATCTCCTTATATGTCAATTGCATCTCCTTAAAAAAGAAAAAAGATCCTAATTTTCAAAATCTCTTTATTTATGTGACAAACCAGAAAATTATATCATTTGCTTTTACCTTAAACTGTGGCTTTTCAGAAGTGGTTAGTAAAACATCACTGAACAATCTGCAAAAAAAAAAAGAAACAATCTTTCTTAAACCAGGTGTACTCAGAACAGGATCAAAGCATGAGACATTCTTAGGCCATGAGGTACCCACTGCACCCCCCAGTCCTGGACCAATTCATTACTTCATCTTTACCAACAAGCTCAAAGGCGTTTCCAGGCCACTAGTGTGACCTGGAGAAAATCTCACTCTCCACTATCTCAGAGGTGTAATGGGGGATTGGGTTAGGGCTGTGCTGGGGGTTATTTCCCTATCATGCAGCAACATTCCTCTTATGCTATATTGTAAATTAATGAACACTTTGAGAACATTTATTTTTGCAAATCATATTTATAGTATTATTTCTATTCTACTCATTATATTCTAAAATAATATGCAGCAGATATTTCTAAACAGAATAGTTGATTTTCATATATATTTTTTGCCTACTAGGAAGATAAAATTTATCCTAAAGCTCAATAATAAAAATGTGCAATATGAAAGGAACTGTTCTGATTGGAATCTAATGGGAAAGTAATTTTCTTTAAGAAAAGTAGTGTTTCTTGTGCTCTCTTAGGAAGAAATAGCAGTTTTTAGAGTATATCAATTCTCTCTTCAAAAGTACATTACTAAAAGCATGTGGAATTCTGAGCTACTTTGGCTAAAACTGGTTAGAGAATTTAGTTGGCTGTTTGGGCAGAGCCCATACAGCCATGGGTGGGTCTTTGCTTGAAGAGCCCCCTTGTTAAAGGATAGGAACTGCATCACAAGTAGAAGCCACAATGCTAATTTCTTGCCCGCCCCCCCGCCGCAGTGCTCCTCTTGGGCAGCTCTAGAGATGGAGAGAAAACTCCCCTTCAATGTCAGGGGTCCATTAACTTCCAGACAAGACATTTCAACTGAACATAGTTCATAGCTCTCCAAGCACTCTTTTTGAGGCCAAAGACCCAAGGGTAAAAAGACTTAAGTGAACAAAAATTATTTAGATTCATTTTAGAACTGGAAGACTAGGAAAGATGCAAGAGACTTGGAGTGGACGGTGGAAATGCAAGTGAATCACATGGAAACAGACTGTTCCTTAGCTACAAATGCATTTTCTTCTAAACATTTCTTGCAAATGTATTTGTTTCCCTAACTGGATCTAGTCTCCCATTTCACACTGTCATTAGTGGTAGCTGGTTTGCAGAGGGACATGCTAATGTCATCTGAACATTAGAATGTCACATCCACAGGCCTGAGGCTAGGGTTGCTCTCTCTGTTCATCTTGGATCCTCAGGGTCTAGGACAGTGCCTGGGCTACAGCAGACCCTCTCGACACACAAGGCAACTGAAATGTTACCACCTCAGAAGTCTGGCAAGCCCCTTGTTTCCCCATAGTACTCTTTGCTAATGACTCGTGCTATACAACAAGCTGGTATACTGCCTGGTGCACTGTGCTCACAAAATAGAAGCTGAATCAATATTAATCATAACTAATATTTAATAAGCACTCATTTATTGCCTGGTACTATATTAGGATCATCTCATTAAATCCTTTGAGGAGAGGGTGATATAATTTCCTCAATTTACAGTTGAGGAAACTCATCTTCAGCAGGTAGTAAACATATCCATGGTCACCCAGCCAGGTAGAAATGGCAATGTTGGAGCCATCCCAGATATGTCTAACCTCAGGAGCATTCTTCTTAACCACTCTACTGCCTTTCAATAAAGGGGTAGAAAACATATCTAAAAGAAGGCTCCAGAGCACTATTCCATGGCCTCCATGATCTATTCATAATCCTGTTTAAAGGAGAAAACCTCTGGCTCTAAGCTCCCTAGCACAGAGTCTGGTAATGTCAGGTAGTTAATAAATGTTATCCAATGGGTAAATGAACAAACAAGGGCAAGGGAGGCCAGAAACACAACGTCCTCCTCTGGGAGGGCGGACCTTGTGCCTTATTCACAGCTGTGAACCAACTGGTGCACTGAAACAGGGTCCTAAGGCTGCCACATGTACATGTACAAAATCTAGCATCGACAGGGAAAGGCACGTGAAGATGACACTGATGTTAAAGGACAGCAATCAGACTAAGGTAGCAGAGTGGTCACAAGGAAAGGTTAGGAGATCATGCAGCAATGGACCGTCAGCAAGCAGGTCACTTAGGCTCTGCAAGGACCACACTGAGTCTTCACTACAGCACCAGGCACTTGGGTTAGTGGTCTAGTGTTCAACACAGTTATGAAATGACAACCAGGGCATACGCTTGACTTACGGCATCTGTAAGAGGCGGGAGACGGTAGGCATGCCATTTTTACAGGCTTCACAAGACAGCGTAGACTCCAACACGGCCACTTGAAATGAACAGATACACATTTTAGTTCCACAGAACATGCTGGCAAATCCACTTGGTGACGAAAAGTTTGACACTGCTTTGCCACCACTGTCTGCAGGCTGATGGGGACAGTGTCAAAACTCTTCACACAGAGACAGATGGCGTATGTGCGATGGGCGAATGCTGGCAACACTGACGTTACCGATGACTCAAAATAAATGGTTCAGAAACCACATGCGCACAGAAAGCTAAATATATTTCAAAAATAATTGGAGGATGGATTTAAGATATCATTCATAAAAGTGTCTGCTTCTTAAAAGAGAAGTAAATACTACACACAAATAAAATTCTGGACTTGGAAGACATTTTGCTGCTCGCCTTGCTTTTAATCAAAACCAGCACACAGAAAGGCAATTGTTGATATTTCATCATCCAACACCTTAGATGATAACAAAAGCAGTCATATCTTCTACTCATGGGTCACTGCTCAGTTTTAGCTGTTCCAACTCAATACAAAGTAACCTTAGAGCCTATTCCCTTGAACCACCCCATGTGACACAGAACTAACAGCTGATGGAGGGTTGACTTGCACACCTCAAAGGTCCAGTGGTCCAAGAGTTACCCTGGTCTCCCCTCTCTGCTCTAGCAGTGAGTTCTGAGCTGGATGGGGAAGCGATGAAAGGGTCCTTGGATGAGTCTTACCTACATCCATCTCCTAGAGATCTCTCCCACCTGTTCCTTGGCTCCCCACAACCCCCTTAATATGCTGGAAGAGTTCCTGGACTCCACTTGCCAGGCATCTGCATTTCTGTCTGCCTTTCCTAGCCCTGGAATTGCAAGGCTCCTTCCTGGCAGGTCCTGCGCCAGTCTTGGTCTGAATTTTAACCCTAGCCTGGGTCCATAAGATGGGCTTCAAGGTGCCTGGTCCTGATTTCTTCTTCTGTACCAGACTCACTCTACTCATCCTTCTCTTCCAGAATTTTAATACATGTTTCAAAAACTCCCTTGAGGTTTCAGATAGCTTGACAAATGGACAAGCCATGTAAATTTCCAGTGAAGTGCATTTAAATAAATTACTGAGATCTGGTTTACATTTTTTACATTGAATAAGAATTCTCGCTGTGGGGCCTCCCCGGTGGCGCAGCAGTTGAGCGCTGGGTTGCGAAGCTGCCCGCGGCCTCTGCGGCGCCGGTTCGATCCCTGGCTGCTCCCCGGCCACCGGAGGAGGATCCCACATGGTGCGCAGACCTCTCCTGCCACCCGCTGCTCCCCTCAGCAGTGTACTTCAGCCCTTCTGCCTGCTCTGCTCCCCGCTCTGGCTCTGGTGAATTCTCTCACCCTCCCGCGCTTCTGACTGTACCCAGTGCATGTATAAACAAAAACAAAACAAATATAATAAATAAATAAATAAAAACATGCCTCTATAAAAAAAAAAAAAAAACTATTAATAAAAAAAAAAAAAAAAAAAAAAAAAAGAATTCTCGCTGTGGAGCATGGTAACATCTGAGTTTTTTCTGAACTCTGGAACAGGGAGGAATAGTTCTGCAGATTACCAGGGCCCAAAAGACCTCTCCAAACCCCATACTGACCCACAGCCATAGATGGCGAAGGAGGAAAGGAGTCTACAGGCACTGAGTCTGGTGGTCGTCCATAAGTCATTTCATACAGTAAGTGGCCAAAGCAGTGCACGTCCACACTCTCCAATGTCTATGGAGGAAAAGAGAGCAATGGCAAAGTTGGGTTTGTGAATCCCAATGGTCCTGCTCCATCCAGGCTTGCACTGAGGAACCCACTCCGAATCAGCAAAAATGCAATTCCAAAGCCTTTTGTAAGCTCACAAAGCATTGCTCTGACCAAAGATCCTGGTCCTTCCCTCCATGGTTTTCCAATCAGTGATTCGTTATCCCTCCTTGTTCAATCTACCATTTCAACTTAGATTCTTGGAGATGTAGAAATCTTCTGTGGGATAAATAAGGGCAAGGATGGCTGATCTACCCCTACTGTTCCATTTTCTACATAGTGCGGATCACCTGCTCTGCCGTGGGGATCATTTATAACTAAAAATGAATCTGCTGTTTCATTACTTTCAGAAACTTACATTGATTTTCCTGAATTGTAAGAAATAAGATCGGTAGAAGGAAGGCAGGCCCAATAAGGAATTCTCAAGATCTAGCAGCCGACAAGTGTCTCCATCTAGCATCACGTTGGAGGCATGAAGATGCCCATAAGGAAATCCCTTGTCATGTAGAAACTTCAGTACCTGTTAAAAAAAAATGTCTAGGTTACATTTTCCCCTCAACTCATTCAGATATAAAATAGGTTAGACTTGCTTCTTAGATCAACATATTTTGAAACAAACTCAAATAGGTCACTGGGGAGATTCCTAAAGAAAAATGTCACCTCCATTTCTTTATAAAAGGAGATGATGCTGAGTGCTTTCCAGCTGTGAGATTCAATGCCAAGCTCCCTCATTTCCAAACTTTGGAGAGGGAGCCTGCATCTACTTGTGGTTAACAGATTTGAGGCCAGAAGGTTCTACTGTAAACACTTTCTGATCCTAACAGGCCAGTTCTCTTCAGAGCAAAGTCTTGCTCCTCCTGCACAGATGAGCTTATCATGTCAGTGTTTCGGCCAGTTATTCAGGAAAAGGGATTGAGTTGAAAACATCTCTAGCCCAATCTCCCCTCAGAATATATTTGGCTGTTTATTAACAAAAACGCATGGCAGGCTCCCACAAAAAGAAGCAAACTTTCTGGCAGCCATTTAACAAACAGTGGCTCACCCATCAGCAAAGATGCCTAGACACAAACTAAGGGCAGTGTTAGCCAAAGAGGGTGCCCAGCACAACCCACTGAGGACTAGAAGAAAATATTACAGCATCACTATTTGTTTTGTCTTTAATATCACACTTTCTTAACTTATAGTGTGAGAATTATATTAGTAGTAGTACGTGTATATAATAGTTCCATATATATGACATTAGGGAGGATGCCTGAGTTGTTTTCACTGTTGGGGCTGTACAATCCAAGGAGCTTGGAGGACACTGCTCTAGAGAATGAAGGGGAAGGCTTTTCGTGCTAGTTACTCTTCTGTAAGGGAGCCAGATGGTAAAATATATAATAAAGTCAAGAATTTTGCACAGGGCCTCCCCAGTGGCGCAGGGGTTGAGCACTGGGTTGCGAAGCTGCCCGCGGCCTCTGCAGCGCCGGTTCGATCCCCGGCTGCTCCCCGGCCACCGGAGAAGGGTCCCACATGGCGCGCAGACCTCTCCTGCCGCCCGCTGCTCCCCTCAGCAGTGTACTTCGGTCCTTCTGCCTGCTCTGTTCCCCGCTCTGGCTCTGGTGAATTCTCTCACCCTCCCGCGCTTCTGACTGTACCCAGTGCATGTATAAACAAAACAAACAAACAAACAAACAAATAAATAAAACATGCCTCTATAAAAAAAAAAAAATTTAAAAAAAAAAAAGAATTTTGCACAAAGATAAAGATCAAGCAAAGATAACACAAAAGTTGGTGATCACACAGTAATGTTCTTGAAAATCAGACACTAAATTCCAATAGATGATAATGCACTGTAAGCCAATTTAAAAAATTAAATAAATAAAAAGCTAAAAAATTATTACTGCTATACTCTCAAGTATCTGCTTAAAAATTAGCTTAAGTGATCATATTATACAACTTAAAACTATTTTGGACACTGCCTGAGAACGTTCCCAAAAGAATAATGTAAAGCTGGGTGAAATTTCAACCAATATAAATGAAAATTAATTGATTGATTTATTAAATAATTAATGCCTCTTACCTCTAATATTTGTCGCCCGTATGTTTTAATTTGTTGGAGTTCAAGGCCTTGAATCTTCTTGGGATTGCAGTACTTTTTCAGGAATGGGTCTTTTGGTTTTGACTTAGGAAAAGAACAAAGAGCACATAAGAAAGCAGTAGAGGAGTCAGCATCTACACTTGGCCACCTTCTGCAGAGATTGGGGGCACCAGGCAACGTCAGCCCAAAGGACTTGGGCTTTAGGAATGCAACAGTCTGTATAGCTGATACAAAGACGCTGACCTAGGTTTTGTCCTCTCCTTTAGTCCAGTGAAGATATATCTAAGATATATCTTAGCCTTAGAAGACTCCCAAAGTTTTATATACCCTTAGACTTTTTTGGGAAAAATTTTTTTCCCCAAGTTTTATTAAGATAGTTCAATACTGTTTTGTTAAGTGAAAGACACAAACTTCAAAACCTATGTAAGAGAGCAGCTCACAATGTAATGGATATAATCATTAAATATTCAACCTTACCTATGTGGGGAAACGAATACTATTTAAACAAACTGGGCAGATTTCAGTGCTAAAACAAAAATAAATTTCAAAATAAAAATTGAAACAAAATCCCTGAACCTTAGGGATCAAGTATCAATAACAGTAGCAAACGGGCTTGTGAACTTCTGTTATGATCATGAACTTGTACACGTAGTACCTTGTAGATCAGGTCCTTCAGAGTTCCTTTTTCATTAAACATCCTAATTAGCAATGCTGAGGATTCATTAGCTGTGGCAAAGGTAACCCGATAGATATAAGGATGCTGCCAAAACAAAAAAGAAATTCACATTTGCTTTCATCAGATGCAGGGTCAAGTACCACCTCACTAGTCTAGTTACATACAAATGTGGGGCTATTCCCTGAACACAAAGCATTTTTGAGTTATTAGATAGCCAACTATGACCTCATTCCTTAGATGAAAGCAAGAATATAAACTATATTGACAAAAGGAAGTGGAAATAACTGACACTGTAAACTCTACATGTGTGAGGGTATCTGCTTAAAAAGCCCATTCTCACAGTTCAGGCAAAAGTATAGTCGGAGAAAAGCAAAGTATGAATTTTTGGAACAGCAGTTTTAATAGTTTACCTCTGTAAATTGGCAAAGAATAGAGTCAAATCTTAGAACAGCCAAGTGGGGACCAGGATAAATGTGTCTTCACTCACAGCTTTGCCTAACACTTCACATTCTGTTCATTGCCAAGCCAGGGACACACGTGACAGGTAGAAAATAAGCAAAAGCAGCATCTCTTGGCATCATGGTCCTTACCCCAAGCAGTAAGCATGAATCTTTCTGTCCTTCTAGTGGAGTGTGTATTTTGATGATTCAAAATGGCTGATACAAATATTTTTGAAAAATAATTACAAATGTTTTATGGAAATATAGTTTGCATGATTACAATTCATCTATTTAAACAGTACAATTCAATATTCATAAAGTTCAATATTCAAACAGTACAATTCAATAGTCATAAAGTTATTCAACAGCCATATAAAACATTCTAAACATTTTTGCCACTCCAAAAAGAAACCCAATGAATAAAATTAAAATCCCTGAGTTCACACTGATTAAACAAAGAAGAAAGAATAGAAAGCTCTTCCTTATAGTAGAATATCAATTAACAAAAACAGAAGATTCTATGGTGTTAGAAAAATCCCCATGAATGTAAAAACTAGTAAGTTTGGTAAAGAAGAGGATATTTACATAGTCTCAAAATGTCTCCCTATAATTAGTTAACTAATTCTAGCAATTTATCTTAAGAAATTAATTAAGGGCCTCCCCTGGTGGCGCAGCGGTTGAGCACTGGGTTGTGAGGCTGCCCACAGCCTCTGCAGCGCCGGTTCGATCCCTGGCCACCAGCGAGGGTCCCACAAAAAAAAAAAAAAAAAAAAAAAATTAATTAATTAAGAATGGACACAAATGTTTAGCTAAAATTATTCATTATGACTTTTTTATATAATGAGAGTAAAGAAACTGGATGTGATCTGAAAGTCTAATAAGTTAGTTGACTAAATTGAAGTACAGAGGGGAAGGGAAAAAGAGGTAAAATGGGATGCTTATACAATGAAGAGTAAAGTAGGCCTTTTAGCGGTAAATTTAGTGTAGTAAATACAGATGATGATTTTCAATGATGCACACCTTGAACTTAATATATGTTTTAATGAAATGTTACTTCAAAATATTGCTTTTATTTAAAAGTGAGCAAGAGCAGCTATTTCAAGGGCTTTTTGAAAGAGGAGTTGAGGAGTAAAGAATTATAATTTGGGGGGTAGGCTGAGAATAGGTCGAAGGAGTAAAGGCTGTCAGCAAGGTCCAAGTCATTGTTTTGGGATCAATGACAGGAAAGGTGGGAAGCATATTTTATTTTTAAAAGTGAGAACAGATTTCAGACAACCTATTCTTATCAATTTAATAAAATGATCAAAATATCAATTGAAAAAATCAATTGGATATAAGTTATGTAAATCTCAGTGCCCAAACTCTAGTTATTTATGCAACAAATTTTGTTTAATCTCATATAAGGAAATCTTTCTGAAAACGAAAGTATCAAAATCTACGGTCCTCTTGTAGTGTTCTCTCCAACTCCCCCTTATGTGCAGGGTGGAAATTTGGTGATGAGTATTTGTTGCTACAATGATGGGGTGCAGGAATAGGAGCAGTGTGCCTGCAACTTTTGTACAATACACAGATTCCCCCTCTCCTGTTAGACATACAGAAGAGTGAAAAATCTGCTTAGGATAAATTTTAGCCCAGAATCTAACTTTATTTTACATGTAAACAGAGAGTATATTTTTGCTATTGAATTTTCCAAGAATGTGACTATTTATGAAAATTTGAGAGAACACTGTACTTCATCTCATTCTAGAATTTTACCAAGGGCTGTTCACCAGTTCAGAAAATGATATAATGGTAGGTAATACCATAAATTGTATGTGAACTTCAATAAAATAATAATAATAGTAATATATTGAGGTATAGCCAATAATTTTATGTAGCCAGTACAATGATGTTTTACTATTTTATAAAAAGCAAAAGATATTATTGGTATACCATTAATGAAACCATCAGTTTTTAAAACAATTTTTTGAAAATAATCATATAAAATTTTAGAAAAGCAACAACTAAAAATTTTGGCTACTACTTCTGTTTGGTTGAGATTAAGGATGAATTTTATTTTCTTATTTTTGCTTATCTATGTTTTCTGGCTTTGCTGCAATTAATACACACCACTTTCTGTACTATCTTCTTTTTAAAAAGCACATCCATTAATGGAAATTTAGAATTGTGCCATACAACTAATCAAAATTAAAGACCATGCCATTTTTTTTTGGGGGGGGCATATATCACATCTCATTAAAGGCTTGGTTTTTCTAGTTTGACAAGAAACTATCTGAAAAATGAATTTGCTAACCCAACTGGTTGAATGACTCATTCTAGGATCCTACACACTTATACAGACCGCAGATAAAGAACATCAACACTAATTCAATTTTCTGGTCAGATTAGTCTTCTGAAGAAAGTCTATATATATTTTGAAATATATCGATGTGATTTTTTTCTCTCAAGACATTTGGTTAGAATTGTGCATTAGTATAAATAATACCAGGCACTCTTCAAGGCTAACTTCAGCTAGTTAGCCTGAGAAAGTGGTAACTCAAAAAAGCAAAAGGACTATTTTGCCTTTCCCTTGTTTAGCTTATCTAAATCCATATTAGTCCTGTTTTCTCAGGCTAGAAACAGATCTTTCAATTCCACCCTCACCAAGAACAAAAGGCTCAGAGAAGTGACTGCTTTCCCACTGATATTTGCTTCAAACACAAAGGCTACATTTAAATGACTACAATTCATGGGGTGTGGAAATGTCCCAAATGCCATTGAAATGGCTTCTGATTTACTTGACGGGAGCTGCCCTGCATAATTTCAGTCTTAACTGAAATCCAAGGTACTGCTCCATTCTCTTGAGTCTGTAGAGTATTTCCAGTTCTGTCCACAGTCACCCACAAGAAAATAGTGTAAACTGTGATCAGCACCAAAAATAAAAAACTTGTACTGGGCCTCCCCTGGTGGCGCAGCAGTTGAGCACTGGGCTGCGAAGCTGCCTGCAGCCTCTGCAGCGCCGGTTCAATCCCTGGCCACGGGCGATGGTCCCACATGGCGCGCAGACCTCTCCTGCTGCTCCCCTCAGCAGTGTATTTTGTCAGTCTGCCTGTTCTGTTCCCCACTCTGGCTCTGGTGAATTCTCTCACCCTTGCATGCTTCTGACTGTACCCAGTGCTTGTATAAATAAATCAATAAATCTTAAAAAAAAAAAAGTCTGTGTGTTTATTACCACTTTAGCACCTGAAATTTAAAAAAAAAAAAAAAGAACTTGTACTCACCAAACAGGAAGGCAGAAGTTTGATTAGACACTGAAAATCTTTATCTGATAGATACTTGTCAGGGCCAAGGTCAGCCTGAAAACATGTGAGGAAATATTAGAGTGTTGCCTTGGTCATCAAAAGAAAATTTCTTTATAAGGTTTTCCTTTTTCAAAAATTTGTTCAAATATATGACTGTCAACCAAAGATGAAAACCACACTAAGTTTTCTGTTTCAAAGCTTTTCTAGAGAAGCATATGTAAACATATTAATAACAGGACTGTAATACTACCTAATTCCACTGGCCAAATGTATTACTGAACTCCTCCCAAGTGAGACACAAAATAAAGCAATGCCCATGTATTTTCATTAAAACAAACTGCAAAACTGCCAGCCCTAAAGAGGTTTCAGTAGACCATTTCAAGCTGTTCCTATTTCTTTCCAAATGTTTACCAGTTGATTAAATATAATCACATAGCTATAACTAAATGTATAAGCAAAGTGACTTAAAATGACTCTCCTTTAAAGAGGAGGCCTTTACAACATCCTTCAGGAACAAATACAGTTTCATAATGCTCTTGTCAATATCGACTTTAAAAAACCCATCTAGGGGCCTCCTTGGTAGCGAAGGGGTTAAAGATAGCGCTGCAAAGCTACTGCCAGCCACTACAGCATGAGTTTCATTCCCCCCACTGGTCAGGGAGCTAACCCACATGGCACAGCAAACCTCTTCTGTCTAGCCTACTGTTCCCCTCAGCAGTGTATTTCAGTCAGTCTGCCTGTTCTGCTCCCCACTCTCTGGTGAATCCTCTCACCCACCCCACCCTGCACCTCTGGCTTACACCCCAGTTCTTGTATGTACAAATAACTAAATCTTTAAAAAAAAATCTAAAGTTCCTGAAATGAGACGGAAGCAAAAAAGAACAACAGCAAAAAAATAAACTAGCTTACCCAGCTTAACACTAGCCGTTCCTTTGGCTGATTTTTAATCTTCATCAAGAAATATTTCTTTCTTATCCTCCAACCTACCATAAAAGCATAGATGTGTTTATGGCTACATAATTTTTACATTAATGGATATAAGTTTCATTAACTAAGTAATTAATGAAAATTAAGTTTGGCAACATTACCCATAGCTATACAGGCACCAGTAAAATCACCATTTGGTAATGTTGACATGATTAAAGTTGGACTAAAAAAAAAAAAAATCAAGCACCGCATCCTCAAGAATTAGGAAGGTAAAAGGAAAAATCACCTGCATTTAAGAGCTTTCTTGGGATAACTATAAGAAAGCATGACAAAGAATCCAGTCATGTGATTCATCTTTTTTAACAGAATGGGTATGCCAATCTCTTACCTATGTCTTTCAATGGTTCCACTACCTCCCACTTGGGTTCTGATCGGAAGAACATGGAAACCTGTTGTAAGGCAATCTCTGCAAAGACATTTGAGAGACTCATTAGTTAAACGTATCAGGAAAGCTTAAGACTATAAAGGATGACCTTCTTAAAAAAACTTAACTATCGAAAAAAAAAAAAAAACACACAGACTAAATACAATGTGGGCGTCTACACTGTATCCTGGAATAACAAAAAGGGTAGTGGAAAAATTAGTGAAGTCTGCATAAAATCTATAATTAATAGTAATATGCCAATGTTAATTTCTTAGTTTTGATAACTGCCAGGGTAATATAAGATGTTAACAGGAGAAATTGGGTGCCAGGAATAAGGAAACTGTATTATCATCACCATTTTTACTATAAACTTTTCTGAAATTATTTCAAATTAATATATTTATTAAAGAAAAAGAATAATCACTAATAAATGTGTACATATATGTGTACATATGTACAACATATATATATATATTTAAATTGGAGATCTAGAATATGTAAAACTAGCTGGTGTAAGCCAAGAATTCAATATATGCACCAAACAACAACCCAAGCACAAAACTAGAAATATGTTTGAAGGTCATCTTGGAACAGCATTTAATGCTGCTCCCAGAGATATTTATCCCATCTTCATTCCTCATGAAAGTATAGCTTTCACAAACAAAGAAGTGATTAGCCTTAAATATATAGTGGAAATAAAAGCCAGTGTTTTAGAAAAACATCTATGTACAGCAACAAGTTCTATTGTGGGAAGTCACCAAGTGCCTGTTTACTAGGAAAAAAATTCATCCTTCTCTTTGTGTTCATTTATCATGAGAACATTCCCCCCTTTTAAGAAGACAATAAGAAGAGGAAGTTCTTTCAAGTTTATAGTAGTAAGAAATTATCAGAATAACTGTGCCCTTACATTTCCTGCAAATCGCAACATCTGTTAACTTGCTATTTCCCCTCAATTCAGTGAGCAAATGTGGCCACTTCAGATCCCTGAACGCAAATAGCAATCCTGCAAATTCAGTGGAATTTCACCTCTGTCTGGCATTAATTACATTCCAAGCACAATGGAAAGGCATAAAATTTGGCAGAAATGCTCTCCATATGTCAAAATGACCTAGACTGGAATTATCATGCCAAATGCTTGGCAAACAATGTCATTTTAATATATTTTACAGTTCATTATGAAATAAGAGATTCAGGGAAGAAAACAATCTACTAGCTCTGTTTACTGACTCAATATGTAAAATGTCAAGCTATCCACACAGAAGAAAATCTGAGATGATCAACTGCAAAACTGACTCCATTTACATTTGTTCTCACTACCCTAATGTGACAAACTATTGGGAGGGATTGGGTGTGGCAAAAACACATAAATTTTCATTGTCAGCACTGGGAACTCCACACTTCTTCTGCAACTGATATAAAGTGCTTTTAATATTTCCCAAATAACTTGACAACAAACAATCCTAAAATAACCTAAACATAAATAAAACTTGAAAGAAATTATCTTAAGTGAAAATCATTCATATAAACTTTGAGAGGGATCATGAAAAATAATTTTCTAGACGTGGTATGATGTCATTTTAAGAGACTATAAAAGATGGTTTAAGACTAGCAGTGACTCATAATTCCCCGTAAAATCATTATTCAAGTGTTTATTATGTGCTATTACCACATCTTGTTTTAGGAAGGGGAAATAGCAGTGAACATGGAACATGCTAGATTTGTTACTGATAAATTGAGGACTGGAAAATAACATTTTTTAATCTTGAGAGGACAGAGAATTGTAGAAAGGACATTACCCTTTCTTTCCTCCATCTTCAGATCTACTTCATTTATCATCAAGTATATCAGGAGACTACCATGCAACCAATATTAATCCCTCCTTCCCTAGACTCAGGCAACACACTTTGATCCTATTGGCAACACACTTTGATCCTCCTTATTGGTGCCTGTGTCCTTAACAAATCAAGACCAAGTTTCTAAACCTAGTGTTCCGCCTAGCTCTGGCTTTAGCCTAGCTTTCTGGCTTCATCTCCTCCACATGAGGTACCTCCTACTCTCTTCATTCTGAGATTTGTCTCCCTTGGTCCCTAAAGACTGACCTGCCTCCAGCCCTCAGCATTTTTCTACTCCTGTCCATTTATCCTTCAAGGCTCAGCCAAAGGTACTGCTCCCTTTTTTCAGGAGTCCATTCACTGAGTTCTCCCAGGGCTATATCTGTCCCCCACCCACAGTCTGCCCCATATTAGGGTTATTCTTTTCCACTAGATTCTGGCTGGAAGGATACATCTTAATCTCAGTAAAGCACATAGCCATATGGAAATACTTCTCTCTTCTGGAGCACCGGTCTCTGCCTCTTAGCCTAGCTAACTGACACTTATCCTCAATCTCCATGTGAGTATCACCTCTTCTGAGAAGCCTTCCTCCATCTTCAGCTCTGCATCACCTATTCCCCCATCCTAAGGTGTTTCCCAGTATTTACCCGGCTGGTCTTCACTGCTGATCTCTCTGTAGAAGTGCCTTGAGAGGGGTAGGAGGACTATCCCATCCTCATTGCTGTATTTGTAGCACCTGGCACATAGTAGGTACCCAGATATTTGATGAAGCAAAAACTAAAGGGTCAGTGCATGTTCAATGGCTATAAAATGTCTCTCCCATTAAAACATAAATTAATGGGGCCTCCCTGGTGGCGCAAGGGGTTAAGCACCACACTATGAAGCAATCCGCAGCCTCTGCAGCACAAGTTCAATCCCCGGCCGGCCAAGGAGCAACCCACATGGCACAGTAGACCTCTCCTAACTCGCCTGTACCTCTCCTCAGCAGTGTACTTTGGTCATTCTGCCTGTTCTGTTCCCCACTCTGTCTCTGGTGAATCCTCTCACCCCCCGCATCTCTTGTATGCATAAATAAATAAATCTTTAAAAAAAATACATTCATGAACAGGAAGACATCTGCCCTCTATTTTCTTGGCATTGACTGACACATGGGAGGAAACTACATACTTTGCACATGCTGATAAACAACTCCAGACATGAAATGCAGAGCAAAACCTTCAAGCCCATTCCATGCTTCCCACAAAGCTCCAACTTTTCAGCTCAGGATATACCAGCTACCCCTATTGTGTACAGCATTGCAACTCCTAGGTCAAGCCCCATACTATGACTGCAGGGAACAAACATTGACCCCCTCCAGCCCTACAACTGGACTCCAGATCCCCAGTCTATATAACAGAGGGTGACACAGGAACGCACACACAGTGGACACGGGATTCCAGCTTCTCCAAAGCATCCTGTTCTTGTTCTGAGTAAAATGCCCCACTACGTTGGAATAGAATAGAGAACCGAGAAATAAGCCCACACAAATATGGACAGTTAACCTTTGACAAAGGAGTTATGACCATACACTGGAGAAAGGAAAGCCTTTTCAACAAATGGCACTGGGAAGCCTGGACAGCCACATGCAACAAAATGAAACTAGATCATTACTTAAGTCCATATACAAAACTTCATTCAAAGTGAACTAAACACTTGAATATAAGACCTGAAAGCACAAAATAATACACAAAGGGAAAGTGGGGATACACTCCTGGAGATCAACTACAGAGACATATTTGGGGACACATCTCTAAATGCAAGGGGGAAACAATAGGAAAAACAAACATGTGGGGCTACATCAAATAAAGAGCTTTTGTACCTCAACTGTGAAAAGGCCACTTAGGGACTGGGAGAAGAGAGCTGCGCATCACACCTCTGAGAAGGGAATAATTTCGAAATATGTAAAGAACTCAAACAACTCAACAACAAAGATAACAAGCAATCCAGTCCAAAAAATGGGCAGAAGACTGAAATAAGCAATTCTCCAAAGAAGACATTCAGGTGTCATGTGAAAAAATGCTCAACATCACTTATTATAAGGGAAATACAAATCTAAATCACATGAAAAACCACCTCACCTCTGTAAGAATGGCCTATATTAAAAAGACTGTTAACAACAAATGTTGGCAAAGATGTGGGGAAAAAGGAACACTTATTCACTGTTGGTTGGGAATGCAATTTGGTACAGCCCCGTGGAAAATGGTATGAGATTCCCCCCCCCTCAAAAAATGAAAATGGAAATACCATATGTTCCAGCAATATCTCTGCTAGGTATTTACCCAAAGAATATGAAAACACTAATATGAAAAGATGTATGTACTTTTTATGTACTTCTGTGTTCAAGGCAGCATTATTCACAATAGGTGCGACATGGAACTAAACCAAATGCCCATCAACAGATAACTAGATAGAAAAACGGGCCTCCCCGGTGGCGCAGCAGTTGAGTGCTGGGTTGCGAAGCTGCCCGTAGCCTCTGCAGCGCCGGTTTGATCCCCAGCTGCTCCCCGGCCACCGGAGGAGGGTCCTACATGGCGCGCAGACCTCTCCTGCCACCCGCTGCTCCCCTCAGCAGTGCACTTCATCAGTCTGTCTGCTCTGCTTCCCGCTCTGGCTCTGGTGAATTCTCTCACCCTCCCGCGCTTCTGACTGTACCCAGTGCTTGTATAAATAAATAAAAATAAATCTTAAAAAAAAAGTCTTAAAAAAACTAAAAAATTAAAAAAAGAAAGAAAAACTGTGGAAAATATATTCAATGGGATACTACTGAGCCACTAAAAAAGATGAAATGGTGTCCTTCTGCTGCAAAATGGGTGGATCTTGAGGTGAGTATGCTAAGTGAAATAAGTCAGAAAATGAAAGAGTTACCAAATGGTCTCACTCAGTTGTAGAATATAAATAACCAAAGAAAAAAATAGTAAAACAAGAATAATTCAGAGACTCTGACTAATACTTTGAGAGAATGGGGGGAGGGGGAGGAGACAGGGGACAGAAGTTGGCAGGATTGTAGCACTAGAGCTTTGGTGGAGGCTAAGTGAGGCATGTTCACATACGGAGGTATGAAGTTGTACTCCCAAAATTAATAGTTATGTAAACTACTGGCAACTAATAAAACTTAAGAAAAATAAAGAAACTTTTTAAAAGTCCCTTTTCCTGCCCCTTCTTTGTCCCTTCCTCCCTCCTTTTACCATGGAGTCTACTACGATTGACCTGCCCCTGGGATTCCTGGGGTTTTGCACTAAAAGGTAACTTCACACTTCCCGGTCTACTCTCTACTCTCCCAGCTCTTATTAATAGGCCAGGACCCTGAAGCCCACAGATGGGAAATGCTGCTGATGACAAAATGGGACCAGGATCCGACCTGCTGATTTCTGGTCCAAGTGACTCTGCATGGACATTTAAAAATCCCTTGCTCTCGGGGGGGTTGAGGTTTGAGCTAGGAAGATAGCCACAGTGCCAGGAGGTGTTATAATAATAGAAGTACCTTGTAAATAAGTGGGGTTTGTGAGTGTGTGTGTCTGTATTTCCCCACACAAACCATCATGATGGGGATAGCTGTTCACCCTATACATAAGAGCTGTCCTTCAATTCGACTTCTGACTCAAACAGAACTCACAATTCCCCCACAGAGGATGAAGGGCTGGCATTTTCTTTCTGTGGAGACTGTCATCTAGCGAACATAGAAAAGGAAGGATCAAAGTCCTAGGCTGGGGGCTGGGGAGAAGAAGAGGCAGCTGCCATTGTCTGGAGAGTTCCTGGTGTCCTGTCCCCTGGGGACCAGGCTGACATCACAGTTGTCCCCCATCAAGACATCTCAACCTCAGTCATGGAGTCATGCAGAATTGCCATTGTGATTGTAGCCGCACATAGAAATCAAGTCCTGCTGGAGTGAGGCTGGGCAATGATCACAGACTATTTTGAAAATGGCAATAGACAGAGACATTACCCACATTAAAAGGGGAAAGTAGCCTTGCTTAGAGAAGTGCCAGAAGTTGGAGGTACACAGAGGGTGCTTGGAAGCATGAGCATGCTGTGAATTTCGGGAAGTCTGGCCGTGTCTGTCTGTCTTTCCGGGGAATGGCTCACTCAAGCTGGTGTGGAAGAGAAGGCCTGGGCTTCCTTTTCTGGTGGTGACTCAGCCTAGGAGTACGACAAGTTCTGACATTTCATTCAAAGGGGGAAATAAATCAGCATCTCTCTCAAAATAGCATCCATCCCCTATTGTTTCAGTACTGGACTGTGCCCTCTAGATAGTGGCCAGCCTCTTGAACATTTGGATTCTGGTGGGAGTCGCTGGTGGCCTTCTTATATCCTCCCCACATCTGCTTTGGACACTTGACTGCCTGCCACGCTGGGAGAGAGTGACAAGAACAAGCAGCATGTAAGGGAGGCTACAGTAGCAGGAACTACAGAGATCAGACAAAGCCTTCTATGGGTCAGGCACCATTTTAATTGGAAAACACTCAGATAATCACACAAATGTGCAACATTGGGGGCTGGAGTTCTCATCTTTAAAATGAAAGTAAGTCTTGATATGCCTCCTCCAAGATCCCTTTAGCTGTGACCCAAAGTGACTCACTGTACCTCCAGGATAAGTTCCCTGAGAGCAGGGAGTGAAATCTTCCTCACGGGGCACCCCCAACACCCAGCTCTGCACCCAGCACAGGTATAGGCAAAGCCCAGAATCATGGTGTGTGGGACAAAGAGCATCCTTACATAACGTGCACCACACCTGGATACTTGTCCTCTGGAGAACATTTATAGGCAATTTCAGGAAAAGAATGTAAACAAACCAGTGAAATGGAGCTGATTCGATAAGAGAGAAACCAGAGGACTCAAGGCTTTTCAATCTTGAGAACAATTAAGGTAAAGCATGGTGAAGTGAAAGCTATGAGAGATAATACTCTGACAGGAGGCAAGTTGACCTGGGAGCCCTGGCCCTGTTATGCATGGCAAAAAGCAAGTGGAGGAAGAAGAGCAGCCTTGTAACAATTCAGTGTGCTGTTTCATAATTTATAGTTGGATGAATGCAGGAAAGGCATTCTTCTTACTCCACGGGCACTTCCATTAGAAGACGGCAGGCACATTTCAGAGTAAAACTTCTCAAACTGTAATATGCATGCAGATCACCTGGGGACCTTATTAAAGTCAGTGTGTCTGAGATGGAGCCTGATTTCTGCATTTCTGACAAGCTCCTAGTGATGCCAATGGTGCTGGTCAAGGGCCACACTGTAAGAAGCAAGGCCCAAGAGCTGTGGTTTTCAAACTCGGCTGCACATTGGAATCTCTTGGGGGAGTTTTACACCTCCAGAGATTGATTGAACTGGTAAGACCAGGCATCAGAATGTTTTTAAAGCTTCCCAGGTGATACTATTACACAGAAAAGTTTGGTTCCTGATAAGGAGGCTTCTATTTCTCTCTCTCTATAACAAGATAAAAGTGCTTCCTTTTAGTGAATTAAAAAGCAGTGTCTTGAGGGCCCAAAAAGTAAGTAATCTATTCTCTTAGCAAGGAAATCAAGTTAATAATAACCAAATTTCCACTTAACAAAGACCCTAAACTGGTGTAGCTTTAACATCAGTTGAATTCTAGTCATTGATGTAGGTCTACAACGGTTTCTTTTGGTCTCTTGAAGCCTTCCCTAGAGTATAATAAATGTTTAAACACTCATTCTGCTGACACCAGGCTTAGGTTATCATCACTGCTAGCTTTGTGTGGAAGGCCTTTCCACCCGAGTGCCCTGGCTGCTGCCCTGATCCAGGGAAACAACCTCCTCCTTAGGCTTTGCCCTGAAACTAGAAAGACACAGAAAGGATGCTTCTAAATCACCACTGTGTTTAATGTAATTCCCAGAAAAACCCAACATACTATATATTGTAAATACAATAACAGGAAAATACAAATCAAACTGAAACTACATATAGATTATTGTGGATTATTTACTTTCTTTTCTGTCAGAGAAAATAATAAAGAGTGTAAGTATGTAGACACAATAACTTCTCTTCCATATTTTTCTGGGGAGACATTACAAGCATACAGAGCAATTATTTTCTTCTATACATATTGCAATTAGTTAATATATAAACTATATTAGATATATAGACTATATAGACTATATTAGTTAATATATAGACTATATCTGTTAATAAGCAGATAAAACCCTATAACAAATGACATACCTCCGCCTTGTAAGTAGACAATACATGTTATCTTGGGGAAAGACTAGAGCCTCTCTAGCCCCATGACCCTCACAGCAGGTCCCTTGGCTTACCAGTGTAGTTTGCGGAATAGTTGTTTGGATCTAAAAACTTCTTAACCAGCTCACAATTAGATAAGATATGATTTGTCGTGATAACGTTGAGATAGTTCTGAAGACCTTTCTGCCTCTCAGCTATGAATTCACGGTCCATGTTACCAATCAGTTTCTTGGGAGGAAGAGGTAGACTTAAACCTGCAATCTTGAATTAAAAAGAAAAAAAAAAAGATAGTATACTCATGCCATCTCCAAATAAGATAAATCAGAATCCTGAATCATCATATTTCACTCAATCTAACACCATGGATTTTAAGATGCATGCTAATTTCAGTGATACTATAAAAATGTGACAAAACTGCACATAGAATTGACACATACTGTCTTAAATATGACAACTTTAAAACTCAAAGTTCGATGTGTTTTTATACAAATTATACACAAATACAATTTTGAGAGTCAAAAGTTCATTATTATTATTATTATTACTACTACTATTATTTGAAGTCCCACGACACGCCTCCACTACTACCCCTGCCATCAGGTCACATATCCATTCCCCACACCTACAGACAGCTACTTTCAATTCTTTCCTGATCTTTGGCAATGGCAAAAGTTCATATTGTTACACTTGACTTTTCACTTTTTGGGCATTATTTATAAATCTCTCATTATGGAAGATGAGGATTAAGTTCTCTTTCACAGTCCTGACTTCATCCCATCTGTCCTTCCAATATAGTTATAGGACATTAGGTAAATGACAGTCACAACTGAGCCAAAGATCCACACTCACTTTTCCATTAACTGGTAGTCTATATATTTTAGTTTTATATTCAAATTCTTCATATAAACCTCAGGTAGATATTCAGGTAGATATATTCAGGTAGATATATCACTTTGATATTTTTCTGGCGTATCTTACAGAACCCACCAAACTGCTCCAAGCAGGTGTCCCTCCACCTTCGACAAAGGTAGCATCCTGGAACCTCCCTTCATCATCATGCCAGGGATGCATTTGCCTTTCTCCCACTGAACCCCATTTCCATACCCATCCCATCCTTTTTCTTAGACTATCCCCTTATTTTGACGGCCCCTTATTTTGTCCGTTTCCTAAAAAGGGGGGGCAAGGAAAAATATCTTTATTCTACCTCACAATTCCTTGGCAGCATGTATTGATATGGAATTCTAAGTTGGAAATTTTTTTTCTTCAGAATTTTTAAGAACTACTTTATTATGGTCTAGTTTCCAGCATTGTTATTAAAGGATCACACAGTAGACTCTTGATTGTTTTTTTCTTCTCTGGTGGTTTTTAGGATCATCTCTTTGACTTTAGCTGATGAATTTCATGTGTGTCTATTTTCATCCTCTGTGCTGAGTACTCAGCCATTTCAATTTAAAACCTAATATCTTTAGGTTATTTGATATTTTCTTGTATTAGGTCATTATTTCTTCCCCTCCATGCCCTTTTTTTTTCTGGAACTCCTATTTTCCAATGTTGGAACCAGTGTTCCAACTTCTGAACCAGTCTTCTATTTTTATCTCTTTTCTCTTATTTTCTACATAGGTTAAACACTTTCTAAAAAAAAATCTCAAGTATTTCTTTTCTCTTTCAATCCTTTAAAACAGTTTTCATTTCTACTATAGCTCTTTAATTTCGAAGTACTCTTTTCTTTTGTGTTTCCTTGACAGCATCCCAAATGTAATGCAATTTCTTATCTTTCTGAAATTAGTTTTTCAGAAGTGCATTTGTTCTGCTTCCTGAAGCCTCTTTCTTCTTTTTTCCCCATTTTTTGGGGTCTTTATCTTTCATGCTAAAAGTGTTCCTTAGAATCTGGTGGTCCTGGGTTATCTTCTCCTATTTAAGAGGGAAGCACCAAAACCGGACTAGAAGCTCTGGGTAAGTGGCTTCAGTTTATCTACAGTGGACTTTTAGTAGCACCTGATCTTAACTATTTCATTTGAACTACCTGTGACCTCAATGTCTCTAGCTCCTTCCTCTTAGGCTGGACAGATTCACAAAAAAATAAATAAATAAAAATCTTCTGTCTCCTCTCTGGAGGTCTAGGTCTGACTGCCAGTATTTTGGAAGCTGAGAGGAAATAGGCTTGGGGAGGACAGGTGGGGTGAGGTGAAGCAGAGCTCACATTTATTGTGTAAATATTTTCAGCATTTCCTGCATTCCCCAATCCAAAGTCATTTTACCCTTTCCAGAGAATAAATACACAGTTTTCTGCTGAAGAGAGAATGGCTGGCATAAATACTCAGACTGGGGCGATATGGGGACCTGATTGCCTCTTAAACAACTTTCAACTTCTTTTATTTTGACCTTGCCCATACTGGAGGCCTTGTTCTGTCAATTACTAAAGCCTTGTAGGTTTTGTGGTATAAATTAGGACCGGTGGGGTTATCCCCCACACTAGCCCATCTAAGAATTCTGCCTTCCCTTATCTGCTTAATCAGTTAGGTCTCATCCACAGGATTTTCACCTTCTGATGTTTTCTTGTAGTTTTCTCCTTTCTATTTTTTTTGTCCTTGATAGAGAGTACGCATGTGTGTGTTTATAAGATCAACTTACTGTTTTTTTAGAGTGGCTTCAGGAGTAAGGGAAAACAAATACAGATGCTCAACCTACTATCATGTTCCAGACCATTAAAAACAGTCTATTTTTTAAAACACACAAAAAAACATATCAGGTTAGCATCCTAATTTAATGCACAAGATCACACTCATATAGCTGTGCTACTCTACACTTGTCCTTAGATTAGAATCGTCGAAGTGGCATTAGAACACTGTAGGGTAAAGAAAAAATGTCAGGCTTTTCTGCCCTCCCGCCATCAGGATAGATGATAGATCCTTGCGGTCCTGAATGCATGCCTGATGGTGGACACCTGGAATAGGGTATGGGCATAGGTAGATGGGATTCACCTGGGCTAAGAATGGGCTTTGAAGGGCGGCGTCACGGGGACGCCAGCAGAAGCCAAGAAGCAGAGAACAAACAGAAGCTGAGAGAGAAGCAAAGAAGGCCGGAGAGCCCAGATAAGAGTGAAGACTTGCTGGGGGCTGGGAGGCCTGCCAGCACCATTGCCTGCTGTGTACCTGGTAAATCCCAATAAAAGCCTGCAAAAAGCCACTGAGGACTCTGACTCCTCCTTTACCCGGTCTGCTGGATCTGAAAACCTGCACTGTGTCCAGTCCTGCCTCTATAGAGATAAATGTATTTTGTACATGGTATTATTAATATAATACTACATATCTGTCATTTTTTATGAGAATTAATATTTCTTGTTCTCTTTTTTAGAATATAGCAGGCTTGTACTTTCCACCATACTCTGACTCCTCCTTTACCCAGTCTGCTGTGTCCAGTCCTGCCCCTACAAACACTTAGAACAGTCCAAGTGTATTGATCAAGAGGAAGGTCTAATGGGAAGGGCATCTTGAATTCAGACAAGGATGTAATCTAAACCTAACTTAGTCTGTCCCAGTCTGTATTTTTCAAACAATAACAAAGACCTTGAACTCGATACGAAACAAGAAGAAAAGATGAGCTGACAATTCTAAACTGCCTATTTCTCCAACATAATTATAAAAATATGTTACAGCATAAGTAGAATGAATTTTCCACTGTGGCATAATTCACTGCCAGATAAGACACTTCAATTTCAGGTCGTTTTCCTCATTTATACAATTAGGTATTACCTAAGAACAGTTTCTTTATTAGCTAAAAAAAAAACCACACTTATAAAGAAAGTTCATCACTTAGTAGTACACATTAAAATCAATCACTTTCTTATTATTTTGTTGTTGTTTAGGAGTATTGAGTAATATAGGGTTACTGGGTTATCAAAAGGAAAATTATTACAGAAAACAGCTGATTTATTTCTCTTAAAAACTCTGCAACTCTGATTGTTGCAGAATATAATCTCGTGTGTGTGTGTGAGAGAGAGAGAGAGAGAGGAAGTGAGGAGGGGAGAGAGAGTCCAGGGTTATGGTTATATGTGCAAAAACAAGTCTTGAAAATAGCTTACCTCTGGGAGTGGGAAGTGCCCACATTCTATACTATGCAATGTCCACATTGCTCATTACTACTTTTTTTTTCTATTAAAAAGAACTCCTTTGCTTATCCAACTCATCACATACACAGAAAGGATTAAAAAAACTTATCATTGACCAATAACTACAGATTTGCCTGTACAATCTACACAACAGCTGACCCAGCTGAACCCATGTCACTCAGGAAGGAGATCACATCTGACACCCACAGGGCTATTTTTCATTCATGGCGGGGATGTGGAAATGAATTTGAAAAAGTATTTGTTTTGAGCTTGTGGTCTACAAGTTTCAACCAATCTATTTTCTCATGCTTCATTTCACTTTAGGAAAATGTACTGATCTGCCCCAAACTTTCATCAGTTCTTGCAACTCATCAGGTAAAACAGAGTTCTTTGCCAACAACTGTCCTTGCTGTTGTCCATCTGCTAGACAGATGGAGGTGCTTTCTTACCCTGGTTTAAGATCTCTTTAAAAATATTGCTAAAAGTAATAAAACTATACAGTATATGTATTTTTAAATTTTGCTTAAAGAAAAATATAGATTAGCATTCAAGAGGTATTTACTTTCCTTCAGCTTTCACCTAGAATTTTTTTTAAATGCTGACCGATCACAGAATAAAAAACTTAGAACTCCCATGACTAGATGGGAGGGAAAGAGAATATCAGCATATAATGATAAAGTCAATAGGCCAGGGATTCCCTAGACACTCCTACACTGATGGCTTTAAGCCATGGCACCTCGTCATCCCATTTTCAGTAACCTTCCTCTTCAGTGTGCTCTATAGATGCCCTTCTTGAATTCCTTGTAGAGGGAAAGAGAACAAGAAAGCCAGCAGAGACTTCCCAAAGGTTTCCATTCGGAACACCTGCAGAATGACAGAGCAAAGGAAGAACTGCCAAAAGGGTGTCTAGAGCCCAACACCAAAGCTATGTTAACCTAGTAGAAGTTTCTACATTAATTACACGACAAGTCATTAACAGTTTCAAGAAAACTAGTTTTCGTTTGATGGAGGAAAAACCTTCAAATTCTGAATCTGTTTATCTCTCACTTTCATTAGATCTTAATGATCTGCAAATTACATCCAGCCATATTCCAGTGAGTATTCATTCCAGGGAATTCAAATCTCTCCATAGACTCTTAACTTTCTTCCAATTTCCCCCCAGTGTACACTGAAGTCTCTCCTATATCAACAATGGGCAGTAAAATCCAAATAACAAAATATTTGTCCTATAACAGAGTTGAAAGCCATCTGTTCAACCCCTTTGTTTCACGTGAGGAAAGTGAGGACCAAGAGAGGAAATAACTAACCCAAATTCTCAATGCTGATAAGGGGCTGAGGTGATTTTTTTTTTCCCAAGTCTGAGGACTCTCTACCCAGTTCCCATCACTTCAACACCTAATTCTTTCTTTTTCTTCATTGTATGCTGTCTCCCTAGAGGGTTACTAAGTTGATGCTGCCTTTAAAGTAAAGGGGAGATTTTTCTTCATTGTTGCCACAAAATATACTCACTATAAAAAGTTGGAAAGTGCAGGTTTTTTTCCCCTATATTTGTGCTTATTTGTAGAGAACTTGGAAAGTACTTAACAGTTTATAGTACCAGAAACAAAACATAACCTGTAATCCCACTACCTGAGGATCACCATTGTTAACATTTTGGCACATTTCCTTTCAGCCTTTTCCCTTAAACATGTCATGTAATTATACTGTACTGTGTGTATAATGTTACATTCTACTTTATTTTTTCACTTAGGCATTTTTCTGCTAGGCAATTCTGCATGTGTGTATTGTATTTCTCTTCCTTCAGCAAGAACTCATTTATCTGCTAGAAGGGTAATCAGACACTGAAAATCATGGACACAGTTTTATTTTGTGGTTTTGGATTTTTTTTTGGTATGTTTTGTGGAGGTTGTTTTGAAATTATTTTGTTGCCAAAAAGCTGTATATAGTTTCTTCTGTTTGTTTACTTGGATCCAGAAAAACCTCCCACTGAAATGATGTCTGGCCCAATCCTGCTCAACACAAGCCAATATCAATACACGTGGATATTTGCATTTGAAATAAGATGCTCATTGAAAGCGCCCACTTTAAAAGAGAAAATTACACTGAAACAAAAATAAAATTCCAGTATACTTACATGGCCATAATTGAATAGCCACAGAGATTCAATCTTATATATCCAAAGCAAGAACAAATAGATAAAACCCTCTCTTCTAACCCCCATTCTTGGGGAGTGGCAACTTCAATTTCAGAAATATTTCTCCCACAATTCTTACTCAGTCCTGGCTGAACATTTGTATAAAGACCACGCCCCCGTCTTTAAGTGGACAAGGATCACTTGTGGATAAAAGTAAAAGCACATAGTAGGCCAAACGTTAACTCCCCAATGCTCACACCACTCTGGAAATACCACATGGAAATGTCTGGAGGGACTTATGGAGAAAATCTGCTGGAATAAAATGTACAATAGAGCTTTATCTACAGTGTCACCACAACTTTTGTTTCAGTGGAAAGAATATAGTATTAAAATCCGTAAGTGAAACCAATTAAAATTCATCTATGAGGAGAATTCAATCTCTGCCAATGTTCTATCTAGAGATTTAAATTGGTCATACTATAATTAAAATTTAAAAAGACAACATATGTCAAATGCATAACAATATGGCAATTACATAAAGGTCTACAGAGATTTGGGTCAATTCTATCAGAAGGCACTCATGCTTTCAGCAGTGTTGTAAATAATGTTAAAGTTTGGATTCTACAAAAGCTATTTTCCAAAGTATAATCAATAAAACGTGGCCTTTTGAAGGAAAGGGAGCATGATGCTCCTTCCCAGACAGCAGTTTTCCTGACCTTTATGGACAGGATCAGAGGCTACCTAGAATAAGTGATGGAGGCTGGCCCACGGAAGGAGGGAGCAGTTCTTCCTCTCACAGCGAGCCAGTCATAAGCCAAGTGTTCTGACAGGTTTAAGAGGCTTTCTACAATCAAATCAAAGATATGATATAAGCCCAATGGTGTTCAGTAATTCAAAGCACTTGAAGACCAATTTGCCAAGTAAAAACATGGGTGTTGTTGCCAGTACTTTCTATGGTGCTAAAGCCCTTTTGGGATTTTATTAGCAATCATTATCAGCACTGGCTATGTTCCCAGACAAAGACTTTACAAATCAGACCTCTTTCCATTATGGCCACCATGTTAGGAATGTTAAAACCAAATGGATTTAGAAATAGCATTTAAGAAAAAAAGTTATACTGAAAAAGTCTCTAGTTACTGCTGAATGTTGACCTGGCATGCTAACTGCAGCCCAGTTTAGTGGACAGTCCCAACTTATCTAAGTGAACAACTCTAGCAATCCACTTAATCATTCCTAATCTGCAAAAAGAAGACAGTAGACAGCACCCCACAATTGTGCTAAGGACTCCATCTGTGCAAAGGTACTAAATTGCAAGGTGTTATTAATTATAAATCACATTAGTTCCCAGAAATTTATTTTTATAGCCACATGTCATCTGTTTAAATATGAGTTGATCTTCTTTGCCAAGGAAATTTGCTATTTTTTGTTCTTGATATTGCCATTTCTAAGCAGTTTCTAAAACACCCCAAGAAATGAATGTGTGCCATCAGTGTTTTAAAATATTTACCTGCAAGCTGTTGTTCAGCAAATCAAAATCACTGTATCTTCTAACAATCTGTAAGAAACAAGACAATGTTTTGATTCAGCAAGATCATCTCTTTTCAGTTCTTTATTTAATATTTATTGGCATTCTAGAATAGAGCTGCATTAAAGGTGGTAGAGTTTATATCTGGTGCTTATCTTGCTTAACTTGTCAGGCCTAGAAAACATACCTAGCAGTGCCCCAGTGCTGGTTGGGCTGGAGGGAACTGGTTAATGTCAGCCAAACTCACAGGATGTCAACAGGCAAGAGGAATCATGATGTGTTTGCTTTCAGGGTGAAGAGTCCTTTAAATGTCTTTCTGATTTTTTCCCAATTTTATTGAGATTTAATTGATACATAGCACCATATAGTTTTAAAGTGGACAGCATAATCATCTGACTTACATATATTGTGAAATGATTACCACAGTAAGTTGGTTTAACCAAATGTATTTCTCCTTAACATGGTACCAGGAAAGAGGAATTAATAATTTACCAAAAAAAGGAAGTTTTACTGAACATGAAATCAAAGCAAAAAAAAAAAGGATGGGGGCTTATTTCTCCTTATCCTGGAGAAAACGTTCCCCAGTTGAGACCCCACCACTCTAGAGACTGCACTAAACCCGCAGCCAGGCTGGCCACACCTCTTTCTGATACCCAGTGCTTCCCCTCTTGGCAGGCAGTCCACCTCCCATTGTCTATACTTTCCTCCTCATTTACATTGGTGCCACAGATTAGGTCGCAGTCAAATTCTCTGGCTCTTCAGGATCTGGTCAACGAAATTATTTAGCTTTGACTTCAACCTTTATTGATGATTCTCAAATGTTAGTGTGCAAAAGATCACCTAGGATCCTACCCACAGAAAATCTAATCCATTGGGTCAAGGGTAAGGCCCAAGAGTCTATATTTTTTGGTAAGGATCCCCAGGGATTCTAAACCACTGGATCTAGAAAGCTGCAACAAAGGTTGACTTTTCTAGTAGTACCTTATTATTGGTCATTTATCAAATATACATCAAAAAGTTAAATACAAAGCCATTCCTGTTAAGTGCAAAGGAGTGAAACATAAGAGATAAACATAGAGAATATGTGAATTTCAGCTCTGGTCTGTCACTGATTTGAGTGTGATATTGGACCGTTACGTACTTCTTGAATATAAAATGGGGCAAACATTACCATATAGGACTGTTTTGCATTGTCTTTGATAAGAGGAGGAAAAAAAAAAACAAAGAAGATTAATAATAACATTATACCTCCTGTATACATGGGAGAGACCCCATAAAATTAATTGACCCATGAGGCTTCAGACACCATCTGAAATAACCTCGGCTAAGACATGATGTTAGGGGGCAAAGAAAATCGGTTATAGAAGGTTACCAGGGAAGTTACGGAAAACAAAGGTATGACTGATACATTTAGTTCTAAGTTCTCCATTGAAAGAGTTAAGATCAGGCCTTCCCAAACTAGTTAGGGAGACAGAGTTTTCCTTCACTCACGGAAATGTCTTTTACAAAGAAGTAACCCGCACATAGCCTTCACTGCTTCTCCTATGGAAATAGACTTTTTGCTAAAAAGATACATTTTGGGGTGGCACATTTTTGCTCTCCTATATCCTCCCTTTGGGACTTCCATAATTCAGAAACTGAGCTTGAATATGTCATAGAACCAGTTTCTCAATCCTGAGAATAGATCAGTCCAATCAAACAGTTGTACACATGGACAGTTATTAAAGGGTTAAGTGAATTAATGTGCTTGAACCAGTGCCTCATACATGTTGAAATAGATGTTAAATATTATAAGTATTTAAACAAAAAAACAATGTGAGGGCCTCCCTGGTGGCACAAGGTTAATTAAGTACCGCACTATGAAGCAATCCGCAGCCTCTGCAGCATGAGTTCGATCCCCGGCTGGCCAGGGAGCTACCCACATGGCACAGCAGACCCCTCCTGACTCATCCGCTGCTCCCCTCAGCAGTGTACTTCGGTCAATCTGTCTGTTCTGTTCCCCATTCTGACTCTGGTGAATTCTCTCAACCCCCGCCCCCTGCATCTCTGGCCTGTACCCCAGCTCTTGTATGCATAAATAAATAAATCTTTAAAAAAAAAAAAAAAACAATGTGAGATTTCAGACAAAGAAATGAACAAGTGTGGATCACTGTGGTCCAAGACTGCTTAGGGTAAGAGGTCAGGTTCATGCTAGGCTGTGGGTAAGATTTTCAGAAGATGGGAGGAGAGGGGGATACTTCAATTACTAAAATAGGAAAGAAACGGCCCCTATTCATACTTCAGCCACCCTTTGCCATCAACCAGGGTGAGAAGGACCTAGAGCTGTGTAGTTTTGTCTCTCTGAGATCACCACTGAGCAAAGGAGAGCAAGGAGCAGTGAGAAGACCCGCACCTAGTCAATGAGGGAGCTCAACGGATCACTAGAAGTTGCTCATAGGTGGACTTTGGAGTCCATGAATATAGTGTCCCAGACTACACCATGTCCAAGACACTGTCTCACCTTTCTACTCTAACCCCCATATCCAAACCAAAGTCTCAAGGGAAAAAGTTTGAATTTTGAGCAATAAAATAAGTGATTTGTATATCCTACCTACCTTCATTAAGCTAAAGAACTAATTCTGAGATACCTTCATGGTAACAGCATATACAAATTTAACCAAACAACTGGGGATACGTAAAGCTTTTTATAATACCTGTCTCAAAGCTAAAGATTTATATCTGAGAGAATTCAGATTTAGATTATGCATGTTCTGGTTTTTCCAATTTTTTAGATGCCCCAAGTCAGAATTTTATTTTAACATTTTTCACATTTTTCTAACGACAAAAAAATCCTTACCTGCCAGCTGTTTTCTACAGAAATTCCTCTTTGCACTCGAATGATATATTCCTAAAAAAAAAAAAGAAAGAAAACAGCCTCAATTATGAAATCCCCAAATGAGAGAATCAAAATAAGTGAAAATACCAGATCAAGTAGAGACAGAGAAGGAAATTTTGAGGAACGCTGATGAAAAGGTAATCTATCAAGAAACACAAAGCAAACTTGGGGCCTCCCTGGTGGCGCAAGGGGTTAAGCACCGCACTATGAAGCAATCCGCAGCCTCTGCAGCACGAGTTCGATCCCCAGCCAGCCAGGGAATGACCCACATGGTGGCGTAGACCTCTCTTGTCTTGCCCACTGCTCCCCTCAGCAGTATATTTCAATCAGTCTGCCTGTTCTGTTCTCTGCTCCATCTCTGGTGAATCCTCTCACCCGTCGCATCTCTGGCCTGTACCCCAGCTCTTGCATGCATAAATAAATAAATCTTTAAAAAAAAAAAAAAAAGGAAACACATAGCAAACTTAAATGTATATCCACCAAACAGCTGAGCTCCAAAATATGTGAAGCAAAAACTGGTGGAACTGAAAGAAGAAATGGACAGATCCACAATTATAGTTGGAAACTTTAACTGCAATTAAAGACTCTCAGCAATTGATAGAAACAGAAAACCAGAAAGGATATAGAATAACATGACAACATCAACCAACATATTCAATTATCATTGAGAGACCACTCTATACAATAACAGCAGAATATACATTCTTCTGAAGAGGATATACAGACAGCAAATAAGCATGTGAAAAAGAAGTTGAACGTTCCTATGCTTCAAGAAAATACAAATTAAGATCATAATGAGATATCACTACACACCTATGAGGATGGCTGAAACAAAAAAATAATAACACCAAGTCCTGGCTAGGATACAGAGAAACTAAATCACTTATATGTTGCCAATGGAAATGGAAATAGTACAACACTCTAGAACAACATTTGGCAGTTTCTCAAAAAATATAAATATCTAACTATTATTCAATCTAGCAATTACACTGGATTCATTTATCTCGCGAAATGAAAACTTATGTTCACATAAAAACTTGCACATTAATGTTCTTAGCAATTTAATGAATAATAGTTCAAAAATATAAATAAACCAAATGCCCTTCAAAAAGTGAATGGTTAAATAAAGAATGTCAAATACATGTCATGGAATACAACTCAGCAACAAAAAGGAATAAACTACTGATACATACAACACTTGGATGACTCTTCATAGAATTAGGGTGAATGAAAGAATCTCAAAAGAATACATATTGTGGGCCTCCCTGGCGGCACAGGTGTTAAGTCTCAGCGCTATCACTACTATAGCCTAAGTTTGATCCCCAATCAGGGAGGTGAACCACATATGGCCCAGCAGACCCCTCCTATCTCGCCCACTGCTCCCATTAGCAGTGTATTTCACGAAATCCACCTGTTCTCTTCCCTATTCTGTCTCTGGTGAATCCTCTCACCCCCTGCACTTCTGGCCTACTCCCCAGTTCTTCTACTAAATAAAAATTAAAAAAAATACATATTGTATAATTCCAATATATTGTATAATACCACTTTCGTGCAATGACAAAAGTGTAATATGAAGAATAGATTAGTGGTTGTCAAGAGTTGAGGATGCAGTAGTAGGGTAGGTGTGAGAAAGAGATAGATGTGATTATAGAAGGGCTAAGAGAAGTGCTAGAGTTTGAATGTGTCTCTCCAAAATTCATCTGTCAAAATGTTAATCCTCAAAGATGATGGTATCAGGAGGTAGGATCTTTGGTAGGTACTTAAGTCATGAGAGTGAAGCCCTCATGAATGGGACTGTGCCTTATAAAGAGGCTCCATAGGGCTCCCTTGCCTCTCCTACCATGTGAGGATATTTTGAGATGGTGCCAGCTATGAACCAGTAAGAGGACCCTCACCAGAAGGCAACTGCACCCGCATCTTGATCTTGAACTTTCAGTGTGTTGTTTATAATCATCAAATTTATAGTATTTTATTATAGCTCAATCTGAATGGACTAAGACGAGGGATTGCTTGGATTGAAGGAAATATTCTATTGAATATATCTTGTCTGCATCAATGTTAATGCTTTGATCGTAAGACTGCACTATAGTTTTTTTATTAACATTTTATTTTATATAATTCTTACATCATTTTTCATTTTTGCACAATGTGTGCATTTTCATTTTGGTTATATTCCCCATACAATTGCACCCCCCCTTATTTTGACCCTAGTCCTTTCTCTCCCCATCCCTCGCCACCCCCCTCCCCGTAGTATGTCTCTGGTTTATAGTTGCTTGTTGATTTTGACTTTTACTTTGTATTAATTAGTCTTTTTCCTGGTCCCTTATTTAGGTTTTCTAAATTCCTGTTACGAGCGAGACCATCGGTATTTGTCTTTTTCTTTCTGGCTTATTTCGCTGAGCATGATCCCTTCTAGCTCCATCCATGTTGCTGCAAACTGCATGTGTTTATCTTTTTTGATTGCTGAGTAATATTCCATGGTGTATATCTACCACATCTACTTGATCCAGTCATCTATTTTTGGGCATTTGGGTTGTTTCCATAGCTTAACTATTGTAAATAGGACTGCACTATAGTTTTTCAAAATACTACTATTGGAAAAAATTGGGATCTCTCATATGCACAAATGCATGTGAATCTACAATTACCTCAAATAAAAAAATTAACCTCAGGAATCCAAAGTTAGATGGTAGTAGTAGTCAGAAGACAATGATCCATGACTTTCAGTGATCAAAGTTAACATTTTTAATGCATAGTCAGCTTAGAAAAGGCCACAATTCAGAAAATAAGTGAACACATGGAATAGATACACACTAATGACATTTCCCAAGAAACCAAATCCAGTGATCCCCAAACTTTCATTGTTAGACTGGTAACTGAGCTTTAAAATAGATCATGAAATCACCAGAAAGTAAAGAGAGAGTTTAGGTTGCAGGGGTGGGGGCAAGTGAGGGTGTTAAAATCCACATTCGGAGGCCTTGCTCCAGACACTGAGTCAGAATATCTAGGATAGAAAACCAAGAATTAGAAATTTTAATAGCCTCTTCAGGTAATTCTTACTAATAAGTAGGTAGAAAACACAGACCTAATCCAGCCTTATATCAGCTTATATGTCCTATATCCAGCTTAAATATATACAGGGAGTTATGACTAATACACAGATTGAATCTTATAATGTTAACAATTTTTCCTCAAATGCTCAGAATTATTTTAATATATTTGGATAGTATGATTTAGGCAATACTCAAAGTCAGTCACTACTCAACAAATTCTTTCTACTGAATTAACTATGATTTAAATAGGTTATTTATAAAATGAAGTCAAATGAGCATTGAACCTGGTAACTGAGCTTTAAAATAGATCTTATTACACCATCATTCATATCCATTCTGTTTATGTAGCAAAGGTTGATAAAGACCACATTGGTAAGAACTTCTGCCTCCTCTGGAACATGTTAAGGACAATATCTACTAAATTATAAGTGAATTAGTTATATATCTGGCAAGTTTAGCCAGTTTCCTGTGGGGTTGGAAAGTAAACATTTCAAAATGAATTTGTGGAGTGTGGCAAATCTGTTAAGCAATATGCTAATGCAATTATTTCTGAATATATACAATTTCTAAATAGATAATATGCTAAAAACATCTTGACAATCTTATATTTTGGGATCAGTCTTTAGCTTTGAAATGTTCTTCTTTTCCCAGGCTTGTCTTACTGGCAAAATTGAAATTAGCACATATAATTGAATAATTCCAAACAACTAAGTATAGACAAGTTTTTTTGGTGTCTAAAGCTGGGGGAAAATGTTCTCAAAAATCATTCCATGCATTTGTTGCTTCACTGTGATTTATCAGAAGAATGTTTATTATGAATTTTGAAAAATTCAATGTTGGGCACTCCGGGTAGGTTGGCTGATAAGTAAACATGTGCTGTTCTGCATTGTGAGTTTAAAGTTTGTACCTATGCCACTGGCATCTACTAGACAGAGGTCAGTTAGGTGTTCAACACCTACAGTGAAGAAGAAAGTCCCCACAACAAAGAACCCTTAGTCCCAAATGTCAATAGTGCTGAGGCTGGGAAACCCAGGCTTAAGTGGACCAAGTATGGGGGGTCATCCCAGTCCATGGGCAGGTGGGATACAGGGTGGAAGTGGTGGAATTATTTCCTCATCATCTGCCCTTGTATGTAACTGGTTCCCACGCCACTCCCAAACACCATTTGTACAGTGTGTGCACATCCACCTAAAATGGTGCAAGTGGTAGTCATATCACTACTATTTACTGTGTTTTTTTGTAAAGAGACACAGAGAGGCTCCATTGTAAATGCCAAGTCCCATGTGCCATGTGGCTACAGATATGGAAAGAGAAGGGGAAATAAGGTAGTTTTGCTCAGAAATATTCTTATTCCACTTCGATAGCTAGTCCCTAACCATAAACCATTTGAATTTTTAAAAATTTACTTGATATCACCATCCAGCCTGACCAAAAGGAATTTCCAGTGCTATAAACTGAAAAACATAGCACAGCTGTCTACTGCTTGCAACCAGGCTGTAGTTATTCAAGCAGAGAGAAGAGTGCCCTGGGGACCAGTAGAAAACCAACATTTCAAGTCAGGCCTCCACCTCCTGAGCTAAAGTCAGCAACTCAGAAATCTCCAGTGAATCATTTCCATCTTTACCACCCTCTCTGATGTGGAGTAGAACCTACAGTGAGTATAAAAGAGACAATAAACCACCAAGGCCCATTAAGCATGGAGGAAAATCTAAAGGCCCAGCAGTATGAGTCACATGGATCTATGCCCACCATCAAACCCTGCCATCTGCGGCCACTTCCCCAAAGGGCCTGCTTCCTGCTCCTCCTCAGGATACCAAACCCTTTATTTTGGTGGAGAATGGCTGCTTGGCAAGTCCTTGCATGTGGGGATTTTAGCAAGTCAGTGTGGTCTGGAGTTAAAGTTCTTCAAATTGGAAAGATCCCAGGACCACATGATTTCTGACTTAAGTGAGGGAAGAGAAGAGAATTAATGTCAAATGAGCACCAATATTGTGCCAAGCTTTGCTAAATCCCATTCTCAATATTTGTCATTCATTCCTCACAAGTTGCCTGGAACATAGGAGATCCCAGCTCCACTCAGCAAAACCGGGTGAGCTGTCCAAGGTTGCAACACTAGGAAGCAGCTGATTAGTCACTGATTCCTAAGAACTTCCAAACTGGCCAGGCACATCTGGCAACCCTCAGTTACCCAGGATTCCCTGAATCCCAGCTCTTTCTGCAGCCCTGAAAGATAGGGGTCCTAACTAGTCTGGAACTTAGGGGGCTCACCCTAATAATGTGGATCTATTGAGTCCTAACCTGAGGGTAGGAGCTGTCATCTCCGCAACTACTAATTAATGAGTTAAACCCAAGTAAGCATTCTCACTTGCATTTTCTGTTTCCTGTGTCTCCAAAAAGGTGTTTAAGATTTCACTACACTGTAGCTGATATTCAAAGATGCTGCAGATGATGAGATTTTAGGAAAACTTATTTTGAATCTGTCTGAACCTAAATTACTTTGGTTAGGCTACAACACAAATGACTTTGAAAGAAAAGTGTTAAAAGAAAGAAAGGTAAAATTCCAAACCAGTGTAACCTAAATAATTCTTCTCTCTTCCCCTTTGGCACAGTTACCAAATTTACTCTGAGACTAGGTACAGAAAGACACAGGCAGTTATTTGGAGATATTTTACCTGTCAGTGCTCCCACATTTCTATCTCTAAAGCACAAGACCTGACCCTGCTACATTCTAGAATCACCTAGAAGAACTTAAAATCAAACAAAGCTATCTATGCCTTGACCCTTCTTCCCAGAAAATCTGATTCAATTTGTCTGGACTGAGCACAAATATTAGTAGGTCTTAAAAATTTTCCCAGGTGATTCTTATGTACAACCAGGGGTGAGAGCCATGGTTCTAAAACCTCTTAAACAGGAAGCAACACCACACTACAAAAACATCCCTCTCACAAGAGAAAGGGAACAAATGAACCAAGCACCCACCAAACCTCAGTCTCCTCTCTCCCACCCCCACTCCTCCCTGCCCTTCTGTACGGGTTCAGCTCTTCCGCCTTCGTGGGTGTAGCATGTACCTGAGCCCTCTACAGATCCCCCACACTGGCTCTGTAGCAGTGGCTTCCACTGCAACACTCAACTCACACTATCAGCAAGTGGCCCTTTGAAGTGAGCAAGGAAGACCCTTGCCCTCAATTCAGACCTGAGGGATGATGAGTCTCTGGAAGGATAGATACCTTGACGGGAGAGGGGCAGGCTGGGAGAGGAAGGAGGCCAGGTCTGTTTGTTTCTAGCACTCACTGGCCACCCCACTGCTCTGGGTTCAATCCCCAAACCTGCTGGCACTTTCCCTCCATAAGAAGGCAAGCAAAGAATGCTGGGCGCAAGTGAACTCGCTGGGCCTCCACCACTAAGCTATTACCTACTCCAGATCCTTCCAGGGCCCCTGTGCTCTCCTCTTGCCTGACCAAAATTGTCCTGACCCTTCCTTCTATGCAAACCCTTCTCCACCCCGCCAGGCTCTTTGTCCCCAACAACTCCTACTTACTCACTTTGTTGTTCTACCTATCAAAACCTGGGCAGTTCACTTGCTATTTTGTCTATGTGTGGGGAAGAAGCCTCTCTCTAACGTGATTAAGTTCTTCAAAGCCTAGAATCAATCACATTTTTTTTGCATTCCAAATAGCACAAGGTCAGGTCAATAAGAGAAGCACAGCAAATACTCATTGATGGCACACTAATTATTTAGCCTCTGAGCGGAAGCCCATATGCTGCTCATTTTCATGGGTCCCTACACCCAACTAGCACTCCAGAAACTCAGGCAATCTCCCAGCCTACAGACTTACCATCCCCTTATACAGTCAATACTCAGGTCATGGTACTGCACAGCACAACAGCCGCAGCCCCCCGGGCAGCAGGCAGCATCACCCTGAAGGGCAGCTTGGTTTCTGAGGACATTCTCATAGCTGCAGGACTTCTACTCAGTTCACTGGCCGCCAGCCCGATGGCTTACAATCCTCACTATTTCACATAGAATTAAGGCTTACTCCTTGCTCTGCTAAATATTCATTATTTATCATTATTTCATCCACAGGCTTCCAGTGCTGGAATGCACCTGCTTTATTTTCATTGCTGTGCAATCCAACAACGTGCAAAATCTACCCCAAACAAATTAAAATATTAAGATTTTTTTAAAGGCTCCTGAAGAATCATCACAAGCTTAACCGAAATTTTCGCAGGCGAGGGAAGCCAAGTGTATCTCCTTTTCAACCAAGACAAATAACTTCACTTTCAGTCTAACTGACTGCTTAAAGTTCATGCAAAACAAATTCTCCAGTTTCTAGTCCATGTTCACAGAAGGGACAAGGAACATATCACAAACATGCTTTGATTCCCACAGTGAGCCGCATTGGCTGGTATCACACAGGCCTCTCTGCCTTCTCTGGAGCTTTTGAAGTCCACACTCTGCAGGGAGCTCTGCAGCCCTGCCTGGGAGCTGTCTCCACAACAACTTCAAAGACAGCCATGTTCCGGCTAGCAGCAGTACAGCAAAGCAGCACTCAAAAAACCTTTTGACTTCAGACAGACTCCAGAATGGATACAGCATTTTGGAACAACAGTTCCTGAAGCATTTTATAGTACAAAGACCCTTAAGTGACACGGAAGCAAATTACATGTTAGCAAAGCAAAGGGAAAAAAAAAACCTTGAAAATCTGAGGCTCAAGTAGTAAGGAAAAATGAAATACAAGCTTCACTTGTTCAATAAGCCTCACAATGTGGGGGTAGACACCCTAAAAGCATAAAAACAGACACAAAGAATATGATTGGAGAGAACTACATCACCACGTGTTTAACTGGCTAGAAAAGATGATTAAACACACAAACTCTAATCTGGTTGGAAATATTTTTATGTGGGCGTTGGTAGCTAAGGCGGCCAACTCCTCATCCCTCATACCCTAGGCTGGTACCAACCTAAGTCCCTGAGCACTGCAATGCTCTTCCCCTCTGGCTACTTCCCCAGGGGCAAGGGCCCCAAAGAGAGGCCACTCAGAGTTCCCCTGGAACCTGAAGGAGTTGCAGGTCACTGTGTAATGATCAGCACTGTGTCACCCCTCCCCCATGCCACAACCACAAGTGGGAAAAGGCAGGGGCTTTATTTCACAGATAGACAGAGTCCAAGCCCAGTCATCACGGATTGGTTTTGTGACCTAACTTCTCTGAGCGTCTAAGCCTCAGTTTATTCAGTCCATGTTCATACCTTTCCAACAGAATTGTGGGGAGTAGTAGATGAGATCACAGATTTAGAGCATCCAGCTTTGTAACTGTTAGTTTTCATCTCTGCTAAGAAAAATGGCAAACACAGGTATCTGCTGGTGAATCTGTCTTGACTTTAGTCATCAAGCAAAGGAGACAGAGGCAGTATTATTAATCGCACCAAAGACAAATAAAAAGCAAACATTCTCTTTGAACACAAGAAGCAAGTGTATCAGTCTCAGATTTTTATCAGGGAGTACATCATTACACCAGTCTCTACTGTTCTAGCTCCTGTGCCCACTTTTTTAATATTTTTTACATCATTTTTCATTTTTGTACAATGCATGCATTTTCATCTTGGTTATATTCCCCATACAATTCCCACCCCACCCCCCCTTATTTCAACCCTAATCACTCCTCCCTTCCCCCACCATGCCCACTTTTAAATGTGCCAAATTTAAGTCTCCTCCCAAAGCAACCAACAACCTAAATATCAACAATAAGGGAGTGGATAAGTTATTTATAGTTTATCCATACAGTGGAAGAATGCAAGCCTTTAAAAGGATGAATTAAAAGAATTTTTTACTACATGGGAAAAGGCATTTGCTATAATGTTAAATATTTAAAAAAAAGATAAGATAATCTGCGAGACAATGGATTATGGGTGCCTTGGTGGTGGGTGTGGTGTGATAACATACATCTGAAGAGTGTGATCCTATACCTCTAAGTCATATAGTGCAGTAAACCACTGTTACCTCAATAAAAAAAAAATCATTGATAAGAAGAAGGAACTCACCAACACTAGCAGGTGCTGTCTCTGAAAGTGAAATTATGGGTGACTTTAATTCTTGGCTTTTCCCCTCTACATTTTTCAGGCTATACTCAATGAGTATATATTACTTTTATAATCAGGAAAACAACTACTTTACATTTCTTGGTTTGCTACACATGTAATTTAAAATGTATAACTTTTTTTAAGCTCTATATTTAAATTTCCATATAGTAAAACTCATTCTCTAAGGGAATAAAGAGTTCTGACACTGCAATTGAAATCAAAATCAGTTCATCACCCCAAATCACTCCCAAATAGCCCTTGTGCTGTCTATTATACTCCATCAACCCCACCCCAATCATGGGTAGCACCCATCTGTACTCCATTCCTATCCTGTCTTTCCCAGAATGTCATGTAAGTAGAATCACACAGCATTCAGTTCTCTGTATCTGACTTTCACTTAGCAAATTGCCTCTGAGATGTAAACATACTGTTGCATGAATCAGTAGTTCAATCCTTTTTGTAACACATGCTGCTTGAAAATAAGGAATTCTGAGTGTAAAGATAAGGAGAGAGATCTGAGTTTGGATAAAAGCACAGTATGCCATTATTTTTTTTCCTCTGGAAAAGGAACTTCTGGCCATTTTATGACCATCAGGACTTTTACTGTCTGGGTGGACTGGGGAAGCAGAAGATGAACGTCAAATAAATGAACTCATCTACTTGTATCAAGGCTAGTCAAACATTTGGTAGAAAGAAGACTGAAGCAATGGGTTGAAATCAAGCTAGCTTGGAAGTCCATACTGGTTTTAACAATTTACAGTAGAACTAGTCACCATCACTAAGGATAATGAAGGGTTGACTACACATATATTTTTTCTATCTTGCTTAAAAATGTCGTTGTATTCTCTGAGACAATAGCTCCAATTCACACCAACCACATAAAGACTATATATGTCATGCTCTCATAGATGTCCTTTAGAGCTGAAGGTAATATCTACTATGTTCATGGAGCACTACCTGTATGCCTTCTGTCCCTCAGCTCATTCCACCACCCAGCAATACTTGGAGGCAAGCATCACTACCTCTCTTTTATGAGAAACCCCAGGTTCAGAGAGGTAAATGCCTTAAACAGGGGTGCTCGGCTGTAAGTGATGAGAATGCACTCAACCCCAGGTCTGCCCGACCCAGTGGCGTAGCAGTCCCTACCTTCCATGGTTTTAGGCAAAATACTTTCAATCATAAACGCTCTCATTCTGATGAACAGAGGTCAGCTGAACAGGCAGAACCAGTTCATCCAGTCAGGAAAGAGCTGGAAGAGTGAAGAGCAGAGTACAGACAAGAATCCAGACCTGGGAAATGAGTTAATGTAGCTGCAGAACTCTCAGAACACCGCCTGCCCACTGTCTCCTGATATGGAAATCCCACCTCCTATTTCATGTACACAAACTGCTATCCACAAATCTGCGCTGATCATAATCTGGCCCTGTATAGAAATTGTGTATAAGTAAGAAAACTATTTTCTGTCCACATAATGCTAAACAAGCCCCACCATACAGTAGGCAAGTGCTGATAGAAAGGAACATGTTCAAATTAACATGCCTAAAGTGGACATCAGGTTTATGGGGTCTTCAGTTATTGGAATGGAAGTTAATTTCAGTTGGACTAAAACAGAACAGGTCTCTGACTAAGCTTTTTTGTTTCCACCTTATGATCCTAGTAAACTCTAACAGTGGCTACGCAGTAAATGACCTTCTTGCCTGTGCCTTATTTAAGAGCCATGGAGGCACAGGGTCTCGGGTCTCAATGGTCACCAAGCCTGCTGGTTGCAGGGTAACAGGTCCTATTCTCTAGCTCAGGCTTCCTCAGTAGGTCAGCAGTTGTATGAAGAGACTAATAACCTAAGGCTGTGGCGTCCATTGTGGCAACCACTATGCAAATGTGGCTACTGAGCTCTTGAAATGTGGCTAGTATGACTAAGGTACTGTATTTTTTTATTTTTTAATTAAAAAAATATTTTTACTAAAGTAGTCTTTATTAAAATTTACTTTTAATAAAGTAAATTCTTGCAGAGTATAATTAAAGACTTTGTAGACATAGTTATGAAAATGTAAGCATATTAAACATACGTGTGTTATTACTTCTTTTACACTTAATAACTTAATATAACATGAATCTCTTTTCCATTTTAGCAACCAGACATTTAGATATGTTACTAAATGTATTGTCCAATATAATAGCCACAAGCAATATGTGGCTACTGAGCACCTGAAATGTGGCTAGTCCAAATTGAGATTTGTTGTAATTGTAAAATAAACATCAGATTTCAAAATTGTCTGTGAAAGAATGCAAGATAGGGCCTCCCTGGTGGCACAGCGGTTGAGCGCTGGGTTGTAAAGCTGCCCGCAGCCTCTGCAGTGCTGGTTCGATCCCGGCTGCTCCCCGGCCACCAGAGGAGGGTCCCACATGGCGTGCAGACCTCTCCTGCCGCCCGCTGCTCCCCTCAGCAGTGTACTTCGGTCCTTCTGCCTGCTCTGCTCCCTGCTCTGGCTCTGGTAAATTCTCTCACCCTCCTGCACTTCTGACTGTACCCAGTGCTTGTATAAATAAATAAAAATAAAAATAAATAAATAAATAAAAATAAAAAATAAATCTTTAAAAAAAAGAATGCAAGATATATTAATAATTTATATTAATTACGTGTTGAAGTGATATTTTGGATATATAGATTAAGTAGGATATACTAGTGAAGTAATTTCACCTGTTTCATTTTAGTTTTTTAATGTGGCTACTAGCAAAATTTTTATTTAGATACCTGGTTTGCATTATATTTCCACTGGACAGCACTGCCCCAAGGCCTCAACCACGTGGAACAAATTAACTCCACTCTTATGAAGCTAGCATGGGAGAACTGAGGAAATGGTCACCTAAAGCAGTGTTTGGTTCTGTAGTTCAGGAGAAGACTCCTAATGTGGGGCCTCCCCTGGTGGCGCAGTGGTTGAGTGCTGGGTTATGAAGCTGCCCGCAGCCTCTGCAGCTCTGGTTCGATACCCAGCCGCTGGCGAGGGTCCCACATGGCGCGACAGACCTCTCCTGCTGCCCGCTGCTCCCCTCAGCAGCGTATTTCATCAGTCTGCCTGTTCTGTTCCCTGCTCTGGCTCTGGTGAATTCTCTCACCCTCCCGTGCTTCTGACTGTACTCAGTGCTTGTATAAATAAATAAATAAATCTTTAAAAAAGACTCCTAATGTGTCCTCGTCTAGGACAAGGAATAGTGGAACCATCAAATAGTCCATCATTCTGCAGATATCAACTGGTCTCTTTCGTTCAGAGGTCACTGGTATACAAACTTTCATTCAGCTGTCACAGCCCTATGGTCTGGAACAAATTACTTACTCTATAGCTTATTTTCTTTGAACTGGAAAATGTAAATAATAAACTCAATTCAGAATTGTTTATGGGACTCTAGAAAACTTTGACAGTTTCTTACAAAGTTGAATATATGCTTAGCACATGACTCAGCAATCCTACTCCTTGGTATTCATCACCCTGGAGAAATGAAAATATGTCTGCACAATAGCAGTTCTATTCACAATATTCCCAAAGTGGAAACAATGCAAATGCCTACAGACTGGTGTGCGGATAACAAACTGGTATATCCATACAGTAGAAAACTACTCAGCAATAAAATGAAACTTGAAACAATAAGGGAGACTCTCGGAGCTCTACGCTAAGAGAAAGAAGTCAGACACAACTATTTCCTGTAAGATTCCACTTATTTACGACACTCTAGAAAAAGTGAAATGATAGTTACAAAGCGTATCAGTAGTTGCCTGGGACTAAGGGGGTACTGACTACAAAGAAGCACCAAACACTTGGAATGATGACACTTACGTGTGGTTACATGAGTAGATACATTTGTCAAAACTAATCAAATTGGTAAATTTTATTGCATGTATTTAATAAATTATACCTCAACAAAGTTAACCAAGATAAGAGGGAGAAGAATGAGACAAGTAATATAAAGCACTTAGTACAGGGCTTGGCACATAGTAAATAAGCGCTTAAACAACATTAGGGGTTACCACAGCAAGTACCACTGCCTTCTCCACGTTCCTCAAAATGTCTAAAACCAAATTCAGACTCATGATCTGAGAAGATCAGCTACTCCTCACTTACCTTGTACTGTTTCTCTAATCATTTCTGCGGTTTCTTTCAAAAAATCTAACAGACTTTTCCTTTGTTGTATTCCTTCCTCTCTCATTTCTTCTCTCCTTCCTGCCACTGACTCGTGATGTGGTCTTTCTAACTTGACTGCTTCATTGGCACCCTGGACTTGCTGCTCCCCTTCCTTCACCCTTCTTACTAAACTTTGAGTACCACCAGGGTAAAGCTTCCTAAAATACCACTTTCACTGCCCCCTCACATCCCTTAGCCTGGTAACCAAGGGGCCTCACAAGTGACCATATTCTCCCAACATCATTGGCGCCATAGCAAAATCCTCCACAATAAATCCTTTTGGGGGCCTCCCCGGTGGCGCAGCAGGTTGAGCACTGCGTTGTGAAGCTGTCCGCAGCCTCCGCAGCACCGGTTCAATTCCCGGCCGGCCAGGGAGAATCCCACATGGCGAGACAGACCTCTCCTGCCTTGCCCACTGCTCCCCTCAGCAGTGCTTTCGGTCAGTCTGCCTGTTCTGCTCCCTACTCTGTCTCTGGTGAATCCTTGCACCCTCCCACAACTCTGGTCTGTACCCCAGCTCTTGTATAAATAAAAATAAAAATCTTTAAATAAAAAATAAAAATAAATAAATAAATCCTTTTGGAATAGATAACAAAACAAGGCAGGGATCACAATTGTCTTGCTTAGACCTACACCCCAAGTGCCTAGAACAGGGGCCTGGAAACATTGGCATACTTTCAGCAGTACCTGCTGAATGAACTGATGAATTCCTAATGTCTGCAAGGGTTGCATCCAACAGACTTTCCCAGAGAACATAGTCATTCCTGCATTTCTGAAACTGAGATTCTTAATAGTAGTTTAGTAACAGTTGAGAACAGGCTGAACAACTAGGGGACCTGGAAGGTATTTCTGGTTTTATGTATTAAAAGCTATAAATCTTCTGTTTCTATTTCCACTTAAAAAGAATCTGTGAATAAAATATTTAAATATTTTCTCTCTTTAATTCATACCAGACTGAAAAACTCTGAGTGTGTATAAAAGAAGCGTGAGAAAGGTCACTGGGGATCAGATGAGTATGGTCATGATTTAGTTGCTTTATCCTGGTTTTGACAATTATACAGCCTTTTAAGAGATTTTGTTCTTAGTCATATATGGTTTCATTTACCCCCACAGTAGACCATCACTAAAGGGAGGCTTAAGGAACACAAAACACAAGTTAATGAGAAATACAAAAATTGTAAATCATCCTAAAAATGGTAACTCTGCAAATGGTCTGAAGATGCTCTTATCAGTGCCTTAAGTTGTATTCACCTTAGCATTCTTTCTGTCTCTAAATATTTCCAAAACCAGTATGGTTCAGATCACAAACATTAGTTGTGATTTTTATTAATGTACTGATATGAATAAAACATTCTTTTGGTTTGAAGTCATCTTTCTTTTACAATTTTTGGTAAACTTTTGCAACTCAATATTACTATGAAAGGAGTTTACAACAATGTTGGGGGTGGAGCGATACTGGCTTAGATCAAGTTCTCTGAAAGACTTCTGTTAAGCCTTTCCTAGTACTCCAACCCTCAGGAGGACCTGCAGGGAGCCATTGCCACCATGCCTTCACTATCCCCCCTGAAAGGCACCTTGCTTCACCTTTGGTTTATGTGTCTGCCACCTCAACCAGGATGGATGTAAGCTCCCTGTTAAATTCATGTTTTTATCTTAATACACAGCACGGGGCGGCCAGGCACAAAAGACTCTTCATAAGAGTTTATTAATATCCCCAACACCTGAAAAGCTTTCCAAAATGCTTCATGCTACGAAGCACACAGAAGCCAAAACTGTGCTTCATTGCATGAACTATATTCAAAGTCAGGATAGGCACTCACAGCCTGATTACTGATGTGCACCACTTAGGGGAAAGGAAGTCAGCTGGGTCATATAGCACATAAGTACATTTCTCAGGAAACAGCATCCTGAAGATACCAGCTATACCGCCCCCCCCCCCAAACGTCTATTAGCACCATCACTTGGCAGGGAAGTGGCAGGAGAATAAACAAAGCCCAGGACTTTCTATTCTATTTTTCCACCCCATTGCCAGAGGTCAAATGTGTGGACACCAACGTTGAAACTCCTCAACTGATGAACAAAAGCTGGATGTGGAGAGCCAAAAAGGGCATTTGCCAGGGGCCTCTTGCAGGAACCCATCTGCCAGTTCTGAGCCTGCCTACTTGCCTCTTTGGTCACTTTTGAATACCACCTTCACTCCCCCCTCACAAAAACCCAAGCACCCTTAGAGCAGGGCCTGCTCACCCCTGCATCCCTGGAGTCACCCACAGTGCCCATGAGAGCAGAGCTTCAGAAACACCCATGGAATAAACAAGTGCGAGGATGCCAGTGAATGTGGTGACCTCCTCGGTCACGCATATAGGTGCCTCTGGCATGGCAGTTTCCTGTGTTCTGGTAGATTAATGGGTGCTGTCATGATGGCCAGATGCTAGAGGTCTGGTGTGAGCAGGCCTGCTTCCGGTGCCACTTCCCTTTGCTTCTGCAAAAAGGAACGCATGCAGGACTAAAGTGCAGCGAGTACCTGACCAGGAATCATTTATCACCTGAGCAGAGGGCAGGCTCAGAGGGAGGCCCTGGTGAACAACACTGCTTTTGCTTTCCACCTCGATGGCTGACAAGACTTCAGACCCAGGATTCTCCCATACCTACCCTCTGTTCGTTCCCTCCTCCTACAACCTCAAAAAGGTCTCCACTAAGTTAAGGAGAAATGACCTGTTTCTGATGCTCTATGTCAAAGAAATATGGGCAGCCTTGTTTAGATTTGATAAACAGAGGTACTTGAGAAGCAGGAGGAACCATGGCACCGAGCCCTTAGCCTTCCCCTGGGCCACGCTGTTGAGTAAGTCATCGAGGCACAAACACCCAAACACACCTAGAGCAATTTTTTTTCCCACACGAACAGGAAATATTTCATCTATTGTTTTAAACAGAGGGTCGTCTTAAAGTAGGGTATATGTGGTAATGTAGTGCATTTTTTTGATACCTGTATTTCACTGATGAAAATAATTAATTCTTCACTTTACAGTTTTTTTAATTTCCCCAATCGTCATCCTTTCCTCAAGATCCACAGCCTAAGGGGAGGTTTCAAGTCAGTGAGGTTCTGAGAGGTTAAATAAACATGGAGATATGACTTTACAAAGAATTTGTCCCTCTGATAAGGAACTTGAAGCTGATAGACCCAAAAAGTTAATGAATTTATTCTGAATTTAGCATCCTGCCATGATTTAAGACTTTCCAGGATGACAGCTTAGGGGTCCAGGGCTTCTTTCAGGACAATAAAATTGTTCTAAAATTGATTATCATCCTAGATATACAATTCTGGAAATATACCAAAAACAAAAAACCACAGAACTGTTGAATTGTATTCCTGAAATGTACATAGTATATGAAGTACATAAAGCTGTTATAATAAAAAAAAAAAAAAGACCTTTCCAGGAAACTCCTGTTACACTGCAATGAATTCTACCAATTACCATTATGTTCAAAAATAAGAGTCCCCTCCCAGTCACCAAAAAATAACTGCTTGATTATTTGAAGACAACTAATGGAATGGAAATCCCTTTGGCTTTCAACTGTACTCCTACAGTAAGCAAGAGGAAATATTTCTTATCTTGATCTTCAGTTAGAAATGGCCAGTCTTGGGCCTCCCCGGTGGCGCAGCAGTTGTGCGCTGGGTTGCAAAGCTGCCCGCAGCCTCTGCAGCACCGGTTCGATCCCCGGCTGCTCCTTGGCCACCGGAAGAGGGTCCCACATGGTGCGCAGACCTCTCCTGCTGCCCGCTGCTCCCCTCAGCAGTGTATTCAGGTCCTTCTGCCTGCTCTGCTTCCCACTCTGGCTCTGGTGGGTTCTCTCACCCTCCCGCGCTTCTGACTGTACCCAGTGCTTGTATAAATAAATAAATCTTTTTTTAAAAAAAAATTTATCTTAAAAAAAAAAAAAATTGGCCAGTCTTGCCCCAAATTTGATACTCAGCAAGGTCAGATAGAGATTAAATAGACAATCTACACAAACTTTCTTTCCAGGAGCCCACGTATTTGCTCGAGATAAAGTATTTGTCCCTTAGCCATGAGTCAAAAGTTTCAAACTGAAAATTAAGAGCCCACTGTGATGCCCTCTGAGGAGAAGTCACACCTGAATTTCTTCCTCCCAATGCTCATGTTACTTGTGAAAGAAATCACTGATAAGGATAATCCAGTTTAAGGGGAAAAAAACAGGAAAAAGTCTATTACTCTTCCTTACTATGATGCCCACTGCAACACATAAGAACTTTACAAGTTCTAAAACAACGTTCAGGTCCAGCACCCAATTTCTCAGGACGCCTAAATCTGAAACATAAAGGAACTTCATTTTAGGTAAAATGGAGCAAAAACCTCTAGCAGCTTGAAAAAGGAACCATTTAGACCTTCAGCCACAATCTCTATTTTGAACAAGCTCAAGATCACAATCCTGTGTACATTTAGGTGGATGTTTTCATCACTTCCCTTGAAACAGAACATGTAACTATCTTTTCATATAAAATAAACTTCAGCCCCAGACTCCAACATTTCCTCCTAATAATTACAGTCACATTCTTATTTGTATTCCTATTATAAGAAACTTTTTAGTGGGATAATCCTCAAAAAAGGTGATATATGAGGATTAAGAATCACCAACCCCTAAAGTAAGTTGCAAAAAACTGACTTCTTCAAGAGAAAGAAATAGCAATCTCTGAATTAAATAATCACCAGTCTCTAAAAGTTTCAGACTCAGAGTTCTCTAATTATAGGATAAGTGGGAGAAAATATATAACCAAGCAGAAAATGAGTGACTAGTTTCCCAGAAAAAAACAAAACAAACAAAAAAAAATCACAATTTTTCTCCTATTACAATTGGGGGAAGTGCTTCAAGTTAACTATCACACTCTCTGCATTAGTCTTTGCAAATACCTTCAAAGCAACTTTTTAAGTATTCTGTATAACTTGGAATTGTAAAGAAACTTCCAAATGGCATCCCAAAAGAAAGTCAAGATTGATTCTGCTACTGAGCCCAGTCACTTTAAATGTCAGGATGGGAAGGCAATGGTGTCTCCTAATTTGGTATTACATTTGTATGGGCATTCTGGTGCTAAATAGAATTTAAAAGACTAAAAAAAAAAAAGGTGCCAGATAAGAAGCTGAAGTTCAATAAATCAGGCCACAAAAGAAACTTCAAGACCATTTATGTTATGACAAATGAAGATCCTGGTTGACTTGACTGAACCTTGGAAAACAGAAATTCTCAGAATCCAACAGAACAAAAGCTCCATGAAAGCAAGAGCAGTCTAGTTCACGACCACCTCTCCTGCCCAGAGTAGGCACTGAGTACATTTTTGTTGAGTGAATGAATCTTGTCGAGCAAATAAACCATGTTGGAATGCAGTTTCCAAAAGTGAAAGGTTCAAGGAGAGATCCATTTTCAGTAAAGATTTTAACATGTAATACTATCTTTCCCACAGATTTTTTTAAAATGTTCTGTTATGTCTCAAATATCACTAAAATTATCTTTTGTTTCTCAAGAACAAAATGCACCAAATGGTGAGTAAATGGGCCTTGATTCAGACGAACCTCACAGAAGAGTATTTTAAAAGGAAAAAACTGAGATTAAAACCTATCACACCACAGCTTACCAACCAGCAAAATTGGATATGCGTATTTGATAACAACCATCTCCAAAAACTGTTGGTTTCCTCTGGTTTCTATTTCAGCTAAGTAAGCAGTTTTTTCAGCCTATTGACTTTAAAAGTTTTCCCTTCATGGAGCCAAGAACTTAACTTCTCTTGCTATCTCTCTTAGTCTTCCCAAACTTTCTCACAATTTTCCTGTGCTGCTTTAGCTTAGAAAATCCTTCCCTTTCCTCCCACCCCACACTGAAAGCTCCCTCCCCCTAACTACTATCCATTCTAATTTTATGGAAGCTTTATTATTTCCTTGTAGCAGAGGTCCGATCTATTTTTTTCAAGCTAAATTGACTTTACGCTATAAAGTAAAATCCTCTCCTTAAGTTTTTAAATATCTTCCCCTATAGAAAATAAAATCATTCAAACTACAGTGAAGCATAGAATCACCTACCAGACTGTACCCTTTCTGCCGTTGCTCCTCCAATACTTGTTTCTGGTGGCAATCTTGTGTTCCCTTCATCATTCTAGCATCTGTATTTTCTAATCCACAGAATCTAATTTTCACAGTCCATAATTTCTAAGTAACAATGTAACTTAAAATTTTCTGCTATTAAAAAAACCAAACAAACTAGAAACAACAAATACTGGTGAGGAGGTGGTGAAAAAAGGTACCCTCTTGCACTGCTGGTGGGAATGTAAACTGGTCCAGCCACTCTGGAAAGTTGTGTGGAGGTTCCTCAAAACATTAAAAATGGAGCTACCATAGGATCCAGCAATTCCACTCCTAAGAATCTACTCAAAAAACACAAAAACACTAACTCAGAATGAAACCTGCACTTGTATATTTACTGTAGCACTATTTACAATTGCTAAGATATAGAAACAACCCAAATGCCCCAGAGCAGCTGAATGGATCAAGATGATGTGGTTGGTATACATACACAGTGGAATACTACTAAGCAATCAAAAATGATGCCATTTGCAGCAATGTTGTTGGAGGAGGTAGGGATTATGCTAAGCAAAATAAGTCAGAAGGGGAAAGATAAATATCAGATGGTTTCACTTATATATTGAATACAGAGAAAGTGAACAAACAGTCAGATAAAAGACAAAACTTGCAAGCTGACCATAGATATGGGGGATGCCAAAACAGGGGAGGGAAGAGAACAAGGGAGTATGGTGATAAAGCACGGGTGCTGTGGTGGTTGGTAGGAGAACTACAGGAATTACAACTGTGGGAGAAATCAAATACTGTCCAAAAATTAACATTGTAAAAAAATAAATAAATAAGTAAAATTTAAAAATCTACTATAAATTGTTTCCCAAGGGTAAACAACCTTGATAAATGAAAGGAATTATGGACAAAAATTAGTTTACTTGCAATAGCAACCAACACTTTAATGTGTTTAATCCTTTGAGTATTTGTCACCAGGAAGTGAGTAGATACAGAAGAAGGAATGCATGTTACAAATAATTTGTAAAGATCATTTCATTTGATCTTTATAACAAGTAGGCAGTAACAAGGCAAGTAGGGCAGGCATTTATTACCCTCATTTACAGATGACGAAACTAAAGATTAAAAAGCCTAAGTGACTTAGCCAACTAATGTCACCTGACTAGTGTCAGTCCAAACCCATATGAAGGTCTTGCCTCTTCCAACACAAGGTTGTCTACTAGAGACTCCTCTGTATGCTTCTGTCTATAGTCAAGGAGTAACTCCCCAGAGATTCAGCATTTCAAAGGGTGGACAGATCTCTGACTTTTTTGGGGGGCAGCGGCTCCCTTCTGGAAAGCCACCTTCAACCCTCTCCTATAGACCACCCTTGACAAATAATTCTTTGAAAAATAATTTCCAACAGTTCCTGTTTTAAAGGAACTTACTCATAAAAAATTCTAAAAGTTTGAATCAGCATACGATTTTGCTAATAAAATTCTGGGCAAATGCAATATTTCTCAGTCTCAGACTTGAAAGCTAGAATAATAAGAACACAGAGCAGTCAAAAATTATGCAAGGCAATGCTGCGTGTTTTTACTCCACCACATCTGCCTCCATGAGTCTCCTGTGAGTCACTGTCTTTGGTGTTCAGTCATCATTACCGGAACTGTCATTCTCTAAATTATTTTACCTTGTTTCTTAAAGAAAAGCTCTACAATATTATACCTTTCACCACCTAGCTAAAGAACTTGCTAAAGTTAAGACCTCCTAACTTAATGCCTCAGATGTCTCGTTCCAACTTTTACCACTAACACTTTATAAATGGAAAGAGGCAAAATAAGGTTCCAATTCAATTATTTATTCATTCAACAATACACACAAAAACGCTATCCAATGCCAGGGACTAGGACCCCAAAATGAGTAACAAGTATCGCTCCTCTCTGTCAGAATAAACCAATCAAGGTTAATGTGGAGTGAAACAAGGCTTGAGGCAGTGGCCATCATAGAATACTTCTAGGAAGCAGTGGCCTGTGAGCATTTATAAGCAACTCTATTTTCAGCACAAAATAAATCTAAAAGACTCACCCCCACTCTCTGAAAGGTACAAAATTTACTTGCTAATCTTCAAGCTGAAAATCTAATAGCAGAATTTATTTAGACGCCCTGTCTAAATTTCAACTCATAACCTATGCTCTCTTAGGCAAAATTACTACAGAAGGTTGAACAAATTTTTCCTATACAGTGGCTTCTCACAAGTCTATAGAACAGGATTAAAGATAAGCACCGTGAAATAAAATGTACTTTAAAATATACAATCATTTTCCTAACTGGAAATGAATACTTTGAACAACCCAAGTCCCACAAAACATAGCTGTTGGAAGAGGAAACAGGTTCAAAAAAGTCCCACTTTAATACAACAGAATAAAAGGTTTCTTTGAAGTCACCAGAACAGCTTAAACAAAAAAAAGAAACAGAAAGCTATTGTGAGCTTTAGCTCCAGATGATGAACCCCAAACACACTGCAATGGTAAACAAACAAGTCTCTGAGCTGGAATCTGATTTGGTGACCTAACAAAACATTACAATTTAAGGAATGTCTCTCCCCATTCATTATTTCCCAAACAAAGTCCCACTGGCTGGCAACTTCTGCTTTCTTACTGGTTCCTGGATTTAAGGCTTGTAAATTATAATGCATAGTGTGGTTGGGGGTGGGGTGGTACATGCAAATGAAAACAACAATAAAAGAGAGTCTATGTTACAGAAATGAACTCTATCTTACTATGAGAATCTATTACTCCTTTATGTTACTCCAATGGATTTTAAACTCAAATGAAAGCTACCACTACCCACTAGAGAGCAGGTTGGAGGAAGGAAGGAGCACAATCATACACCTGCCATAACAGAACCCTAGAACGCCTCCCTCGCTTTTCCCCCCAAGCTCCTGCCAAGTCGCTTACCTGGAAATGGGGCGACAGACCCTCGACACTTTTGCTCTTCTACCCCAGCAGGTGAGCTCTATAGTCAGCCTTCCATTTGCCCGGCCCACCCTCGTCTGCACCACTCGGATCTCCATGTGAAAGGAGGGAAACTCAGCGGCCCCAAAGGCGGAGGAGAAGGCTGGGTGAGGGTCCTGGGTGATCCCTTTACCCCGCCCGCCCAAGGTGGGCCCGGGAACCCAACCCCAACCCACCCCCAGCTCGAAGCTGCTTTCCAGGATGCCGCCGAGTCGCTCCGAGCCTCGCTCCGGGCGGCCGCTGACCACCTCTCCCGTTTCGGGGGCTGCGGTTCCCACCCGGACCCCTCCGGACCGCGGCGTTCGCCTGGGCCCCGGGGCCCCGACCCAGAACCACCGCCACCCCAGAGTCCTCCCGGCGGCGCCGACACCCCCCGCCCGGGTTCCCGCCGGGGCAGCGCTGACCGCCCGCACCGACCACCCGCTGCCCCTCCGCGGCCCGGGGCCGCCCGCCCGCCCGCCGGGCCGCGCACCGTGTGGGACTGCAGGCTCTGGCTCGCCTCGATGGCGGCTGTCAGCGGCACCGTGTCGTCCAGCAGCACCTTGCCGGCCGGCAGCTTCTCCATGAAGGCCATCCCGGGACGCCCGCCCGCCAGCGCCTCGGGACCCGGGACAGGAACCAGAGGCGCCGACTCCCGCCGCCCGCCCGGCTCCGCGGCCGCGCCGCTGTCAACACGCGCCGCCCCGCGCCGCCGCCGCCCGCCCGCCCCTCGGGTCCTAGCGCCGCCGCCCGCGCCGCCGCCTCCCGCGGGTCCTAGCGCGCGCCCGCCGCCGCCCTGGCCCAGGCCCCGGGGTCGCCCCCAAGCGGTCCCCATAACGCCGGGCCTCAGACGCGGCACCCCACCCCACAGTTCCTCCCAAGATTCTCCTATCCGAAGACACCACGTCCTGGGCCTGCTGCCATTCAGGATCCCGCAGGCCCAGAGAATCCCACAGCAGTCCTCTCAGTTTGGGGCTTCTCACATGAGGCCCTCAAAAGCCTGGTCTGGCAAACTTCGATCTTTACAACTGCAGCGTCCCCACCCTGGCCTCCCAGGCCCAAGGTCCTTAAGACCCATAAAACTTCAAGAGAGGATCCTTGGTCTGCACCCTACAGTCCCAGAAACTTTTTAAAATTGCCCCCACCCCCACCCCAGATTCCATTTACAAGTCCCTTGAACTTGGCTCTTCAGACCCAAGAACCTAAGAACTGAGCACTCAGAACTAGGCCCCATTCTTGAAGCCCAGAACTCTCAGACCCAAGCTCTTAGAACTCTGAACCCTAAAAAGTGACCCCAGATCTTAGTTCAACACAATGCCTTCAACCCCATGAATCCTTCACCAAGATCCCTCAGACTTGGAGTCTTAGGGCCCACTGTGGGCCCCAAGAGCCATAAACCCAGAGAATTTTGTGGATCGATTCCTCAGCTCCAAATTTGCCCACAGTCAGCCAGAACCAAAGACCATCATTCTGACACTGTTAGGGGGAAAAGGATGTCCTAAAGCTAATTCCATACAGGCTTTGTGGACTCCACCCCCACCCCAGGCCAAAGCCAAAGACACTGGGAACTCCAAATCCCATCCCCACGAAAGGGAAGGTAGCTGGGAACTGAGGGTGGGGTTAAGCAGCCAGGCTGATATAAAAGGCAGACACGTGGGCTTTGGGGGGGGTCCCCCATTTTGGCTCTCCACCAGCTAGCAGCATCTGGCCAGTTCTGAGAGTGACTTTGGGTTTCCAGGTCAGCGGATCGGGTAGGACGCATTAAAGACTTTATTTCCCTATTTTCTCCCTGAGTTGTACATTTTCCTTATTTCCTTTTCCCTTGTAAATAAACCTTTTATTAACCTTTTGTGTGTGCCTGTAGTGGAGTATTAATAAGTCCCTTTTAAGCACGCGGGTGAGGACCCACAGCCAGGAACCCGTTCAATATCGGGGCTGCTCTATAACAACACCATCTGTACCAAATCTCACACACACACACACACACACACACACACACACACACACACACACACACAGAAATCACAGAGATATTGCATTCTAAGGATGGTGGAGTTAGACTTGAAATTAGATGACCTTGATCTCCAAGACTCTGGGTCTTACCAGATGTGTGTGACCAACCTCTCTGAGCCCCAATTCCCTATCTCCAAATGGAAACAATACCTGTATGGACACAAACTGAAAGGTCCATGCAGGAGGCTGGAATGCAGAAGCCAACCAGGAAGCCCACCTGGGGGGCAGGAATGCGGATACCTGCCAGGAGGATTCAGGCAGTGAGCCTCCCCCCACCCCCTACAGTCTCTTCTCAGACAAAGAACCTCTACCTGCCCCAGGAACCTTTTCGCGCCCTACAAACTTTTCCCGCCTACAAACTTTTCCCGCCGTCAGAGCCCAACTTCCCACCTGACCCCTCCTTACCCTATAAAACCCTGCTTTCCCCCTAACAAAGTGCGTGGCTTCATGACCCCCACCTTGGGTGTGTGAGGTCCGCCCGGGGAGCAATAAACTTTCCCTCCCTTTGAGAAATGTAGCCTGGTTCTCCTTTTCTTTACCGTGCCGAATCTTTCACAAACATTATCCGTTGCTTTCTTCCTCTTACTTCTGAGAACGCCAGGTTTTTAACTCATAAATTTATCACCCCTAAATTTCTATATTTCAGGCAAGTTTTCTGGTGACAGCATCAACACCACCAAAATTTGACATCTAAATTGCACTCTAAAGGGTAACCTCTGCAGATCTTAAGTTTAATGGATTGTGGGTAACCCCAAGGGGCCAAGTAGTCATGACAAACTGACTTAGGGACCAAGACCCAATGGAGAGAAACATGAAGAAGGAAACATGGAACTTCATGAGTTGGTGCTAAAACAATTAAAACTCTTCCTGCGTTTCACTGTGTCCCAGTATGTTTAAAACAAAACCATGTGTCAGATGGAAGATTCAACTTTTTACTTCCGTTTCCTCAAAGCAAATGGGTTATTTTATTGACAGACTCACAGAAATCAAAATTCTTCTTTAATCATTACTTCTGTCTGATGCTTACTGACCAAGACAAGGCTATTCTCATGTACTGCTGGTAGGAGTATAAATTGGCCCAACCTCTCCAAAAGGCATTTTATTCATTTACCAATTATTTACTGAGTACTTACCATGTAAACTAGGAACTGGGATTTGACAATACTGTACAGATCAAGGGCTCTGAAAATGTTCTTACCTGGTAATTCCACCTCCAGGAGGATATACCAATTGTAACAGGGTGGTCCCCAGGAAAGGGGGAGGTTCCCTGCCCCACCCAAGGGAGGGTGAAGCTGAGCAGGGAGAGAAGAAGCTGCAGAAGAGACTGAGGAAGGAGCAGGATGGAGCCAGGAGACCTGGAGGAGGCTCCTGGAGCCTAGAGACACGTGAAGAAACTGCGCTTGTCTTTTGGTCGTGGACTGGGTGACACAAATGTGGGTGAGACCCGTGGGGAGGTGACCATGGCAGCTTTTATCTTGATGTTGATTTTGCTCTTTTTCTTCCAGGCTTGTCTGGTTGTTTCTGACCCTTTTCTGTGGGTCCCAACTGGAAGATGCTTTAGACTTGTGGCAGGCTTTGGGGCCTTGTTCTGGGCCGATCCCATATGGATGGAGTTTTACCCACGAGGGGATGGGTAACTTTGGGTGCTTCATTTAGAAACTAGATTCTTTGCCTTTCCTGTATTGTTTCCTAATTGTATTAAAGTTCCTTCCCATTAAAGTCTCATGTTTTGTGTTGATGCGGCGGATGGCAGAACCCATTTAGAATAGGCAGGTTTGCGGGGTTTGGGCTGCCCCTCTCCCTGTCCTATAACACAAGGAAGTAATTAGAGATTAGTGCAAATATATAACGCACAAAGATAAATAGCTAACAATAAGGGGTTGGACAAATCATGGTACAATCATTAGAATATTTTGCAGTGATTAAAAAGCAGATTATCAAAGAATATTTACTGATGTTGGGAATTGCTCATGATATGCTAATAAATGAAAGAAAATGTATGCACTTATATGGGCCCATGTTTTATTTACAAGAAAAACACCAAAAGGGACCACCAAATATTAAAAATGTGTTCTCTAGGAAGTAGGATGATTCTTTGCATTTTTATGATTTTCTGATTTTTAAAAATGTCTCACGAAAATATTTCACTTGCATGTTTAGAAAAAAGTCATACAACTGAGTTGCCCGGGTCAAAAAAGAACACCTTTGTATAATGTTCTTGACAAGGGAAATGGAAAAATGAGAAATCAGATATTTGATGGAATGATTCCAGTAAATAACCCTTAATCTAATTTCTCCCTTTCTCTGGAAATTTTGCCAGAAGCCCCTCAGAATATAACAATATGGTAAGCCTTATGATTTTATTTTCTACCCAAATTAGTGCCTTGTCAGTGATCCTCTGAAGATCCTGGACTTAACTGGGCCCCTATATACCTTTGAGGGGTATATAGCCCTCCACATCCATTTGGTTTTGGAATGGCTCATGCTAAATGTGGGGAAACCCGCCCCCAGAGCAGAGCTGATCTGAACCAAATCAGCTTTGCTTTCTGTCTCAGGCTCGGTAAAGCTCATGAAGAATGCAGTCCCGTAGTTTTTGCCACATATACAACTACTCAGTGCTAGCAAGGGGGAAAAGATTTATACTCTTCATTGTTGCCAAATGTTTAGATGGCCCACAGGTTGTTTATCTAACAACTTGACATTTGGCCAGACTGACTGAAAAGAATGAGTTTTAGTGAGGATATTTCCGGACCTGGCAAATGTTCTACAAATCAAATCACTGAAGCTCGTGAACAACAGTGGTTCCTAAGCACTATCACCTCCCAACTTAAAATGATTTTCTTTAAATATTCATGATCTGGATATAAAACAAAAATTCAACTCATACTTATTTCCTTGACCTGTTAATATTTTCCACACTACAGAGGAATTTTGCCCAGGGTTTATACAGAGGTCATTTGAACTGGATTGTATTTAAAAGCCACCCTAGAAATTGTGGCCTACAAATTGAAGTGGGGCCCTCTACTAATCCTGTTCTAGAAGTATTACCAAGATTAAGTCTTGGGTTTCTAATGATTTTGAACTTAAATGTCTTCTGCTAGCGATCTTGTTCCAACCCATAATTTCTCTGAGAATTCTTATCTCTGCAGTGTTTGTAATCCAAATGAAGACAAGCTCAGAACAAAATAAAACATCTGGAATCCTGGAGATACTTATGCGTAGCCCAAGAGTAATTCTACAACACTCCTATTCTTCCCAGACAGAGCTAGTTAATAAGTTATGCCAACACATGTGGCATTCAGAGTGACACAGCTGCTCAGTGACAGTCAACTCTTAGTAGAGTATGTTTTAATATAAAACCTTAATAGATGTAATTTAATAGCAATTTTCTTTGGGAGCAAATTGGTCTCTGAATCATACTCCAGGAACATAAAAGAAAAATGACTAATAATTCAGTACAAAGTGAAAACCTGTGGTTACCTAAAAGGTACTGGTGTACATTTAGCAATCCCTTTTTCTAGATGAATAAACAAGACAAATGGTGTCTGTGGTGAGGCTTTCTCTGTTTGCTACTCAAGATTTGCTGCTCAGAAAAATGGGTGACATTTCACCAATATAGAAATGTTTCTAATAGAATATAAAAATTTGTTAAGCAATTTTCCAGTACATTAGGTTGAAATTGCTTAAGATGGGTATGTCTTTCCATGATAATGAGACTTCGCATAATTTGCAGGCTTACAATGCCCCTATGTGGAAAGTGCTAGTACAATTTGCCTGTTTTAGTCAGTGCTTTTGTACTGACATGTGACCTGGTACAATCAAGTTCACCACCTCTCAATTATCTGGAAGAGATTTCCTCATCTGAAGGTCATTTACATTTTAATTAGAAAAGAGTCATTCTTTCTAACAATTCACACAGGACTCAAAACGAAAACGCAAGGCAATAGGCTTTCCTTATAGCTGGCTTTTACATAGTATGAGTGATGTGAAACTCTTGGCTTTAAATAAAAGTGACAAATCATCATTTACAGAGCAGTATCCCTAACTTGTTGCCTACTTTCTACTTCTCTATTCTGACTTTGCAATGATTTACAGATACCAAAGAAAGCTATGACACGTGCAGAGCACTTAAAAAAAAAAAGGGAAATTGTATTTAGACAGCAGTAGTAAGCCAGATCTGACATTCCTTATTTCCCCACCATATTGGATTGCCACACTTCACTTTCAGAATAACCTTTTGCTGGATGTCCTCACAAAAAACAGGAGGCAACAAGTTATGTGTGGAAGCCACCAAAAAATACTATATAGGAAATTGCTACAACTAGAATAGGGAGTAAGATCAAGACTACTCTAATGAGAACACTATAGACCCACAGAATGATAGAAAAAGGGCTTTGGAGACAGGCAGGCTCCCAGTTTAAATCCCACTTCTACCACACACTAGCTGTACAACCTTGGGTAGATCACATAGTATTAGTCTGTTTTCTTGCCTATAAAAAAGGGATATGAACCTCACAAGTTGTTTCAAAAATACAGAAAATTAGCTTGTGATAAATACTAGTGATAACATCACTGTATTTTTGGACCTGTACTTCAAGACTGCCACTAAGTCCCAGGGATGAGTTTTGCAGGCATAGGAAATGTTAGCTTCAAGTTCTTATTTGTACCTCAAGCTGCCCATTTTTTCTTTCAATGTTACATCAAATTTTCAGCACGTGTAATGTTTTACATATAAATAAGCTCTCTTCAGGTGGATCTGACTCATGAGAATAAAGTATCCTTGCTCCTGATAGTGATTTTGGTATTTCCACCTTCATAAATGAGTATGAAATACATTAGTTTTTTAATCCTCACTATATATGCATCACTGCCCTCTAGTGACTAGAAAAATTCCTTAACCAATACACTTCTAGCTTAAAAAAAAAATCTCGTTACTGATTATTAGCAGGAGGAAAAAACTTTTTCCACCTGTATGTTCCATTATAGATCCTTCTCTTAAAAAATGCTGCAGATGGGCCTCGCGGTGGCGCAGTGGTTGAGAGCTGGGTTGCGAAGCTGCCCACAGCCTCTGCAGCGCCGGTTTGCTCCCTGGCCACAGGAGGGTCCCACATGGTGCACAGACCTCTCCTGCTGCCTGATGCTCCCCTCAGCAGTGTACTTTGTCAGTCTGCCTGCTCTGCTCTCTGCTCTGGCTCTGGTGAATTCTCTCACCCTCCTGCGCTTCTGACTGTACCCAGTGCTTGTATAAATAAATAAATAAATAAATCTTAAAAAAAAAAATTGCTGCAGATGACCATTCAGTACGAATATATTTCATATTTCCTCTTCCTTAGCCCTCACAAAAAACCCAGTCTCTATGATGGTTTTGTACTTTTATTTTTTTTTTTACAATAAGCATGTATTATTTATGCAATGGGAACTGCGTAATATTTTCAAGAAAGGGAGAAAATAATGTGCACTAAAATAGAAACTTTGCATTAAAGATCTATTATGTTGGTGTAGATTTCCAACACAGAGAGCTTGACATCTTGAAAGACTGGTCTGTGTATACTGTGTTTATCTGTGTATAGTGTGGCCCAGTTAGCTTTCAAGTCAGGGAAATCTCTAGCCTTATTTAAAGGAGAGAATGGAAAATAGTAGCTACTGCTACTGTTTTTATACATGACAGTATATAACTGAGTCCAAATCCATCTGTAAATCCTTCTTCAAGAACAGAAAATCCATTTGACAGGCAAGTGCCACTGAAGATTGAGCAAGAAGCCATCTTGTTGTAAACATAACAAATTAGAAAAAACTTTAACAGAGACACTGTTGAACAGGATTTAAAAATATTTACTAGGTATTCAAAGGTAGGTATTCAAGGATGACCCAACTTCTCTCATCTTCAATAATTAAATGCTAGCTAGTTATAAATTCAGTGAGACACAGGTAGGTCTGTGTTATCCAAACACAACTAGGTTTCAAATCCTAAAATAACCTTCAGCTAAATAACCTTCCCAATTTTTCTTCCAATTTTGAAAACAGATGATGAATATACTCAAGTCTATATTAAGCAGAGGTCCAAATTGGAAAGTGGATATTTGAACACCCCACCACCAACTGTCCTCCCCTAACATGGCTTCTGGGCCTGTTGGTCATTTCTTTGTAAAGAGCAGCAGTCCTTGCTTTCCTCACAAGCTGTTAATAACAGTAACACTGAAGACTGAACTTGCATCTTTAGATACATACTTTAAGATTTTGGAGTTTCTGGGACCATAACTTTAACCCAGCCTTCCATAACAGTCTTTTGACTTTCTATTACAGAACATGACACTGCAATAATAGCAATGAGTCGCTTCAGCTTTTTCACTTCTGCAGATGCTAAAACAACTTCTCCAGTATATAAAGGTGCTGGAAAGTTAATTTCCTGGGAAAGAAATATACACCCCGGTCCTGGCATTTTAGTACCAAGGAGAGCAGAAATAAGTCCATTGATCAACACTCCATGTACAATTGTCTTTCCAAACTTCGTATGTTTTGCAAAATCTTCATTCAAATGCAAAGGGTTGACATCACCCGTTAATTCTGAGAAGGTAACCACATCCCTCTGTGTGAAGGCCCTGCTGAGTTCAGCCCGGTCTCCAACTCTGATGTGCACATGCTGAAAGTGCTGCTTGCTTAGACCTGGCTGGTTCAGGCAGATTCTCCTCTGAAGTCCACACCACCAAAGATGATAGCTGGAAATTACTGGGAACATCTTTAGCAACCCCAAATCCCACCAACAGGAGATGATAGCCTGCTTCAGTCTTCAAACATTTTGTTGGCATCAAAAAGTAGAAGAATGTTTCTAACATTGAAGACTACTCAATCCAATACTAGTTCCCTACTATTACCAGACAATGCAAGGAGAAATGGAGAAACCTAAAAGAAAAGTTAACATTGAATATAAGGAGAAAATTGTATTGGAACATAGGACAATATAGAAACATGCCCAGTTTAATATGATAACCTAGACTGACATAGTAGTATTTTAAAGAACATCCTGAGCAGTAGCCTTAGATAAACAAGTGATCCCAGTAAACTCAGAAAGAGCATTTCAATATGTATGGTACAAGGTATTAAGAAAAAAATTAAGAGACTTTACCATTAGGATTCCAAGTTTTATCTCAAAACATCTCCCATACAATCTAAAATCTAAGTGTTCTATTGTAAGCAATGAAGTCCTAAGTTCCAAGCCCTCCCACCCCACAAGATGATGTTAATTAACCTAGATTTATGCAAGCACAAAAATGGGACATATATTAAAAAGCAGTTTTACCCACCACCCAGTATCACCTGAATTTCGTGAAGGAATACTTTTTACCTGAATTACTCTGAAAGCACACTTCTTGCCTTTATAGGATCCTAACAGGGTCAAAGAGCTCCACAATTTGACAAGGCCACTGAGGAAAGATCAAGCAAGTATAAATAAAGATATGCTTTTGCAACATGCCCCTAGTACCTTTTGTTAGTGATGGTCCAGAAAGTTTTTTCCAGATACCCTAACTTAAAAAGCATTAACAGTAAAAGCATAAAGATAAAATGAGTCTCAATTAAGAATGTTTCTAAAACATCCATTTGAATTTGCAACGATAATCATCAATTAAGAAAAGGTACAGTTTTAGCCAAATCACAAGTTTTGCTCTCTAGAATATAAACTCCTACTGGATATTTATATTCCCCCAGCAGCTTCTAAAAGCTGCTTAGAGTTCACAATAACAAAACTCTTCTCATTCTCAGCAATGAACATTTTTGCTCTATTTCTTTAGTCATCCCTTTACTGTTATATCAGAAAATTTCCACTATCTCATACCTGCTACATATTCTCAAGATGGCTGACAAGGTCTTCTCTTCATAGGTTAGGACATCCAAAGGTAAGGCAGCATCAACCTAAGTATGGAATAATGTTATTAGCAAACTATTATCGTCACCCTTAAGTCCTAAGAATTAATCCTGTCAACTGCTTTTCTCCTTCAAAAAGTGTCATTTTTTTTAAGTTACATATTTTTGTCTTTTTTTTTTTTTAAGATTTATTTATTTATTTATACAAGCACTGGGTACAGTCAGAAGCGCAGGAGGGTGAGAGAATTCACCAGAGCCAGAACAGAGAGCAGAGCAGGCAGACTGACAAAGTACACTGCTGAGGGGAGCAGCGGGCAGCAGGAGAGGTCTGTGCGCCATGTGGGACTCTCACCCGGTGGCCAGGGATCGAACTGGCGCTGCAGAGACTGCGGGCAGCTTTGCAACCCAGTACTCAACCGCTGCGCCACAGGGGAGGCCCAAAAAAAGTGTTATCTTTTTTTTTTTTTTTAGCATACTGGAACTGTTTATTGCTAACTACTCCTGTCTGGAATTTTCCCCCTATACTATAATTTCTTTATAATTCTCCCTTCCAATAATTTCTTCATATTGCTAAGGCTTCCTCACTTTTCAAATCTTTAAACTGTTCTTTCTCTGATTCTCAAGACTAGGCTCAATCACTTGCTTTGCTCTTTCATGTAAAGGTCTCCATTAAGTCCTTTTTCATAATGGTCATCATTCTTACCATTGTATAAGATAATTCCTGCCAAAATAACCAAGACCATTAGACTATGAGACAGAGGCTATTTCTGTCTATTTACAGTTATAACCCCAGGAACCAGGTTTTATTCCTGACATAAAGAAGGTGCACAATTATTTTTTTTCTTAAACATTTAAAAAAATTAGAATTACATGAGATTGCAAACAAATGTTCAGGGAGACACCGTGTACCCTTCACCCAGCCTCCTCCAATGTCAGCATCTTGCATAACTATAGTATATTATCAACAAGGTCACTGAATAGAAATGCATTCATTTTTGTGTATATATTAATATACATAGTTCTGTGCAAGTTTATTAAATAAGTTTCATGTAACTGTTATTAAATAGTTTTATGTAATCATCAGCATAATTAAGTTAAAGAATGACCACGAGGCTCCCCTTTTACCTCTATATTGCTACCCTCATCCCCACTCTCTAATCCCTAAGCCTAGGCAACCACTGTTTCTCCAGATAGTATAATTACGTTATTTCAAGATTAATGGAATTTTACCAAGTATGTTACTTTGTGAAAGTGAATTTTTTTTTTTAAAGATTTATTTATTTATGCATACAAGAACTGGGGTCTAGGTCAGAGGTGTGGCAGTGAGAGGATTCACAAGAGATAGTGGGTAGCAGAACAGGGGGATCTACTAAGATACACTGCAGAGGTGAGCAGCAGGCAAAATAGAAGAGGTCTGCTATGCCATGAGGGTTAACTCCCTGGCCTGGGATCAAAATCAGGCTGTCACAGTGATAGCGCTGAGACTTAAGCCCAGGCCACCAGGGAGGCCCTTTTTAGCCTATTTTCTAATTGGATTATTTGGCTTTTTACTATTGAGTTTTTAGAGTTCTTCCTATAGTGTAGGTATTAGTTGTTAGTCAGATATATGTTTTTAGGAAGTATTTTCTCCCAGTAACTCTTGTTTTTTTATATTCTTAACCAAGTCTCCTGAGGCATAAAAATTTTTAATTTTGATGAGGTGCTTAGCAGATTTTGATTTGACAGAATGTATGAATCAGATAATAATTTCCTGAAAATCTTCTGTCTGTGTTCCATCTCAAATTTCTAATTGCTTTCAAGTGAATGTTAAAACAGAAGTACTCAAGATAAGGAACTTCATCAGAATGTAAATCAGCAATATCACTAGGCACACTGTTTAGTTCAGCTATTGTGTTTTTTATAGGCCTTCTCAGTAAGGGAAAAGGTGTGCTGATTTACGTTCTGACAAACCAGAAATCTTCACAATTGGCAAAAAAGCAGTTTGTGGGTTACCAGTCTAGACCATACTATAGTAGAACAAATGTTTGTTTAGCAATTTCCTTGTCAAACAGAAGGCATTTGAGAACCTACCAAAAATTCACTTAGAAGGTCTGCCCCTGTAATTTCAAATACAATTGTAGAGTTTGAACATCTTAGGAGTATTCAATCTTCCAAATTATTCCATACCTCTCCAAACAGGTCCTTCAGGGCTGAAATAAGCAGTTGTTTGAACTGTGCGGCATTCAGTACAACTCCACGCTCCTGAAATTCTCTGTTAAAAAAATTAGAGAAAAAACACATTTTCTTAAATTTGATGCTACCCAGAGTCATAAGAAAGCAATTTAAACTAGAACAGGAGACTGAACTTACAGACAGACTTTCAGGTAGTAGTGTTCAGAGGGATTTTTGTAAACTACTCTTTCATATGTGGTACCTGGAGCTGGCATCTTCTCCAACGCTGATCACACCTATGGTAATTATGAAGAGGACTAGGAATTATCAAGATGAGAGCAATTTCACATTTTTTAAATAAGAATGGACCTATTTGAGTTTTAAAGACCTCCTAGTACAGTTATTCATCGAATCCCGGTCAAACTAAAGTTTTACACACATAGACACAAAGGAAGTTTCTATATTTTACATATGCCAAGCCATTGTACTCTTTTTTTTTTTTTTTTAAGCCATTGTACTCTTACTTCTATTAACATCTCCCACCTAACACTTTCCCTTACCAAGTAGTGAGCTCTGTGCTAGATGCGTCACATGCCTTACGGTCACAGGACTTCAAAGTGATCTTATGAAATAAAAAATATTCCCACTTTTGAGAGAACACTGGGAAAGAGGTACCCTTGCTTCCACCAGCTCCCTTCCAAATCTAGTCTCTACATCAGCACAGTGAGCTTATTAAAACCTACTCCAGCCTCAATATTTTTCTGTTCGAAACCTTGTATCTTCCATTTCACTCAGAGCAAAAACAAATTTCTTAAAGTTGACAGAAAAAGCCCTACCTATGCTGTTGCTTTCTCCACCACTCTCACCTCAAGTCCTACATCTCTGCTCAATCCCCTCTACCACACGGGTCTAGTAGGACTTCCTCACACACCAGTTTCCCTCCAGCCTCTAGACCTCACCTCTACTTTTTCCACGAGCTGAGAATGCTCCCGGCTGAGTCCCTGAACTCCTTAGGACATCTGCTCAAATCTCACCTCTCGATTTGGTCCATGGGCTAAACGATCACAACACCTCCCTTCCACGTCCCTGTCCCTGCCCTACTTTCCCCTCATAGCAATTCGCGCCGTGTAACACATGCATGTAATTTACTCTTTTTTTAAAAGATTTATTTATGCATACAAGAGCTGGGGTACAGGTAAGAGGTGTGGTGGGTGAGAGGATTCACCAGAGGCAGAGTGGGGAACAGAACAGGCAGATCCACTGAAATACACTGCTGAGGGGAGCAGCGGGCGAGACAAGAGAGGCCTGCTGTGCCATGTGGGTAGCTCCCTGGCCGGCAGGGATCGAACTTGTGCTTCACTCCCCTGCCCCAAAAGACCGAATGCTCCACGAGAAACGCGAATCTGTCTTGTTCATCGCAGTTTCCCAAGACGTAAAAGACTGTCATGCACACAACATGCATTCAATATATAATCCGCGGGCTAAATCTCGATTTAAAAAACAAAAATAAAACTCAACCCCCTACTCTCAGATCAAGTAGTCAATTTTCAACTAACCTCCGCCATTTACTCGGCACCAACCATTCGCTCTGCACCTCTGTGCCCGTAGTCTTCACAGCCACTCTAGGAAACCGAGACCAGAAGTCGTGTTGTCTACCGACCGGGGAGGTTCGCCGCCAGGTTTCCCCTGGCGTCCGCGGCAGCCTCCCGCGCTGGAGCTCGGGGTGATTTAGGCCGCGTCGCGCCGCGCTGCCAGCCGCCGCTCCCCAGTGCGCAAGCGCAAGACCGGGCGCGCGCGTCCATGCGTCACCAGCACGGCGACTGGGCCCGCTCCGGGAAAACAGCCGCTCTTCCATGGGCTTTCACTTACCCGCTCTCCGCCCGAATAGCCCGACGCCTCGCTTATCTCCTGTTACGCGCAAGCACCCACCAAGGTTTGGCGCTGCCGAGCAGAGGTCAGAGCCTAGGCCGGCAAACTCGAGGGGGTGTTTACATTTGGCTGCTGCCTGTCCCGCCCCCGGATGTTTGATCGTTGCTACGGATATGACGTAATCACGCGGCGTCCCCTTCAGGACCCAGGCGTAATCATCAGAACTCACGCCTGGGTTAACTCTGCGCTCCCTGGTGCCCACTCGGGAGAAAACTGTGTATGCAAATATATCTGCATAGAGAATGGGGCGCCGGGTCTGTTTGTTCGATCCGGAAGCTCGCTTCGTAGTCATTTGTCTGATTATTCATCTTTATGCCTAACACCCCTTTCTGCTGAGCATCTTGTAAGTCAGGCACTCGGGAAGGACAGTTCTCAATGTCCCTTCTGGTGCCATCACAGAGTAGGTGTTCTGTCTGGGTTGACGTGAAAAGATTCAGTTGATCCCGTTTCCAAATGTAAACCAGGTTTCATCCATGCATTTACTCAATAAGTCCTTGCCGAGCTCCCGTTTTTTACTAGGTACTGGGAACTCAGTGGGGGACACCACCTATACTCACGAGATATATATGGTTTTTAATAACAGCCAATATTTAGCAGATGCTCACTTTGTGCCAGACACCATGCAGAAACCACAGCTTATCTCACGGAACTCATATAATCCAAAGATAGCTTTTAATATTATCAGATAACACCCACATAATGGGAGAAAATGTCCTAAACCAATCTTCTGGTAAACCCATCCTACCAGAAAAAACTGAGTAGCTCAGTTTTGGACATAAAAGAACTTGGAAACTTTTTCACTTTCTAATACCAAACTGAAATTGGAGTGCCTTACAATTGCTTGAATTCTCAGTGTTCTCTTGTTCAGAATTGAGGATTAAAGAGACTTTTAAATGAGAAAGACCTAGTTGGTGGACTTCTGACATACATTTCAGCTTCTGATTATATTTATACATGTATATATAAAATGAGAGAGAGTGTGTGTGTGTTTGTATGTGTGTGTGTTCACTGAGCGCCAGCCCAGGAGGCTGCGGCGGACGCTAGGCGAAACCTGGCGGCGAACCTCCCCGGTTGGTGGAGGCTTAACGTGGGAAATTTAGGATAGAGGCATCACAAGACCAGAAATTGGAGGTGGGGGTAGAAATTATCAACATTATCATTAAACCAACTATAAAAATGAAAAATCCTTAATCCTGGCCCAGAGATGGAGATAAAGGAATTATCGGTGTAAAGGCAGGAATGGCCACAGTGCAGGTTTTCTGATCCCATGCAGACCGGGTAAAGGAGGAGTCAGAGTCCTCTGGTTTTTTTGCAGGGTTTTTATTGGGGTTCACCAGGCATATGGCAGGCAGGGATGCTGGGGGGCCAGGAGGCTGACAGGCCTCCCAGCCCCCAGCAAGTCTTCACTCTATCTGGGCTCTCTGGAGTTCGTTCTGCTGTTTCTCGGATTCTCTTTCGACTTCTGCTTTGGCTTCTGCTGCTGCTGCTGGCGTCCCCGTGATGCCGCCCTTAAAAAGCACAGTCTTAGCTCAGCTGAATCCCATCTACCTATGCCCACACCCTATTCCAGGTGCACACCATCAGGCATGCATTCGGGACCACAGGGATCCATCATCTATCCTGATGGCGGAAGGGCAGAAAAGCCTGACATTTTCTTTACCCCACAATCAGTCATTACAAAGAACTGCTCTAGAAAATACCCATAGGTGTATAGTCTTCGACCAGAGGTTGGATATGGAGGTTGAGGGCCATTACAGAGATTCACGGGTCCTTACGAATTAATTCATTTACACCCTAGAAGTGATTGATTTAACAATACCACAAAGGAATAAACCCTTACCCCCAAAAGGAACACTATATCAAAGTAACTCCTGCCCTGGCAAAATGCAGCTCTCATCCCAAGACTGCCTACCTATGTCTGCACAGGTGTTTCTTTTAAGAAACCCACCCCTTTCAAAGGCAGCTGTTTCTCACTGCTTGTGTCTGTGGAAACATCTTCTTCCCTTTTTTCTAATACACCTGCCCTTTTTCCTAATACATCTTCATCTCCATGCAAATTTGCTGTGTGCCACTCAAACGGGAACCCTGCCAAAACTTTCCTCAGAGGTAACCTAAAGATCCCAGTCATCTGAACCCCAGTATCTCATCTGAACCCTATTATTTAACATGGGGCTCACAGATGAAGTCCTGAACTGGTTCTGACTGTATTTTTTTTTCTTTAGCAAGATTTTTGAATCATAACAGGACCCAAAGGTTAACCAAAATAGAGGGAGTTTGAACAAGTAGGGACTGGATTATCTTGTCTTAGAACATGCAGACATTTTCCCAGAGGTGCTGGGTAGGCAGGAAAGGCCGCAGTTTGCCTCCTTCCCCACTCAGAGATGTCAGCCTTTCCATAATATGGGGTAGTTGAAGCCTTCTGTACAAAAAAGCACTATGAATAAAGGAAATTTATGGCAGCAGGTTTCTGGCCTAGAGTCAGATTTATTTAACCTTATTATTTACCAGCTGAATGTAAATAATAGGAATAGCAAATCTCTGTCCTTGAGTCCTGTCCCTCTGCCTTTGTCTGTACCCTTCCTGTCTCATTCTCCCTGAGAGATCCTTCATCCTCTAATTTCTTGAAGTGGCAAAGGGATGATAGCCTGAATCTTATGTAGTTACTACTGCTGAATATGATATAGTCCCTACCTATATGTGTGAGGAGTGAACTTCTGTCTTAATTCCATGGCTAATTTTTCTGTCTGGGCAATGAGAGGTCATCTTGAGGACAGCAAACGCTTTTCTCGGCCGGCCTGCTCTCTGAAACACAATTGTCAACTTACGAAAAATCTATTCTTTCCCTCATTTAAAACAGGAAGGTGTATTTTTTATTATTATTATTTTTTTAATCTCGTTTCACTCTCCCAAGTCTGCCCTGCTGTCCTTACAAGATAAGCAGAAACAGGAAAAGACCATCATGACCACCCTGGCCCTGTACTCACGAGGCTTCAGTGGAAGAGCCAGCAGGACCACCAAACTAATGCATTTCTTGCATCAGTCACTCCCAGTGTTACCTCTGCCTGGGACAAGAAGCCCAGGCTGATGGTAAACTGGGTTCCAACCATTGCTTGTCCCTCAGCCTCTTTAACACCTGCCGGGGAGGGTTCATCTTCAGCAGCCCTGACTCCAGGTATTGGGATCAAGAGCCCACTTGTGATTGTGGAGCTTTCCATTGTTGTTTCAGAAGCTTCTGGCAGTCTTTCACAGTCTTTTCAAGACTGTGATTAAGGCACACACCACAAGGCCCTGGGGGAAGTGGGGGGTGTGGCACACAGGGCAGTTAGCTGGCAGTAACTAGAAGCTTCTTCACAATCACAAAGGTGAGCACAAGGGGGAGCTGTGCTTTTTGTCTTCCTCTCTTCCTAGCACAGTGGGGCCAGAAGTGTAGGGCCAAAGGAGAGGCATGCAAACCCACTTTAAAGGGACAGGGATAAAAAACCAAACCTTGCAAGCAGACCATAGATCTGAGGCAAACAGCAGGGAAGGAAGGAGGAGAGGGATCTTGGTGCTATGGTGGTGGGAGAAGCAAGGCAGAAGGGAGAAATCAAATACTATCCAAAAATTAACAAAGATGTAAGAATATAAATAAATATTAAAATCTACTCTATAGATTTGTCAAAAGCGACACTCACATGCTCTGCTCATGACATTCAGTGGATGCTTCCCCATCATGGGTCCTTCAGGGGGGAGGGCCAGTGTACACCCTGCCCGAAAGATCCTACTGGGGATGGGCATGGAGACTCCTTTGGAGGTTTGGAGATGATCTTTAGACTTTGTTCAATGCAGGACATAATAATTCCCGCACCCAGTAGGGGTTCTAATTGGAGGTACTTACGCAGGTTCAGGGCATCTTCAGTGACCCTAAGGAAACTCATCTCTGAAACCCACCAAGACTGACCTCCTCTCCCAGAACCTACTAAGCTCAGCGTTAATGGTAAATATAGGAGATTAGAACCAGCAGCATGGCTAATAGCATCTGTTTTCTATTTCATTGATTTTTTTTTTCTCCCATCTGTGGTAGTTCCTCTCATTTTTTCAAGTTTGACTATTGTTTTCTAGGTTCCTAAGATGGAAACTATAAAGTTCATCTCACTTTTTTTTCTAGAGCTCCTTGCCTACAGACTATAAACATTTGAAAGAGTAAAGCTACTGCAGAGACTAGGTAGATCCAAGAGAAGAGCAGCAAACGAAACAGGTGAGTCATTTTTGCCTTTTGTTTTTGAAATACAATTTCAATTGAATATAAACTAATACATAATTTCTAAACATGAAGCTAACAATTCATCCAAGCAAGTTCTTCCTAGCCTGTAAAACAAGCATTACTTTTAAAAACACAAATGTGCCAACATTGCACTTAATTAGAAGCTTAGAAATAGAAACCATCTGCATGTTGTTGATCTAGACTTACTGAATTTATTTCATGTCATATTGTGGTCACTTTTACAGCTGTTAGACTTATTTTCAATCACATTACTGTTCACAGAATTCACAGAATTCATTAACAAGCTAGTATTTTACATCCAAGGGTTTTCAGTAGCACAGCAAAATAGAAAAGAGGCCCACAAGGTGCTTGAGCAAGGAGCCCGGGTCTGATATTAGATAGCTTTCTAGAATGTTATTGCTTTATTGGTCTTATTGTTAAAAATAATAAATTATTCCCAGGAAACTCCCCCTGCCAGGTGTTCTTTATACTGAGACTGTTCTGGATTCACTGGAGACAAACCTGACATGTGGGGGCCGATCAAACTCCCACCTGTGTTCTCTGCTGTTCTGGTAGCTCTGAGGGCTGGCTGGAACATCGCCCTTCCATGCCTGTAAATACTGTCCAGTTTGCTAGTTTCCTTCCTGTACTTACAGCGATGGACTGTATTCACATATCTATCTTATGTAAAACTTAAATAAGACATAAACAGAATGGGCTCAGTGAAAGGGAACTAATGTTCCTAAGACAGCCAGTGACCATGCGGGGGAGAACATCTAAAGCAACAGAAATAACTCGAGTCTCAGTCTTTGACACATGTCTTAAAGAAAATGGCCAAGGTGGTTATGGTCCAAGGTGACTGCTTTGCGACATGAACTTAAAGACTTCTCGGTAGATTTCATGGCTGGGTTTTCTTATATTGTTCCATGTGAGTTTGCATTTTGTGAAAAACATCTTGGAGATTTCCTCATGGCCCCTGAAGCTCTGTCGAGACCAGGGAGAGGGGACTGATTTGCTCAGGGACACTGGCGCTCCGGTGCATCTGGGGCAGGATCCCTGAGAAGTGGTGGTTGCATCAGATTTGGGGGTGGGAGAGGATGCGTGTGCAGAGTGCAGGTGCAGTCAGGGCCTCAGTCCAGCTTCTTGTTGTTGTCTGTGTTGTGCACAGCAGCTAAGAAGTCGACGATGAGCTTGGCTGTCTTCCTGGGTCTCTCCATCACCACCGAGTGCCCACAGTTTTCCAGAAGTTCTACCTGGCTGTTGGCAATTGACTCGGCCAAAGTATCCGCACCAGACACATCGAGCACCTAAAGGACAGAAAAGGAAACAACAACAGATGGAAAAGATTCAGACACCCAGGTCAAAACTCCTACCTCAGCCTGAATTTTAGGACCAAGTCATTCCTGTGACTTTCAGATGGAACTGACCGCCTACCAGGAGTTGTGCAGCTGCCGGCATTACTGAGGGGATCTGGTCTGGTAGGGTTGCCAGACAGGTCCTGAAGTCTGTGAATAACTAGGAATGCTTTTCCAACAAAAAGGCTACCACTTTTCTAAAGCTGATTTTTTAAAAACTAACTCATTTAAGTTCATCTGAATGACCTTGCTGTTCTGCCAACTTGACCTAATTTTCCCCCCAACATCCTCTCTGGCACTGGATTTGCATTCAAATCCCCTCTCTTAATCACTTTCCCTTTCAGCTCATCATAACAGGAGTGCCCCTTCTCTCCATTGTTAACAGCAAAAATAAAACTGTAAAGAGTGCTGTCTGCTTTTAAGCTTTATTCTTATCTACCCAGATCATCAAAACCAAGATTTCCCACCTAGCTGGAAGGAGAGGTGGGACTTGGGGAAAAATGCAGAGCACCCGTGGATCGTGAGAGGGAACATTACTGGGAAGCCTAATGAAAGGGGGGAACACTGATGACTAATGGGACCTCTTTGCTTCATCACTCATGCACAGCTAAGGCTACTGTGGTAAATGAGCAGAAATAAAATCCAGCTCTGTGGAAAAATACCCAGAGGAAGTGCAGGTGGAGTCAACAGGTCAAAGCATGGTAACTCCCAATAGAGTGTCCATCCTTCTTAGAGGTCAAAAATCACCATGCATTGACAAAAACACCTACCTGAGCTTCTAACTTTGACACTCTTATGCTGGTCAAATCCAGCATTCCTCAAGGTCACCCAGAGGCCCATGGAACAGCTGAGGGGTTCCCCTGAGATACACATGTCTGTGGGACCTATGTCAGCTGTTTCTTGTGCGGGGCGTACTACCGGTGTATGTCTGTGAAGTGGAGCACTGACCTTGGGCACAAAATTCAAGCAGGCTCTAAAAAGCTCAGTAATCAACCTGAATACTACTTGTATATAGTGTTTAAAAAAAAATAAACACCTTGGTTGTGGAGAAAAGGGAACTCTCCTGCACTGTTGGTGGGAGTGCAAACTGGTCCAACCACTGTGGAGAGCTGTGTGGAGATTTCTTGACCTACTAAACATAGAGCTTCCATATGATCCAGCAATTCCACTCCTAGGTATTTACCCAAAGGACACAGAAACATCAATTCCAAAGAGCACCTGCACCCCTATGTTTATAGCAGCACTGTTTACAATAGCTAAGCTTTGGAAACAACCCAAATGCCCAAAAATAGATGACTGGATCAAGAAGATGTGGTACATATATACCATGGAATATTACTCAGCATTCAAAAAAGATAAACACATGCAATTTGCAGCAACATGGATGGCGCTGGAAGGGATGATGCTCAGCGAAATAAGCCAGAAAGAAAAAGAAAAATACCGGATGGTCTCACTCATAGCAGGAATCTAGAAAACTTAAATAAGAGACCAGGGAAAAGAATAACTATAAGAAAGTAAAAATCAAAATCAACAAACAACTATGAATCAGAGACACTCTATGGGGTGAGGGTCAGGGGAAGAAGGGATTGGGGTCAAAATAGGGGGTTGCAATTGTATGGGGAATATAAAAATAAAATTAAAATTAAAAAAATAATAATATAAAAAAATAAACAAAATAAACACCAATGCGAAAGATCTGTAATGAACGAACTGTCAAAATTATAAATAGGTCAAGATCTGACTCTGTACTGACATGCACATCTCACCCAGCTTCCAGCCCTGCCAGATGCTATAGTGGTAGGTGGGAGATCAGCTGCTGAAGGGCATGAGCCTGTCTATCTTGGTTGCTACTGTATCTTGAGGGCCTAATACAGTGTCATATATATATATATATATATATATATATATATATATATATATATATATCTCAAAGGAGACCAATCTACCAACTGTTTGCACATTTAAGCCAGCAGCTGGCTTAAATGTGCAAACAGTTGGTAGATTGGTCTCCTTCCCTAGTTAGCAGTTTCACTTTACTTTCTTACTTGCTCACTCACTCTGGGTCTCCTGCATACCAGGTACTGTGCTGGCAAGAAGGGACAGAAAGAATATATAGACTATATATCTCCCAAAGTCCTTCCTCCTCTGGTGGACTAAAGAGTGGAGCTCTTTTGAGCTGATGTGCACTTCTCAGGAATGACTGCCAGTTTCAGTTCTACAGGTTGTGTACTGCTCAAATCCAGTGGACAGTGTTCACACAGACAGGACAACAATGCACAACGTTCCCCTTACAGTTATGCAGTACAGTCACAGGGTCAAAAGGAGGCTGAATTCAGCCTGGCAGGGTTGGGTCTGTGTTACCAAATAATGATGACAATGCAGGACAAAAGTCAAAACAGTTTGGAAAGCAAAAGATCATGAAATAAGGAGCTCCCAAAATATCTGCTGTTTGGCCTTTGCCTTGAGAGTAGTGTACAGGACACATTAATGATCTGATGATATTTACAGTAGGCCCATGGAATTTGTTTCCGGAACAAAATGGACTTCAGAGTCCTGGAGGAAATTGCATCACAGGCAGAGGCCAGTTATCAGAGGCAAAGGGCCTGGGTGAGAATTAATTTATTTTTTCACAACTGGAGAAAGACCATCTTAAGATATTACCTCACTTGAGTCTCACAATCACTCAAGTAGTAGAAGAGAAACCGCAATATGGAGCAAATGAATGACTTGCTCAAGGTCAGAGGTTGTTAAAGGCAAAGGCAGGGCTGGGACACAGACTTTCAGATTCCAAAGCCAGTGCTCTCACTTCTGCACTCTCTCTAAAGGGTGACAGGTACTCGCCTCTCTCCCTGTTGGGTCTGAGAGACCTCAATCACTTTTGGGATTTTCAGAATGAAAAAAGACTTGATTGTTCTGTCCCTTGATTTCTGATTGACTGACTCGCTGTGACCTGGCCTGAGTCAGGTACACACAAAGCTCTTTTGGAGTGTTGGCTGCTGCAGAAGGGAACACTGGAGGCCTTCACCTCTCTAAGCTCATGTTCCTGTGCTGTGCAGCCTGGGCCACACCTGGCTGATTTGAGATCACAATGATTCAGCATCCAGACGCCAGCATTCCTCCGTCCCCATACAACATGGACACAGGCCTGGCTTCTCCTCCCCAGTCTCTTCTCTTGGGCTGTCACACACAGTTGTGGGCCTTTGCGGTCCCAGTCAGACTTTCTGCCTATGTGTTCATCAACAACACAGTTAGGGTGTGTGGGTCACTCAGGTAAGGCTTACAATGGTGGCTTTCACCTCAGGGTCCTTAGAGGAACTGTCTTAATGGGGACAGCTTCTCTGATTTCCTTTTCACACAATATTCAATAGCATAAGACTCCTGGATACCCTTTAACAAACACTGTAATTCTGTCTGCGGGCCTTCTAAATGCTCCGTTTCATACTACCGCCTCTTGTTTTAAACTTTGGAAGAACTTTCAGTACTGTACTATTTCTAAAGACTAGTTGCAAACAAAAAAGGAGCTCTGGATGCAAATAAGTATCTCTATTGAGGACCTGTTACAGGTTGATTGTGCCCCCCCAAACCCAAATTCATATTTTGAAGTCTTAGGCCCCTGAACTTCAAAAATGACTTTTTTTGGAAATAGGGTCATTGCAGATATAATGAGTTCAGAGGAAGTAAAACAGTTGACTATAGTTAATACTGCTTTTTAATATATATCAAAGTTGTTCAGAGTAAATCTTAGAATGCTCATGACAAGGAAAAATTTTTTTTTCTTTTATATCTATAGATGATAGATATTAACTAAACTTATTGTGGTAATCATTTTATAATACATGTATGTGAAATCATGCTGTACTCCTGAAAACTTATATAGTGCTGTATGTCAGTTTTATCTCAATAAAACTAGGGGCGGGGGAAGACATGGTTATAAAACTAAAACACAGAGACACACAGGCATAGGGAGAAAGGCATGTGAAGAGGAAGGCAGAGATCAAGGTGATGTATCTACAAACCAAGAAACACTAGATTGCCAGCAACTACCAGAAGCAAGAGGAGAGGCATGAAGTAGGTGCTGTCATAGCTCCCGAAAGAAACCAATGTGCTGGCACCTAGATCTTGACTTCCAGCCTCTAGAACCATGAGATGATCAATTTCTGTTGTTAAAGTCACCGAGTGTGGTACTGTTACAGTAGCCCTAGCAAACCACACACAGCTATCTGATAAGATCTATTAAAATTTAAAAATGCACCCACCCTTTGACCCAGGGATTTCATATCTAAGATTTCACCCTTCAGCCCCTCTCACATTTCACAAACCACATGCACAGTGATGCTCACTCAGGTAGTGTTTAGGTGCAAAAAATTGCCTTTCAGAGGTTGCTGAGACCAGAGTTGTTGCTCTGAACTCATAGAATGATGCTCCCCATAAACACTAGCATCTGACTCTTCCTGATGTGGGAAACCAAGCAGGGAGTTGGATGCCTTGTTTTCCTCAGAGGCTAGTGTGACTGGCACAGGCGACCCCAGGGTCACACGGCATACCTGGTCTTGTTTCCCCCAGATGATCTGTGTCGGGACCTTGATCTTGTTCATGTTCTCATGGAGGGCATATCTTGACTTCTCACTGACGATTTCCAAAAACACTTCAGGAAAGGAAAACAAAATGAGTAAATGCTGGGCTGTGCCTGTGGGTGCCACATAATTACAGTCTGGGGACCATCATCGAGTCCAGGCCTCCACTTTCTCTTTTGAGGGACTCCAGAAAACAAAGCCTCAGGAATTTAGGAAACAAAATCCAGTCACAAATAAACTTCACTTTTCATAAGCTCAAAACTTAAATGAAAGCAGGACTACTCACACTTGCGGTAGAAGTCGTTGTGCGGGATGCGGACATCAACAAGACCTTGCAGGATCTAAGTGTAAATAACAGAGTCAGGAAGCAAGAGATTTGTTTCTTCAGGCCTCGCATGGCACTGGTACGACGACAGAGATAAAGTCTAGAAGTTATGGCACTGTCAAGGTTTTTAGGGCCTGGTGCTCTGAATTTCCATATGTGGTATGCAATATAATAGGGAGTAAAGGTCATGAAAGGCTTTGATCTTTGTAATTAGGAAAGAACTTGAGTACATAAAGTCAAAGGTCCCTATAGCATGTAAAAAAAAAAAAAAAAAAACACCCAAGATGGTGGCCTGAGAGCCACTTTATCTTAAGAGAGCCTTTGTTTAGCCAAAGACACAATCAGAATGAAAATAACATCAAGTAATTACTCATCATATCTAAATACAGAACAAAATCTATTAAAAAAATTAAACTGCTGGAGATAATGGGCCTCTTAATGAAGACATCAACCACTGGGAGACCTCTGGGAAGGGTTCCATAGTTCCCTGTTTATTATTTGACACTGTCTTTGCCTTCCCTGGTGAGGGCTGGCAAAGCTGCAGCAAATGTAGACAGGCTGGAAGTGGACCTGGGATACTGATGCAGAGAGGTGCCTTGGCCAGAAGGAACACAGCTCTCCTGCCTCAGGATTCTCCTCAGGATTTTCCTCCTGCCTCAGGATTCTCAAAGTAGCATACATGGTTCACATTAGCTGCTGTGCGTTCTCTCATCTACCCGGTAAGAGTCTCTCAGGACTCCTGTGTACTGACTGAATTGGGAAGATCAGCCATAACTGCTTTGAACTAAACCAACTCTCTGGAGCATGACTAGAATCTGATTAGTAGAAGCCCAGAGAGGAAACCAGTGGGAAGTTGCCCGATACCCAGTGCTCCGCATCAGAGATTTGCTTTATTCTGTTATCTACTCTGCACCCATGCATCTGTCCATTTTGCATCCATCCATCATTCCTTTTCAACCTCATCTCAATCCACTCTCTCCCTCACCTCTGCGCACTAGTCACCCTGGCCTCCTCTCTAGCGCCTTGGGCTTGCCCTGCTCTTCTCCCTCTCCATGTCCTGTTCCCTTAAGGAAGTTTACCAAACCTCCCCTGCGTCCCTGTTTTCAATCATTGTACTATCTTCATTTCCTCTATAAAATTTATTATAATTTATAATTCTTTGTTTACTTGTTACTTTGTCCACCACCCCTACTGGTCTGTGTCAGCCAAGGGGCTTTCTCTTTTTATTAATCACTGTGGCCAGCACAGTGCCTGATTTGTCACAGGCACTGTACAGATCCTTGCTGAATTCACCATTAGATAATTAGTACAGGAAGGAGGGAAAGCTGTACTTGTCAGCTGAGCCTTTGGCAGAGGGCAGGCATACTGCTGCTGTGATCACATTACCTGCTGGGGCACCTTGAAGCGGACATAGGAGCAGAGTTGGAGCATTTCACTCATCTCTTCTGGGGTGGAGGGAATCAAGGGAATCTTCTCTACAGCAGCTGAAGCCTGCAGTTCTTTGAGTCGTTGTATAAACTGATTATCTTTTGAGTACATCAGGCCTGTGGGATTCAAACCAGAACAGCTTGACAATATATTCACCTTCTCACCAAACCTCATTCTCTCTAAGGAAACTCTAGTATCAGCCCAGAGCTAATATATTTCAGGCATTTTTCACTAGATTCCTTTTTTAAATATACTCCCATCTTTGCCTAAAGTAAAAACCATATTCTGAGAATTGTGGGGAAAAAAATCCTTAAAACTATTTTAGACACTACTCAAACTGTGGTTCAAGGATTAGCAACATTGGGAGCCTATAGAAATAAATAATCTCAGCCCCTCCCTAAGTCTCTTGAATCAGAATTTGCACTTCAACAAGTTGCCAGGGGATTCAGATGTGTGATAACATTTAAAAAGCTTTAGTTTGGAAAACAACTTGCAAGAGACCCTCTCACACCTGTATCACTGAGAGGAAATCTGATGACATACATGATGGGAAGAAATCAAGCCTGGAGTTACTACTCCTCTTGGCCTAGACTCACTTGGTAATCACTTATTTAGGGGACAATACACAAAACACAGGAAGAGGGAATCCCCTACTGAGTGGGGGAATCCCCTACTCAGGTTGCGGCAATAGCTGCCTCCACACAGTTCCTCTTTCAGGAGAGCATCAGAGGATCCTGTGACTGAACAGCTTGGAGACTGACCATTATTTCCTGTCACCCTGGAGCATAACACAAGAGTTACGCAAACTAATGTATGCAGAAGGGCAAAACTAATTTTCACATCTTTTTTTTTTTAAAGATTTATTTATTCATGCATGCAAGAACTAGGGTACAGGACAGATGTGCAGGAGAGTGAGAGGATTCACCAAGACAAAGTGGGGAGCAGAACAGGCAGACTGACCGAAACACACTACTGAGGGGAGTAGCGTGCAAGATAGGAGAGGTATGCCGCACCATGTGGGTATCTCCCTGGTTGGGATCAAACCCGCGCTGCAGGGGCTGCGGACAGCTTCACAGCACTGCGCTCAACAGCCTGCGCCACCAGGGAAGCCCTAATTTTCACTTCTAACACTAACAAGTTTCTAGGTATTCATCTGAGTTGAAGAGGTAGATTTCAGAAAGAAAGGCAGGGGTGTCAATACCATGCTGCAGAAATCCAGACTTTATCAATGTCCCATATTCAGCAACTCCTTTAAATCTCACATGGGAATTGTGTGTAGCTTTCAAAATGCCATGCAGATTGCATGACCTATTTCCCCTAGTTTTAAAAGTAATTCTAGGTTAAATGTCATGTGGTATCCTGAATTGGATCCAGTAACAGAAATAAAAGCATTCATGGAAAAGCTAATGAAATCCACATAAAGTCGGGAATTTAGTTACTAGGAATACACCAGGGTTGATTTCTTAGTTGTGACAAATTTGCTGTGGTCATGTGAATTGTTAACAATGGGGGAAATTGTGTGAAGGCACATGGGACTCTCTATATTATCTTTGCAACATTTCTGTATATTTAAAATTATTTTGAAGTAAAAAATCTAGATAGGTAATAATCCTGAACTTGTTTCTATGTTTTCATTTTCACATACTAATTTAATTTAAAATTTTTTTTTAATTTAAAATTTTTAATTTAAAACTAGGTGTAAAACTCTTCTCTGACAATTCAACAAAAATTTAAAATCCAGTTAGTTTTGACCTTCTATGAGTGATTTAAAATCTAATAACCTTTCATAGGCACATTCCTTCAATTTTAAAACTTTATTATTAAAAGAGCAAATGATTTCAGACATAGCACTTAGGAAAAGAGAAAGAGACAACTCTTTGGAGGTTTGCTTTCAATTTTAATGTCCTTAACAAACCTGAATTCATATAAACTAAATTCATGTAAATAATTTTCAGAGTGATACACTTTAAATCATATTAGTTACATTTCAGGAGAAAGTGTATGTATTAAATTCATATCTTGGTTCTATTTGAATCATAGAAAGGATGCAGAAGACATGAGTCATATGAGGTACATAGTTAATACTGAAGAACTTCCAAAGCGGCCACACCTTGGTTGTAGAGTCAGAAAGTCTCCGATCCATTCCTACCTAGGCTCTTGGACTAACAGAATTTTTTTTGTGCCTCAATGTTTCTACCTATAAAATGAGCATGATAACTTGATCTACATAGTAATTACACATGTAAGAAACCACTAAGATGAGTTAAAATTTGGGCAATATCCTATATTAAAATCATACCTCTATAAAGAACCAAAGAAAGAGAGAGAGGAAACAAGGAAATGAGAAAAAAAATTAAGAACTTTTTCTCTACCACATTATAAATCCAAGGAAAAAATGAATGTAAATAAATTAACTTCAGGTCATAACTTCCAGGGACATGTAATTGCTTACATGGATGTGCATGTGGATACATATATGAACAGAGAAACTAAACTTCATTTTAAAAAAAATCTTGTAAGGAATAAAGATCTCTGAGTTTTCAACAGAAAGCATAATAATCAAAACTATACTTCACATGATTATGGAGAGAACTAAATTTATATAAAGAACTTAGCTAAAAGAACCAAATAAATGTCAAATGACAATATTATCATTATATTTAAACATATTTATATGTTACAAAGTACTAAACATTTTTAAATTAACCATCTCAAAATTTTTGTGGAACAAGGTTAGCTCTATATTTTAAAAGTCAGGATGATTATGATTGTGGTTATACAGCTACTGTTTGGTAAACAATCACTAAAGTATTTCATATCTTGGAAGGACAGATCAAAAAGATGATTCGAAGAAGTCATAGCAGACATTGGCTCTTTTAGATTCATGCCCCACTATGTTCAAGTCACTCATGGGGATATTTTAGCCTTGTAACTTACCAGCTGGACACACAAGAGTCAGGCTGCAGACATCCGATGGGTAAGAAGCAGCATACACCCCAGCCACATGGCCACCCATGGAGGTGCCAACCAGATGGAAAGGCTTTTTGTTTAGCTTGAGGCATTCTACAAACTAGACAGAGAAATGAGAAGGAGGTTTGGATAAAACAAATATAAAATTTATATGGAGCCATAAAATACCCAAAATAAACAAAGAAATCCTGGAAGAAAAAAAGCAAATGAAGTTATCACACTGCCTGACTCCAAACTATATTATAAAGTGCTAGCAATCAAGACAGCATGGTATTGGAACAAAAACAGAAGTACAGACCAATGAAATAGAATAGAGAGCCCAGAAATAAACCCATACAAAAGCTAATCTTTGACAAAGAAGCCATGATCATACAATGGATAAAGGAAAACCTCTTCAACAAATGGTACTGAGAAACTTAGACAGCCACTTGCAACAACTTAACTCACTCCATACTCAAAGTTTCATTCAAAACTGATTAAAAACTTTGACATAAGACCTCAAACAAAATACTTAAAAGAAAACACAGGTGATACACTGCTGGACATCAGCCACAGAGTTGCATTTGGGGACACAATTCCAATGCCAAGGGAAACAAAAACAAATGGTGCTATATCAAACTAAAAAGCATCTGGTGTGAGAAAGATATCACAAAAACAAAAACGCAACCTATGGACCAGGAGCAGATAGTTTCCCATCACACACCTGATTTTTGAAAATATATAAAGAATTTATAAAACTCAACAACTATAGAAAAACCAACCTAATCAAAAAATGGACAAAAACCTAAATAGATACATTTTCAAAGAAGTCATTCAGATGGCTTATAGGCGTGCGAAAAACACTCAACATCACTTATTATTAGGGAAATGCAAATCAAAACTACAATGAAAAATCACCTCACACCTATAAGAGTGGCCTATATCAAAAAGACTGGAAACAACAAATGATGAGAAAATGTAGAGAAAACAACAAATGTAGAGAAAAAGGAACACTCATCTACTGTTGGTAGGAATGCAATTTGAAGCAGCCTCTGTGAAAAACGAAATAGAGAGTCCTCAAAAAAAAAAAAAAAAAAAAAAAAAAAAATATATATATATATATATATATATACACACATATGATGTAGCAATACTACTGCTAGGTATTTATCCTAAAAAGATTTATGTATTTCTGTGTTCCAAAGCAGTATTATTCACAACAGCCAATATTATTCACAACAGCCAAGTCATGAAAGCAACCCAGATGCCCAATGACAGATGATGGGACAAAGAAATTGCAGACTCAATGGAATACTACTGAGCTATTAAAAAAAAATGAAATAATGCCATTTGGGACAAAATGGAGGGATCCTGAGGTGACTATGCTGAGTGAAATAAGTCAGAAAACAAAAACCAGTTACCAGATAGTTTTGCTCATTTATGGAATATGAATAACAACAAAAAAACCCAAAACTGGCAAAACACAACAAATTCTTAGACTTTGTAAAACATTACACTAGAATAATTTAATACTAAAATTATACTACAATATATCCTATACCAGAGGGGGTGAAGAGGGAGGAGGAGCGAGGGAGGGCAGGTGATAGGCTATTAGCACTAGAGCTTTGGTGGAGGTGCATGAAGCATGTGCACGCATGGAGGAATGAAGTAGTATTCCCAAAATGACATAGTTATGTACACAATTGGCAAATCAATAAAACTTGAGGGGTGGGGGAATAGAGAAGGAGCCTGGTTTTATAGCTGTAGATAGTGACAACAGTGACTACAGAGCAAAAATCCCTAGTACTTCCTATGAGGACAACTGAAAAGAGCTATTGATGAAAAGGGATCTAAAATTCTGCATTCATTATCTTGGCAGGCTTTTTACCTGGCACTAGTGACTGAGGAGTGACTTATATGTATAAAACTAACAAATATTCTGCTAATTCATGAATCAGCAAGCTTTTCAATGGTGTAAATATTTCCTACAGAGGAAATATATTCTGCTTTTTGGGCCATATGATCTTGTCACAATGACTCAAGTCTGCTGCCAAGAGAAGCCAAAGACAATATATAAATGAATGGATAAAATTGTGCTTCAATAAAACCTAGGTTACAAAAATAGAAGGCAGGACAAATAAAGCCCCTGGGCGACAGTGTGCTGACACTTACCCAAATTCAAGGCACTTCCGACATGTCTAACTGTCCATTCATATAACTATCCACCTATCCATCTGTCGGTTCAACCACCCAAGTATTCATCTATCCACCCACATATATCCATCAGTATAAAAAATAATTATTGGATATCCATTATATATCTGGTCAGCTGCTGAGGATAGAGCAAAGAGCCAAGGTTCTTGACCTCATTAGAATAGTTTAATTGGGGGGGGTATGTGAGAGACATCAACATCCTTATAAAGGGACTATACCTAAACATCAGGTCCTAAACATCAATTTGAAACGTATGGATTACTAAATTCTAGAATTGTGTTTGAGCCCCCTGGCCTTGAAAGTATAGATGGAGGGGGCCGAATATAGATGCTAAAATACACAAAATGCAAAGAGGGCCCTCACTATCCTCCAAACTAGGCAGATGGGCTACTACTATCATCAATATAGTTGGTAAGCAGAAAAAGAGACTCTAGGGAAATGGTCTTAATTCCTTTTTGAAATTTGAGAATTCTTAATTCCTTTTTGAAAGAGCTGAGAAAAAGCCCAGATAGCAGAAAAAAAATATTAGGCATAGAGAGGAACAGTCTGCAATAAACCCTGGCTTTCCACAGTCAACCAAGGAAACCACTGGGATGTCATTTTGTTTACAGTTGCAGGCAGAATGCATGGGTGACTGGTTATGAGTCAGTATGAGTCCGTTAGGTGCTGTCCAGGTTTGGGCATGCTGTGGTGGCAAGACCCTTTATGGACAATTTCTGATGGAGCTTTCTGCTTACCTGGTGGATCCTCTTGACTTGCCCCTGTATGGACAGGTCATCCATGGAAGAACGGGTGGTGCCCTCATGTCCTGGCATGTCCACGCAGACCAAATGCAGGTTCTTTGGAAGGAACTGAGGACACACAGGCCAACAGAGTCAGTATGTGGTATGTAGAATACGTCTGCCTACTTTTCTGGGGAGATTGTACCCACTTACCAAGCAACCCAGATGGTCATCCTTGAGGATGTATAGGCCTGGGTCACCCAGAATTCAACCCTAGTAACATCTGATGTGAATAAGCACTGTCAGTAACTTCACAGAGAGTACAGGCCCCAAAGACACAAGAGGGAGGGGACTTGGAAAAAGACGGATCAAACAGGACAATATCAGAGTAGCAGCTTGAGTCTCTTCTTCTTTCTTGATACCTGTTGGCAAGTACTACTACCTTCTCCTTTCCCTCATCCCTTCCACACTTATTCCAGCCATGTAGCCACTGATTTGGAATGAGATGGGATGGTTCTGGTCTCCCAGAGTCCTAGACAGCTTCAGAACCAACCTACTAAGGGAACCCAACCACCATCTCTAAAAATCTCATTCTGGTTTCAACTTTTCTTTTAAACACTAAGGTTTAATTCTTGGGGTGATTATTTTCCAAAAGCACCTTCTTTCATTTAAATATGTGTCACTTTTAACCAGGAAAATGAGAAACATCGGTTATCAACTAATAAATATCCAGTTATATGAAAGACACTTATACTAAGGTGGGGACAAGAAGTGAGAGGCTCACCAAGACATGAGGACGACTGTCCTGGGAGCAGAATTTGGGAGGAAGGACACAGAAATAACTAGTGGCTGTGTGAACCTTTTCCTTCTAGTATACACAATACGGTACTTGGGGGGCTATGGTTCTATTTGAGAATGGGATCCTAGGATGCTTCCCTCCAAGACCTCTCCCAGCTCCAACCTTTGCCAGCTCAACACTCTTAACAAGTAAAACAAGTCATCAAACCCGCAGGACAGAAAGTGACTGATTTGGAAAACTAGCCCAGAAAGCTGCTAGATTGACTTTTTCTTTAAATGATTAAGCCAAAAAAAAAAAGCAGACGTAGAGGGACAGAGAAAGGGAGGAAGGGGGAATAGGGAAGGAGAAAAGAAAGAAGAGAAACTTAGAGTACAAAGGAACAAACAATTTTTTAAACACTTGACCTTAATAGTTACGATATTGATGGTTCTTAAGATGAAAGTAAGTGTCAGAAACCTTCCCTAAGAGATATTCATAAAATGAAATGATTTTGAAGATTTAAAAAATAACATCCAAGTCAGATTTTATCTGACAAAATTTATAATTTACAAAATTGAATTATATGTTGCATTAGTTTCCAGATGACTTGAACTATAACTCTGGTTTCTCTTTGTTTTCTACCATTCTAATGGTACCATATCCAAGGGGAAACCCTTTACTGAGTGACATCATCTTGAAAGAGAAGAATCTGGAACTGTACCTTGACCACGCTGAGCCACATATCCTTGTGTGCAGAGAATCCATGGAGCATAAGAATGGAAGGTTTATACCCAGGCCTGCCCCGGAATGAATAACAGAACTGATAGTCTTCATGGTTAACATAGCGGACCTGCATGCCCAGCGTCCTCCGCCAGTACCTGAGGAGGGGAAATAAAGGCAAAACAAAATCAACACGCTCCAAAGAAGTGACCTCAGGAGGGAGCGGAGAAAGATCCTCTCTATAATCTTACTTCTGCCACTCCTCCTCCTCCTCTGTGCATATTTCCAAGTCTCCTAGACCTTGGCCCTCAAGAAACACTTAGCAAAACCATTTCAGAAAGCACCTTAAGTGGACATTCTGGTATGAATACCCCCAGTGACTCTAAATAGAAAGAAGAAAGTGGCATTTCCTCGAAAAGTATAACACATAATGGCCTTTTGCTAATACAGCTTTCTAGAGCCTCTGAGAGGGAGAAATTGTTCTTGAGATCTCCCTGCATTGGTGCTCTGGCTTTATCCCTCATAATGTACGACAATTAATTGAAAGCTCAGCTTCTGCTGGTTACATAAGACTTGGTGGTGCTGGAGTTTGGGCCCTGAAATTGATTTCAATGTGAAATTACTATCTAAACTAAGTGAATTCTCTGCATGAAAATCTCTCCAAGATGAAAGATAACTCAGAGAATCACATTGTTGTATACTTTGTATCAAAAGCAAATAGCCTAAATGACCATTTTAAACCCATTTTGTAAAAGAAGAAGAGACAGGGATGAGGATGATACATATTTGCTTGTATCTGCATATGAAATCATAGGAGCTTATACAAGACACTATTATGATGAGTATCTGGAGCAGGGGTGGGGAATACAGCGAGAAGTAGGTGGAGAAGGAACAGTGGTGGGAGGGAGATTTACAAAACATTGCTTTAGTACTTTTTAACAGAATGAGTTGCTATTCAAAACATTAGAACTATAATAAAATTGGCTAGCTTAAAAGCTCTGATGACAAAGCAAGCGTATTTCAAAATTCGAAACCATGGCACCACAACACGAGTTTGCTCATACATTCATATCCCAGCTCATTCATTTAATTGACTATGATATTGAACCTTAATTTCCTCATCTATATGGGAAAATGTTGCAATCTACTAAGGATATGAAAGATAAAATGAGCCAACTAAAGTATAGTTTTGTTCAATGCCCAGCACATGGTAATTGATAAATGTAGTTATTAGCATTACATAAAAAAATTGTCCCTCAAAATATATAATTTGTCAAAATATAAGGAAAAATGAGGGAAATTTGCAATAAATGACAGTCACAGGTAGAAATCCTTAATATGAGTCATGCTAAATCCCAACTTGATACTGGGCAAAATAAACAAAAAGATTACTCAGAGTAGAATTACTAATGATTAACAAATACAGGAAACACATTCAACGTCAATAATGATTAAAACATGAATATCAAACAAGATATACCTTTTTATGGACTTCAAAATTAGAAAATTTTAGCAATTAAATATATATACACACATATAATGTTCAAGTTTTCTAAAAAGGAATCCAGCATTGAACCTCAGGAGTCTTTAAAAATCTGATGTCCTTTGACCCAGTAATTATACCTCTGGGAATAACCTATTTCAAGAAAATATATAGAAATTTTGAAAAAGAAATTAGTTTACAGATGTACAAGACGGTGTTATATAAAATAGGAAAGAAAATCAGTACTAACCTTGAAGTCCACAAAAAGAAAATTTATTACATAATTTACAATGTAGCTAGATAATGTAATATCATGCTGTTGTTAAGAATGATATTTTAAAAAGAATATATAGAGAATATATAATAGAATATGCATGTATGAAAAGATCATTAAAATTATTCATATCTCCATCATGTAGGAATAATCACTATTAATCTATGTGTATTTTTTGCCTGTTTGCAACGGTACATAAAACACCAAATTGAACTTTTTGAAGAATCAAGTTTTCAAAGAATATTCAATAACATAGGCAAATGTTTATGACATGATCAAGTGAAAAAAACAGACCCAATTTTCATACTTAAATTTTTTTATTATTGATCCAATTCTGTATAAAAATTTTTTTTAATGGTGAAAACTAGAGGTATTTGAGAAAATGATTTGAGAGGTTATGTGTAATTTATATTTTCTTTCTGCTATCTTTGGATAATCTTCAAATTCTCTACAAAGTACAGTGTGAGATTAAGGGGAGAGCTGGGAGGATCTTGTGAAAAAAGAAGGTCTGAACAGACACTTGGATACTCAACATATATTAGGTGAAGACGACAGAGAAAGATGTCCTGACATGGGCTCCGCAGAGGCAGGACCACCAACAGCAGCCAGGGTGAAGGGAGATGTGGACAGAAGCCTGAGTGCCGGGCTCAGGACCTGAGGACTTCTTCATTACCAGATGGACCTCTTGGTACTAGTCCTAGTCCATGTTTTTCATTTATTGGTGCATCCAATAGAAAATCCTACCTAGTCTTCAGAAAAATGAAAACTAATATTTTCAAACAATCCTCTCAATGAAAGAGTGAAAATAATACTCCTTAAGCCACTGGGTCAGCTGAAAAAAAATATGAAAGACCCAAAGTCCAAGTGGAAAAAACACAAAATTCAATTTCTTCAGCTTAAGAATAACAGAGAATACATGATCTCTAATTCAGAAACACGAAGGCAGAGATTAGAAATAGCTGCTAATTCACAAAACAGAAATAAGAACTAATTGGGATGAACAAATGTTTTAGGAGCAAGATCCTTCACAGACTAACAATCTCAACATAAAATCCAAATTGCTCCAGTTTCACAGACAGAAGTCATCAAAGGCTCTACTGACCTAAATAGAAAATCCCAGAAAAGGAGCCTCTAAGGAGTGTCTCTTTGAGCAAGGATCTCAGGGTCTAGATCCTTCATCCTACATCTCATCTCACCTTCCTGAGCTTACAAGAACCTCTGATGAAGCATTCCTACACATCTTTTTTTGTGGTAAAATTTTAACCAAGTGTACAACTGAGCGGCATTAACTATGTTCACAATGATGTACATCAACCATTACTACTACACATCCCCAGATCTTTTCCGGGCATCCCAGGTATTCTGTGCCCATGAAACAGCACCTTCCTGTTTCCCTCCTCCTCTCAGCCCCTGATAATCTGTATTCTGCTTTCTGTCTTTATGAGTTTGCCTATTTGAGGTACCCTTTACAAATAGAATTAATGTACTATTTGTTCTTTCATATTTGGCCTTTCTCACTTAGCATAATATTTTCAAGGTTCATCCATATTGTGGCATGTGTCAGAATCTTCTTTTTTTTCAAGGCTGGATAATAATCCACTGAATGTATACACCATATTTTGCTTACCAGTCATTTTTTGATGGAATATTTGGTTTGTTTCTAATTTTTTGACTCTTGTGAACAATGCTGCTATGAACATTGGTATGCAAGTATCTATTTCAGTCTCTACTTTGAATTCTTTGGGGTATATATCCAGAAATTGAATTCCTAGCTCATATGGTAATTCTGTATTTAATTTTTTATGGAACCACTAAACTTTTCCACAGCAGCTGTACCATTTTACTTTTCCACCAGCAATGCATAAAGGTTCCAATTTTTCTACACCTTCATCAACACTTACTTTCCTTTTTAAAATGTAAGAGCCATCCAAATGGGTGCTAAGTAGTATCTCATTGTAGGTTTGATCTGCATTACCTAATGACTGGATGGAGAATATACATTTCTTTTTATTGAGACATAATTCACATACCACAAAACTCACCCTTTTAAAGAGTACAATTGAGGGGTTTTTAGAGTATTCATAAAGTTATGCAACCACCACCATTATCTAATTCTGGAACATTTTTATCACCTCAAAAAGAAACCTGACTGAACTGTACACTTAAAAATGGTTACAATGGGCCTCCCTGGTGGCGCAAGGGGTTGAGATGCAGCCTATGAAGCTGTCCGCAGCCACTATAGCACGAGTTTGATCCCCGGGCAGCCAGGGAGCTACCCACATGGTGCAGCAGACCTCTCCTAACTCGCCCATTGCTTCCCTCAGCAGTGTATTTCAGTCAATCTGCCTGTTCTGCTCCCCACTCTGTCTCTGGTGAATCCTCTCACCCCCTACACCTCTGGCCTGTCCCCCAGTTCTTGTATGCATAAATGAATGGATCTTTAAAAAAAAATGGTTACAATGACAAAATAGTTAGAATTTTAAACTAAAATTTTATGTTATGTATGTGTTATAAAAAAAAATGGTTACAATGACAAAATAGTTAGAATTTTAAACTAAAATTTTATGTTATGTATGTGTTATCTCAATTTAGAAAGAGAGAAAGAAATGCATACCCATGAGGAATCACTCTCCATTCCCCCCTCCCTTAGCTCATGACAATCACTGGTCTGCTTTAGGTATCTAAAGATTTGCCTGTTCTGGATATTTTGTAAACTAGAGTCATGCAATATTTGACCTTTCTGTCCAGCTCATTTCATTTAATATTTGGTTTATTTCACTTAATATAATGTTTTCAAGTGCATCCTTGTTATTGAATATATCAGTGCTTCATTCCTTTTGAAGGCTAAATGACACTCCATTGATGAATATGCTACATTTGTTTACCCATCATTTGAAGGACATTTGGCTTGTTTCTACTTTTTGGCTGTTAAGAATAATGGCACTATGAACGTTCATGTACAAGTTTTCCTGTGGATCTATGTTTTCAGTTTTTTTTTTAAAGATTTATTTATTTATTTATTTATGGAAGCACTGGGTACAGTCAGAAGCGCTGGAGGGTGAGAGAATTCACCAGAGCCAGAGCGGGGAGCAGAGCAGGCAGAAGGACCGAAGTACACTGCTGAGGGGAGCAGCGGGTGGCAGGAGAGGTCTGTGTGCCATGTGGGACCCTCCTCTGGCGGCTGGGGAGCAGCCAGGGATCGAACCGGCGCTGCAGAGGCTGCGGGCAGCTTCACAACCCAGTGCTCAACCGCTGCGCCACCAGGGAGGCCCGAAAGTCAATTTTATTTCTTCTTTTCAAATTCTTATCCCTTTCTTTCTCTCATATTTATGATTTCTTGTCTGTTCACTACTGAGTTCCTTTGGGAAAATAAATATCTTAGAAAATGTATCTTTTTCATCTTGTGAACAGTCTTAATATTTTATATATGAAAATTATAGCTGGTCTTGATGACATTCACAGTGGCCGTAGCTCCTCCAGTTGAAGCTCTTCATTGACTCACTGCAAAGCGTTTGGTGCCTCTTTCAAGAACAATCTTAGTCCATATTGCTGTGGAAATAGACTGGCCACGCTCCAAGGACACTTATCTAGAGAGAGCTGCTCTGAAGACCAGCTGTGGTCTACCAGGGACACCTGTTCATTCCCTGAGGAGCTCTGAAGATCCCATAGGGAAGTCCAGGAGAGAGCACAGAGAGATGATTTCACCATACCCCCATGTTCATAGGGCAGGGAGATGGGGTATGGGGTGGAGGTGAGAGCAGGACAGGGTGCCCAGCTACCTCTATGGTCTGCTGTTCCTGTCCACATGGCAATCCTTAAAATTATCTTATTGACCCAGGTTTGCTGGGTGGCCCCACTGGTGGTCACGATGGAGCAGTTGAGCTAATGAAGACCTTTTAAGGAGTAGCTGTGGTTAAGGAACATAGGTGACTCATGGTAAAACTGCTCATCTTGGGCCTCCCTGGTGGCTCAGGGGTTAAGTCTCAGCACTATCAAGCTATTGCCAGCCACTGCTGCATAAGTTCAATCCCTGGCCAGGTTGCTAACCCACATGGCACAGCAGACCTCTCCTGTCTTGCCCGCTGCTTCCCTCAGCAGTGGATTTCAGTAGATCCTCCTGGTTTGCTCCCCACTCTGTGTCTGGTGAATCCTTTTACCACCTGCACATCTGGCCTACACCCCAGGTTCTTGCATGTATAAATAAATTAAAAATAAATCTTAAAAAAACTAAACAAACTGTGTATCATATGATAATCAGTGTGTAGAAGTGACCTGCAGTAAGGAGAAAACAAGGCATGCATTTCAGTGAGGTAAGGAAAAGCCACTTGCTGAATTTCCAACAGCTCTTTGCAATGACAATATTCCATTTCTATAATCAACTCCCCCCTACCCCTATGTCACAACACTACCTGGTACAATCCAAAAGGTTTTTTAAGATGTTCAGTTTCCCCAACCAACTGGTTTTCCTGTTGTCTACATGCATGAATTCAGAAAATAAAGAGCCCTGTGTCTCTCCTCCAGCCACAGCTCTGAGCTGAGTGATAGGCTTTAGATCACATGCATCTGTGCTCTCAGTGAATAAGGGACTGAAGCTCTACTCTGTGGGCCTCTCTGGGATGTGTGGATATTATTTGTAAATAAGTCATTTTTTTTTTTTTTTGCTATGTGACATTACTTATGACAGTAAAAAAGTAAAAAAGAATGCAAATCCTCATTTAGATAAATAAAATGTTTATCATCAAACAATGGGCTATTATTCAGCCCTAATAATGAATGAAGTACTGATATAAGCTACAACATGGATGGCAACAAGGGTGAACATTGAAAACATACTGAGAGAAACCAGACACAAAAGGCCACAAATTGTATGATCTCATTCATATGATATTTTCAAAACAGGCACACCAAGGGAGACAGAATGTAGTTACTTGTGGCTAGGGGCTGAAGGACAAGGAAAACAGAGTAACTGCTAATAAGTATGGGGGTTCCTTTTGGGGAGATGAAAATGTTCTGGAATCAGACAGCGATAATGGTAGCATGATACTGTGAATATATTAAAACCATTTTGAAATGGTGAATTTTATGTGATGTGTATTTTTACTCAAAAAAAAGCAAATTATTTGTTATGAGGTTATTCCTCTCTTTAAAGATAAAATGTCAAAAATATTCTGACACTCTTGATCTGAAAACCTCCATGGCCCAAGGAACTTGGGGGCTGAGGACGATGTAGCAGAGAGGCTGGTTTCCACAGGTGAGGCAGGTGGAACTAGCCTGCATGAAATCACACTTGTGTACGCAGCCACATGCATGATTAGGCCCACATCACCCAGTGGCATTCCTGCTTCAATTTGATTTAAGAAAAAAGGCATTTTTTTTTTTTTTTTTGGAGGTAACATTTTTTTTTTTTTAAATATTAAATTTTATTTTTATATTCCCCCATACAATTGCAAACGCCCCATTCTGACCCCAATCCTTCCCCTCCCGCCCCCCACCCCCCAAAAAGTGTCTCTGGTTCATAGTTTTTTGTTGATTTTGATTTTCACTTTCTTATATTCATTTTCCTGGTCCCTTATTTAAGTTTTCTAGATTCCTGCTATGAGTGAGACCATCCGGTATTTTTCTTTTTCTTTTTGGCTTATTTCGCTGAGCATGATCCCTTCCAGTGCCATCCATGTTGCTGCAAATTGCATGTGTTTATCTTTTTTGAATGCTGAGTAATATTCCATGGTATATATGTACCACATCTTCTTGATCCAGTCATCTATTTTTGGGCATTTGGGTTGTTTCCAAAGCTTAGCTATTGTAAACAGTGCTGCTATAAACATAGGAGTGCAGGTGCTCTTTGGAATTGATGTTTCTGTGTCCTTTGGGTAAATACCTAGGAGTGGAATTGCTGGATCATATGGAAGCTCTATGTTTAGTAGGTCCAGAAATCTCCACACAGCTCTCCATAGTGGTTGGACCAGTTTGCACTCCCACCAACAGTGCAGGAGAGTTCCTAAAAAAGGCATTTTTGTGTGGCCTCTGCATGGTGCCTCTGCAGGGCCTGCAGGGACACCCAGCTCTGGCTTCTCCATGTCAGAACCACACAGGCACATTGGCCCCAAAGCACTCCTGCTGCCAGCACTGCAGAGAAATGGCATTCAAGCAGCTGGATTCTCAGCTTCGTCAATGCAGAGGTGGGTCTTGGGTGACCCTCTGAGGGGGCCACCACTCCCTCAAGAGAGAGCAAGAGAGTGAAAGATGAAAAGCTCCCTTCTTTTCAATTAGCTTCCTTTCAGGGATCAGAGTCTGGCTAGCAGGCGGAAAATTCCACTCTAATGAAACAAAAGGGAGTGAGAAAGCAGGGCAGATAAAGGTCCAAGCACAACACCCCTGCAGACTTCTCTGTGTGCAGTTAGTTCTAACTCCAGAAGTCCCAGTTAAATCTTGATGTGCTTACCTATGGCACCAGTTCTATTTCAGTATTTCCTTCACCATGGGATACATGCTATGGGAGTAAATAGGGTGATTCTATTTGGTAAAGGATCTGTGGCATGAAAATTCATTGAAACACATCATGAGAAAATTTCTCTTTAATGGTTACCCTTCTGATTCCATCAGGAGGAAGGTTCTGCTCTGGGCAGCCTCATCTCTTATACCTCTCTTATACTTTGTAATAAAGAGAAGAGATACAGTCTCTATAGGTCACAACTTAAGAACATTGCTAATGGCATTGAATCATTTTTACTTTTTTAATATTTACTATTTTATGGCATGCTTTCCACTTAAAGTGGTAATATTTATATCACTCTTAAATTGAATTAAGATTTGTTTTAAAAGGTGATTTACTCTAAAGAAAATAAGAAAAGTGGAAGTGTGTGGAAGGAAAAATTCCAAAAGACCATCATTATTGACAAGGATGTTTAAAGTAGAGTCAGGGAGAATTGCAGACTATAATACTGATGAAAATATTTAAAAGTGCACCCCCTGGTAAAACCACTAACATCCTGGAAGCAACTGCCGGTGGCTTATTTTTTTCCTTAGATACTAACTTAGTAGCTGATCATAATTTTCAGAAACAACTTAAATAACTGGAAGGTCCCCCTCTAAGTTTTGCCAAAGTTCACTTGGGAATGTGTGATTGGGCTGCAACCTTTACCTTTGATCCCAAATAAAAGTTTTCATTCTCTCTGAAAGCTCAAAAATTTTCTTTCAGAAAACAGGTGGAATGTAAATAGGGAAAGAAGTATAAAGGTGATGTAAGAATAAAAGTTTTGGATATTTGTGTTTCTTTCTGTCACTTTACTAGTGAACACTTTTAGAACAAATGTAAAACCATTCTGTCTTGCTCATGCCATCTCCACGGTCCTGCTCTTTCTGACTCATTTTTCAGTGCCCATCACCACATCTGTCAGGACATCACTGGATCAGAATCCAATAACCAAGAAAATACCAAAGTAATCCCCATGAATACATATAAGCCTTGTTTAAAGACAGAATTTGTGACTTTGGAAGTAAGGGTGGCCTCCCAAGTTAAAAAAAACTATCAGAAACCTGGAAGAATTTTTCTAGTAAGAAGCTACTATGAATATGTCAAGAAAGGTCCCCAAATTCAAAAAAGGACATCTTTCAACTTTTCCGTAAATTTGAAATATTTCATGATAAACTCTTAATACTTCCCAAAAGGACAAGCAGAGATGACACAATTATAATACTCTTGAAAACTTCGATTATAAATTTAACTTACCAATAGTAGATTTTTATCAGCGCAGAAGGCCACAGTAGAAAGGAGGCTACAAATGCCAGGATGGGAATGGCAAGGGTCCCACCAGCGATCACGAACATGTTAACCACATCAAGATCCATCCTGTTTTGTAGGTTGGTTGACACCTATGGGGGCCTAAGAAGCAAAGGGAAAAAGAAAAGTGAAGGCCAGAACAAGGTAAAGATCAGAAGGAATGGTGATAGGGAGGCAGAGTGAAGATGTGGGGCTCATCTCCTCTGCACATTCACAGCTAGACTGCAGCAGAAAAAAAAAAAAAAACACACCAGAAAGAAAAAACAGACAACTGTAGGACATGCTAGGAATCATATCCAGAGGAGAAGGGCCTGAGTAAGCAGTGGTGAACCAAAGAAGCAGCCCCCTACGCAGGTGCATAAGCCCTGGTGGGCCCTGCAGCCCCAGAGAGAAGTAGAGAGGAACTAGCAAGGCCCAGGCACAACCCTTCACAGACTTGGGTGGGCCCATGACAGGATCCTGGGGCAGAACTGGGCAAACACCACTGTGACCCTCATAGGATCATCAAAAGCTGGCTATTTGAAAAAAGATAGATAAAATAGACAAACCTCTGGCTAGGCTCACAAAGAAAATAAGGGGGGAAACTCACATATATAGGATCAAAAGTGAAAGAGAAGTTACAACGGACACCATAGAAATTCAGAGGATAGTAAGAGACCAATGTCATAGAGTAAGAGAATACATTTATGTGCTAGTAAGTTCAATAACCTAGAAGAGAAGGACCAATTCTTAGAATTATACAACCATCCAAGAATGAATAGGGAAGAAAGAGAAAATCTGAATAGACCAAGCACAAGCAAGGAAATTCAAACAGTAATCAATACTCTACCCCAAAAAAGAAACAAAAGTCCAGGGCTAGACAGTTTCACACGTGAGCTCTACCAAACCTTCAAAGAGGAATTAACACCAATCCTCCTCAAACTTGTTCAAAAAATTGAGAAAGAGGAAATACCAGGCACACAAACCAATGGTATAAAATCGAGAGCCCCCAGATAAGCCCATATCTATATGGTCAATTAGGACCTCCTTGGTGGTACAGTGCTATCAAGCTATCACCAGCCACTGTGGCATGAGTTTGACCCCTGGCCAGGGAGCTAACCCATGTGGAGCAACAGACCCCTCCTGTCTTGCCTGTTGCTCCCCTCATCAGTGTATATCAGAAGATCCACTTGTTCTGCTTCCCACTCTGTCTCTGGTGAATCCTCTCACTCTCCACAATGCTGGCCTACACTCCAGGTCTTGTCTGCATACATAAAAATAAATCTATGACAAAGGCACCAAGAACATATACTGGAACAAGGAACACTATTCAATAAGTGTTGTTGGGAAAGCAGAATAGTTACATGCAAAAGAATGAAACCAGACCACTATCTCACACCATAAACAAAAATCAATTCAAAATGGGTAAAAGACTTGGATGAAAGACCTGAAACCATAAAATATATAGAAGAAAATATATGCAAAACCCTCCATGATCTAGGTCAGAGATGCCTTTGTGGATTCATCTCCAGCAACAAAGAAAACAAAAGAGAATATAAACAATTGGGACTACATCAAACTAAAAATCTTCTGCACAGTGAAAGGAACTGTCATTAGAACAACAACAAAAAAAAAAACCCACCCTATTAAATAGGAGAAAATATTTGCATACCATAGCACAAGGGGCTGATATCCAAGATCTACAAAAGAATTCATACAATTCAACAGAGACCAATAACCCAATCTCCCCCCGCCAAAAAAAAGGGCAGAAGAGCTAAACAGACACTTCTGTAAAGAATACATACAGACAACTAATAGGCTGAGTGATAAGAATGCTCATCGTTACTTTTTAGGGAAATGAGTTACAACAGCTGTGAGAATAGCTAATCTCAAAAAACCCAGAAACAGTAAGTGCTGGTGAGGATGTGGAGACAAGGGAATCCTTTTACACTGATGGTAGACATATATACTGGTCCAAGTTCTATGGAAAATGCTGGTTTCTCAAAAGACTAAAAACGGATCTGCCATACAAAGGATCTGCCAGATATCTGGCCATGCTTAGGTATCTACCAATATTACCCCGATAAAATAAAATAAGGTAATCTGGTTTTGAAAGTGGAACGGAAATGTGCCAGACAGAAAGCACCAGTATGAAGGCAGAGGGAACAGCATTTATAAGGGTATGGACTCATTAATAAATTAATTCATTTATTAATGAAAATAAGATAAGGAGGAAACAAAAGCAGGCAAGTACTTAAAAAGTCTAAATAGAGACAGCAACTAAGTGTAATGAGGAATCCTTGAGAGAGGATTTTTTTTTCTTAAAGCTAGAAAGGTCATTGTGGGGATAGTTGGGGAAATCTGAGTAAGGACTAGATATTAGATAATATTATTGTATCAGTGATATGATTCTTAAGTGTGATGATGAAATTGTGTTTGTTTGAATGTAAAAAAATATCCTTGTTCTTAGGAGATATCTGCTTAAGTATTAAGGAAAAGAAATAATAACGAGAGGGTAGATAATAAATATTTCAGCATTGTGGACCAGAGTGTCTCTGTTAAAACCACTGTTATGGTGAAAGACAGTGGCATACAGCACACAATAAACAGGTATGACCATATTCCAAAAAAACTATTTTGAAAAACAGGGTGCAGGATGAACTTGTTCTTGGACTATAATTTGTAATCTCGATATAGCATACCAACCCTGTCAAACAAGCAAGGTGTATATTTTATCACCTATTTTACAAACTGAAGAAGCAGGGTCACAGAAGTTAAGTAACTTGCCCAAGGTCAGTAAGATGATAGCGTCATGATTACAAAACAGATTTCTGACTTGCAATCATGTTAGTTTTTTTTTTTTCCAAATGGCCCCTTCTCAACCTTTATAACCTCTTTGCTATTCAATAAATACCCACACTTGTCACTTCTAATTATCAGTGAAGATTTGACATCTCTACTTAGATGGCTTGAGTGAGTTTCGAAGAGAAAAGCCCCTCACACTGTCTAGAGGATGCCACAGATGTGTGAATTGTGGGTTAGCTAGTTCTTTTCAATAATTTTCAATCATTCTTTTTCTCTCTGGGGACAGTCCTGAGTCCACAGTTATAAAAGCTACTCTCTTGTCAGCAGCAGAGAACTGTCTGTGTTTCTAATTCAATTATACTCTCAGTTTCTCAGTCACTGTAAATACTCTTTTCTGTACAACTGAAATCATTGGACTATTTCTCTCTAAAACTGGAGCTTTTTGAGGGTGGGGATGATCATGTATATTCTTTCTCAGTGCCTAGAACAGCACAGGACACAAATGAGGTGCAAATGAATTAATGAAAACAAAGTTACAAAATGGGTCCAATTCTGTTTCTTTCAGGGACTATTTCCAATGATGCTGTAAGAAACCTCTTTCAGTTACAATAAAACTCCCCAGAAGCGTCACCCCCATTTATGAGGAGTTCAATTTACGATGCTAAAAAGCTTTATTATGCAGCAGTAAGCCAATGAATCTCAGAGTGAAGGAATTTTACAGTGTTTGAACACTGAGGTTCACAAAAGAGTTGATGAAAATGGGAACCCTCAGCTTCAAAATGATCTTTCCACATCACACAAAGTCCTTAAAAACTGCTGAGGGTCACCATGAACTCTGATCCCTGAGCTACAGGAAGTAAATTACATTATAATCCTTTGGATCAGGAATTAGAACATTTTAGACTGACACTTGGAGATGGCAGCCCCAATAGAAAGTTGATCATCAAAAGGAAACCTCATTGTTTCGCAGGTTCTTGCTATGGATGTTGGTCAGTTTGATGGAAGGCTTTACCTTGCTCCATCTTCCATTTAATGGCAGAATAGTTTTCATAAGGAGTTTTTGTAGAGCATGATCAATTTAGCAAGACTTAGACTTATTACAAAGCACCCTACACACTCTTTAATGAGGTCAAGTACACGCAAGACCTGGGTGAAGAAACTAGTGAATTTTCTATGCAGTAAAGAGCAGGTGATTATTCCTATCTCTGAAGAATCCTTCATTATACAAAGTACTCACCCCAACTGTCCTTTAAAAAGTCAGCTCTCCGCTTCTGTACAGCAAAAGAAACAATAACCAAAACAAAGAGACACCCACCGACTGGGAGAACATTTTTGCACACAACACTAATGATAAAGGACTGATCACAAAAATCTACAAAGAGCTGATGAGACTCAACAACAACAAAGTAAATAATCCAGTCAAAAAATGGGCAGAAGAGCTAAAAAGGAACTTCTCCAAGGAGGAAATGCAAATGGCCAACAGGCATATGAAAAAATGTTCAACATCACCTGTAATCAGGGAAATGCAAATCAAAACTACCATGAGGTACCATCTTACACCAGTGAGAATGGCACATATTAAAAAAACTAGCTACAACAAATGTTGGCGAGAATGCGGAGAAAAAGGAACTCTCCTGCACTGCTAGTGGGAGTGCAAACCACTATGGAAAGCTGTATGGAGTTTCCTCAGCCTGCTAAAGGAGCTTCCATATGATCCAGCAATTCCACTCCTAGGTATTACCCAAAGGACACAGAAACATTAATTCAAAAGGACACCTGCACTCCTATGTTTATAGCAGCACTATGTACAATAGCTAAGCGATGGAAACTACCCAAATGCCCAAAAACAGATGACTGGATCAAGAAGATGTGGTACATATACACCATGGGATATTACTCAGCAATCAAAAAAAGATAAACTCATGCAATTTGCAGCAACATGGATGGAGCTGGAAGGGATCATGCTCAGCAAAATAAGCCAGAAAGAAAAAGAAAAATAGGGCAGGGTCTCAGGTGAGGGAAGGTGGCACCATGTCCGGCCGCGAAGGTGGCAAGAAGAAGCCCTTGAGGCAGCCCAAGAAGCAGGCCAAGGAGATGGGCGAGGAAGATAAGGCATTCAAGCAGAAGCAGAAAGAGGAGCAGAAGAAGCTCGAGGAGCTAAAAGCGAAGGCTGCAGGGAAAGACCCCTTGGCCACAGGTGGAATTAAGAAATCTGGCAAAAAGTAAGATGTTCCTTGTGCCTGAGACAATGGTGGTCCTTAATTCCATTCATATTTCAACATGTGGATTCTCTGCCATAGTATCTTTTGATGCCAATAGCTAGAATGAAGTGTCTTGGCGCTTGTTGTACATTTAAGAATAAATTTTGTAAAAAAAAAATAATAAAATAAGAAGTCATGCACTGAAAAAAAAAAGAAAAAGAAAAAGAAAAATACTGGATGGTCTCACTCATAGCAGGAATTTAGAAACCCTAAATAAGGGACCAGGAAAAAGACTAATTATAATAAAGTAAAAATCAAAATCAATAAGCAACTATAAACCGGAGACATACTACGGGGGGTGGGGAAGGAAGGAGAATGGATGAGGGTCAAAATAAGGGGGGGGAATTGTATGGGGACTATAACCAAGATGAAAATGCATACATTATACAAAAATGAAAAATGATATAAAATATATGTCAAATAAAAATTAAAAAAAAAAAAAGTCAGCTTTCCTACCCTACTGGGTCTGTTTATATGATACTCTACCTACCCAAGGGGGAGGATGGAGCCCAGGAACCCACCAGTGATCAAAACTCTGAGGGGTATAACATGGGGTTATAGACAGTATTAGGTCTGTACATCCAATGCCTACAAGACAACTCTAAGAAGCAGGAGAATACTAATTCTCAGGGTTACACAGCATTAGATAAGAGAAATTCTCAGTATGGTGTTAAACTGCTCTCTAACCCTTAAGCCTTCCACAAGTTGAACAGTATCTAACTATTTAATAATATGACTTCACTATTTGACTTTAATGGATACTTTCAGTTTATAGCAGGGATGGAAATTAATTTTTTAAATTAATTTAACAGGCAGATTTAAAGAAAAATGCTGAGGCAATACAGGGAAGCTGATAAAAGTTGTGATGGTGATACAGGAAAGGCTGTCAGTGAGACAGACTCAGGAGGTAGACGGGCCCCAGCCTGGTTTGGGGGTGGCATTCCAGCTGGCTGACTTCTACCAGGCTCTTCTACACTCCAGCTGCGAGGCCTTGCTTTCCTCATCTATTAAATGAGAACATTCATCCAAATCATCTCTTCTGTCATTTCCTACTCTGGTGATTTAAAATATTTCTGAAATTATGTCAGGCAATTAAAAAGTAGGGTCTAGCTTGCCCCGATGATAATCTTGTTCCTTACTGTATTTCCCTGGAAACTAAAACTGTACCTGGCATAGAGTTGGTGCTTGAAAATGTTTATTGCCTGAGTAGACTGAGAAAGAAAAATGCACTCATTTTACATACCTGTTGTGTGAAGTGTGGCACACCAGCATTAAAGACAGTGCTTTTGGTGGCCCTGTAGCTCAGTGGTAATTGCAATGTCAGGAAGGAGAACTTCCATCATGGCACTAGGGTGGGTGACACATACTTACATCCCAGAGCAGACCTGCACATGCCTTCCTCTGTGACCATTAGTATATTATTAATAGCTGTGCTTTCCGGGCCTTTATCTTTCAACATAGGGGCAAAGACTACCTGGCCTAAAGGTATGTCAGTGGGCCCAAATAAACATTGTGTCAGGGAAATTTCATGTTCCTATTTATTTATTTTAAAGGTTTGTTTGTTTATTTATTTATTTATTTATTTATTTATTTATTTATTTATGCATAGAAGAACTGGGTGTAGGCCAGAGGTGCAGGCAGTGAGAGGATTCACCAGACATAGGGTGGGGAGCAGAACAGGCAGATTTACTGAAATACACTGCTGAGGGAAGCAGTGGGCAAGACAGGAGAGGTCTGCTGTGCCATGTGGGTTAGCTCCCTGGTGGGGAATCAAACTCAGGCCACAGTGGTGATAGCCGATAGCATGATAGCTCTGAGACTTAACCCCTACACCTCCAAGGAGGCCCTGTTTCTAAATTTAATCTTTTTTTTTTTTTTAAAGATTTATTTATTTATTTATACAAGCACTGGGTAGAGTCAGAAGCGCGGGAGGGTGAGAGGATTCACCAGAGCCAGAGCGGGGGGCAGAGCAGGCAGAAGGACCGAAGGACACTGCTGAGGGGAGCAGCGGGCGGCAGGAGAGGTCTGCGCGCCATGTGGGACCCTCCTCCGATGGCCGGGGAGCTGCCGGGGATCGAACCAGTGCTGTAGAGGCTGCGGGCAGCTTCGCAAGCCAGCGCTCAACCGCTGCGCCACCGGGGAGGCCCTAAATTTAATCTTTTAATGGTCTCACTGAAAACTGGGAATCCTGAATTCCAATACTTTAATCTTAGAGTATAAATCAAAATTCCAATTTATTCCAGAATAAAGAATGGAAGACACATTCAAGGAATCTTGCCTTTTCCTAGACATCTACCTGTATTTTATTAAATTTGGTTACCTAAAGTTCTGGTCTCTCCACTATAATAACAATTATCATAACAACAATGGCAACAAATGACAATAAGCAGGCCACCACTACCATAGCTAAAGATGTCAGAGTGACAGCCTCCATCTATGGAATAACTACAGTATGCCAGGGCCTGTGGAGACAGTTTATCATCTCCTTTTATCCCTTACAACATTATGCGTTAGGAAGCATTTCCCCCATTTTACAAATGGAGAAGTTAAAGAAGTTGACAAATGCCTCCAAACTTATCTGCATTTCAGTCCAATATTGGAGGTGTCCCCAGTTCACGCCACCTTGGCTCCCTTTCAAAGTTTGTGATGAAACAAAATTTATTGTGCATCAGTTACATACAGGGCTCAGAGTTCAATGCCTGCAATGTGATCATCAACATTCTTTACACTTATCTAGAATTACTTATGAGCAGGTAACAAGCTGACTTTACAAGTTACCAGTCAGTGTCTTACCTTATTCCTGCTGTTTTTTTAAAATTCTGCCATATGAAAATTCTTTATGCAACATTTTTTGCTAGGAAAACACTATGTTTTTGAATCTAAGTATAATATCCCAATTATTAAATATTGTTTCATCTAATCCAATTTGTAAAGACAAACTGATTCCTCAAAGCTATCACTGATGACCAATGGCTGCAAAAGAAAAAGATCAGATTCCCTTTGCAGAAGTCCAGGATTGATTAGACAGAATAATTTAAGAAATGAGCAGTTCTAACTCCTTATCATAAATATCTTCTTCAGCATGGAGGAAAACTATACTGAAATTTCCAGAAAACAGCCAGGCTTCTGTTGTCATCACTGACAGCATGGTGTGGCTCCCAGGCTTACTGCCAAGAGGAACTCACCTCTGCCTTCTGGTCTCATTTGTCTCCCTCTCCACCCCTGCTCTGGCTGAGCCCATTTCTTTTCTTTTGAAAGATTTATTTTATTTATTTATGTACACAAGAACTGGGGTGTAGGCCAGAGGTACAGTGGGTAAGAGGATTCATCCAAGACAGAGCGGGGAGCAGAACAGGCAGATCTACTGAAATACACTGCTGAGGGGAGCAGCAGGTGAGACAGCAGAGGTCTGCTGCGCCATGTGGGTTAGATCTTTGGCCAGGAGTCAACTCAGGTCATAGGGGATAGAACTCAGGTCATAGCAATGGCTGGGGATAGCTTGACAGTGCTGAGACTTAACCCCTGCACCACCAGGGAGGCCTAGCTGAGCCCATTTCTCTGTACTGTGCAGGTGACAGCCCTGCTGGTGAAACAAGCTGTGCGCACACCTGCCGTGGGTCCTTGAATGCTCTCTTCACTCTCTCCTCTGGATATTCCCAAGATGCTCTCCTACTCTCTAGCCTAGATATTCCTCTGATGCTTTCTTTACTGTCTTCCTTAGAAAGCTCTTCATCCCTACATCCTCCACAAGAGGGAATGGATCAAAAACTCCCTCTTGTAGGGTATTAAAAAGTTAATATAACTGAGGGCCTCCCTGGTGGCGCAAGGGGTTAAGACACGACCTATGAAGCTAGCCACAGCTGCTGCAGCAGGAGTTCGATCCCCAGCCAGGGAGCTACCCACATGGTGCAGCAGACCTCTGCTGACTCACCCGTTGCTCTCCTCAGCAGTGTATTTCAGTCAGTCTGCCTGTTCTGCTCCCCACTCTGTCTCTGGTGAATCCTCTCACCCCCCCATCTCTGGTCTGTACCCCAGTTCTTGTATGCATAAATAAATCTTTAAAAAAATGAAAAGTTAATATAACTGAGTAGGACTTCCTTCTAGATTTTTTTCTGAAACCAGTTTGCCACTCTCATGACCCAACAATTTTACAATCAGATACAGTCCTCCCACTTCTGATTCACTGATTTCTGCCAGCAGTAGCCTCATCAGTCTAGCCTCCTGGACTCCGATGTGTCACTCTTCCTACTTGCTTACCATCCTATTATGTGGTGCCAGCACTGCAGCCAAATCAAGTCGACACAAACTATGCCATTCTAGATAACTATTTAAATTTAAATTAACTAAATAAAATGAAGTGTTCAGTTCTTTAGTCACACATATCACATGTGAACAGGAGTTACCATATTACACAGCACAGCTTTAGGGAGTTTACACCCCTGAAAATCTCTTACAATCAATTCCTTAGGCCAGTCTGGTTCCATAATTACTAGGAATGTTGGGTGGGAAGAGAAATTTTCCAACTGATACTGATTCGCCAGATGTGAGATTTTGTATAAGTTGGAGCACAGGTCCCTCTGGTCCTGGTCACTTCTTGCTCCCATTTCTAAAGGCTGCTCTTTCACCTCCCATTCAGTCCTTCCACCACCAGCTGTCAGAACAACCCTCTCAATTCACAGCAGGGACTATATTGTTCTGGTCAAATAGGAATGTCAACCACTCCACATGATCCCAACTCAATTTCCTGTTTGAACTCCCACATCTCCATCTGCACCCCAAATAACACTCCTGTCCCCATGCAAGCCCCACACAACCTCATGCTTTGTTGTTCCTCCAGCTGTCCCCTTCCTGTGGGGCACTCTCATGCCCTGGCTGCCTAATGATCTCTCTGCCTTGAAGGCAGACTCCAGTGTCACATTCCCCAGGAAAGCACTGGCCCAGGTCTGCAAGACTGCCTTCAAACTCAGAGCCCTGTTCCAGGTACAGTCATTGAGAACTGTTTGCAGGGAGCTTTCAGATACATGTCTGAGCTTATGAACACCTCAGCTGCCCAGTTCCCGCTCCATTAGTTCTAAGGAACTAGAGAAATCACCCTTTACATACTGGCCTGCCAAGGGGTTGTGAGGGAGCTTATGAAGGAACAGGCTCAGTATGGGCTGCTGGGTGTTCTTTTTTTGTTATCTATGGTGTTAAAAATCCATACTCACTCTTCAAGGAGTACAGTCTTCTTTCCCAACTGCTGCTGGCTCTGGCAGAAGCTGAAAATGAGATTCTGGAAACACAAGAAAGAAAATGACAAAGCATTAAATCATATTAAGGAATATGAATGAAGTGCAACAGCCAGCAAAATTGCTGGGCTGCAGGGGAGGCAGACTGCTCTCCTCCTTGGCACAAAGTACAAATATCCTATGGCTTTATAGTTTGCTTCCAGTTCAGGTCACCTCCCCCAATGAAGTAATCTGCATTGGCCATGCCAATGTGCACAAAAGGCAGAGCTTATCAGATATTGAGCCAAGCCTCCAAAGGTGTGAAGAGGGCAAAATAGAGATCTTAGGGTGGTGTGAGGTGAAAGCATGAGAGTGACATAGTGACTCTGGACTAGGGTGAGAAAGCAAAAACAGGGGAGTGGACGGAGGGTAAAACAGGTCCACTATGGCAAAAGGGGTTCAAACTTAACTTAAACTCTCCTTTAGGGTTAGGGTTGACTTAAAAGTTATATTCAGAAAGGAATGGGAGGAAGATGGTAACCAATGGACAAATAAAGGTATGTTTCTACAAGTGGCTGGCAAGAGGGAATGGATCAAAAAGAGGCAGACAGCAGGAAAATGAGACAGGCAAAGGATGGTAAATGCACAAAACATTTGGAGAATTAAACATTAAAAAAATTAAACCATGAAAGTTCTAAAAGAAAACAGCTTTCTTAAAATATTTCCACAAGGGAGACCTTTTAAAATAAGACATAAAACCCAGAGGCATCACATAAATTAACAAATAGACTGCATAAAAATGTTCTCAAATGTCCACATGGAAAGAGATACCATGAACAAGATTAAAATTTATCAACACAGGGACTCCCTGGTGGCGCAAAGGGTTAAGCCCCGCACTATGAAGAAATCCGCAGCCACTGCAGCACAAGTTTGATCCCCAGCTGGCCAGGGAGCAACCCACATAGAGTAGCAGACCTCTCCTGACTCACCCACTGCTCCCCTCAGCAGTGTACTTTGGTCAGTCTGCCTGTTTTGTTCCCCACTCTGATCTGGTGAATCCTCTCACCCATTTCCCCCACATCTCTGGCCTGTACCCCAGCTCTTGTATGCATAAATAAATAAATCTTTTTTAAAAATTTATCAACACATTATCAGGGTCAATAGACTAATTTCCTTAATATATAAATATATAATATATATTTCTACACATCAACAAAAACAACAATAATGATGACCCAAAAAATCCCATTAAAAATGGGCAAATAATCTAAATAATTTACTAGAAAGGCAATACAAATGATTATTCAACATGTAAAAAGATGCTCAAGCTCATTTATAATAAGAGAAATGCAAATGAAAACAACAAAGTGATGGAGAATTTTATTTTCTGTACTGATAAAGAACACGAGTTTCCTAATAGACTGAACTGCTGAGGCTATGGGGAAACAGAAGAGTCACACAATGTTCTAATTTACAATTCCATCAACAAAGTCTACATGGCATTTGGGCCAAAATCTGTGGCAATGTAAAATACATATACCCTTGACCTTAGGATCTCACATCTCGGAATGTATCAATGTTTAACCCTGAATATATATTAAAATGTTTATGCAATGTTTCTTGTTACAGGATTATTTAAAATCAAAAAAGGTTGGCAATAACTCATATACCCATTTTATAGGGGATGCCAGGTAAATGAGGACACAGCTTTATAAAAGAATATTACATGTAGCCATTCAATACAAATAAAATTAAATGTCATTAAAATAATAGGGCAGTTCTATTTGTTTCTATGGGTAATGACCCCCCAAACTCGAAAAAGCAAGGAACAAAGAGATCAGAGAGAATAATACCTCTTGCGCTGGAAGAAAGATAGAAGAGGGAAGAGGGGGAAGAAAGGAGAGAGGTAATAGGAGATGAAATGTTGTTTCTGGAGGCGACAAAAGTTGTTTTGTCATGGCCACCATGGGGGCTAGAGCAAGAAACAAAGGAAACGTCACAGATACCCTTTTATACCTTTTGCATGACTGCTATTTGCATGTGTATGACTTTTCCTATTTCATTGAACAATATACTTCCCTGCACATGTTGTTAGTGGCTACCACACTGAGCACAGACAACACAGAATATTTTTTATTACCACCAAAAGTTCTAGTGGCCAGTCCTAGAGTCATTGTAAGGGGAAAAAAAAAAAAAAAGACTCCATTAGAGCAGCTAAGACTTCATTGTTTACCATGAGGATGAAAGAAACACAAATGTGGGCCTCCCCAGTGGCACAGCAAGTTGAGCGCAGGCCGGCAGACCTGCAGACCTCTCCTGTCTCGCCACCCGTTGCTCCCCTCAGCAGTGTTTGTGGTCTTTCTCTCTGTTCTACTCCCCACTCTGTCTCTGGTGACTCCTCTCACCCTCCCACGCCTCTGTACTCTGTTCTTGTATAAATAAATCAATCTTTAAAAAAAAAAAGACATACAAATGTGAATGTTAAGAACAAAACCTCTCTAAACGATAGTGGCCTGGCTGCCTAACAAGGTAACAAAGACTGGAGGACCCTATGTGACCATCCAAAGATTAAATCATCCTGGCAGGTGCTTCAGTGTTTAAGGGTCAAAATCAAGTACTCTAAGATTGAAGATAAGAATTCCCATCCTGTTTGGTGGTAATGAGCTTGTAGTGTATACAGCTATCAAATTATGATGTTATATACCTGAAATTACATAATATCATAAACCAAAATTACCTCAATTAAAAAAAAAATTTCCATGCTAAAACCAAACCTTCCATAAATCAGACATTCGTATCTCCTCTGAGGATCTGAGAGAGGAGAAGAGAAGTTTTGTTTTGACCTGCTCTAGACCAAGGTGGTTCCCCACAGGGGTTCTTGTTCAAGAACTACACAGCCCCCTTCCCTGCTTCTGCCTCCTGGGCATGCAGCACAGTGGGCAAGGAAACAGTCAAACCAGGATGGTCCTGTGGGTGGAGAAATCAGAGAACCAGGAAATCCTGCCACCTATTCCTCTGGGAATGGAAACAGCCAGAGGAAGCAGAGGCAGGCAGCTCAATCAGGAGCCATTTGGAAGGCAGGGGGTTTATCTTCTCACCATCATATTGGTCAAGAAGCATGAAATGAAACAAGTAGTATGTGCCCAGGCGTAATCTAGCACTTTCAAAACATAAGCCTCTGGAGTGAAGATGTGGGAGGTGGAGATAGTTTGAAATCACCACCCACTTGAAATCTTGTTGAAAGCAAAAAAACCCTATAGTGATACAAACCAGTCTCCTACTGGATAAAAGAGCAGCCAAAAGTCACTTGACCCTTTACCTCCAGGGATCCCAAAGTCTTCATGGTCTTAGGGAGCCCAGAACAAGCTTTTAAGAAAACACTTCTCTATGAATTAGAGTGAATGCATGCGCTGTTGTCAGCCAGGTCACCTCTCAAAGGTAAACTGCTGGAAAGAACATCACATAAGTGGCTATTTTCCACATGACTGAAAAGAATTAAAATAGCCCTCTCAATGGGTGTGCAAGAGCAGAGGGACTGAAATAGAACCTTGGCACCCAAAAACATTCTCCTACTGCCTACATCTGCGTTCCTAAGTAAAAGGAAAGGCAAAATTAAAGAGAGTCTAGTCATTTCTTAAGGAGGTGAAATTGATCTATAGTATTTTCCAAATGCAGGAACAAAGCTGGCATTAGACAAAAAGGAGCCTGTTATAAAGAGCCAGGAGGTTTCTCTCAGGACAAGATTTCTGGCACCCAGAACTACGTTCCACCATTAGGACCTTTTGGGATCTAGTCCCCACCTTCTTTCTAGTCAATCTTTTTCCCCAGAGGAGATCTCTGTACACAGTTGAATTAGCATCAGACAAAGGGAAATGTGATAAAGCTGCAACTGGAAACTTCACAGTTAAGTATAAAACTCAGTTTTGCTTAGAACTTTATCCAAATAAAAACAAAGATCTATTTTGTTTAACTCACTGGCAATATGTATTTATTAGTCCCCTAAAATTAAAAAACCATCTCAGTAAGCTTATTAGTAAAATATATGAAAAGAGGGCAAAGACAGACTACCCACCTCCTATATGTCTGCAGAGAAAGCTCTTTGCAGATGGCAATCCTGTGTGTATAAGAACATGGCTTATTTATATCAACAAATTAATAAAAAAAATCATTCTAAGTCATTTTATTGTTTACTCCATAGTCACATTTAAATTGTCAGAACTGCTCCCAGCACAGTCAGGAAAGAGACCGTCATACAAGGAAAAATAAGGTTTTCATAAAGCTTGGGGAGAGAAGCACCACAGTAACACAAAGATAGCTACACCAATCTCAGAACAGCTGCCCCTCAGTTTGAGATTATGACTTATTTATATCAGCTATTTCCTAAGGGGTGATTTCCTAATATGCTGTAAGCAAATCACCTGTAACACAGATGTAAATGGAGTAGGGTGGCATTTCTGCAGAAGTACAGACACTTCTGTAAGTTTCTGGGATGTTTCTTCAAATCACTTCTGTGGTAAATGTGGCTGAAATATGATTCCACAAAACCCATAACTAGAGAGTTTAAGGCCAAAAAAATTGGCACAAACCAAACCTACATAACATGAATTAAATGGTGCCATGTTAGGGTTTCAAAAAGAACCAGAGCAAGAAAGATTATTCAAACAGAAGAACCTCATTGTTTTCTTCAGCTAGAAGATTGGGCACCACTCTAGCTGCCTTTCATTGCTCTAACTCCTTCTCCGATTTTTCCATGAGAATTTTTTCTCCTTTTGTGCTTTCTTTAACTGGTAGAAGTCTTCTTGTTCTCTCTCATTCAGTTCTGTGATGATATAGGCAGGGGTCTGTTCAATGGGGGATAGATGATTTGTTCAATGCATTTACATGCCTGTTGGTTATCTTAACAGCTTCATCCAAAATAAGCAAAGAAGTCTGCAGAAAGGCTAGTTCCACTGATTTACTGTAATTCCACTTGAATTTAGCTAACTGCTCCCCACCTCGGGCTAAACAAGTCAGTTATAACTGTCAGTTCCTTCATGGTGATCTTCAAATACTGGTACAGTAATACCTGCTACATTCATATCTTCACCTGGGCTTTATTTACATTTTGGGTAACTGTGGTGCTAAATTCCCCTGCTCTGAACTTGTCCTCAGCAAGTGGAAAGGCAGCCCCTCTCATTATTTCTCCCACCAACATTTTAGTCTCTATTATCTTCTTTAGAATCTATCGAAATCAGAGTTAAGGCATCAGATTTTTTCTTCAGGAAGTTTCAACCTGTCTGTGCTCCTTTGAAGCGAGTCTTCATGAGGCTCTGTGCCAGCTATGAGAGGAAGATTTCAGTTTGGTTTTTGCCTGCGATTCTTACCAGTTTGGTTCCCCAGCCAACCAATTATGGCTGCACCCAACCCAGGCACACTGTCTACCTCTTTAAAAAAAAAAAAATTATTTTAAAAGCAATAGCAAATAGTGGAGAAGATTTAGCTAATAATTGCAGTCCTGTGCTAATTCTTAGAACAAAGAATAAATTTCATGCAGATTGTATGATAGTATAATAAATCCTTTCATTTAACATTTGGTTATCACAGTGCTATGTTAAAGAGGACATTTTCACAAAAATTACCTTATTAATTTCTCAAGGGCTTCTCAGTTCTTTGATTTTCATTCTCTTCACCAATTAATAAGCCTCCCAGGGCAGATCCTCATCTATTTAGTGCCTTGACATATTATTCAAGCGGTCCTCCAATACCACTTGCTTACATTTCATAAAATCCTGCCCCTTGCACAATAGTTAAAATTTCACTTTCCCCTGTCCACAGCCTCTGAGGCGCGGGTTCCATCCCGGCTGGCCGGGGAGAATCCCACATGGCACAGCAGAACTCTCCTGCTGCGCCCGCTGCTCCCCTCAGCAGTGTCTTTGGTCCATCTGCCTGTTCTGCTCCCCGCTCTGTCTCTGGTGAATTCTCTCACCCTCCCGTGCCTCTGACTATACTCCGGTCCGTGTAAGAATAATTAAATCTTTAAAAAAAAAAAAGTTAAAAAAAATATTCTGCAGCCTGGGAGAGACAGATGACCAGGATGTGGAGGCACCAAGATCCTGCTTGGACACTAGGCTTGGATACTAGATGTGCCAATAACTTCACCCTTCAGTGACTGTTTGAACTGGATTTCTATTTTTCTTCATTTTCCCCATTCCCTCTACTTGAATGATATCCTCAACTTACCCCATTCTTCTCCTACACAAATCTTCCTGGCAGTTAGGAATTAACCCCTTCAGTTACCTTCCATCAGCCCCAGAATCATTAGGAAGTTCCACTTCATTCACTGCACCAGAGTATTTTGTAGACGTACCCTTTCTCGTGGCACTTGGGATCTGTGCCTTCTATCACAGTACTCATGAGAACACCAGCTATATCCTCCACTACGTTACAAACTCCTTGAAGACAAGTCTTGCAAAATCTTTGCATCTGCCATAGCACTTTAGTACATACTGTGGCTTGTCCTTGGTGGGCACTTCGCAAATACCAAACACTAAGTTGGAAAGTCAGAAATGGACAGGGCTGCCCACCAGTGTCGATGGAGGCCATTTCTTCACCAACAAAATCAGAGCAGGGTTAAGAGACTTCAGTTCAGAGAATGAGCCCGACACGGAGCAGTTAAACAAGCTGCCCAGTGTCACACAGTTGTCTTCTGCCTCCAGTCCACCAGTGGCTCATGGTGGCCCTCAGCACAGTGTGGATTAGGTGCCTAACTCTCTCAAGTGTTATCCTCTTCTATCCCCAACCCCCACCTTCCTTGAATGATGTGCAGTACCCCACCACACATTGTGGTCCTCATACCTACAAGGCTTTGGCACCATGCTCCCCTCTCCCTGGCATACTTTTTCTCCCTCTTGCCTGGTGAGCTCCAGCTCAACCTATAAGTCTTGGCTATAAAAGCATTAACTCTGTTGTTAATGCTCCTCAAAGAGTTCAGTTTCACAGTTCCATAACCTGGTTCAAATCTCTGCTCTGCCACTGACAAGCTGGGTGACCTTGGCAAGTCACATAACCTCTTAGAACCTCAGTGGGGGAGGAAATGAGAGGATGCGTGGAAGAGACTGCTCAAAATGTTGTGCAGCAAATTCCCAGTGCTCACTCTGAACAGATGAAGTAGTTGGCTGCCCTATCAAGTCAAGTCAGGCTGATCTGCCACACCTCCACCACCCTGAATTGTCACTGTGCTTAGGTCTGCTAAGATGCTTGAGTTTGTGGGCACATCTGTGTGCTATCTTTACACCCCCAGAGTCTAGCCCATATCTCAGTTCTCAAACTTCATTACATATAAGGTTTCAATCCTATTCAGGGTATATCACAAGGCAAACACCAATGCCAACAGCCAGATAGCCACAGCTCCTGGAAAACTGCCTAAAAGCACAGGCTGCTGTTACTTTAAGGTAATTACTTAAGATCCCAGCCTGCAGCAGTGTAAGGACCTCTGCCCACATCTTCTGCAGTTGTTTCCCTGATTCAGCACTTGGCTTAGTGCATCCCTAAACACATCCAACCACAGAAAGCAACATCCCATATGGTTTCTGGGACTGAAAAGCCTAGAATATGATCAAAAGGGATTCGGAGGGTCTGGTTTAGGAGAATATCTTGATCCTCTTTAAGGAAGCAACCATATCCAAGGTCAAAGAGAACTTTGGTTTGCAAAAATTATGTCTAGATCAGGGTTTCTCAACTGTGGCACCAGTGATATTTGTGGCTGGTTGATTCTTTGTTGTGGGATGCTACCCCACAGGACATTCAGCAACATTCTGGGCCTCTACCTAGTAGATACCACCAAGTTGTGAAAACCGAAACTGTCTCTAGTCACTGCCACATGCCCCAGATGAGGGCACTTCGAGAGGAAGTGAGCCCATGCAACTCCAACCCTTATTACCACATAAATCAATGAGGAACAGTTTTAGTCCCCCACTAAATGTACCTTGAAACACTGTCTTCCAGTCCTCAGGGATTTTTTTCTGAAGCTCAGTCCTGAACACAGTTGTACTCAACCCTGGATTCACATTAGGATCCCTCAGGGAGTTTAAAAAAAAAAATTGATTCCTGGACCCCACCTCTGAAGATTAAGATTCAGCAGGCCCGGACATATGCTGTTTTGAAAGTTCCCTGGACAGAATATGCAGCCAGGGGGAAGTGCTGCTCAAAGACATTCCATTCTTTCCCTCATCCTCTGAATCTGGCAGTATGAAAGCCAGTGAGCCGAGAGCCAAAAGGAGACTAAGGGCCTCCCTGGTGGCACAAGGGGATAAGCACTCCACTATGAAGCAATCTCCAGCTCTACAGTATGAGTTTGATCCCCAACCGGCAAGGGAGCTATCCACATGGCGCAGCAGACCCCTCCTGTCTCGCCCGCTGCTCCCCTCAACAGTGTACTTCAGTCAGTCTGCCTGTTCTGTTCCCCACTCTGTCTCTGGTGAATCCTCTCACCCCCTGCGCCTCTGGGCTGTACCCCAGCTCTTGTATGCATAAATAAATAAATCTCTTTAAAAAAAAAAAAAAGAGACTAAGAGAATTTACTAACATGCCTATTCTTTTTTTTTTTTTTTTTTAAGATTTTTATTTATTTATTTATTTACAGAAGAACCAGGGTACAGGCCAGATTCGCGGGAGGGTGACAGGATTCATCAGAGACAGAGCAGGGAACAGAACAGGCAGACTGATTGAAATACACTGCTGAGGGGAGCAGCGGGCGAGACAGGAGAGGTGTGCCAAGCCATGTGGGACCCTCGCCAGCTAGCTGGGATCGAACCGGCACTGCAGAGGCTACGGACAGCTTCACAGCACTGTGCTGAACTGCCTGCGCCACCAGGGGAGGCCCAACATGCCTCTTCTTGACAATGAAACATTCTCTGCATTCTCCATTGCTTGGCCTGCAGATGACTTGCCAGGAGGATAGAACTTAACCCTCGATCAAGCACCTTGACCATGGCCATATTGATTTAAACATACTTGTCCCATAGACCTTTCTACAATGCTGGGAATGTTCTCTCTGTTCTGCCTGATACAGTAGCTGCTAGTCACGTGTGGCTATCAAAGTCCTGAATGTGGTTAGTATGCCAGAAAACAGAATTTAATTTGAAGTTAGATAGCCATATGTGGCCACCATATTGGGTAGTACAAAAAGTGTTTATGTCCCTACAGAGGCACAAAAACAAAGAAAAGTCCTATAGTCTGTCAAATTCCACAGAAGGATGAATTATCTTAAAATATCTAAACTCATCAGTCTTTATCAATGCAATACTAGCTATTCCACTGAAGAACTTATTTATGAGAAATGTTCAGTTTTTTCCTACTTGCAGAACTAGTTCCCAAACATATTCCAAACACTTAGCTTTGAGGGGGACATTCCTGGACCTTTTCTTCTGAATGCTCATCACTATAACTGATTTAGTCACCAAAAAAGGCAGAAATTGGTTAAGAATACCACTCAGGGAAGTTAATTTCCACTCCTAACAGCTGGCTAGCTTACAAAGATCGAGCACTCCCCCTTGCTTTCCTTCCCTTCAAATCCTGAGATAACCTTCGATTCTAATCCCTTGCTCCTAAAATAGGGCTAAACCAACACACACTGCAAACCAAGGTCACTTCTACGAACAAGTCATTTCTTTTTAGAACAAGTTTTTTTCTACTTTCTCATAACATTAACTTTCATAATGACTTACAATCACACAAACTGCATTCACACATTCACTCTAAGTGTGTACATCCTCACAGTATTCAAAGCCCATAAATTTTTAAAGCTAAAAAAGAGAAAGGCATATGGATGGTTTAGAGTTAAAGAAAGCCACATAGATCTTTCTTTTCTTTTTCACAGGTCTGTCTGAGCACAAAACTGCTTACCTAGTCTTGGCCCAAACTCCTTTGACTCACCTCTAAGCAGTCAGTGTGAACCACTGAGTAATGATCTAATATTTCTCCAGTAATTCACGGTGATGGCCAACTTTGCTCACCCTTCCTAATAGCTGTTTATTGAGAGCTTGCACTATCAGACCTTCTGGGCCATGTGTCTTAGTTATCTAACTCTTACCACTGCCTTCTGAAGCAAGAACTATTACTATTTAATAGTTGGCAAGGCTCAAAGAGATAACCCCCGCCTCCTATAGCCACATAGCTAGTAAGTGGTAGAGGTCAGTTTTTGACACAAATCTCTCTGATTTTCTGGTGAGAATTCTTTGGACTGTTGGTCTCACTCAGAGCAGGAATTTAGAAAACCTAAATAAGGGACCAAGAAAAAGACTAATTATAATAAAGCAAAAATCAAAATCAACAAGCAACTATAAACCAGAGACACACTACAGGGGCGTGGGAGGAGAGAGCAGGAGCAAAACAAGGGGGATGGGAATTGTATGGGGACTATAACCAAGATGAAAATGCATACATTGTGCAAAAATGAAAAATGATGTAAAAATACATAAAATAAAATAAAACATAAAAAAATAAATAAAAGAATTCTTTGGACTATGAACACACTCAGTTATAATGTTAGGCACCAGGCTGAGCCATTCTCCCTGTGATTAGGCTGCAGTTCAGTGAAAGGAAGATAATATTATAGAATACAAAAATTCTGAGAACCAACCCAACCCCCTACGGCCTCTCCCTCTGTCCTGGGGAATCATCAGGGCAGGTGGAAGGAGGGGTGTGATCCTGCCAGTACAACTGCTCCCCAAAGGCAAAGCAGACACATGCGACAGAACTTTCCAAATGCAATCACAGCAGTGGGAGGTAGTAGAGAGGGGAGAGGAACAGATTTCAGTTGGAGGCAGAGAAGAAATCAGCATGTTCCTGGAAGGAACAGCTGAGTTGGACCCTGAGGGATAGATAAAATTTAGACTTGAGGGGTGATAGCAAAGGCAGCTGAGAGGGGGGTGGGTGTCAGGATGCAGAGGAGGGTGGGGGCAGCTTCTTTAGGTGTCTAGGCTGATGGGCTGGGGCCAGGGGGAGAGAGCCTAGGGAACAGTACCCTTTAAGCATTCCAAAACCATCCCATTTTGCATCCCAGCCTTGGAACTTTCTAGCTCTGGATCCTCAAGCAATCTCCTCTGCTCTCCGAGTATCAGTCTCCTTGAGGAGGACACCGAGGACCCCCTAGCTAACCTGAGAACCTAATTTTAGAAAAATTTAATTGGAGCTAGGAGCATAGGTTATTCTCTTCTTTTAACTTCCTATACTATAAAAATGTGGATAAGAATGTACAGGTTACAACTGTGTAAAAATAAGGCTAGTGGTTCACAACAGGGGCTTTGAGGTCAGACTCACTGTGCCCTGGGAAGGGACCAGCCCTGGAAGCCGCACATTCCTCCTCCAACAAACGGGCACAGCAGAGGGACCTACTTTATGAAGCCATTGTGAAGAGCAAGGCAGGCAATGTCTTTAAGGTGCTTAGACAGAGTCTGACAATCAGTATTTGCTTATTCTACACCACCTATTATAAATAATAAACTATTTTTAACTCCTAGTCTAGTGGAGCTACTCGTTAGGGATTACCAAGCAGGTAAGGGTGGAGACAAATGTTGCCCTTCAGTCCCTGCTGGGATTTCCTAATCACCCACCCTATGGGGCACAAAAAGGGCTCCAAACAACATTCCTGGATGCACACCTTCTAGACCCTCTCGCATCCTAAATCTTCCTCCCTACCTCACAGTCAGCTGGCCTCCTCCACTGGTCTGCAGGTTTGGGGGTGCAACTCTTACACGTGCTTTGCCCTGCAGCGGGCGTTACACAATCCGCAATTCCCAGACTATCAGGACCCGCGTAGGCGTGGGTGGGGGACGCGAGGGTGGCAGGCTGGCACCTGGCTGCCAAGGAGGTTGGACCAACATCCTGATTTACCGGTTGAGAGGAGGAGGCACAAGAACGAGGGTGCCGGGGCAGGATGGGGAAATGGGAGCTGCAAGCCTTCTGGGGGTAGGCATTGGCAGGGAGCGGTCTGGAGGGGTGCAGAGGTCTGCAGCGGGACTGGGAGAGGTGACCCGGGAACGCAGGGCGAGCTACAGCCCTTCCCCAGGAAATGGAAGAAGGGGGGATGCAGGAGTCTCCAAACCTTGCAGGCGTTGGGTGGGGGTGCTTAGGGCGCGGGGTCAGGAGGCAGAGCGGTAAGAGGGTGCAGGTCCCCGACCCGTCCTCACCTGGCCGCTCGGCTTAGGGAGTCAGGCACTTCCCTCCCGGGGAGTGGAGGGACGGGCATTGGGAATGTCAAACCTATCCGGGGCTGATGCTGGAGATTGGGGAACGGAGTAGCAAGGAGGGCGCGGGTCCCTGACCCATCTTCACCCGGTGCCCCGCTTGTGGGGAGGCCAGGCAGCCGCACTCGGTAAGTGGAGGGTGGATTATGGGGCCAAGAGGGAGCCCCGATAACTCCCTTCGAGGTGCGCACCCCTCCCCCGGCCCAGCCCCGCCCTCGCTCACCTGAGCCGACCCAGGCCGTCAGGGTCGAGAAGCGCGGTCCGGACGCCTGCCCGCGGCCCCCAGCCCCCCACTCGGTCCGGCTGCAGCGCTCGAGCCCGAGCGCCTCTCCGCTCCCAGCTCCGGGCGCGGGTTCTGCTGGATGCCTTAAAGGCGCAGCGCGTTGGCCTGCTTCCGCCGACAGAAAAGTTGGCTCCGCCCGCGTCCCTCCCCCTCCCCCGCTCAGCTCCCCTTTCCTCGCTTTCGGTACTGGGGACCTTGGGAAGAAGCCCCGAGGGCCTCCGCATCGCTGTGCCATAGTGTTAAACCTGGAGGGCAAAGGTCATATCGCGCAAAACCCGACCCCAGCAACCTGTCTGCAAGCATCCTAGAGCCAAGGCAGGACACCAGCGCCTGCAGTGTTCTGGGCGCAGAGCCAGGTGCGGAGGCAGAACCCAACCACCACGTCCTAAAGAGCTCGTTTGGGCGGGGGACAGAGGGTGGGGAGGGGGTGGGACGGATTGGAACCCAAAGAGCCACAGTTCCACAATGCGACTCCAGAATTCGTTGGGGGCATTGTTTCATTTACTGAGCACCTACTGTGTGCCTGGCACTGCTGGGCACTGCACTGGCCGAAGAGACTTGGGCTGGATCTCTGCCCCTAAGGGGCTCAGAGTGAATGAATAGGGACAGACAGAGCTTCACAGGCAAGCAAAATTACTCTACCATACAATGGTTTTCTCATTTAATCTTATGAGGAGAGCATTGGTGTTGGCTTCCTTTCTTGAAAGAAGAACCTCTTGTCAGGGGTTCAGCCTGCAAATGCCAACCCAGGATCCTCTAGCTCCAAAGTTCTGGGGGTAGGGAAACCAGAATCTTGAAAGGTCTTCAGTTATCTCTGGTTAAATCCCCCAAAGGCCATTTTTCTTTTAAAAGCAATCAAACCTCAGACCTCCATGGTGCTGCAGGGGTTAAAGTCTCAGTGCTATCAAGCTATCACCAGCTACTGTGACCTGAGTTTGATCCCCAGCCAGGGAGTTAACCCACATGTGGCCCAGCAGACCTCTCTTCTCTGGCCCACTGCTTCCCTCAGCAGTGTATTTCAATAGATCTGCCAGCTCTGTTCCCCACTCTGGTGAATCCTCTCACACCCCTCCCCCCACCTCTGGCCTACACCCCAGTTCTAGCATACATAAATAAATCTTTAAAAAATAAAAACAATCAAACTGAGACACAGGGCAAGCTAGGAATTATGCAGTTTTAGGGACAGTGCAGGAGGGGACCTCTGAAGAATTTAGGGAGGCTTCAGAGATAAGGACAACCAAGGGAAAGTAACCCATTCCACTAGGAAAAACAAACATCTCAGGACCAAGGACAACATTGTTAACGCTGGTCCTGGTTTTCTTCAGGTGGTAAAGAGAGGCGAGATTGGAGAAATGGAGAGTGGTTTAATTTATGGACACATTAGAAGGGCAGCTGTTTAACTTCAATGCAGGGATGTCCATCCAGAGGACTGGGCCAAAAATTTAAAGATGCAACCAATGGGAAAAGAGAAAGCTGTTAGATAAGGAATGTAAAGATCCCCACTCAGTAGCAAATTAAGTGAGACAGCCGAGAACTAACCAATCACAAAGAAACTGGTGGAGCTTTAGAATAATGAGGGAAAAAAGGTATATATTCCCTGAGACACGACTCCACTTTGGCTTCCTTGCCCCTCCCAGGCCTGGTTCCCTGGCCTGGGAGTCCCACTTTATTTCTGTTCTTTTTCTCCTCAATAAACTTTTTCTTCTTCTAAACAAAACCTGCCTCTTCTCGCTTGCTTGCCTGAGCGTCTGCGAAGTTCCTGCTGCGGCTTCGTGAGACACCAACCCGTAGGGGTCCAGCGGCTGGGGCTCAGCGCTGCCCTGCAGCCTGGGATCCGTTCCTGGCTAGAAGACTAGGCCTGACAATTCCGGTATCAAAACCACATTAGGAGTGGGCCTCCCCGGTGGCGCAGCGGTTGAGCGCTGGGTTGCGAAGCTGCACGCGGCCTCTGCGGCGCCGGTTCGATCCCCGGCTGCTCCCCGGCCACCAGAGGAGGGTCCCACATGGCGCGCAGACCTCTCCTGCCGCCCGCTGCTCCCCTCAGCAGTGTACTTCGGTCCTTCTGCTTGCTCTGCTCTCTGCTCTGGCTTTGGTGAATTCTCTCACCCTCCCGCGCTTCTGACTGTACCCAGTGCATGTATAAACAAAACAAACAAACAAACCAGCAAACAAATAAATAAAGCATGCCTCTATAAAAAAAAATAAAATAAAAAATAAAAAAAAAATTAAAAAAAAAAAAAAACACATTAGGAGAAAGGAAAAATATATATATAATGGCAGGGAGCATAAAAGTTATAACCACTGAAAGCAAGTGGAGCTTCCTGACTAGCTTATCTGCTACAAAACCTGGGTTTTAAATACCTGGCTTCAATTTACTATTCTGACTCATCTCAGCATTCAGACTGAGCTCTTACCTCTTATGCCTTTGCATGGGCTGTTCCCTTCACCAAGAACTTTTCCCTTCTTGCATTTCCTGGCTACTTCTTCCTCTTTTCCAAACCTGGATTTAAATGTTACTTCCTCCAGGAAATCTTCCTGAAGTCCCCTTTGGGACCACACTGCACTTTGAGCTTCTCTCATCAAAATGTTTATTCATTCCTTTAACATATTTACTGAGCACTTCTGTTTGCCAAGCACTGAGTGTGGGGAACAGGGAGCCCTCCTTGCAAGTTTTCTTGCTGTGCTGAGGTCTTGGCGTGTTTGTCTGCCTTTTCCTGACCTAGGTGGGATCCATGCCCAGCAGTACTCTTTATCCATTCTTTCATTCCTTCATTCAGCAAACCTTTCCAGAACCGACTTTTGGGTGAACAAAGATATGCCCGTTATGGCAGAATTCCATCAGGGAAGCAGGCATCACTCAGAGAGGAGGAGAGAAGGTCTTTCTTTATGCCGGTGGGCTTTATACCAGTGGGCCCAGAGGAGGTATCTCTTCAAAGTCTGAGCCCCAGCAATTAGTTTACAGAGTATTTATTGACTAAAGCAAGAGGTACTGAGTCAGTTGGGAATGAATGAATCAGGGTGCCTGTGACCTTGAGGGCGCATATCAGTTGGTCCCTAAATCTTTCAGTCTACAGGCTATGTCCTGACTTGAGCTAATCCACAGGTCAGCCTGACATTTTCCACTTTATGCCTTCAAGGTCTTAGAGTCTATTAAGAAGTTTTGAAAACATAGTTGTTTATTGATTTTGATTTTTTTCTTTCTTATAGCTATTCTTTTTCCTGGTCCCTTATTTAGGTTTTCTAGATTCCTGCTATGAGTGAGACCATCTGGTATTTTTCTTTTTCTTTCTGGCTTATTTCGCTGAGCATGATCCAACAAACAACTATGAACCAGAGACACACTATGGGGGGCACCGGGGAAAGAAGGAGTTGGGGTCAAAATAAGGGGGTTGAAATTATATGGGGAATATAAAAATAAAATTAAAAAAACAAACAAACAGGGGAGAGAAGAGCACAAGGAATTTGGTGAAGGTTCACAGGTGATGTGGTGGGAGATTTACGGGGACTACACCTAAGGAGAGAAACCAAATACTGTACAAAAATGAATAACAATGTAAGAAAATTAAAAAGTTTAATAAAAAGTTAAATATTTCCCAAAAAAAAAAAAAGTTTTGAAAACTTTAGAAATTTTCATCTGGTCTCCCGAACAGGATGGGGTAGGCTTTTCTCCATATGACTAGACAAGGTCTCTTGTCACCTTGGTAAGGGATCTAGAGATCAATCAAGCTCTGGTGACAGGAGGCCTATTACCATTAAAGAATGCAGATTATTTTGAGTTGAGAGCAGCTTCTGTCTCTGCTTAAATTCTCCAACGCTCCCTAACTGAATATGTTATCACTTGCTGAACTTTTGTCCTTTTACCTATCAGAGAAGCAATGCACTGTTTCTCTTTAATGACCTAGAAGAATGTGGTTTGGAAGGTCTCATCCAGTTGTAGGTTTATCAGCAAACATGTTTCAGGACAGGGTGAGGGGCAACCCAGAACTCTCAACCCTGCCCACTCTAAATAGATTCTGTCATCCACCGAATCAAGTCAAAACATGCTCTAATGCATACGACCTTTAATGGAAAGAACTTTAATACAATTAGTGTGCAATAAAGCACCAAAAGTTACCCATCCCCTTGTGGGTGAATGTCCAGTCAAAGAGGGTTGGCCCAAAGCAGGCCCACTGAGGCCTGAAAGCCTGCCCCATGTCTAAGGTACCTCCTGGTGAGGACCCACAGACAAGGCGCAGAAGGGGCCCAGCATGTCTGGGACAAAGGAGCAAAATCAAGACAAAAGCTGCCATTGTTAATCTCCCTACGGACCTCTCACCCACATCTGTTTCAACCAGTCCAGGACCAAGAAGCAAGCAAGGTTTCTTCACATGTCTCTCTCCATGTGGCTCCTCCAGGTCTCCTGCCTGCTCCCCACACTTCTTCCTTCCTTCTCCAGTCTCCTCTCTAGCTTCCCTGCTCAGCTCCACCCTCCCTTGGTGGGGAGGGGCAGGGAATCTGGAACCTTCCCTTTCCCTGGGGACCACCCTGTTACAAGCATGTTCTTTCTAAGAATTTTATCTTTATTCTCAGAGTGACGATGAGGCAATTCCCTTCTTATCTGTCATGTGATTCCACCCTCGCCCCCTCCAGCTTGAAACCTTGCGTTTCTAAACACAGGAAAATACTCCTGGTCTGTTCTATTATTCTTTTTTTTAAAAGATTTATTTATTTATGCATACAAGAACTGGGGTACAGGCCAGAAGTGCAGGGGGTGAGAGGATTCGCCAGAGACAGAGTGGAGAACAGAACAGGCAGACTGACTGAAATACACTGCTGAGGGGAGCAGTGGGCAAGACAGGAGAGGTCTGCTGTGCCATGTGGGTTGCTCCCTGGCTGGGGATTGAACTTGTGCTACAGTGGCTGAGGACAGCCTCACAGGCTGCGTCTTAACTCCTTGTGCCACCAGGGAGGCCCTGTTCCATTATTCTTATTAACAACCATGTAAATTCTCTGTATGTATGTTATTACACCAATTGCTTTTCCTTTGATACCATTCTGATGCTGTTTTGATTACTCATGCATCTCAAAAAGAACCCAGAAGGGTGCCAGGTGATTTTCTGTGTGCCTTGACAAAATTATTCAATCAGGGACCACAGACAAACCATAATGGAATCATGAGTAACACCAAGTACAAAAGCTATGTTGGCATACAGAAATACATGCAGGGGAAGAAGAAAAAACACAATATACCATATGCTCACAGACCTCACCCCTGAGCTTAAGGGCGTGCGCATGAGTCTTTCTCCAAACATTTACTGCATAGCATTTCTAAGCTGAGCCCCTGCCCATTATGTGATTCAGATGTTACCACTTCACAGCAGCCTTTCCTGAAACTGTTCCATTATCCATACCCCTTTAGCACATTGTACGTGGTTACATATTTATTCATTTCAGTGTCTTTTTTTTTTTTAAAGATTTATTTATTTATGCATACAAGAGCTGGGGTACAGGCCAGAGATGTGGGGGGTGAGAGGATCCAACAGAGACAGAACAGGGAACAGAAGAGGCAGACTGACAAAATACTCTGCTGAAGGGAGCAGCAGGCGAGACAGGAGAGGTCTGCCTCGCCATGTGGATTTCTCCCTGGCCGGCTGGGGATTGAACACATGCTACAGAGGCTGTGGATTGCTTCTAGTGGAGTGCTTAACCCCTTGAACCACCAGGGAGGCCCTCATTTCAGTGACTCTTTATCCCACTGAGTTCTGAACTCCTTTTCCATCTCCATCTCCCCAGGGACCAGCATGAAAGGTGGCAGAGTAGACACATTAACTAATTAATAAATTAATTGACTAATTATTACAGCCCAGGATACTTAGATATGATCTCAGAAACATATTCAGTGATCTCCAAGAAGTCATGCCAGAAGATTCTTATAAGAGCAAAGGTCCCATATCAAATAAGTAGAAAGTTCATGTGCACCTTGTACTCTGCTTGCGTGCATTATCACATTGAATCTTCCTAACAACATAATGAGGTAAGCATTGTTATTTACCCCATTTTATATATAAGGAAATTGAAGCTCTGAGCACTTACATAATCTACCCAAGGTAATACAACTAGTAAGTGAAACTGTTAGAGCCCAAACCAAGTTGTGTATGTGTGATTCTAATCACTAAGATGTCTGCTGCCATAATCAATAATGGAATTAAATATGATAGCTGTGGTAGCCTTACCTCAAAAGAGCTGTATCTATAAATCTGTAAAATATTCACATTCTTTTTTTTAAGATTTATTTATTTATTTTATACAAGAACCGGGGTACAGGCCAGATGCGCAGGAGGGTGAGAGGATTCACCAGAGACAGAGGGGGAACAGAATAGGCAGTCTGACGAAATACACTGCTGAGAGGAGCAGCGGGAGAGGCAGGAGAGGTCTGCCGGGCCATGTGGGACCCTCACGGGCCAGCTGGGATTGAACCAGGGCTGCAGAGGCTGCAGACAGCTTCACAGCATGGCGCTCAACTGCCTGCACCACCAGGGGAGGCCCAATATTCACATTCTTCAGGCAAAAAGCATCCCCTTTCTAAACAATTCAATATATTGCTTATTCATTTATTTGTTAACTAAAGGTTTTGGAGCATCTGCTATGCATAGGCTGCAAACTGTGCAAGATACATTGAGTATCTTCCAGGAATACAGTCTAAGTTGTAGTTATATACACCTAGTTATCATTACATGCACCTTAAAAAAAAAAAATCAATGCAAGAGTTACATAATAGAACATGCTGAGACAACATTTTAACATATGTCAAAATGTCGCATATGATCCCAGAATGAGGAACTCAGTAATAAGGCGGTAAATAACTCAGCAAACTTGATTTGGTGAAAATGTCAGTTGAGCCCAGTACTAGGCTCAAGGGTTTCCTGGATTTGAAAGGGAAGACATTGAGAGAGTGGTGTGACTGCAGAGGTAGCTCTCTGATAAACCCAGATTTTTCAAGCACCCGTGTATACGTTGAAAGATGATGCAAAATTTCCTGGATCTTAAAAAAAGAGGAAAGGAAGGCTGATATTCAGAATCACTGAGACTAAAATGCTGCAGACAGAAAAAAAATTGTTCATTTACATTCATATTTGGATAAAGATGAATTAAAAAGCAACTGAACATGCGTCATGGCAACAGATAGCAGAAGGAAGCAAAGCTACCAGTTTCCTACTTTACTTCATCACAGAGAAAGAGCTTCCTTGGTCAGATTAGAATATCACAAAGAGGGAAACCAAGTGCAGTATAGGAATAAAGGATAGGGAATGAATAACAACAATTTAAATTCATTCAGTTTATCAGATCACAAGAAAGACTGTGATAACTAAAAAAAGACAACCATCACTGGAGCCTCCCTGGTGGCGCAAGCACCACACTATGAAGCAATGGCAGCCTCTGCAGCAGAAGTTTGATCCCCCACCGGCCAGGGAGCAACCCACATGGCGCAGCAGACCTCTCCTGACTCCCCCGCTGCTCCCCTCAGCAGTGTACTTCCGTCAATCTGCTTGTTCTGTTCCCCACTCTGTCTCTGGTGAATCCTCTCACCACCCCCACTCCCCAGCCCTGCATCTCTGGCCTGTACCCCAGCTCTTGTATGCATAAATAAAAAAAAAAAAAAAAGATAACCATCACTATGTAAAGGGGAGAAAAGCTTTTATTCTCAGAGTCAAAGTTGAGGATTAACCTAGATGAGAACAGTCCAGTGAGAAAAGGGACCCAGACAGCTCTTTTCTTCACTCCCCCACCAAAACCCCCAACAAGGTAGGGTCTGATTAATATAGCATTGTGGCAGGTGGTGTTTCTTGGGGGGTGGGGGAGTCACTTAAGGCAAACTCATTAGAGAAACAAAGTATTCCTTTTCATGTGCTAAGGTAATTTTCTGACAGAGGATTGTGCATGCTTTAAGCTCAAGGATTGTTTTTTCTGTGACAGATGCTATCTGTGTGTGAGGCAGGCAAGGCCTTGAAAGAGTAAACTCTCTCATGGCGAACAGCTGACTTGGTTAGACCCTGCAGGTCTGCACATTGCTCCAGTGAGGGGAAGGCTTCCAGGCTTCCAGATGGTTCAGTCATTTCTGGACCTCGAGTGCCTTCTTTCTCACAGCCGGTCTCTTTGATCTGCTGACTCAATGTCTGCATACTTGTATTTCCTTCTGTGCCCAAATTCGTTGATTTTCTTTCACAAATTTGCTCGTTTGGTGAGATGATCAAACTCAAGTTGAACTGACTCCAGTGTAGATCCTTTCACCTGTCCAGGAAAAATCCTGTACTATAATCCAATTATTAGGATTTGAGAAATTCCTGTTGCCTTTTCTCACATCTAGACTAAGAGCTGAACTGGAGACAGGGCTGATTTATAAATCTTCACTAAGGGAAAAACAGGTTACATCTTATCTATATGCTGGGCAGTCATTTCATTAGCAGAGGCAACTTGTCTATTAATACTACCAATTACAATTTTATTTAGGATATAAAAAAAAAAACTTAGAATATAGCTATGACTATTATACAGAAAGGAAATACAGATTTTAACCAGTTTGAATCAAAGAACCAGTTTCCTAATTACCCCATCCTCCCCGCCCTAGGAAGGAAGGGGATCGATCATCCATGGAAGTGATATGGGTTTTCTTAGGATTTAAGAAGTAACACTAGAAGGATCAGGTACAACATTCTGCACTTTGATGGTACATGTGCTGCCCTGGGGGACTCTAAGGACATCTAAAGCCATTGGGTTTTGTAAAACTGCCTTACACATTAAGGAGACTTCATTGTTTAACATTTCAATACTCTACTGGCAGTTATTTCGGGCCTGCTGAGTAAATTGTCTTTTTTTTTTTAATAACGATTTATTTATTTATGCATACAAGAACTGGGGAACAGGCCAGAGGTGCGGGGGTGGTGGTGGGGGGGTGGTGGTGAGAGGATTCACCAGAGACAGAGTGGGGGGCAGAACAGGCAGATCGACAGAAATACACTGCTGAGGGGAGCAGCGGGAGAGACAAGAGAGGTCTACTGCGCCATGTGGGTTAGCTCCCCCGCCAGGGATCGAATGTGTGCTTCAGTGGCTGGGTAGCTTCATAGTGCTGCCCCTTAACCCCTTGCACCACCAAGGAGGCCCTGAGTAAATTTTCTTAATTGCCTCCATGTGTACCGTGACATCCTGACACCAGAAGATGACACAAAAATAGCAGCCAAAAGATTATACCAGTGAAAGACTGATGTAGCTCATTAGCACTTTAAGGTACAGAAGGTTAACTGGAGATTTCAGCAGGAAATCCCAGATATACCCTTGTGTCCAAAGAATTCCTAGTGTGCCAGGTGGGAGCCAGGATCAAAAGTTCTTACCATATATCCCCTGTGTGCTGTTAGGGGAAGTTCAGTAAATTTCAGGTCACCTTTGCCAACCACTGCCAAACCAATCATTAAGTAAAAAATACATGGCAAGACTCCAAAGGTGTCCACCCTAATTTTTGAGTATTTTCTGATTAGAAAATCTTGGCATGATTATTTTCCTTCCAGGATATAGGCATCTTTGGATTTAAGTGGAAATAACCATGGGTCAGGCAGATAGGACAATTGGAGAATGATGCGCCAATTGTCAGATGTTGGTTTCTGTCTAAATAGCAGTTGTTTCTTTTAAGGTAACATTATTTGAAACTTAGGTAGAGATCTATGGTTGGGGCTTAATGACCAACTTATACTTCCTCTTAAGCCACAACTTCCTTTATTACAGTATATCCATGAACTGACTCTTTGGGGTCTTCATAAAATAATGGCTTGGTGGAAGTGTTACAGGATTGGGACCACCCTGTTACAGAAGCAGTATTTCTGGAAACCTCCCTTTACTATAACACATATAACCCTTGATTCATCCTCATGGGTCTGCCAGTATCAAATTCAAATGGTGACAACTAGTGTTTCCCAAAAGGGGTAGATCTAAAGTTAAGAAGCACTAATGGAAGGGTTTTTGGCCAAGACAAAGAAAATGCATCTATAAGTTTTGACAGTTGGATGTTAATAATATTAGTATGTTTCTCTAGGCCTGGTGATTGGGGCTGATAAGCACAGTAGGAGTGTTTTAATACAGGGCAAGATTTGATAATTTCCTTGATGCTTTGTCCTGTGAGTCCTTGATCACTATGCAGTCCAGCAGGGACTTCCCACATGTGAATTATATGTTCCACAAAATTTTTCCTACTGTATGAGACACTGCCCTTCTGCTTGGGAATGCTACAACACAATGAGAAAACATACAAACCATACCTAAAACATATTGATATCCTTAGGGAGGTTGCATTTGCATAAAATCAAGTGCCAGAATTCAAATGGACCAGCAGGTAGCAGAAAGACACCCTATGGCTATGAGGGAATCCAGCAGTGGGAATATACCTTTCGTGCTACATAAGGTGCCCCTGCTCACAGCCTGAGGTGTGTTCCAAGCTCTTGAGGTCCTTCCTAATGTATGAGATAAGCTGGGGGCTTCAGAATATGGAAAGAAATCATCCCTACTCTCTGGGAATCTGCAGGGCAAGGGCATGGATTGTTCTCAGTATTCTGAGCTAGAATATTGGCAGGGCCTTTGTCACTGCTATGTGCCAGAGAGAAAACGGTATAGGAGACTGACAAGGCGCCCTCTGTCCTGGCAGTGTCCATGGTTTCCATCTGTCCTGCAGTGCCTCTTACTAGTTTTGAAGTCTGGGGCATGTGACTCACCCTCTCTGAGATTCAGTTTCTCACCTGTAAAATGAGAATAATAGTATTTGGGTGGTTTTGAGGCTTAAAGGACCTAGTACATTTAAGGGTATATAATATGGGATGTAATACAGCTTAGTACTGAGTACTGAGTACTCAGTACTGCTATTATTGCTTTATTATTGGCAAGAACAATGTAAGCACCTCCAGGCAACATTGTTCCAAGGGAAGGATAGCCCCTAAATCAACAAATGCAAAGAGGAATGTCAAATAGCAAGCTCTCAATAAATGTTAGTTGCTGTTATAAAGAGCTTTGAAATAATCTGCTTCCTGTGTCTCAGTCACTTGGTTGCCCTGTGAATGCCAGGAAAATCTCCTTTAAGAAATTCCATGAGATACATAAGTAGTATTCCAGCCCCCATTGCATTACCTGAATCTAATCTAATCCTTTGGCAAATTGAGGGACTGCAACAAAATAACCAGCCTTTACACTTGGAAAATGTCAAGGATATGAAAGACAAAGAAAAGGTGAGGAATTTCTCAGATTGGAGAAAACCAAAGAGACTGGGACTTCTAATGCAATACACAATCTTGGTTTGAATCTTGAAGCAGAAAAAAAAATATATTGACAAGGACATACTTGGTAAAATTTCATCAGGTTTATAGATTAGGTAATAATATTCTATCATTGCTAAACCTTCTGGTTTTGAAAATTGCCCCATGATGATATAAGAGGTTGTACTTGCACTTGGAAAACATACCCTGAAGGAGTTAGGAATAAAGGATCATAATGACTACAATGAACACTCCTATGGTTTAGAAAAAAATCTGGACATGTAGTATTAAAACGTAAAATTCATTTTAATAAATGAAGATCTATTTGGCTTTCCTCCTGATTCATGAACCTGGGGACATTCCATCTAGCCTGTGAAAAGGGTGGTACAAAATGGAAGGTCTTTATAGTCAGAAAGAGGGTGGGACAAAGAGATCATTTAGCAAAAGAAAAGATTGGTTCCAATGACGTCATCCTCCCTTGGGTGAAGGGAGGGACAGTCTGTCAGATCTTTTGCTATTGTTGATGGGAGTGGTTAAGATGACATTCCTGGGAGGGGTGGAAAATGCAGTTAAGTTAGATATTAAATCTTGATGTTACTTGAACTTTGGCACAAGTAACTCCATTTGGGGCCTGATTTTTTTTTTTAACAATAAAAAACTAATGAAAAAGCAAATGCAGTTGATGGTTTGATAGTAGATAAAACCGAGGGGTGCCCAGAGACCCCAAATTATTAAGGGAAAAAAACCATATTGCCCGTTCTAGAGGTCTGTGCTCACCTGTATACATAAAAGCAAAGTAATCAAACTAAAGTGTGTGCAAAGAGTTTTAACCAGTGAGAGTTTTGGTTTACAGACGACCCCCAAGATATCAACTGAAGTGTTAAGATACCAAATAGTCAGAGGTAAATTACTGACAGAATTAGTCACACATGGTGTCATAGTACTCGTAGCAGGCAATTTTCGAATCTGCCATGGAAACGGGCATGAGTCCTCAGGTTTTTCTGCTCAAGGTGTTCATGACAGATAAGCCACAGACCCAGCTCAGTGCAGTGACCAGGGGAGGGGAGGGTTGGGGTGAGAAGTGCCAATGGCATCATTTGACCTGCCTGCCATCTAGATGTCTCAAGTAGGATCAGGGTGAAGAGGCTGTTCTAGCACTGACATGCTAAGAGGCAAAGATGAACTTGGCTCCCAGGAGAGAAGCAGTGTTTGCTCTCAGCCAGAAGAGGACACTGTTTTCTGTGTCATCTTTTGAACCTAAAGGCCTTTCCACTCCAGATGCCCCCAGAGCAGCTTCACACCTCTGTGGATCCCAGGGGCAGGATTAGGATGAGGCAGTGAGGTGGGGTATGAGAGTACAGGGTTGGGTCCAGTCTTGAAGATTGTAACACTTAGTTCATCATGGCTGTTTCTGCATTAATCTTGATTATTCATAGTTAACTGAAAATATTATTTATCTTGTCACTGAGTTGTTTGGTACCCCCCTTGAATTTTATGCTTGAGGCCAGTGCCTCATTCTCCTTATCCTGTCCCACCCTGGTAGGTTTAACCCATTAATCAGCTCAGACACCAAACAGTTCAGAGCTTGCAATTGATCTAAGGAAGTTTAGAGTTAATGCGCCTTTTGCGTCTATGAGGAAAGGGCTGACAAAGGGAATTCATGCTGAGAACTCCAATTCCTGCCTTTGATGTTACTTCATTTCAGTGCTGTTCTAGCACTGACATGCTAAGAGGCAAAGATGAACTTGGCTCCCAGAAGAGGAATGACCTGACCTTTATCACAATTTTTCTCATCTCTGAAGTGGGGGTGGTAATTCCTTCTTTGCACAGTCTATTTTGAAGACAGAACATCACTCCTGTTGAACACCCCTAAGGACCAGACACTGTGCTGAGTTTGCCCTTCAGTTGGGAGCTCGCTAGATTGCCCCAGATCTATCATGTAAGAGCTATTATTTGAAGATGAGAAAATGGGCACCAAGAGGTTCAGTTCCTTGTTCGAGGCTAAACATCCAGGAAGCAAAACATAGACACTTTATCCTCCACACCAGCATCCTCAACCGGGAGCGGCCACCTCCCTGCTCCCCCGGAATATTTGGCAATGTCTGGAGACATTTCCGATTGTCATAACTACGGGAGTACTTCCAGCATCCAGTGGGTGAAGCTAGGGATGCTGCTAAACATCCTACACTGCATGAAACAGTCCCAGCAAACCAGAATTCTCAGCCCCAAATGTCACTAGTACCAAGACTGAGAAACTTGGATCCTGCTCTGCCCCCACAGTCTGGGAGAACTTAGCACTCAGTGCTCCATGAAAGGCAGATGTTGTATAGTGGTGGTTGCAGTGGCGGTGTTTTTTTGTTTGTTTGTTTGTTTTCTGTCTCCATGGTCTGGGATTTCCCTTAGTTATTGAGGGAAATGTGAGTCCTGCTGACTCAGCACCCTGGCAAGTGGTGGTGAAGCTGGGCTCTGGAGTCCACCAGAGCATGATGTCATGCATTCAACCATCATTCCCTGAGCACCTGCTACATGCTGGTCGTGACTGGGGCAGGGCAGACACACAGAGAGCTGGCTAGTGGGGAGAGAGACATTAGATAACATATAGGTCCATACACCACAATGCGTGGTGATATGCGCCATGAAGCAAAGGACACAGGCGCCACAAAAGAGAACAGAGGGAAGAACCTATTGGATTGAGAGGGAACAGCAAAGCCTCTCAAAGAGAGGGGCATTCAAGCTGAGACATGGAGGTGGGAGTGTTACAGGGCAGCCCCAATATAAAACGGGGTGCCTGGCTGTGGGTCCTCAACCGTGTGCTTAAAAGGCACTTAATACTTCGCTGCAGGCACACACAAAAGGTTAATAAAAGGTTTATTCACAAGGGAAGCGCAAATGAGGAAATGTACAACTCAGGGAGAAAAGTGGGTGATAAAGTCTTAAATGCGTCCTACCCGATCCGCAGATCTGGAATCCCCAATGGCTCTCTGAGAGCTGGCCGCGAGCCACCAGCCGTGAAGCCAGGAGGCGAGAGAGACCCCAAGGCCCACGTGTCTGGTTTTTATACCAAACCTGGCTGCTTAACTCTACCCTCAGGTCCCAGCAACCTTCCCTTTGGTGGTGATGGGACTTGTAGTTCCCAGTGTCTTGATGGCTTTGGTCTGGAGTGGGGGTGGAGTCCACAAAGCCTGCATGGAATTAGCTCAGGACATCCTTTCCCCCTAACAGGAGGAAGGAAGAGCACCGCGAGTGAAGGGGCCAGCTGTGCAAAGGCCCTGAGGCTGGAACTAAATGTTGGGCAGTGTGAGGGGAGGCCAGTCGTGGGTTAGAAGGGTGTAGAGCATTGTGATCTTGAAGAGGCTAGAGGTTACAATAGTGTGGTCTTATGTCCAATGAAGCGTCTTTGAAGGATTCCATTCAGAGCCGTCACACTGAGACCTGCCCTTCAGAAAGTGATCCCCTTGGGGTCTGGGCACCAGCCCTATGTAGAACATGCTGTGTGAGGTCAGAATCCAGGGCCTGCTTCATCAGCCGGAAACCCTCACACAAATGAGATTTGTCATAATCCTGCAACCTGAAACAATGTGCCTTCCCTGCCCCAAGCCCCAAGCAGGTTGTGAAATGTGATGACTGGAGCAACGTGCATACATTACAAGATTACTGCCAGGGCTTATTCATCATTAGACAGAGAGTAGTATCAGTCACTGGAAACGCCTATTTGGATCATGCGGCTCTTCCCTTGCCAGGAGCTGAGCTTTCCCACAGGGCCCTTGGTTTTTTTTGTTTGTTTTTTTTTTGTTTTTGCTGCTTTTGGGGGTCATTCTGCTTTGCAGAACTTTCTCTCCTTCTGGAATCTCCATTGTGCCTTTCTCAGATGTGGAGGCATCCCTTGTCCAGTGTGTTAGCACCCACTGATTCCTATTCCACCAGGGTGTGTGATGAATGGCTGAGGCTGGGGCTGGGCAGCTGCTGCTGTTTGGGGACCATGTGTCTGAACTCCTGATTCTCATTTCTGCTCAGTCATATGACATACTTGGGACTCTTCTTATTGAAAAAGACAAGAACTTAAGGCTTTGAGAGTATCTGATTGTCCCTGCCCCATCAGGATGGTATTTCCAAAGGTGGACATTGCCCAAGATAGTAAAAGGGATTACATGGAGAAAAGGGTTGCAGGGATGATAAATTCAGGGCACCCTGTTTCAACAGAGTTAAGCAGCTTTCTTTATTATAGGACTTTTAATATGCTGATGTGCATTATAAATCTTCCAAAAGGAGTGCTGTATATTTATCTTCTTTCAGGAGCATCTTGCAGGCCAGAGTTTGGAAGTACATGCCCCAGGAAACGTCATCCACAGCCACGGGGTGGCAGAAGGTGGGACGCCACATTGTGATCAGTGCAGGTCAGGCCCAACAGAGGGATGAGTGAGGGTTTTCCCAAGGCAGCCTGTCCTGACGGGTCACTCCATCCCTCCACCATATGGTGACCCCAGGGCCTGGGTGCGAGCTGCCCTTGGCGTAGCTGCACACAAAGATGTAGACATGTTGACATGGGAATTGTTTGACCTGCTTAAAAATCTACAGAGCTTTTAGTACTTTTTCTCTGCCGTGAGCCAGCTGCAGCAGCCTGGGTGTCAGGGGTTCCTGAAGGATGGGACGGCGCAATCAGAGAGAGAGAGTGAGGAAGACACAGACACAAGTGTTTCATGCTAGTATCTCCTGCTGAGGGTCTCAGCGGGTCTTAATTTATACATTAAGGCAAGCGTGAGATAACATCAGTATATGCATTGAAGCAAAGCAGAGACAATCAGTACATTCCTTTCCCATGGACATCTGGTGCTTACGTGCACTCTAAAGAAAAGGTCCCCTTTAGGGTTAATAGATAAAGGAATTATAATTAACTTCATTACTGGCTTAATCAATCATTTAAAATAGGGCATAGGGCCTCCCTGGTGGCGCAGTGGTTGAGCGCTGGGCTGCGAAGCTGCCCGCAGCCTCTGCAGTGCTGGTTTGATCCCCAGCCACTGGGGAGGGTCCCACATGGCATGCAGACCTCTCCTGCTGCGCCCGCTGCTCCCCTCAGCAGTGTATTTCGTCAGTCTGCCTGTTCTCCCCGCTCTGGCTCTGGTGAATTCTCTCACCCTCCTGCACTTCTGACTGTACCCAGTGCATGTATAAATAAATAAATAAACCTAAATAAATAAATAAATAAATAAATAAAAACAGGGGATAATCATCAGTGCATATCCTTTCGCTAAAGTTGTGACATCAAAGAGTATCTATATCTTTATAGCCTCCAGTTGGGAGTCGGCAGCATGGAGTCAGCAGCGTTATCAGTCAGTAGTGTCTCCTGTTTGCCAGACTCTCATTCTCCTAAATCAATTTTCAACCAAAACTTCTAAGAGGTATAAGGGTCAGGAGCTTAAAACAAATTCTCAGTGTGCTTTGTTGAGCATGCTCACCCACCTAGTCTCCTCCAGTGTGCCATAGCCCAAATCAATGTTTAACCTGAACTTTATTTTTTTTAAAGATTTATTTATTTATTTATACAAGCACTGGGTATAGTCAAAAGCGTGGGAAGGTGAGAGAATTCACCAGAGGCAGAGCAGGAAGCAGAACAAGCAGACTGACGAAATACACTGCTGAGGGGAGCAGCAGGCGAGGCAGGAGAAGTCTGCACGCCATGTGGGACCCTCGCTGGCGGCCGGGAATCGAACCAGCGCTGCAGAGGCTGCGGGCAGCTTCGCAGCCCAGCACTCAACTGCTGCGCCACCAGGGAGGCCCTAACCTGAACTTTAATTGTTATGTACTACAATCAAAATAGACTATTTGCTTCTGTGGCCAAGAACAAAAAGTAAGAAACATATGTGGGTTATGGCACAATCTTCAGCCCCACAGTGTGAGGCACCAGAAGTCTTCAGCCCCAAGATGTGAGGCACAGGGGGTCTTCGGTCCTACAGTGTGAGGCAGTTTCTTCGGCCCCACAGTGTGAGGTAATCAGCCTGCCCTGATGGCAGGACCCCTCACATTTCTCTATCTTTTTAATTACTGACTAGTCATATTTTTATTAAAAAATCTATCAAATATCCCAGAGCGTAATGTAAAAAGTGGAAGTCCTTCCCAACGCCCACTCAGCATTTCTTCTTAAGAAGTTTTAACACCTGGTTTGGTGGTAGAGAAGGCTGGTCTGGGGTCAAAGTAACTGGATTCGAGTCCCATTTCTGCCACGTGCTGGCTGTTATCCCTGGCACAAGCCTCAGTAAAATGGAGGGAGCATAGCAGGAGCTGGGGAGCACTGCCTGGGATAAAACAGAGCACTCAGTAGATCACCCCCCTGCACACACACCTGTTTGGATTAGTTAAATTTGACTCTTAGCATCTTCCTTCCAAAAACCAGGTAATTTTTTTTTTTTTAGTTTGTTTCCATGCAATGAATACACTAATTATAGAATGGGGTCAATCTCTTCAGTCTGTTCATATGATTTTTTTTTTTAGTCCTCAAGGGGAGTTTCTATAGCAGAAACCACTATTAAGAGGTTGACTTTATTTTTCAAATGAATATTCAAATTATCAAACTTTAAAATTAAAAAAACAAGCTGATTAGTTGATTCTCTTATCCTGTAGACTAGTTTATTTTTGTTTTGTTTTGTTTTTTTTCTTATAGAGGCATGTTTTTTAAATTTATTTTGTTTATTTGTTTGTTTGTTTGTTTGTTTTGTTTATACATGCACTGGGTACAGTCAGAAGCGCGGGAGGGTGAGAGAATTCACCAGAGCCAGAGCGGGGAGCAGAGCAGGCAGAAGGACCCAAGTACACTGCTGAGGGGAGCAGCGGGCGGCAGGAGAGGTCTGCGCGCCATGCGGGACCTTCCTCTGGTGGACGGGTTGCAGCCGGGAATCGAACCGGAGCCGCAGAGGCCGCGGGCAGCTTCGCAACCCAGCGCTCAACTCCTGCGCCACCGGGGAGGCCCAGACTAGTTTATTTTTGATGCAAGAACTGAAATCTTTCAGGATCCTGATAGCATGGTTATTGCCTTAGAAAATATTGTGCTTTTAAGTTTAGTTTATAAAAATTCATACTCTTTTTTACAAATGCAGCTAGCATGGCCAGATAAAACATAGGTTGCCCAATTAAATTTGAATTATGTAAACTTTAGTTTTACATAATACTTCATATTAAGTAAGTTGTAAGAAAAATACTTTGTCTTTTCTAAATCTGGCAACTCTACATCCAGGAATTAAACAATAACTTTCAATTATTTAATTATTTAATTGTTTAATTTAATTGCAATCACTTTAAACTTCTTTTACACATTTAATATATCTTACTTCCTCATAACGTTCTTCAATACAGTACTAGCAGAAAAAGCACCCTTTTAAAGTCCTGAATAGGGCCTCCCTGGTGGCACAAGGGGCTAAATCTCAGCACTATGAAGCAATCTGCAGCCACTGCTGCACAAGTTCAATCCCTGACCAGGGAGCTGACCCACATGGCGCGGCAGACCTCTCCTGTCTCGCCCGCTGCTCCCCTCAGCAATGTATTTTGGCGGATCTACCTGTTCTGTTCCCCACTCTGTCTCTGGTGAATCCTCTCATACCCCACACCTCTAGGCTGCACCCCAGCTCTTGTATGCATAAAGAAAGAAATCTTAAAATAAATAAATAAATAAATAAATAAATAAATAAATAAATAAATAAATAAAAAACAAAGTCCTGAATAAGTTTAAGAAATTAAACTTATCAATTAAAAATTAAACTTATAAACTTATAACCCAAAATTCTTATAAATGCTCCAGAACTATATGTAAACCTAGTAAGTCAAAGTCATGAATCTAAATCAATCCTCCCAATTGTGTATTTTCTGTTGGAGTTACAAGATTGCCAATTTAACAGGTCCAAATCTGTCATATGTTACAAGTTGATAAAATAGCACATAGGCACAAATTCCTTTTTAAAATACAAACAAAAAATGTACCACACTTAATTCTAAATCATCCTCTGGTTGGAAGATGCTTCCTTTTGCCCAGCTAAGCAAAGTAACTTATCAACAGATTCAGTGAGGCCTGAAGTCTGGGCTGAAGACAATAGGGAGTTTCACTCATCAGGAGTTCAGGAAATCACTATTTCCTTCTCTGTATTATTTGGGATTATGTCCTTAGAATGCCTAGACACTCTTGGCCAGAGATTTTTGTGGAGATGCTGACTGCATGTAAGTATATGCATGCTTTTCCCTTGGGTCCAGCACCACCCTTCACTTTAAGAGGGGTTATCCAGAGCCCCCCAACACTGACTTCAGGTTACTCTCAATACTTCTCTCTTCATTCACAGAAGAATTTTCCTCGCCAAAGTCTGCAAATCTCACCCAGTTTTATCATCTAATTGGATTTTATATTTCTTCTGCATTTCAGATTTTCATATCTTCCCACTCAAATCTCAAAAAGTCATTTTACTGAGGCTGAAATCCTATAATTCTTACAAAATCTTCCTTTGTCAGGACCAAAAGACTCTTCCAAAAAGGGAAACTGTGCTCTCTCCAGGAGCTTCACTGGCTCCTTGTTCTTAAAGTCCAGGGATGTTTTAAGGACCTGTTCTTAGAGACCAGCACTTCTCTCCCTGACAACACACTGCTAGAATTTAGTGTGTGAAATTGTATCTAGGAAAACCAACTTAAAAATCAAGAAACATAAGTAGAACTGACTTAATCACACCCATCAGAGGGCTTAGAGTTAGAAACTGCACATGTCAGCACAGCTGGCTGCCAAATGGCAGAAAACACACCAAACTTTCCCCTGCCCCTGCCTTGCTGTGCCAGAGAAGGAACCATCACCTCAAGTGCCCTCTGGAATGGACCACTTTCAAGTTCATCCATTATCAGGAAAAGGCACCTAACAAGAAACCACAGAAGAGATAACATGTCACAATTGAGAGATAAAAGATTTTGCAAGGGATGTTGTCTAAATTAGGAAGGCCAGTGACCCCTAAAAGGCTGCCTTATTTCATTCATTTCTCTGGGGAATGAAACCTAAGACCTTCAGTTCCTCAAAAAAGTGAAAGAAGCTGAGAGCAATCCAGTAATTCCTGTTATTTGCATGCTATATAAGGCAGCGAGTCTGAGGAGGTAACCAGCAACCAAGGTCCTTCCTAAGCCCTGAGGCCAGAAGAGCAGAGGAGCAAAAGATGTCTCAGCCACTGGCCTCCCTGCTGCTTCTCCTGCTGTGCATCAGCAGCACGCAGGCCACTCAGGCCCTAACGATCTGCTCCTTCAATGTGAGGTCCTTCGGAGAAGCCAAGAAGGGCAATGGGGAAGTCATGGATGTCATCGTCAAGGTGAGTCTCTTTCCTGTTTGGAGGGTCGTTGGCCTCCCCTAGAGCTCTCTCTGCTGCTTTCAGGTTTTAAAAGACTCAAGGAATTGAACTCATGAGTTAAATGAGTGGGCTGAAGCAGGGTGACGGTGGCAGCTGGCTTAGAGTTGTAACAAAAACAAGAGTAAGAGATGAAATAGCTGTTGCTTCTCTAAGCTTCTTGTCATCATCTTAAAATGGGGATAAAAGCAGTACCTCCTTCAGAATTTTGGGGGGAGTATGTGAATTAGTAAATGTCAAGCCCCTAAAACAGTTTCTGGCTTGGAGTAAGTTCTGGGTGAGGGCCGACTAGTGCTATAATTCTTTTCACCATTTATTGAATGCCGGTGTCAGACATAAATACATAATTTCCTTTCATCACCCTTGGGAAGGAGGCTTATTATCCACATGTAGAAATGATGAACAATAAAAAGTGAAGTGACTTACAGCAGGTGGGTGGCTGTGGGGGTGACAGGGACGCCAGCCCAGTCTTATCTGTACATACAGCACAGAATTTGCGCCTTTCTTTTCTCATCTTCTCTCTGCTTCATCCTTCCCTTCCCCACGCCCCCACCCCTGGGTCCCATCAACCTTCTCGCAACTCCCAATTGTAATCTTCCTCTCCATGTAGACAAGACCTTCCTTAGATGATGGGATTAGTCTGCTCACAGTTCTCCAGAGTTAGTGGACTCTCTTTACCCTATAGGCTGATTTCTTTTTGAAGCTAGTTGCTCAAACCCTTTCCCACGACTGGGTATTAGTACCTTCAAAAACCCTGGAGGCACCATAGTATGGTGGGAATGCCAAAAGCCCTGGGTTCAGATTTCCTCTGGCAGCCCTTGAGCGAGCTCGCAACAGGTGTCTTCTCCTCCCTGAGTCTCCAGGAAAACGGCGTATCGTGGGTCTTATCCAAGCCGTGGTTCTAGGGGAGTGAGAGAGCTCAGGGGCATCAGGCCCTCAGCAAAGCCTGTGACAAGGCAGGCGATCCTCTGCAGAGCTGTTGCTGTTGTTACCAGGCCAAGTGGATTAGAGCGAGTACTGACTCGCTTTGTTGTAACTTTAGACAGTCCCCTCCCTAGTTGGCTCTGCCCTCTGGATGGTACCCAAGGCCTTCTAGATATTGTTTATCCAGGAAAGCCAGGCCAAGCCTGTGGGAACCCTGACTCTCTAGCTCAACAGGAAACTCCAACATGCAAGGAAACAATTTTCCCCTCTTCCTCACGCATGGGCCCCTGGAGCATGGACACTTACAGAGTTCCCATCACCTTCCACACTTATTCCACCTGGGAACTGTCACCTCCATCTTTAGAAGCTGTCTTAGTGTTCCCTGGTGAACCAGTACAAGGGCCAACACTCAGCACACTCCTGAGGTGCTGTGTCCTGGGGGCCCACTGATAGACCGCTCATCACCCCAGACAGCAAGCATGTCTGGTCTTTCTCAAGGCCTCCTTACTTCCCAACACTGCAAAATCATCCTATAAACAAAGACCATCCCAATTCACAACCAAAGTCACCCAGAGCACCTACAATGAAACCGAATCCCAGGCATGAAGGACAGCAGTATTTATAGGGTGTGAGCACCTTCTATATGTCAGGGATTTTATATTGTTATTTAATATTATGATATAGGTAGCACCATCCCCACTTTATAACTGAGCAGACTGAGACTCAGAATGGTGAAGTGACTTACCCGGGTTTCTATAGCTAAGGGGAAGAGCCAGGATGGACACCAACTATATAAACTAATCGTTTAAATGGAGATGCCTTTTCTACTCTTTTCACACTACGTGACGAGTAGAGCATTATCATGCTGTTGTCATGGTTTGCTGGGGAGGCTGGAGAGTGAGGGAAGCCTGCCTTCTCCACCTTTGGGTTTGCAATGCCAGGAGTTGGACATAAAGTCATGAATAAAGCAAGGTCTAGCATTTCATCTGGCACACAGCAGACCCTTGGTAAAATTTTATTGGCTGGATGAACCAACAAATGGATAGACATGTGGGAGGGAGGATGTATTGTTGAAAGGCAATCTGATAAAGTTGTAGGTTTCATTCCCAGGAGAATGTGACAATGGGACCCTGAGTCATTGTTCACCGTAGGGAGATCCCAGTCTGTATGAATATTCCCAGAGGTATGGAGGAGACTGTTCGAAAGAAGTGGGAATCAATAACTGCTGCTGCAGTGGGGTGTGGGGGTGGTTGTTCCATAGGCAAAGGGGTTATAAGTGGGAATCTGGAGGCTCAGCTCTTCAACTCAGGAAAGGGGATCTGAATTCCTGGGTCATATTTGTCCTGCACTGAAGGCTCACACTCGAAAGGGGGACCTTTGTCTTTTCTGAGGAGTAGTCACAGGAACACCCAGATAGTTGAGTGCACAGATCAAGAAGGGGCTCTGCAGTGTAAATCCCATTATCCCATATTCACTGATGTTTGAATGATTTACCCTCACGGAGTCTCCAAGTCTCCATTATGTGATGGGGATAATAAGAGGACCTTCCTTGCAGGGTTATTATGAACATCCAATGAGTCAGTGAGAAGAGCTAACATTTACAAAGTCCTCACTATGTCCCAGGCACCATATTAGGCACTTTATATAAGACAACACATTTAACTTATGTTAAGTAAGCAGAATCACACCTGTTAGCCTTAATAAATACTGGCCATCATCTCCTCCCTGACAATTTCTTCCTCATCAAGCAGTTTTTTTTTAAATGACACTTTAATATTCTAAATTGTACATTTAGCACTTATAAATTCATATTATTAAACTGAAAACAGTCACTGTGGACTACTTTAAAAATATAGAAACATATAAAGAAAGAAAAAGAATCACCCATTATCCTGTCACTTGAAGATAACAGTTGTTGATATTTGGGTAATTTTCTTACAGGCATTTTCTATGCAAAAATAAGCACATTAATCTGCAAAAATTTTGCAGCATGGAGACTACCCTATGACACTGGTTTTGCATATTGCTCTTATATTAGAAGAATTTTCCATGTCAATACTCTTAAAACTTGACTTTTGATGCCATATAATGCCCTATATTATGTTTGCAACCAATTTCATTTAATACTTTCCTTTTTGGGGATAGTTAGGTTGTTTTCAGTTTTGTTTTTGTCATTGTTGCAAGGCATCTTCCCTTCTGATCTGTACAAGTAATAATAAAAGCAACAATGATAGTTACAGTTACTTGTGTGCTTCCTATATAGTACTGCTTTACTTACCCACTTAATTCTCCTGCAACCTAGTAAAGGAAAAACTACACCATCCCAATTTGTAAATACAGAAACTGAGGCAGAGAAATAATAGGTATTTTCTTAAAATGGAAGACCTTCCTCAAAGTGGAAAAACTGAACCAAGAGGTAAATACATTTTTTAAGACTATTAATACATATGCTACAATGCCTTGCAGAAAGTCCTACAACCACACGTGACTAAATCAACAGGCTGGCTTGGTGAGTGGCACCCCTCCCCACAAGTGGGAGAATCAAGTGGGATAAAACCCACTTGATATCATGTATAGTTTTTGTAATATATTGTTGAATTCAATTTGCTTGTATTTTGTTGAATATTTTTGCATCAATATTCAGCAGGGATATTGGTCTATAATTTTCTCATTCTGTCTCTGGATAGCTTCTTTTTTTTTTTTTTTTTTTTTTTTTTTTTAATCTTAAATTTTATTTTTATATTCCCCCATACAATTGCAAACGCCCCATTCTGACCCCAATCCTTCCCCTCCCGCCCCCACCCCCCAAAAAGTATCTCTGGTTCATAGTTTTTTGTTGATTTTGATTTTCACTTTCTTATATTCATTTTCCTGGTCCCTTATTTAAGTTTTCTAGATTCCTGCTATGAGTGAGACCATCCGGTATTTTTCTTTTTCTTTTTGGCTTATTTTGCTGAGCATGATCCCTTCCAGCGCCATCCATGTTGCTGCAAATTGCATGTGTTTATCTTTTTTGAATGCTGAGTAATATTCCATGGTATATATGTCCCACATCTTCTTGATCCAGTCATCTACTTTTGGGCATTTGGGTTGTTTCCAAAGCTTAGCTATTGTAAACAGTGCTGCTATAAACATAGGGGTGCAGGTGCTCTTTGGAATTGATGTTTCTGTGTCCTTTGGGTAAATACCTAGGAGTGGAATTGCTGGATCATATGGAAGCTCTATGTTTAGTAGGCCCAGAAATCTCCACACAGCTCTCCATAGTGGTTGGACCAGTTTGCACTCCCACCAACAGTGCAGAAGAGTTCCTTTTTCTCCACACCCTCGCCAACATTTGTTGTTGCTAGTTTTTTTAATATGTGCCATTCTCACTGGTGTGAGATGGTATCTCATGGTAGTTTTGATTTGCATTTCCCTGATGACAAGTGATGTTGAACATTTTTTCATATGTCTGTTGGCCATTTGCATTTCCTCTTCAGAGAAGTTTCTTTTTAGCTCTTCTGCCCACTTTTTGACTGGGTTATTTTCTTTGTTGTTGCTGAGTCTCATCAGCTCTTTGCAGATTTTTGTGATCAGTCCTTTATCATTAGTGTTGGGTGCAAAAATGTTCTCCCAGTTGGTGGGGTTTCTCTTTGTTTTTGTTATTGTCTCTTTTGCTGTGCAGAAGCTCTTTAATTTGATGTAGTCCCAGCTGTTTATCTTTGTCTTCACTATCACTGCTTTGGGTGATGTGTCTGTAAAGATGTCTTTGATGTGCAAATCCCGTAGTGTTTCGCCTATATTTCCTTCTATGTATTTTATGGTTTCAGGTCTTATGTCTAGTTCTTTAATCTGGATAGCTTCTTAAAGGCTGCACAAAATGGTGCTGTTAGCTCTCCCTGCTCCCCCTCCTAGAGAAGGAACTAGAACATATGCTCTGGAAATAGGGCCAGTAGCATAATCCTGTTGCTCCATGTCTTTTTTGGCTGTGTGAGAGGATGAAATTAATCTTTATTTTTTTTAAGATTTATTTATTTATGCACACAAGAACTGGGGTACAGGCCAGAGGCACGGGAGGGTGAGAGGATTCACCAGAGACAGAGTGGGGAACAGAACAGGCAGACTGACGAAATAAACTGCTGAGGGGAGCAGCAGGCGAGACAGGAGAGGTCTGCTGTGCCATGTGGGATTCTCGCCCGCCGGCTGGCTGGGATCAAACTGGCACTGCCAAGGCTGCGGACAGCTTCACAGCATGGCACTCAACCCGCTGTGCCATCGGGGAGGCCCAGCTAGTGTATTTTTTAAATAAAAATTTATGTTTAAATGTATAACAGGTTCCAAGACACTTCACTCTAGCTGTTGGCAGCAACAGATGTTATAGAGGGAATCCAGATGTTTAAACAAGAATGGAATTACGGATCACTATTGCCTTAGGCATAAGGAACAGTTTTTTGCCAGATTTCTTAGTTCTCCCTGTGGTTAGGGGGCCTTTCCCCTGAGTTTTCACTTCTGGTTTCCAGAGTTTCTTCTGCAACTCTTTCTGTTTCTGACTGAATGCCTTATCTTCCTCATCTATTTCTTTGGCCTGTTTCTTGGGCTGCTTCAGGGGCTTTTTGTCAGTTTTGTTCCCAGACATGCACCACCAACCTCGTAGTTCCAATTTTGGCTCTGCCGTCTATACTTTCACCTACTTACTCAGTTGCTCTAAGCCTGGTTTCCTCCTCTGTTTAATGGGCTTATAATTGTAGTCATCTCACAAGGTTCATAAGGCTCAGAGTAAGCACCCAATAAATTTTAGCTCTTGTTATAATTATACTTCTTTATTTTTTAAAAGATTTTTTCATTTATTTTTGTGTAGAAGAACTGGGGTATAGGCCAGAGGTGTGGGGTTGAGAGGATTCACCAGAGACAGAGTGGGGAACAGAACAGGCAGATCTACTGAAATACACTGCTGAGGGGAGCAGACAGGAGAGGTCTGCTGTGCCATATGTGGATTATTTCCCTGGCTAGGGATGAAACTCAGGCCAAAAAGGTGGTCGCGCTGAAACTTAACCCCTAGGCCACCAAGAAGGCTCTATACCTCTTTATTTTTGCAGTATCCAGCCTAGTACCTCTCACTAAGGGCTTAACACATATTTATTATTACTGTTGTAAGTATTAAAGCAAATTGAAGAGGTAGGGTGTAGGGTACCATGATTATGGGTTCTAGACTAAGATTGTCTAGGTTTATTTTCTGCCTCAGCCAGGCCACTTTCCAACCGGGTGACTTTGGGGAGTTTACCCAGCTTTCCTAGAGCCTCAAGCTTTTTGTCTTTAAAATAGACAACACAGGACCTCCCCGGTGGCACAGCAGGTTGAGCAACGCGCTGTGAAGCTGTCTGCAGCCTCCGCAGTGCTGGTTCGATCCCGGAGGCCGGCGAGGGTCCCACATGGCGTGGCAGACCTCTCCTGTCTCGCCCGCTGCTCCGCTCAGCAGTGTCTTCAGTCTGTCTGCCTGTTCTGCTCCCTGCTCTGTCTCTGGTGAATTCTCTTGCCCTCCTGTGCATCTGGCCTGTACCCCAGGTCTTGTATACATAAATAAATCTTAAAAAAAAAAATAGACAACACAATAGCACCTACCTCAAGGAAGACTTCACTTACTTCAGGGAAGAAGTTACATGAACAAAGACCCAATCTGATACTTAAAATATAGCAAGTGCCCAATAAAAGGCCTTATCATCTGAAGTAAATGACCTCAAACATGTGGGAACCCTCTCTTTATAGGTCATCAAGCGCTGTGACATCATGCTCCTGATGGAAATCAAGGACAGTAACAACATAATTGGACCCATGCTGATGGAGAAGCTGAATGGGTAAAGACAGCCCCGCCCTCACCCTTTGCAGGTTCAAGGTCAAATTCAAGTGTACCTGAAATGCCCTGGTGGAATGAAATTCATGTGAGAGCCAGCACTTCCCCTTACCACCAGGTTATGTGGCCAGCACTGCCCTGACTTTCAACTCTATCAGCCACGGTGCTGAGAACTTTCAACCAACTAGTTTTAATACGATAGAGCAAAAATAGGGGAAACAGGTGAGGAGTCAGAATACAGAGAGAAATGAAAGAAACAAGCAAGAAATGAACTAAGAAGTACTGTTGCAATGAAAAGATTCAGTGTACATAAAAAATTATGTTATGCCTGCAGAGAGGACTATTCTGTACCCATTAAAAATCATGCTTACTAGAAAAGGTTAGAAATGAAATATTCCATCTTTGGGTAAAGGGGCTGCAATATATTGGAAAAAAACAAGTTCAGAATTATAGATAGAGTTGCCTACTTTTTTTTTTAAGATTTATTTATCTATCTATCTATCTATCTATCTATCTATCTATCTATCTATCTATCTATCTATCTATTTATTTATTTGTTTATACAAGCACTGGGTACAGTCAGAAGCGTGGGAGGGTGAGAGAACTCACCAGAGCCAGAGCGGGGAGCGGGGAGCAGAGCAGGCAGAAGGACTGAAGTACACTGCTGAGGGGAGCAGTGGGTGGCAGGAGAGGTCTGTGCACCATGTGGGTCCCTCCTCTGGTGGCCGGGGAGCAGCTGGGGATGGAACCGGTGCCGCAGAGGCCGCAGGCAGCTTCGCAACCCAGCGCTCAACCGTTGCGCCACCGGGGAGGCCCAGAGTTGCCCACTTTACTAATCATCTTACACTCTACTTGAGTAAGGGTATGTTTGAGTTTGCATGGGAAGCAAGATTGGAAGGAATGCTGTAAACTGTTGGTGGTGGGTAACTATAGCGGGGAGAGGTACTATGTGGGGCAGGTAATATTACTGAGGGGTAGGTGCTATAACTGCTTCCCTTACAACTGGGAGAACTAAGGCTCAGAAATGAGGCACCTGCCCAAGGTCACCCAGTCAGTAAGTAACCAAGTCTACCATTGAACCTGGGTGATATTTGACTCCCAGCCAGTGCTCTGTTTTGAGTCCCCTTAGTCTTGGAGTAAGGTCAATTGGAGCACAGTCAATTTTCAGAAATATAGGGGATTTATGGGACAGGGAGGCTCTAGGCAACTCCAGAAACCCTCCTACAGTTGGTCAGGGGTGTGTCTTCTTCACACCCCCAATGCTCTCGGTGCTCCCCTACCTACCTACACTGTGCCATGGACTCCAAACAGTCAGACCTGTTTGGCCCCTGAAATCCAGGAGGGGCCTTAGTCACCTCACAGCTGAGTCACTGTAAGCAGTTTGCCAACTCAGGACTAGGCAGGCTAAATTCAAAACAGGCCTAGCCTTCCCAAACAGGTAGCCCAGCAGAATCCATTGTCCACACTCCCGGGACCCCAATGGCTGGATCTGTCTTAGAGTATGCATTTAAAGTCCCAGGAAATTTCTATAGATTCTAGTTGGCCCCTAAAAACTCCCTCTGCTTTTTTCCAACTGAGACTATGGGGCATCTTTAGACATGCCCTAGATCTTTTTGTGGGCAGATGGAATGAAACTGTGTCAGGCTCTGCCCAGGGTGGAGCCATCAGCAGGTCTGGCAAACACAGCCAAGTTCTTGGGGTACAGGTAAGGGGGAGAGTCTGCGGGACTTCATGACTCTGTCCCCAACTTCCAAGGAGGGCTGATTTGAAATGCTTCCAGGACTTGTGAGAAAATATCTGGGGACTTATAGAGAAGAGAATGCCAATGAAAATGTTATTAGGAATCTTATTTATGATAAATGCTCAGGAATGGGGCATGGACAGAGTGACTTGATAAGGTTTGCACCATCGGCAGGTATGAGGTTTCATCCAGCCTTTACCAGAGGGAGTTTGGGGCTAATGCTGGACTGAATCGTCTCTGTTCTTAATTGGATCCCACAGGTGTAGGCCTGTGGGTTTGGGATGAGTAGCATCTGAGTTCAAATGCTAGCTTTGTACTTGCAAACCATAAATAGTGGGTAACTATAATTCTGCCTTATAAAGACAAGAAATAATGGTTGTAAAGATCCTGGCAAATATCACACTCCTAGTCAATAGGAGGAGCCCTTCTTAATAGTCTCCAAGTTTATAATGAAGCGTAGCCTCCTACATGATGTCATTGGGAATATGGAAGGAGACTGGAGAGAAGGGAAACTGTGAGTAGGGAAGTGTTTATTCTTTATGGTGCAATGTGAAATCTTTATGTTCTAGAAATTCAAGAAGCACAACATACAACTATGTGATTAGTGATCGGCTTGGAAGAAACAAATATAAGGAACAGTATGCCTTCCTCTACAAGTAAGTATAATCTACACTTCCTGAACCATGGTCCACTTATAAATAATGACTATAACTTGAACAAAATATATATCTATTCTTCAAAACCAAATTTTGATCTCTAACCAGTTCTCAAGATCGAACCAATAATCACTGTCAAAATTGGAACTAATGTAAGAGTATTGACTTTTCCAACTTGAACATATGAGTTACCTTCCTCTTTTGTTTTAAGAAGTGAGGTACAGGCCAGAGTCACAGGTGGGGGCGGGGGATGGGGTTGAGAAGATTCACCAGAGATAGCGGGGAGCAGAACTGGCAGACATACCAAAATACACTGCTGAGGGAAGCAGCGGGCAAGACAGGAGAGGTCTGCTGCGCCAAGTGGGTTGCTCCCTAGCTGGCCAGGGATCGAACTCATGCTGCAAAGGCCGCAGACAGCCTCACAGGGCTGTGCTCAATCCCCCTCCCTGCCTCCAGGGAGGACCCATGAGTTACCTTCCTAACACCTAATATTATTGTTGACTCAGTGGTGCTTGAGTTGAGTTCTTTTTTTAAGATTTAAAAATGAATTTTTTTAAAGATTGATTTTTATTTATGCATGCATGCAAGAACTGAAGTGTAGGCCAGAGGTCTGGGGGTGAGAGGATTCACCAGAGACAGACTGGGGAGCAGAACAGGCAGATCCACTGAAATACCCTGCTGAGGGGAGCAGCACAAGAAAAACAGGAGAGAACTCAGGCCACAGTGGCTGGCAATAGCTTGATAGTGCTGAGACCTAACCCCTGCACCACCAGGGAGGCCTGAGTTGTGAGTTCTTTACTCCTCATACTCAAGTCCTGATCCAGGGAGGGAAAAGTGAGTGAGTTGATGAGCATGGTTGACTCTGGAACTTGACATTTTCATCTTCCTACTAGTAATTTGTGAAGTCTCAACATCAATTTGTGGGGACCCCAGATAACTAGTACTGCTCATATATCTTCAACTCCCAAAGCACTGACCACTGAGAAAGTTGACTCAACCTGGTCAGGCCAGTTTAGGAAGTCAGTGAGGCCATGGGAACTTACCTTTGTCTTGAGAAAACAAGAAGATAACTTTCTAAACTGAGAGGACTTCGTTTTTTTCTCTTCTAGGGAAAAACTAGTGTCTGTGAAGAAACACTACCTCTATCACGATAATCAGGCTGGAGACGTAGATGTATTTTCCAGGGAACCCTTTGTGGTCTGGTTCCAGTCACCCCACACTGGTGAGACCCACAAACCTCTCTCATCCATGATCAGCAGCCCTAAGTGTGAGCTGTAATCTCAGGATTTATGGAGCCTCTTTAGGGAGGCATTGGGCTTAAGATGGCCTTTAAGAACTTCTACTATGTGAATATAGAGGGCACAATCTGATGGCACCAGACTGGCTTCTATAAATCCTTAACTCAAGACCTCCCCAGCCTAGAACCCAACTTCTGGAATCAATGATAACTTCATTCTCAATGGAACATTCAGGTTGATGGAAATTATTTACCCTACTTCCTCAGCCCTATCAAGCATAACTATTCCTTCATTGAAAAAAATTCCAGTGATGGCCAGCAAAGACGAACCCCCAACCAGGAGCCTCACTCTCCCTGCAGAAACAACATAGCAGTCTCCTCCATAGACTTGGGGTAGAGAGGATATTGAAATAGATTATTGCACTCTGAAGCTAACAACAATAGTACTAGTTTTAGCTACTAACAACAATGGATCTCTGATTAATGCCAGGCTCCTCTTATCTGTGCCGTGACCCTATAAGGTAGAAACTAGGATTATCTCCAATTTACATTTGAGGAAAGTGAGGTTCAAAAGGCTGAGCCTCATTTATCCAAGGTTATTCAGTAGTTGTTGAAGTGGCCCAACCAGGGAGGTAAGCCCATGCTCTTAACTTCTGTGTGATGACTACTCAGTGGAAAGTCAAGAAAACACTTGGTTTGCAGATTGAAGCCACATAGAGTCAGATGTTTTATTTTTCAGTAGCTACAATGTGCCGTACTCTATCCTGTGCACCACTCTTGTCTGGTACCCTTTATAGAGGTACCCTTATGGAATCGCTACCCTTATGGAATCAATACCCTTAGGGAGTTATGTGTAATAGAGGTCTCTATCCTTATGGAATTATGTGTAATAGAGGAGACAGATACATAAATGCTGAGTAGTTAGGATGTACACCTATATCTTATACTACACAAATATTCACATCCTACACAGTTAACCTATTTCTGCCCAGGATTAACTAGCTCAGAGGCAGAGTACTTCAGGAAAACAAGCATGCGCAAATAATGGGGAAATTACCAACAGAGAAAGAGAAGGAGATTGTGGCTATTGAGGCTACGAAATATCCTTCAGAGCGAGCAGACAATAATCCTCTTTGTCAGGCACGTGATTCACCTTTGGCTGACCAAGTAGTATTCAGAAACCCCTCCTCCCACTATCCTGCCCCCCAAATGATTATTTCTTCTCCAAGAGAGTCCTTGTTCTTTGTGACTTGCTAAACAAACCTGTTTGTCTTGCTTCTACCCTCCCACCCATCCTTACCACTCCCTCTCTCATGTGGGATGCAACACAGCCAGGCCATGTTAGTGAGTTTTCTCTAGTTCAAGGAAATCTGCTTATGTTGATCTGGGATACAAGATGAAAGAGTTAACCATTGCTCTGTCTTTTCTTACATTCATTCACTTACTCATCATTCATTCATTCCTTCATTTGTGCATTCAGTCAACAAACTTTTTTAGGACATTCAACATGCCAAGTGCTATGCTAGGTGCTGGAGCTCCGAGGTGCAAAACAAGTCATTCTGGAGCATGAAGACGTGGGTAGGATGCGCTGAGTAGCAGGGTGAGGGTGGGTGAGGCTCACCCACCTTCAGTGGGGTGACCAGGAAGGGCCCCTTCCTAGGAGGTATCATTGGACTGTGATCTGGAGAAGCCAGTCTAAAGGACTGGGGAAGGGGATGCCAAGGGGAGGGCACATGAACAGACAAGTTCAGAACTGGGAATGGGGTAGGAATGTTTAGGGGAAGGATGGGGGAGTGGATGGAGGCATGAGGAGGGCAGGAAATGGAGCTGTTGGGTAAGTGTGGGGGTCTGAAGATAGGCTGCCCGGTCTGAGTCCTGGCTCTCCACTCTGTGAGTTGAGCGGTGACCACACAACAGGCCCCGGCTCCAGAGTGAGAGCCTGGACCCGGGAACAGATGAAGGGAAGTGGGAGGAGGCGTTCAGCGGCTGCTAGCAGGTGGGCCCCAGTCTCCAGCTCGCCCACATCCCCACACTCACGTTCTCTCAGGCCCTCCTGGCAGGGAGAGGTTTTAGATATTTCAACAAAGACTTTTATTTTTTGAATGATGTTTCTGGGGTTTTTTCATTGATTACAAAAAAGAATATAAACTGGCTTAATTTTTTTTCAATTAGGAAAAACTTGTCCCCTTAGCACAAAAACCCAACAGGCTGATTATTTTTAAAAAACAGAAAATATACTCCTCCAAAACTGAGAAAATAAAACACCCACAATGCCAGCAAGGAGCAGGTTTCTCTTAGCCATGAAGGGCAAGTGGGAGAAAAGAGGCTTTCATGTGCTGAATTTAGCCCCGAGCTCCTAATGACTAAGATCGTTCAAATCTCAGCCACTGACTCGGCTCTGGACGGGGGAGACCCAGATGACACGTCTGTATATTCTAGGAGGACAGCCTTTTCCTTCGAGCAGTGTCCCTGGAGTCTTGCCAGGCTTAGTATGTGACCTCCACCTCTATCCCGTTCCCCAGCTGTCAAGGATTTCGTGATTGTCCCCCTGCACACCACCCCGGAGACGTCCGTTAAAGAGATTGATGAGCTGGTTGATGTCTACATGCACGTGAAACGCAGCTGGAACGTGGAGGTGAGACCTTCTGTGTTTGTTGAATTTGCATCAGGCAGGGGAGGAATCTGGACCTTGAGAGGAGTGAGCGACTCCCAGGGAAGGGGAAGGCACAAGCAGACCAACACCACATACTCATTCTAGGCCTTTCCTCAGCCCAAAATTCCCTCTCACCACATCTGCTTGGGGACTGTCACATGGGTCTTGGGAATTCACATGCGGCTCCATGGTAACAGCGGCCGCATCCCACTGTGTGAATGCACAGCTGGTGTCCGGCGCTGTGGGGAGGTGGGACACAGGCAAGTTTTTCAGCCCTCCCAGTAACCCCACGAGGCAGCTGTATTTATCATGCTCACTTTGTAACTGATAATAGTGAGACAGAGGTTAGGAGTCACACAGTGACAAGTGATAGAATCTCAAACTGGCTCTTGAAAACTGCTCTTCATGAAAATGAAGAGCAACTTGTTGGCTCTGTAAGGACAATGTCTACAGTAGTTTAGGCATAGCTGGACCCACAGTTCAAACAAGGTAGCCAGGGCTTGGCTTGACTCTTTTCCCCCATCTTTTGACCCTCATTTCCTCCAGATGGGCTTCCTTCTCAGGCCCGCTCCATCCGTGGGATGGCAAAGTGGCCTTTAGTAGCTTCCAGGCCAATTGACAAGTTTTCTTCCCCACAGTGCAACAAATACCACAATTGTGTCTTATTGCATGTCCATCCTTGAACCAATCACTGTGATTGGGAGTTTTGAGAAGCTCTGATTGACTAAGTCTGTGTTGACTCCACTCCAGCCTCACAGCTGATGTGGAGGAGGAAACTGGGTGCATAAAGAAACTCGAGCTGCTACTCTCACAAACGGGAAATGCATCCACCATCACTGTTGGTCTCAGATACTGTGCCTCCCGCTGCGGCTGTGCGGGTCTATGAAAGCTCTCGGCAAACATGGAAGAGCTCTTCTGATTTCTTTTCTCATTTTGGATATGACTCTAGGGGTCCCTCTTCCCCCTCCTCAGTTCCGCTACTCAAAGTGCGAAATGAGTCAAGTAACGTGTGGACACAGAGCTGGGGTGTGGAGAACGTGGGGGTGTATTTCAATGCTTATTTGTAAAAAGCAGAACAATGGAAAGACTCATTCATTCCTAAAATTATGAATTCACCCATTCATTCAACAAGAATTTATTGAGCATCTCTTAAGTATCAAGCTCTGGGGAGGCATTAGTGGAAGAAAAATGAACAAGAGGGGAAACTCTTGTGCTAAGGGAGCTTCAGTGAGACAGATTTGGGTTCATTTCTTGTCTTTACCATGTGAACTTACAGTTGAGTGGCCAGAGCAGGTCACTTAATCCCAATATCCTGTGGCCACAGGGTTACTGGTCCCTTCTTCCTCCTGGTATTTATTGTGAAATTTCAATTAACTGTATTCAACACTTAGTGCTGGGCTTGGCACACAGTCGTGCCGATATTCATAGAAAGTGGTGGTCACTAGGGTTAAGAATGACATTCTGTCCTCAACTGTCTATCAATCTCAGGGAAAACCATGGTCATTGAGGTCAAAATAAAATGTTTTTGAAGAAAACACTAAAGTCAGCAACAGCCCCAAACAATAACACAAACAAGGAAATCTGACATTTCCTCTGGATTAAGGAATATTAAAATTCTGTTCCAAGAACCCTGCAGGGAAAAACACTTCCAAGATAGAATGTTTCTGCTGGTGGCCTCAGGGTTGGAGGTGAAGGGTGAGCAAGTCACTCCAGGACCTCCGCAGCTTAGGTTCCTCCCACTTCCTTAATAGATTCGTCACAGAAATAAGTCCCCAAGTGCAAAACAATAGTCAAGAAAGAGCGGTGCCAGAGCTGACACAGACAACACCCAAGTTCATTTTTCCTGCTCAGAAACAAAAAGTATTGGTTCATTCATTTATATCTTACAGTAGTTTCAGTCAGAGAAAAAAGATGTGAGGGAAAAATGAACTGAATTCTTTTATCCCCCCTTAACTGTGCACACTGATTAGAGAGCCATAGTAACTAAGAACAGGAGGCAGCAGCTATGGTGAACGCCCTCCTTTCCATCTAGAACACCCTCCCTTGTACACACTTGCCTGTCAAATACTTATCAAAACTGTGACTCAAATTTCAACAGTAGCCTCTTCTTAAAAAAATCAAAAGAAAATTGAGAAAGAGCCTATATTCGTTTGCTAGGGCTGCCATAGCAGAGTACCAAGGACTGGGTCACTTACACAAGAGAAATTTATATCATCGCAGTTCTGGAAGCTACATGTCCAAGATGAAGGGTCCAAGATGAAGGGTCAGCCGGTGTGGTTTTTCCCAAGGCCTCTCTCCTTTGTTTTCCCCCTGGGTCCAAATCTCCCACTATTTTATGAGGACTGCAGTCACATTGGATTAGGGGCCCCCCTTATATAATCTCATTTTACCTTCGCTGCCTTTTTAAAGGCTCTATCTCAGATTGTCACAGTCTAAAGCATCGGGGTTAGGACTTCAACATAATGAATCTGGGGAACACAATTTAGCCTGTAACAAAACCCACTGTTTACTGGACGTGGAGGTGGAGTCACTGATAGAAGTTCTGAGTGAAATCTTTTGGCAACAATGCCCACCAGTGATGGCAACAATGCCTTTCAGAATTTCATTTTCATGGGCGACTTCAATGCCGGCTGCAGCTATGTCCCCAAAAAGGCCTGGAAAGACATCCGCCTGAGGACTGACACCAAGTTTGTTTGGCTGATCACGGACCATGAAGACACCACAGTGAAGAAAAGTACCAAATGCGCCTATGACAGGTAGGAGGCTGCACCCCGCCCGCCTGCCCACACCGAGCTTGGTATGCATTAGAAAAAGCGCCCCTGACATTGAAAGTGCTTGACTTTGAAAGGTGAGCAGATTGGACTTCAGACCCCTCCACTGGGTGCTGTGTGCAGTATACAAGCTACATGACCTTTTATGGTGACCCTGAGCTGTCTGGTGACACTGCACCTTAGCAAGGACAGGCTCAAGCTTTGGTATCGTACAGCCCTGCATTCAAATCATAGCTCTGCACTTAAGTGTTCTGTGTCTTCACTTTCTTGCTTGTAAAATGGAGATTGTGGTAGTGCCTCATTCATAGAAAGATGAAGAGGATTTACACAGGAAGAAACATGTAAATATTTTAATGCTGTTCCTGACTTAGGGTAAATGCTCAATACACTCATGGGCTGCTGATGGTTCCTTCACAACAATACCACAGTTTACTCACACACTCCCCCATCACTGGGCATTAGGTTGTTACCAAAGGTTTGCCATTAAAAGCACTGCTGAAGGGCCTCCCTGTGACGCCAGGGGTTAAGTCTCAGCACTGTGCAGCTATCAGCAGCCACTGTAGCATAAATTCGATCCCCAGCCAGGGAGCAAAACCCCCCATGGCACAGCAGACCTCTCCTGTCTCGCCTGCTGCTCCCCTCAGCAGTGTATTTCAGTAGATCTGCCTGTTCTGCTCCCCACTCTGTCTCAGGTAAATTCTCTCATACCTCTGTCCTATACTCCAGCTCTTGTATGCATAAATAAATAAAATAAATCTTTAAAAAATAAAATAAAACATTGCTAAACCGAACATTCTAGATATGCATTTGTGCATGTAATTATGATTCCTCAGAGTAAAACTCTAAAAGCGAGATCAGTGCAAGGGTATTTATTCTTTGCAAACTTTTGCTAGACATTCCTAAATGCAAATACACACATTTCCATACTGACAATCCCTTGTGTTTGTAAAGTTCCTCGGGATTTTCAATCTGCTTTTACCTTTGCTCCTTAAATCAGGAGGGAGGTGGTGGTGGGAGTGCCTGAAGCTCGTGATTATTCAGGGTGTACCATCTCCCAGCAGAGACCACAGGCAGGGAAACCCCTAGAAGCCCTGTCTTGCATGTGGCTCCAGTTCTCAGAGCTCAGCATTTGCTGGGGAAGAGATGGCTATCTGCAAAGTGGTCGTTCTCACACCTCTAGTTCTGTGGTCTGGCTTTTATTTCCTCACCATGACCTCTTTTGTTCCTCTAGGAGCTTTCAGGGCTAGTGTGTCTCTTGCAGAAGTCATTACCCCAACTCTCAAAAGGGGAAACGGTGGAAGGCGGAACCAAAGTGGGAGTTACAGGAGACTGAACTCCCACAGGCCTAGCCCCCCCCCCCCTCTGTTTCAAGGGGCTGCCAGCAAAGCTGGTTGGAGATGGCCACTTGTCCACTCACTTGCCAGTCATATGACCTTGGGCAGGTCAAGTCTTTTCTGCCATCCGTCCTTCTCCCTTGGCAAAGAGGGAGAACCATGAAGTGGAAAAACATTGAGTCACTAGGAAAGATGCTCACAATAGTTTAGGTGGGATGGACATCAGGTTAAAAGGACCCTGATTTTATACACATGTATGCCAAGGGGTGGGATTACATCATATTTTTTAAGGATTAATTTCTAATTTTGCTGCACTGAATTTCCTGTTTTCCATAATAGCACATATCTAGTATGGTTATTAAAAAGGAAAATAAACATTTAATAAGGGGTCCCAATTCCAATCTTTGTCACGTGTTCAAATATTTACCGAGCTTCTCTAGGGCTGAGCGCTGGTGGTCGTGGGGAGACGTCAGCGGTTGGCCAGTGCCCCAGAGCAGCCTCGGGAGAGCTTCACGGGACCTGCTGGCCCCTGGGCATAGGCCTGGAAGGAGAAGTCAGAAATGCCAAGGCTTCACTCTATTGATCTGGACTCTCTGGGTCCAAGAGGATGACTTTAACAAATCTCTAACCTGATGTGAAATGTAAACTCTGGGGCTGAGTTAGAAGTTAACCGGGGATGTTGGTAGCAAACACAGGAAACCAAAGCAGCCAGTGGGAGTCAAGGACAGCTCAGCGGGGAGTCAGACAAGGGAGTTTACACACCTTGCTAGTCTTCATCAGGCTGTTGGGGAGACTGTTAGACCCAAACTGCTGCACCCCGCCTGGGGCACATTAGGGTCCATGTTTCCAAGACTCATTTAATTACCACATTCCCATTTTTTGTCACCACAGTGAAGTAACTATACTATGATTTTTCTGTATATCTGTCTTTAAATCCATTGATTTCTTACTGAGGTAAATTAACTTTTAAAGGAAACTTCATAACACTATGGTAAGAAACAGCATCATTTGCCATAAATTGAATAAAACTGTAAAAATAAGTGCAATTGTAACAGGGTGGTCCCCAGGAAAGGGGGAGGTTCCCTGCCCCACCCAAGAGAGGGTGGAGCTGAGCAGGAAGAGGAGAAGCAGCAGAAGAGACTAAGGAAGGAAGCAGGATGGAGCCAGGAGGCGAGCGATCGCGAGCCAGAGAGAGAGACCCCAAGGCCCACGTGTTTGGTTTTTATATCCAACCTGGCTGCCCAACTCCACCCTCAGGTCCCAGCCACCCTCCCTTTGGTGGTGATGGGATTTGTCTTTCCCAATGTCTTGACGGCTTTAGTTTGGAGTGGGGGTGGGGTCCACAAAGCCTTCATGGGATTAACTCAGGACATCATTTCCCCCTAACACAATGAAAACTGAACAACGATCAAGTCTGCCTCAGTTCTCTTGCCTGCAGAATGCTTGGTGGTTGCTCTCTGCTCTCACTTGGTCAAAATGGGACTTGGGAGGTATTAAAAACAAACCAGCACCTTGCTCCATAATTAAATAAGAAAAGTGATGCAACTGAACAACATTCTTAGCAGGCAAGTCACTGCTGCGTGATGTGGTGCCCGTATTACATGAAATCTCTTCCAGCACGAGAGCCACCTGATCTCACAGGGAAACACTGTCCTGGGGCTACAAAGCTGCAGCAGAGACTGATCCTATTTTCCAACCTAAGGGTCACAAGTTAGAGCCAGGTCTGGACTTTGAGTACCACATGAAAAGGATCCGTCTGTTGAGTAATTCCACATGTTAAACATAGACCTTAGTTCCATCTCAGCAATCAATAGGGTGGGTTAACACGACTGTCTTAACTTCTCTTCTCCAGGATCGTGCTTAGAGGACAAGAGATCGTCAGCTCTGTGGTTCCCAAATCGAGCGGTGTCTTTGACTTCCAGAAAGCTTTTGGGTTGACTGAAGAGAAGGTAAGGCTGCCATATTGTCTTGGGAGGATGGTCAGTGTCACCCTTTTGAGTCCACCACAACATTGGACCATTGAGTCTTGAGTCTCAGAATCTAGGACCTGGTAAAATTTCTGATGGAGCTGGTCCAGGAATGATGCTCACCAGTGTGCGTTCTCTTGGGCATTTCATCTTCCCTCCCGGAGGCTGAATTTACTCCCCACTAAAATGAGAGCTGCTTCTAATTCCCAAATCTATTTCTCTTTACAGGCCCTTGAGGTCAGTGACCACTTTCCAGTTGAATTTAAACTAGGGCCTTCAAGGGCCTTCACCAACAGCAAAAAATCTATCTCTCCAAAGAAGGGAAGAAAGGGCCGCCGCTCCTAGATATAAGGGTATCATTTTGTTGACCATTTCTTAACTCGAAATAAAACTGCTCTGCCAGTGTGAACTGCTCCTGCCTTCAGAAAACTGCTTTCATCTTTCAACTTGAATCTGACCTGCGCCAAACAGGGAGGAGAGGCTTCTATGAACCCTCTCGAGCTCATGCCCCTCTGAATTGCCCAAAAGGTAACTGGGGGCTTTTACAGTTCAAAGGGATGGTCTTCACATCCTGAGCTGGAGTCCCATCAGCTGTCACTGCCACTGCTGTCCCTCTGCAGTGAGAGAAGCTGCAGGAGGAGGAAGAACCTCAGTTCTTCATCTTCAGGACGGGATCCTCTTCCACTGGAAATGACCAGAAATGCCAAGACCCCAACTGCACTCCACGGTTTGGACAAGTGACTCTTTTAGGGATATGTTCTCTCCTGTCTGAGGTCAAGTCACCATTGTACCTCTCAGGGATGGAGGGTAAAGTCCACACCCCACTGGTCTCCCTGTTTCTGAATTATCCTCCAACTCTGTAACCACCAGAGTCATTTTGAAATTCCATTCTGACTACAAGCCACCCTGGTCCTATCTGTGTATAAATCCCACAGGGGCTCCCATCGAGGAGGAGCCCAGAGTGTTTGGATACCTGTGAAGTTTTCTCTTACTGATTTATGATGTCGGCCTCACCAGGCCAGCTTCCACCCCGTACTATATCACCAGTACAGTACTTCTCCTTCCCTGCACACTCCAAACCCTTCCTCCCTCTGCGCCCTGGCTCTGCCCAGGTGCCCTGCCCCCACATGTGCCTGCCCTGAGGGTCATAGTCATTGTGCTTGACACCAAGATCAGTATAAGGGCTCCTGGGAGGACCCATTGTGACAAAGGTCCTGGGGCTAAGGTTGACAGGGGTTTGAGTATTTTGTTATCTTTGGGCCACAAACCAATACAGCATCTAGCAACAGCCAGTTTGCCAGCATCTATGGTGACCATTTATGTTTGTTTTGTTTTCCCTCATATTATTTCTTTGCTCAAGTAGGAAATGAACATGTATAATCATGCAAACAGTACCAAAGAATAAGCAGCGACAGGAATGTCCCAACCTGACCTCCACCCCCTAGTTTCCTAGCTCAGAAGTAACCCCTCTTACCAGCTTGCGGTGTTCTTCTAGAGTCTATGCATAAGTGAGCACTCAATGTTGCCTTGTACAGTACAGAATATAGCGTACCGTGCACACAGTTCCACCCCTTGCTTATTTTCCTTAATATATCAAGTGTGTCTTTGATATAAGAGAAATAGACCATAGCCTGATTTTTGAAATTTGGTAACATCTGAAGAAATAAAATAAAAATTAAAAGGGGGAATCATTTTCCCCGAACTTCTCAATTAAATTCTCAGATGTCTTATTGGAACTAGAGGAGGGTGGCAAGGCTGCTAAGGCTCTATCAGGGCCTCCCCTGGTGGCACAGTGGTTGAGCGCTGGGCTGCAAAGCTGCCAGCAGCCTCTACAGCGCCGGTTCGATCCCCAGCCACCGGCAAGGGTCCCACATGGCGTGACAGACCTCTCCTGCTGCGCCTGCTGCTCCCCTCAGCAGTGTATTTCATCACACTGCCTGTTCTGTTCCCCGCTCTGGCTCTGGTGAATTCTCTTACCCTCCCGCGCTTCTGACTGTACCCAGTGCTGGTATAAATAAATAAATAAATAAATCTTTAAAAAAAAAAAGGCTCTATCACCCTGATACCGGAATTGTCAGGCCTAGTCTCCCGACCGGGCATGAATCCCAGGCTGCAGGGCAGCGCTGAGCCCCAGCCACGAGACCCCCACGGGCTGGTGTCTCACGAAGCCGCAGCAGGAACTTCACAGACGCTCAGGCAAGCAAGTGAGAAGAGGCAGGTTTGTTTAGAGAAAGAAAAAGTTTATTGAGGAGAAAAAGAACAGAAATAAAGTGGGACTCCCAGGCCAAGGAACCAGGCCTGGGAGGGGCAAGGAAGCCAAAGTGGAGTCGTGTCTCAGGGAATATAGACCTTTCCCTCATTATGCTAAAGCTCCACCAGTCTCTCTGTGATTGGTTAGTTCTCGGCTGTCTCACTTAATTTGCTACTGAGTGGGGGATCTTCACATTCCTTATCTAACAGCTTTCTCTTTCCCCATTGGTTACTTCTTTATCTTTATGGCCCAATCCTCGGATGAGCATCTCTGCATTGAAGTTAAACAGCTGCCCTTTTAAGTTGTCCATAAATTAATCCACTCTCCATTTCCCCAATCTCTGCCTCCCTTTACCACCTGAAGGAAACCAAGGCCAGCGTTAACAATGTTGTCCTTGGTCCTGGGATGTTTGTTTTTCCAGGTGGAATTGGTTACACTCCTCTTGCTGCCCTTATCTCTGAAGCCTTCCTCAATTCTCTGAGGTCCCCTCCTGCAGTGTCCCTAAAACTGCCTAATTCCTAGCTTGCCCTGTGTCTCAACCCCCTCTTCTTAGCAGGGCTCATTGTCCTGGAAACCTAGCTCACATGATCCGACATGGCCAGACAGGCAAGTCACAAATGAGCTTATTCGAATGAAGAGATCATCCTCCTGCCCCAAAGGCCAAGGGCAAGGCCTATGCTGGGAGTAGCATGCCAGGTGGCCTTGGCTTTGACCTCAGCTCTGATTTCATCCTGTTGCTGTTTGAAGAGGTGTTTGGGGAAGAGAGTGGGGTCCTGGGGTTAACTCTGGGAAAGTTTCACCAGAGCTTCCCTTTCAGTGGCACAAGGCAAGTTTCCCAGGCAAGTTTTGCCACAAGGCAGATACTTATTTATTTCCAAAAGAGCAAGTTTATTATAAAAAGGGAGAGAAGAGTAAATGACAATTGCATAGACACAAGCAGGCACAAAAAGCTGCCCCTGAAAGGGACAGGTTTTTTAGTAGAGATGCTTGCATCTTCCACAGGTGGGCAGGTGGGCTGCTGCCCCTGGCCAGTGCACAAATTGCCCTGCTTTAGTCTTCTTCTCGTAGGGAGGGGCTCATTTCTTTGTGGAGCTGTAAACTTTTGTTAAATTAATTACTTTTAGGGTGTGGCTAAGTTGATTTGGAAGTACTAGTGATTCCCTACAACGGCCCTCAATCTCTATATGTCCACCTCTGGCCTGCATCTCAGGATACTTTCTTAGCAGGCTGATACTTGCATAGCAGTTGTTGCGTAAGGAGTTTTCTTTAAAAAAAAAAAAAAAAGATTTGTTTTTATGTATTTATGCATACAAGAACTGGGGTACAGGCCAGAGGGGAGGAGGGTGAGAGTATTCACCTGAGACAGAGTGGGGAGCAGAACAGGCAGATCTACTGAAATACACTGCTGAGGGAAGCAGTGGGCAAGACAGGAGAGGTCTGCTGCGCCATGTAGGTCACCTCCCTGGCTGGGGATTGAACACATGCCAGCAGTGGCTGCTGCTAGCTTGACAGAGATGAGACATAACTCCTGGGCCACCAGAGAGGCCCAAAATTTTAATTTCAACAGCTAGATTAACAACTGTGTTAACACTTCTACCCCCACCTCCAGCATTTGGTGGCCTTGTGTGAGCCAATATCTGGTCTTGTGATGCCTCCGTTCCAAATTCTCTGCTCTTAGCCTCCATCGCAGGCACCCTGTGACCTTGCTGGTAACTAGATAGCCCTTTGTGCCTGCACTGGAGCTGAGGGCATCTGTCAGCTCTTGTTCTGAGCAAACTGCCAGGACAGAGTGACTATAACCAACCAGAGCCACCGAGGTCACCAGAGCCATCCCTCTCAGTCACCCGACCTGGCTGGAGCCGGGAACTCCCTTGGGTTCTCAGGGAAGGCAGCTCTACCTGATCATACGTGCCCTTGCAGCCTGATGTTGTCCAGATAGTTTGAAATTGGCGTGCACCAGAATCCCAGGGAACCAGTCACTATGGCCATTCCCAGGCCCCAGTCCCCCACAGTCTGTCTCAGGAGGCTTGGGAGAGGCATGCTTAGGATCCTGCATTTTGTAGCAAGCTCCCAGGTGATCTGAGGACCAGATATCTTTGTAATTATTTGTTCAGGACAGGATTTTGAACACTTTCTCCAGACTCAGTGAGAAGAGGGGTTAGGAGACAGATGCCTCCTTGTAGCCATGGGAACTCGAGCAGGAGACTGACCTTCAGTTTTCTTATGTGCAAAATAGGACCATAAGACAAACAACCTCATAGCTGAAGTTTAAATAATAATGAATCCGAGGGCAAGTTAGGGAGAATTAGGCAGCCTCAAGGACAGCGCAGGTGGGGACCTCAGGAGAATTAAGGAAGTCTTCAGAGATAAGGGCAACAAGAGGAATGTAACTAATTCTGCTGGGAATAATAAACATCCCAGGACTAAGGTCAATATTGTTACCAAATGCTGGCCTCAGTTTCCCTCAGCTAATAAAGGGAGGTGGAGTTTGGGAAAAGGAGAGTGGTTTAATTTGTTGACAAATTAGGAGGGCAGCAGACTCATGTCTGGAAGACCACCGACCTGCCCTTTGACAGAGTGCAGGGAAATTTATGCAAGGGGGAGATGGAAGGGGTCAGCACAGAGACCTGTGGGCGCCAGCCTGTTTTTCTTCAATAGCTGATGTTTGACTTTCTCTTCCCTAAAATACAGGGGTGCTCATCTGGGAGACTGGGTCATAAAGATAAATCTATCAAACAAGGGGGAAGATGCAACAAATAGGGAAAGACAAACCTGTTAGATAAGGAATGTGAAGGTGTCCCCCCCCCCACCCCCTGCCAGATTAAGTGAGACAGCCTCGAAGAACTAACCAATCACAAAGAGACAGTGGAGCTTTAGAATAGTGAGGGAAAAAAGGTCTGTATTCCCTGAGACACGACTCCACTCTGGCTTCCTTGCCCCTCCCTGGCCTGGTTTCATGGCCTTGGAGTCCCACTTTATTTCTGTTCTTTTTCTCCTCAATAAACTTTTTCTTTCTCTAAACAAACCTGCCTCTTCTTGCTTGCTTGCCTGAGCATCTGCGAAGTTCCTGCTGCGGCTTTGGGCTTTGTGAGACACCAACCCGTGGGGGTCCAGCGGCTGGGGCTCAGCGCTGCCCTGCAGCCTGGGATCCGTTTCTGGCTGAGAGACTAGGCCTGACAATCCCAGTATCAATAAGATAATGCACGTGAAATGCAGAGTGTGTGCCTGACACCTCATAAGGCATCTATCAATGGAGGTTATATGTTTATGAATGGGATTTGCTCCATTAAAAGGAGGCCACTTTCAATCTCTGAGTATTTATAGGGCTCTCATTTAATTTTCATTATGCAAAGCCAAGTTTTGTGAAGCCAAGTCTCCACTTCTTTATCTTTTATCACAGCTCTTGAGTGATGGCAAGTGAGCCTTGAGAATCCCAGGCCACACCCCGCCCCCTTTCAGTCCCTGTTATTTTCTCTTCCTTGTCAACACCCCTTTCCGGCCTCAAATATAGAAACAATCTCCCCACCCCTCAACCCTTCCTCCTGTCCCATGGGGTGAGGGGTGAACTCTAATTCAGCAGCCCTAGCGCACATCTTGCCTGTGAGTTGGAGGAAGACTAGTTTAAAGGGCAGTTATCAAGTTGCCAAAGCAGGAAAGGACAAACTGCAGCCACACCTTCTTCCCTGCCAGAGAGGAGGCAAGGACTCTGGCCCTGGCCAGCGTGGGTGTCAAGAGCTGCGCCTCTGCGAGGTCGTTCCACCAAGCACCTAGCGCTCCCGAAGACAGAGGCCACGGTGAAGAGCCAGCGTTCCCTGTCCCAGCGCACCCATGTTACCGAATGCGGGCCTCAGTTTCCCTCAGCCAATAAAGGGAAACAGAGTTTGAGGAAAAGGAAAGTGGTTTAATTTGTCGACAAATGAGGAGGGCAGCAGACTCATGGCTGAAAGACTGTCGTCCCTGCTCTTTGGCAGAGTGCAGGGGTATTTATATAAAGGGAAAAAAAAGTGGAGATGGGCGAGGGTCTGCAAAGGGGAGGGAAAGGGGTCAGCACTGAGACAGGTGGGCCCAGCTTGTTTTTCTTCTTAAGGGAAGGGGTCAGGGGTCAGCAGGAGGGCGCCAGCTTGCTTCAACACCCACTTCCTTTAAATGCGGGAGGACTTGTTATCTAAAGACAAACCTGTCCAAACAAGGAGGAAATTGCAAGAAAAGGGGAAAAGACAAACTTGTTAATGTCTATCTAAGAGACCGGTCTGGTCGTTTGTAACTATCACCCACAGGTCACATCTTGAAGGATGCATGGGTAACCAAGGTCCCACCGACCCTGGTACCAGTAATTTCAAACTTCAGGATTCAGGGAGGCCACGGAAATCAAATAAAACTAAGGGGATGTCAAGGAAACAAGGATGTGAGCATGCAAATATACACGTGTGTGTGCTTGTGCTCTGCGTAGGTGACAGACGGCTGCAGACAGACCCCAGGGCCCATGGGGTCAAGGCCAAAGACACTGCCTGTAGGGTAAGGAAAATGTCGGGCTTTTCTGCCCTTCCGCCATCAGGATAGATGATGGATCCTTGTCCTGAGTGCATGCCTGATGGCGGGCACCTGGAGTGGGGTGTGGGCCTAGGTGGATGGGATTCAGCTGAGCTAAGACTGTGCTTTTGGGGGTGGTGTCACGGGGATGCCAGCAGCAGCAGTAGAACCGAGAAAGCAGCAGCAGAAGCCGAAGAGAAGCCGAGATCACCAGAGAGCCCAGATAGAGTGAAGACTTGCTGGGGGCTGGGATGCCTGCCAGCCTCCCAGCCTCCCAGCCAGCACCCCTGCCTGCCATATGCCTGGTGAACCCCAATAAAAAAACCTGCAAAACTACTGAGGACTCTGACTCCTCCTTTACCAGGTCTGCATGGGATCAGAAAACCTGCACTGCGGCCAGTTCCTGGCCCTTTACACTGCCCTAGTGCAAGTAACTTTACTTATTTGAAGACATCTCTGGTCCCATCATTTCCACCCTTGCCCCCCACAATCTGTCCTCCTCCCAACAACCAGGGTGTAATTCCTAAAATGCAAACCCCACCCTACCTCCCCCAACCCTAAAACCCTCAACGGTTCTTCATTTCTCTCTGGATAAAGACCCATGTGCTTAGCATGGCTTACAAAGTTCTGTATGTCTTGGTCTTTGCTAATCTCTTCTGACCATTTTGTTTCTTTCTTTTCTTTAAAAAAGATTTACTTATGCATACAAGAGCTGGGGTACAGGCCAGAGGTGGGGGGGGGGTAGGAGGATTCACCAGAAAAAGTGGGGAACAGAATAGGCAGATTGACTGAAATACACTGCTAGGGGAGCAGCGGTCTAGCCAGGAGAGGTCTGCTGCACCTTGTGGGTCGTGCTGCAGACTGCTGATTGCTTCATAGTGGGGTGCTTAACCCCTTGCCACCAGGGAGGCCCCATCTTCCGTACCATTTTCAACCATCCATGCACCCTGGCCACAGTGTTGCAGCAGGTGCTGCTCCCCCTCTCAGACCGCTCTTCTACACCCTGCATTTAGCTAAATTCTTCTCAGGCGGTTTAAACCTGGTTCAAGCAGGGAGACCTCTGAGTAGCCTCCGGACTCCATCCCCCACCTCCGTCTATTTTAGGAATCCAAGTTACCTCTTCCCAGGGTATCCTGTGTTCTTCTTCCTAACTATTTATGTGTGTACTTACAGTTTGTGTTGCTGAATGACGGAGACACTTTCTGAGAAATGCATCATTAGGTGACTTCATTGTTCAAACACTCTAGAGTGTGTTTACAGGAACGCGGGTGGTGGAGCCCATGCAAGCCAGGCCGAGTTGAGCAGCCTACTGGGATCACCTGCGCATGTGCGGGCCTGTCACTGATTAACACGTCGAAGCAATGCTTGACTGTCGTTGTCTGCTGCCTGTCACCCCTCCACAACCTACAACTGCTGCGAGGGCAGGGTTGTGGCTTCTTAAGTCACTGTTCAATACATTTTTGTGGAATTAATTTAACTTGGGGACAGGAGCCACTCCATCTTGGAGTAAAGAGTAAAATTAGCTTTAACAGAATTTCCTTTTTTAGATAAACTCATGCAATTTGCAGCAACATGGATGGCGCTGGAAGGGATCATGCTCAGCGAAATAAGCCAGAAAGAAAGAGAAAAATAACGGATGGTATTTTTACCATTTATAGCAGGAATTTAGAAAACTTAAATAAGGGACCAGGAAAAAGACTAATTATAATAAAGTGAAAATCAAAATCAACAAGCAACTATAAACCAGAGACACACTATGGGGATGAGGGGGAGGAGAGGAGGGATTAGGGGCAAAATAAGGGGGGTGGGAATTGTATGGGGAATATAACCAAGATGAAAATGCATACATTGTGCAAAAATGAAAAATGAAGTAAAAATATATAAAATTTATAAAATTTTATATAAAATATAAAATTTTTTATATTTTATATATTTTTATTTATATACTTTTTAAATTTTTTTATTTATATACTTTTTCCTTACCCTACAACGGTCATTGCTCAAATATTTTTTCTTTTTTAAAAAAAGGAAATTCTTTTTTTAATTTTATATATTTTTATATATAAATAAAATTTATAATATATAAATAAATATAAATAAAATGTATATATAAAAATATATAAAATTAAAAAAAGAATTTCCTTTTTTTTAAAAAAGAATTTCCTTTTTTTAAAAAAGAAAAAATATTTGAGCAATGACCGTTGTAGGGTAAGGAAAACGTATCAGGCTTTTCTGCCCTCCGGCCTTTAGGATAGATGAGGGAACCCTGTGGTCCTGAATGCATGGCTGATGGCGGCACCTGAAGTGGGTGCACCTGGGCTGAGAGACTGAGTTTATAAGGGCAGCGTCACGGGGACGCCAGTAGAAGCCAAGAACAAATGGAAGCTGAGAGAAGAAGAAGAGAAGCAGAGCGAGTGCCAGAGAGCCCAGACAGAGTGAGGATTTGCTGGGGGCTGGGCGGACTGCCAGCCTCCCGACCCCCCAGCACCCCTGCCTGCCATATGCCTGGTAAATCTAAATAAAAGACCTGCAAAAGCCACTGAGGACTCTGACTCCTCCTTTGCCCGGCCTGCTGGATCAGAAAACCTGCTCAGTGCCCTGTTCCTGCCCCTACAATAGTAAACATTGGCTAGTAGATTTGTTATTATTTTTCTTTTAGATGCCCTTCCAGATGGAAACACCTAACTTACAGTTAGCTAGTGATTTTGCTAACACAAAATTGGTTTCAAAAATTAACAGTGCAGGGCCTCCCCGGTGGCGCAGCGGTTGAGCGCTGGGTTGCGAAGCTGCCCGCGGCCTCTGCGGTGCGTTCGATCCCCGGCTGCTCCCCAGTCACCTGAGGAGGGTCCCACATGGCGTGCAGACCTCTCCTGCCGCCCGCTGCTCCCCTCAGCAGTGTATTTCGTCAGTCTGCCTGTTCTGCTCCCCGCTCTGGCTCTGGTGAATTCTCTCACCCTCCCGCGCTTCTGACTGTACCCAGTGCTTGTATAAACAAACAAACAAACAAAGAAACAAAATAAATAAAGCATGCCTCTATAAAAAAAAAAAATAAAATAAAGATTAACAGTGCCCTGTAATATGTTAAATTATTCTCTAAGAATAATTGAAGGATCTAAAATGGGATGGCACCAGGGACGGGAAATCTGATCCCAAGATCCGGTCAAAGTAAACTTCACTGTGCTTCCCTGAGCTTGCCTTCCACCCTCAGGCCTCAGGTCTTCACCCAGGCTGTCTCCTCTGCCTACAGCACCCCTCCCCTCTTTTCCCTGCGGCACAATGTTCCTCTCTCCATGAGCTGAGGCTTCTGTGGTTTCAAAACTCCATTACAATCTTCCCTTCTCTAAAATGGGTTCTCACACGCATGCGCGCTCACAATGTACGCTCACACACATTCTCGCTCAGCCCCTCCTCCCACTGCAAATACCGGCTTTCCTGAGGGTCTGCTCACCTGAAGCATATTCCCCAGTTGGCCCAGGTTCAGGCTGACCAGGACAAGCCCCTGCTCTACCTCATCTGCGTTCCCTGATAGCAGGAGCAAATATGTGTTAGCCATTTGCAAAAACTCCTGGTGACATTTTCTCTAGGAAACTCTTTTATTTCCTCCATCAAATACCTCGGAAGCTTCATTTTTCTGACGTTTGAGTTTCCTCTTTACTTGAGACGTTTAATTGTTCTATACAGATTCAGCTGAAAATATCTTTCAAGATAATAGTGATGATGAAGATGATGGTGATGCCACTATTTGTCCAGCTTGCGCCGTGCCAGGCTGTGTTCTCAAAAGGCAAGGCATATTCTAACCAGTTCACTGAAAAGGTGGCATCTGTTGCCCATTTTATAGATGAGGAACCTGAGTCCCACAGAAGCTAAACAATGTTGCTGAGGTCACACAGCTGCTGAGTGGGGTGGAGCCCAGGGCACTGCTGAGACATAGTCTCCAAACCATGATACCTTTCGCGGCCATGAAAATGTTTAATATTCTTTCCGAATAAGAAGGAAAAAGATAAAATTTCAGGTTGAAGAAAAATGTAAAATTAATATATCTGTCTTTATAACAATATAGTTGTAAAATATAATTTTAAATACATTTTTTATGGAAGGAAGGACTTGCAAAGGCAAAAGTGCCTTAGGGCCCATGAAAATCATACTGTGACCCTGGTGTAGGCATAAGTCAAATCAAGTCAATCTGCTGCCAAAGCACATGTTTCACAAGCCTAGTCTAAACTCTACAGGTGAGGAAATTGAAGGCCACGCAGCAATTGGATGGCTGAGCCCAGCTGAGACAGTGCCTCACGGCTACAGCCTGCGGTCCAACAGCACCCTCTCGTGGGCTTTCAGGGAACTTCCCTTTAGTCAAAGGCTCGACCTAGCTGCGGGCACAGGTTCAGATATCCCAGGACCCCCCCCACAGACCTGTGTGCACTTGGACTCCACACTCTGCAGTGCGGGGTCAGGCCCAGGAGTCACCTGCATGCACTCTCTTTAGCTTGTCATTGGAATTCGCACATCCACCTACACACACACACACACACACACACACACACACACACACACACACACCCTCTCCTAGGATATCAATTCTCCCACGAAATTAATATTGGTAAAATGCTTTGAATGATCTGACTAGTACGAATATCACGTGAGCCAATATGAATTTGACATTTTCTAATAGCCACATTAAACAAGGTAAAATTAATTTTAATAGTATATTTCCTTTAACCTGGAGGTTGACCTGTGGGTCAAATCTGGCCTACTTGATCCAGTCGGAAGGAAAAAGAAAAATGTCAGATGGAATATAGGGAAACCAAATAAGACATGTGGGAAAAAATAACAATACAAAACACAACACAACAAAACAAAACAAAAACAATTATAAACCAGAGACATCCTGCAGGGTAGGGGGAGGGAGAGGAATGAGAGGGAGGGAGGGAAGCGCACAGGGGACTGAGGTGATGGTGCACGGGTGCATTGGTGAAGGAAGTTCTACAGGGACTACCCCTGAGGGGATGGGGGGGAAGCAAATATTGTTTAAAAATGAACAATGATGTAAAATAGATATAAATAAATTTTTAAAAAATCTACTCTACTGTCTATTTTTTTTTAGATTTATTTATTTATTTATGCAAGCACTGGGTACAGTCAGAAGCGCAGGAGGGTAAGAGAATTCACCAGAGCCAGAGCAGTGAGTAGCATAGGCAGAAGGACCAAAGTACACTGCTGAGGGGAGCAGTGGGTGCAGCAGGAGAGGTCTGCGCGCCAATTGGGACCCTCGTCGGGGGCTGGGGATCGAACTGGTGCTGCAGAGGCTGCAAGCAGCTTCGCAGCCCAGCGCTCAACCGCTGCGCCACCGGGGAGGCCCTCTACTGTCTCTTTTTAAAAAAGATTTATTTATTTATGCATAAAACAGCTGGGGTACAGGCCAGAGATGCAGGGGATGAGACAGAGTGGGGAACAGAACAAGCGGATTGACCGAAATACACTGCTGAGGGGAGCAGCAGGCGAGGCAGGAGAGGCAGGTCTGTTTTGCCATGTGGGTTTCTCCCTGGCCGGCCGGGGATCAAACTCGTGCTGCGGAGGCTGCGGATTGCTTCATAGTGTGGTGCTTAACTCCTTGTGCCACCAGGGAGGCCCTGTCTATTTTTTTAACTGAAGTTTTATGGGAACGTAGCCATGCCTGTTTGTTTCTGTACTCTGTGACTTTCCACATGGCAATGGCGGAGTTGAGTCTGTGCAGCTGAAAATTTGACCATCTAGGTCTTTACAGAGAACGTTTGTCAACCACTGACTAAACCCAAAATGTCCAAATTTGGTTATTTCTATATGTAATTCAACATAAGCAGCATTAATGATATATTTAACACTTTCATCATGCTAAATTTGGAAATTCAATGCATCTCATATTTCTAGCACATCTCAATTTAGATGAGTTGGATGAGACACATTTCAAGTTCTCCTGGGTACTCAACCATTCCTGATGATGGAACTGGACATACAGGCTCAGGAACTATCATAGATATGATCATTAACGACATAAGTAAATTCCCAGAAGAATTACGCCCTAACACCTGGGATATCCACTGTCTGTTTGAAGCAACCTTTTCTCCATGCCTCTGGAATGGCACTAGCTCCATAGACCCAGCCTTGGAAGAACTGAGATAATAGTCACTCAAATCATTTTCTGAAAGCCTAAATATATTCACAAAATCCCAACTGAGAAAAGTTGCCCAGATGGCAGCCTGTCTTCTCCTAAACAGCTTGCAGACTTGCTGCTAATGGAGATTAGCATAATAATTACTATAATCCACAAACAGAGAGCCAGGCCCTTGAAAGGCATTTTCTCAGCATTGCTTCATTTAATGACTGAAATAATGGTGACCACCCTAGGGAAGCCCACTCCAACACCCCATGCTGACGCAGGTGCCTCTTCCGTGCCCCAAAGTCACCCATCTTCCCTTGCTCCAGCCCTTCTCACTCCATGCTATGAACCCCAAAAAGATATTTACCCCCCACTCTCCCCCCTCCCCCATGCCCCAGGAGGGCCAGCCTAGGCCTGGTGGATGGCAGCAGGGAGGCCAATGTTGGTTATGTTCAATCAAATGACCTCAGAAGAACACAAAGGGTGTTGTATTTGTTTAAATATGGCAGTTATTTCTCTGGCACAAGTGCCAGCAGAATCACACCCACACATTAGTTTAAAATAGTGAACTACTTCTCATAGTTAGGAATAGTTGCTGCAGCCTTGCACCCCTCAGCCCCTACTCTAGGGTCCCCATTCCTTCCCGGGATCCAACCACTGACAGGCATGGCATAGCATGGGAACCTCAAGACCCTGCTTCAGCTCCATGGCCAGGATCTGCCCTGATGGCTGGACTCAGGTCTTCCCACTGTTAGCTCCTTGACCCCATCTCTACCCCAAGTTCATTTGCCCCTCATCACATCTCTCTCCCCTGTCTAGTGATAGCCAGCCCATCCCAGGGCTCCAAAGAACACCACCAGGGTCCTGACCAAGCTGAGCTAGCTCCCTGGGTGCCCACAGGCTGCAAATCCTGTCTGTTCTATTAGTGATGCAGGTGCTGATGAAACCAGCTACCATTCTGGGGGCACTTACCATGTGTCAAGCACTAGCCTGGTTCTTTCTGTATGTAAAAGGACACTTTGGGCTGACCCAGTGGGGCACAGACAATGCCTTCAATCCCTCTTCCGTGGCTGTTTGTACCCACCAGGATGATGCTCCCATCTGTAACTGCGTGGGGGAAGGGTAGGAATGGCCAGCATTATCTGTCATCTGTTCTCCATCTGAGCAGGCTTGGGTTAAAGGCATGAAGCCAGAAGCTTATAGAATATTCCAGAGATTTTGGGAACAACTGTGGGTTTGAGTAGGACTTCTATAGAGGAAAGCAGTCTTCCTGTCTCTGCCCCAAACCTGGCACTGTGCTTGCTAGTACCCAGGGGCATCCAGTATCAGCTCCTCTAGCTCCAGTGATAGGGTTGCTGGATGAAATACAGGATGCAAAGTTACATTTGAATTTCTCATAGAAAAATGAATGATTCTTTTAGTATAAGTATGTCCCAAATACTGCATGGGAAATACCTACTAAAACATTGCATGTGGTTTATCTGAACTTCAAACGAAACTTGGCCTCCTGTATTTTCATGCTCCGCCTGGCCCTGGCTTCCCAGGCAGTGGGCACGAGCGGTAGCCTGAGCAGGGCAGGAGGCAACCCAGGGTTGCCTAGAGGTATTGGTTCTGTGGACACAGGGAATCAAATCCATCCCAGAAGACTGATGGACTCAGGAGTGTCCGCTCCCCACAGGTCTTCCCTGACTGCCACGTCTGCCACGGTGGCCCCCTACCCTCCTCCTAATTTATCTTTTTATAGCCTGGACACTCAAAATGTGGCCCACGGGCCAGCAGCATCAGAATGAGCTGGGAGGAGCAGGGACCGCTGCCTGCTGTCTGCCACCACTTCCTGTATCTCTGCTTGTTGTCAGCTCTCCCTGAGGGCAGGGTCGGTATCCTGTTTATTCTCTGCTAGACCCCAGGGCTGAAAAGGGCCTGAACATATCAGGTGCTCAATAAATACTTGAATGAATGAATGAGTCAGAATGAAAATGTTGGTGTTTTCCCTCCTCAAACTGTCACTCTTTTGTGTTTGTTCACTCACCAGTTTGGGGGCAGAGCTTGCATTCACTGACTCCTGATCTACCTCCTCAAGCTGCCCTGAACAAAGGGATCAAGGGAGAGAATGGATATCTGACCCACCCACTTACTTCACGGGCTTTTGTGAGGGTAATTCCCGGTCAAGGAGCTTTTTCACCTGATTTCCCCAAAACACTGTGACATAGGAAGGCAGTTCCATTTACTCCCATTTTTCAGATGTGCAAACTAACGCCCAGAGAAGATAAGGTTCTAGCTTGAGCTCATGTAACTTTGGAAGAGGTGGAGCCAAGATTTGAAGTCACACTTCCGGATTCCAAATCAAGGCCTCCTTCCCTAGTCCATATTCATTTGTTCATTCATTCCATAGTCATTGAGTGCCAGCCCTAAGTAGGGAGCTGGGAGGACCTTAATAAAGTTAACTGAGAAGTCCTGGAACCTGGGCCTCCCCATTGGTGCAGCAGGTTGAGCGCAATGCCTGCTAAGCTGTCTGCAGCCTCTGCAGCGCCGGTTCGAGTTCAATTTCCCGCCAGCCAGGGAGAAACCCACATGGCGTGGCAGACCTCTCCTGCCTCGCATGCTGCTCCCCTCAGCAGTGTCTTTGGTCTGTTCTGGTGAATTCTCTCACCCTCCGCGCTTCTGGCCTGTACCCCAGTTCTTGTTTAAATAAATAAATAAATAAATAAATAAATAAATAAATAAATAAATAAATAAATAAATAAAATAGTCCTGGAACCCACAGGGCTCAGCAGACCAGGTGCATACTCAAGAAGAAACATGACATGACAAGCCCAGTGGTTTTACTGACTCTAAAAGGTGAATCAAATCTGCCTGGAAGACTCTCCAACTTCCCAGTGGTGGTGACAAGGGAAAGGTGCCAGCAAAGAGAGGCAAGAGGAACATTCCAGGCCTGGAGACGAGCGTGTGCGAGACCTGGAAGTGTGAGGTGCCTGAATGGTGAGCCCGTGGGATGTGCGGGCGGGTGAGGGGTGATAACAGACGAGGTTGGAGAGGGAGGCCAAACCTGCGTGCCAAAGGGCTGAAATGGCAAGATACCGGCGGCCTTACCCACATGCCAGCCGTAGTCCCAGGATGACAGGATCGGGTATGGAAACTTCTCCTCTGGCTTCTGCCGATGCCGCTCCCGGAGGTACAAAGCCCGGCCTTCACCATCGTGGGAGATGCCTTGGAAGAGCAGCTGCAGGGTGCTAGGGGGAACCTTCCTCATTTCTAAGCCCTCTGGCTTGGTCTGGCCTGCTGGTGTCTGAATTGCTCTTTGAGCCGCCCAGATTCTGTCTCCTTTGCGTGGGGTGCCCTGGACATGTACTTCCTTGGGTGGCTGAGCCCCAAGTCCCTTAGTCTCCGGCCATCCAGCCCATGCCTCCTTCCTACGAGGGTAGCTGGTGGCAGGCACAGACACTCCCAAGTCTGACCTGAGAGGGGCCTGCCAGACCTGCTTCCTGGGCTTGGGCCTCTCCTTAGGATATTTGTGGCCATAGTTGATCTTCCAAGCAACCCGGGCAGCGGCCTCCTTCTGGATGCACTCCTGCCAGTAGGCTTGGTTGTGGGAAGAGAGCAAACCCCTCATGACAGTGATGGGGAGGCAGGAAACATTCTGCCCACAGCTCAGTAGCCTGTGTTTGAGCTGCAGTTGCCTCGTCTCCAAGGATACATGCAGCCAATGAGAGCTGGTTGCCAAGGCCCTGCTGGAGAGGGGGGAGGGGCTGGGCTGCTCAAGGACCTCGAGCCACCCATGGGTAGCAGGCACACCGGCATGCACCCAGAGTGCCCGGCAGGGAGCCCTGCTCTGCCCAGAAGGCCTCAGGGCCCAGTGTCTGCCTCTCATACTCACAGTGTCAGGGGTGGCTCAGGGGTTACCACAGACTTTTTTCCACTTAGTGAACCTCAATGTACACATGCTATGGGCCAAATACCCAAAGGGGGTTGAAAGAGAAGCCCAGTATTCATCACTGACACTCCAGACACTGGGGAGCGGGACAGCAGCTCCCCAGATACAGCCCGACAGACAGCCGTATGGTCTGATCTGTATAACAAAATCATAGCGGGAAATAGCTTTAGGGCTGAGAGTGGCATTAGGCCAAGTGTACAGGGACCTGGCTCAGGAGCCCTCGCTAAATGTCAGCAGCTCTTGAACGAGCCCAGACAGGCACCAGAGCTTGCTGCATGCTGTGTGCCCCAAACCACCCTCCTCCCCTGCTGGGGCTCTCGTAACCTCCTTTTCAGGTGCGGAAATAGACTTAGAAATGAGGTGCCCACTCCAGGGCACACCACTGGTATGCGGCAGTACCTACTCTGTGCCAGGCCCTGGCTATGAGTGAACTGTCAATCCTCATAACATCTTACTATCAGGCTCTCTTTCATCATTTTTCCAGATGAGGAAACTGGGGTTCAGTAATGTTAAATGGTCATACTGGCATTGATTCCAAAACTCATATCCGTGTGTTACAGACACAAAACTCACCCCAGAATGTGAGAAGCATCAAGAGGGGTCTGTAGGCAGGGCGAGGCAGGGAGGACCCAGTAGTGGATTTGGCATCACCATAAAGTCAGCCACCTGGATCCTCGAACCCACTGCCTCCCTGACCCTCCAGAGGTGAGTAACAACAAGGAGTTTGAACATAATGATCCCAGGACATTTACTTTTCCACTCTCTGCCAAGTTTACTCTTGTTTATTCATTCAACAAACATACATTTGCTCTTGACCTTGTGCAGGCACCAAATCTGACACTAAAGGTAAATGAAGAAGGACAGATCGAGATGCTCCTTGCCCTCAGGGTTTCACAGTCCAGAAGTGAAGACAGATTAATAAGCAGGTGGATAGAGGGGGATCCAGAGGGATGGGGAAGCATGGTTAAAGAAGGTTTCCTGGAGGAGGGTCCTTTTGATTGAGTCCTGAACTATGAACATGAGTTACAGAGGCCAAAGAGTACTGCAAACTGAGACCCCGGTTCTGAAAGGCAAGAAAGGGCATGCTACATAGACTGTCCTCTGTGCTTTGGCCTTCCAAGTTGTAAAATGAGGGCTCTGCCAAATTTGGGAAATTGTGCAAGATTAAGAGCTGGTTAAGCAGTCCCAACTATCAGCTGTTACAACGGGCTGCATGGGACAGCCTGGGCCTGGTCATTCTCCTTTTGAGCACTCACAATGGTTTTTGATTTATTGTGCAATCACAGCTTTCATGCAGGCTCCCTGACCAGGCCTTAAAGCTACTCATTCTTTTGGTACTGAGATCCTTCTATGTGCCTGGAGCTGCAAGTGAACAAAACCCACCAAATGTCCTGCCTTTATAAGAAGTTGGCTCCTGTGCCCTCTTTTGTTCAATGTAGTCCTTATACCTCCAGGACCTCTCTGGGGGGGGGGGGGGAAGGGTATTGCCTGGCACACAGTAGGTGCTCAGAAAACCTTCTCAAGAAACAATAAATAGGCGTCCTTTACATTGACTTTGTTGTAGGGAAGTGTATAGGGGAGAATAGAAGGAGGAAAGCCTGGAGCGTCAGGCCAAGGAGTGGCAGGAACTGGGGCTACTTGAGTTCGTTGATGATCCCCCAGATGATGTCTGTGTGTGGTGTGGGGGGCGGGGTGGGGGTTGCAGTGGGATGGTTCTTGATCCCAGAACTCCAGAAAGCCTTCCTGACCCAGCCCCACCTTCACACTGGCAAGTCCAGTGCCCCTAGCAAGCACCAGAGGGCAGAGGTGGGTGTCCCCTTCCAGTGCCTTCCAGAAACACAGGAATCGCTGTTCGTCCTGCAGTTTGCGCGTTCAAGGCGACCTCTGGTGGTCACCGCAGAGAGGACAGCCTGGAGGCTGTGTTCCCACTCACATGGCAGATTACTAGACCCTGTTAGTGGGTACAGGATGAACAGACTCCCCCAGGAGGTGGGGAAAGTGTGCCCGCCAATGCACACCCAAGGAGAGCTGCCTCAGGTTCGATTCTCCATGGCTGCAGCCACCCAGGGCCAGGCCCCTGCGTGCGGTCCTCTGCTTCGAGGCCCTCTTCCTAAATTCTGGTTTCTCAGGTTTTTACATAGTCTTCACCATTACTGCCTGTTTGACACTGGGCCAATCATTTTACCTCCCTGAGCCCTGGCAAAATCTCCTATAAAAAATGAGCATAATCATAACATTCAGGGCTTAGCTTATCGTGTTACTTACGATATTTTTTCTTCCTGAAGATTTAACTTCATAATTACAAACCCATTCAACAACTCCTGCGAAGGTGTGGGGGGAGCCTTCAGCCCTGTCTCTGGCCTAGGCCTGTGCTAAGGGAAAGGGGCCCCTGAAGTGTAGAAACTGGGAACAGAGCTGGCCAGGATGTGAACTGGAGCCCTCCCCGGGGCTTCTGATTTATCTAGCTCTCCTCCCACATTTCTGGCCACACCCCCAAGGCCACCAATGTCCCCCTTGTTTAGAATTGTCATTGGCTCGCCCCACCCACACCCACTGATGGTGCTGAACCCCAAACCCCTGCCCCAGGCTGGCTCCATCCGCAAGTGCCTCTCCTAGGACTCGGTACTTGCTTGCGGCCTTAAAGTAGCCCCTCTCCGGTTTAAGGTCTCCGTGTAGAAAATCGTCTTGGTTACCTCAGTAATTCTGCAATGCTTTACCATGTCCTGGACACTGTGGCATGTCCTTTATGCGCCTTTTGTCAGTTAGTCCTCACAACACTGAGTGGGTAGGTTCTATTACCTCATTTCTGTTTTTTTAATTTTTAAATTTTTTAAAGATTTATTTTTATTTATTTGTGCATACAGGAACTGGGGTTCAGGCCAGAGGTGTGGGGTGGGAGGGTGGCGAGAGGATTCACCAGAGACAGAGTGGGGGACAGAAGAGGCAGATCTACTGAAAAACACTGTTGAGGGGAGCAGTGGGCAAGACAGGAGAGGTCTGCTGGGCCATGTGGGTAGCTCCCTGGCCAGGGATTGAACTCAGGCTGCAGTGGCTGGTGATAGATTGATAGCACTGACACTTCAACCCTTGCACCACCAGGGAGGCACCCCTATTACACCGTTTCATTAGAGAGAAAACAGAGGCACTGTTTTCTGTGAGACAAGCAATCTGCCAGAGGTCACAGCAGGGCCAGGAATCAAACCTGCTGGCCCCTGCTTGTAACCACCCTGCTAACCCACCCTCTAAGCCATCCTCCCTGGAAGTGATGGGGAGCTGAGTCTCCCTAATACTCCAGCAACCCCTCTCCTAGCAGCTCTGGGTGGGGAAGGGTTTGCCCAGGCCACTTGGGGCATGGATGTGTTGGGAGAAACTTTCTAGAGGCTAATCCTAAGATGGAAGTTTCTCATCATCTCCCCATTTTATGGATGAAGATGCTGGGCACAGAGGCTGCCACTGCCTGAGATGTCTGAGCTGGTAAACACAGAGCTGGGGCTGTAATCCAGACCAGACCCCACAGCATCCGATCAGCTGCTTTTCAAGCATCTTTCACACACCGGGTTATTCTGCTGCTACCAGGGCCTGCTGCTTGTAGCTGGGCCTGAAATTGGCCTTTCCCTGGCTTGGCACTTCCGCCAGTGTTTCCTTCTTCTCGAGATCACATTCCCAGGGTTCAGCAGCAGCTTTGCCCTAACAAAGTCCACGTGAACAGGGAGAGGCATCCTGGTGCCGTTGGAGGCAGTGGCCACAGCAGGACTCATGTGGGCTATAAAAGGCTCCCAGATGCTTTCATCTTGGAGTTTTGTCCTGGAGAGATAAGCAAGTACAAAATATGAAACACCCTTGGACATGAGCCACTAGTCAGGCTTGTAAATGCCATATCGCCTGCCTGCCTGTTTTTGAGAACGTTTAAGAAAGAGGGGTGTGGGGCGGGCCACCCTAAATTCCTTGCACATGAGCTGGTCCCCTGTGTGCTCCGGGTCCCAGACAAAAGCCTTATCACAAAGCAAAAAAGGATCCCTTTGTTTAAGAGATTCCTCCCACCATGTGTTTGGGCAGCATCCTTCAGACAAAGTCAGAGGGAAAAATTGAATCCAGTCATGCCTTGAACCCCGATGTGACATTTTCACTCCCTCTTCGAGTTATGATTTGCTTTTGTGAGGAGAAAAAGAGTTAACTAAACAAGATGCATTTCTGGGAGAGAGTTTTCCTCAGAGAAGTATTCTGATTACAAAGCGCCTTCCCCTCCTAGTTAATGTGGACTTGGACCCATTCCTTGCCTAGACCCTGCTTCCAGAAGGCGGGAGGTAAGGCCAAAGGGCATTTAAATTAACCATCTTGTACAATTTTTTTTTTTTTTTTTTTTTTGTGGGACCCTCGCCGGTGGCCAGGGATCGAACTGGCGCTGCAGAGGCTGACGGGCAGCCTCACAACCCAGCGCTCAACCACTGCACCACCAGGGTAGGCCCCATCTTGTACCCTCTTTGAAATACAAACTGGGGGGTCAGGCACCACCGATGTGGAATGAACACTCATTTTGCCACTTATTCTAATTTTTAAGGTCGTGCAAATTTCAAGGAAAATTAAATCCCTCTGTGTCTGGCTCATTACACCAAAATCATCAAAATGTGGCTTCCAAGGCTCCTTTGAAGACTGGACATGTGGTCAAGAGCCCATGTGTTTATAAATGCATTGGAAACAAAGAGACAAGTTAATAAAACGTTTCCTTCTTGGGGGCATTGCCATGGGTGCTTCCCAGAGTCACTGAGGGAAATTTGGTGAAGAGGTAGGAATAGGGACCTGGAAAGGGGCAGGGCCTCTCAGGCACTGAGGATCTCTGCAGGAAAGCTGGCAGCTGCCCACTTAACCGCCACTGGTCACGGAAGAGTGATGGCCCAGCCAAGCTCCTGATAGGAAAGGGACAAAGTCAACCAGTGAAAGTTGGAAAGCCCTGGCACCTGGGCCAAGTTTCAAAGTTGTCAAGGTGTTTGCACAAACAATAGCTGGTTCCCATAGCAGCAAGTCCAGGTGCAGATAAGAGTTGCCCTATGGCTCTAGCCATTGACCAGCAGAGTTGCACAGATTCCACCTGAGATGCCACATTGTAACTGGCAGGGGACTGCCAGTACTGCCCCAGGCACCAGCAGGCAGCCAGGCTTTGTATACGGCATGGTGTTGGTCAGAGATTGCAGTGGCCGAGACTCTTACAACTCCCAATGGGAATTCACCTGAGCTTCACGACCAGACACCCCCCAAGGGCGTGTGCTGAGAAGCAACCTCCCATGGCCACACAGCCAGTCAATGGCTGAACCAGTGTCAAGCCCTAAGGAATCTGATACCACAGTCCACCTTTAATTAATAAATGCTGCCTCCCCAACAGATACCAGTGAGGCAGACTTTCTTTTCTCTCTTTTTAAACCACAGCTTCAACCCACATGGGTTTCATGGCAAGTCCCTGCAAACCTCTCTGAAGTTGCATTGGTATTGGGGCCCATGGGCCTCTTCCTCAGCACCCTTCACACCTATCTGGTCTCCTGTTAAACTCCCACTGAGGTTCAGGGAGAAGCAAGATGTGCCCCTGCAGAGAGGCAAGGCTCGCTGTCAAAACAAGCTATTCCACAGTGGACTCAGGGCCAGGATTGGGAAAGTTGGTCAGAGTCTCAAATGATTTATTCAGAAATGGCATCACCCAAGGACACCAGGAGCTTTCTGGAGCAAACATTTTATTTAATAAGTTATAAGATACAATTTACAGTCGACATTTGATTCCAGTTTCGTTTCCATGTTCCCGTTTACAAGGCCTGTGGTCCTTTCACATTGGGCTTCGGGCTGCTCCAGTTTCCAACAGGCGAGCTTTTGCCAGCACTTGGCCCCAGCTGGCATACCTGGTGAGAGTCACCTGCCTGCCCCCATCCCCATCCTACCCACAGAGGACCTCAAGATGACAGCAGCTACTTCAGGACAGAGCAGGAGGTCAGCAAGGCCAGGCTGCTCCGAGACAACGCCTCCAGGCCCGAGATCAGGTGTTGTGAATGCTTTCCCGTTACTCCAAAGCCAGCTCAGATCTGAAGGATGGCACGCAAACTGCCCTGCACTGGCTTTGGGATTTTTGCACCTGCATATTCCAAATAGCCTCCGATGACATGTGGTCAGGGCCAAATCCACAAGCACCGTCAGTTACACGGCTATCACTATTTCTGCCATATGGTAAGGAGCTGCTGTCCTTCCTCTCTCCCCAGCCCAATTCCCTGATTTTCAGGCCAAGGGTCAACAGGAATTTTGTTCTTTCTTATCTAAAATTATTTCCCAGAAAAAGTGACCCCCAAGGCTGACCCGGGTGAGTGTGGAGTGTTTTGCTGTGTGACAGGCCCCCGCTGAGCAGTGCCCACACCGACCCACCTGGACATGCTGCTAAAACTCATCAGACTCACAAGTGGCTGGAGCGTGTGTTAAAAACAAGGTCTGACATTGGCTAAAATGGGGGATCTTTGGCAAGTGGGGGGCTGCTTGTCACTGCAGAATTTCCTCAGACCCAGCAACTGAAATGAACTTTACCAACAAAAGCAAAAACCTGGCTGCCAAGATGGTCTCTGGTTCTGGCTTTGTAAGGAGATAATCAGCAAAATGGGGGAGGGCCCCCGGGTATACACACGCCCTCTGAGAAGTCAAAATGCCGACAGTGGGGTGAGATGGAGCCATGAGAGGTGCTTAGCGATGTCCACCTTAGTAGCCTTTTCTTACATAACACGGTCACTGGAAGAGATGAAGCTGGTTTCAAGCCATCTTCTTTACTATACAGGTAATACAGTAAACACCAATAACCTAAACTGGTCTCTCTTTTTCTGCCCCTGCCCCCTAGCCTGTTTCATCAACTGGCTAGGCAATTTCATTTTTTAAAGTCAGCTTTGCCAGTGTTCTTGGTCTCTCTGTAAGGGATGAGCCCCCAAGAGGTGGATTTGAGCCAGGTGTGTACGGAATCTCCTCAGCCCGTTGAAAGAGTTTGCATTCCTTGAGAGTCCCCAACAAGTCCCAAAGAGTCAGGTCTAGGACTTCTTTCTGAAGGTATCTGAGAACAGCAATGTTTTCGGGACGGGGTTTCAGACCCAACAAACAGACAGGACGACTTTGTATAAAACAAGTTACATAAGCAACAAAAGCAACCACCAGAACGCCTCCCGGGATTGGATGAGAACCATTTTAAGGCACCGTGACGTGGAAGGGGCTGCCGGGGATGTGTTCTTCTCCCCACTTCACAGCCAGAATGTAATCCCCCCTCTCTTTGACAACATACGTAACGTTGTATTGCTGGTTGCCCACATGCTTCATGGAGACCTCTTCACAGGGGGTGGTGGGCCCATGAACCCCTATCAGCAACATGTTGGAACCTGGGAAGCAGAGGAAGGTGATTACTCTCTCAGGATGCATCATAGAAGGCAGAGGAAGAGGCGGGGATACAGAAGCCCAAAGTCAGACACCAGTTACTGCCTATTGAGATTCGATAATGGTGGAGGAGAGAAAGGTGGCAATTATAGGGACTCCTGGAGTCTGATGGTATGGATTCAAATCCCTGCCCCAACACTTCCTTGCTAAGTGATCTTGGACATGGAATTTTTTTTTTTTAATTTTTTTTTTTTAATAGAGGCATGCTTTTATTTATTTATTTGTTTGTTTGTTTGCTTGTTTTATACATGCACTGGGTACAGTCAGAAGCACGGGAGGGTGAGAGAATTCACCAGAGCCAGAGCGGGGAGCAGAGCAGGCAGAAGGACCAATGTACACTGCTGAGGGGAGCAGCGGGCGGCAGGAGAGGTCTGCGCGCCATGTGGGACCCTCCTCCGGTGGCCGGGGAGCAGCCGGGGATCGAACCGGCGCAGCAAAGGCCGCGGGCAGCTTCGCAACCCAGCGCTCAACCGCTGCGCCACCGGGGAGGCCCTTGGACATGGAATTTTACCTCTCCCTGCCTTAGTCTGCCCATCTGGATAGAAGGTGATGACACTAGCCCATAAATCTCAGTGGCTTGTTGGAGACTTAGAGGTGTTATTATATGTAGGGCCATTAGCATACAGTAAGAGCTTTGTAAGTCCTGGCTATTTTGATCTTACTTATTTTTATAATAACCATAAGGAAGGTACTATTATCATTCCTATTATAGAGAATAGCAAATTGTCTTTTAGAAAGAGGCTTTCTAAAAGGTCATCTGTCTAACAAGCGTAAGGAAAGAAGGGAGGGGAAGGTGGAGCCAGGTTTCCAGTCCAGATGTGCTAGATACCAGCACTCAGGCAACTAAGTTCAAATTGCAATGAGAGCAATAGTGGCAGAGAAGGAGACTGGTTGCTGATTCGGTTTGACTATCTGTAATGGGGATAATGCCACCTTTTCTATAAACTTGGAAGTCACTTGCAGGGATCAAGCGACAAAAGAGAGGAAAGTAATTTCAACCTTATTAAGTGGAGAACAGCATAAGGAACATGGTTGCTTGCAAATGGTTGGCTTTCACGGGTGGACAGGATTCAGACTGGAGCAGGAAAACCAAAGTGCAGGGAGGGTGCTTAGTCTACTCCCACCCTCACCGCGGAGCAGGGCCAGGCTGCCTACCAGCTTTGCTGCAATCCACCAGGAAGGAGCTCTTCTGGCCCACAAAGGCCTTTGACAGTCCAGCCCCCTTGGAGGTCACCTTGCTGGCGTCCGAGGATGCCTTGGGGATGGCACTATAGCAGGTCTCTGTAGAGGACCTGGTCACTGATTCCACCAGGATGGATGAGGTCTCATTGGCCAAGCCGGGGCTGACCAGGCGCTGGCCTAAAACAGAAGGGAGGAAGGTGGACATGAACGGCCAGACTGAGAGGGATGTTTCAGTCAAAGGAGGCAAGTATCCCAGCAGGGTGCTCATACCCCAACACCTCGAACCAAATGCCACCACTTCCCCATCTGGCACCCATAGTCTCCTGAGCCTCCTGGGGTTCCACCCCACACAACTAGGATCTGTTTTCCGAGCAAATGATTCAAGCTGGGAAACTCTCCCGTATAGCCACATGCCACCCCATGTAATCCACAACCTTCCATTATATAAAATACTCTGTCTAAGCAGTGTGACAGCTTGGGAGGCTATAACAATGCCTCAAACTGATTCTGTGTGCATGTGAGGATGTTTTTCCTATCTGAGTTTTCTCATTTTTCTGCAATGAACCCATACTACTTACTTAACAGTCAACCAAGCAGAAAGAGATGTGGAAAGGAGTCACTATAATATTTACAATAGTTACCTTGGGTGGTAGGCTGAGGTGGTTGTTACTGTTTAGTAAAGGAAGCATGTTTTTATAAATCTAATAAAACCACTTGGTTATTTTAGACGCGAAGGCTAGAAATGAGGGGATTTTTTTCAAGCCCTGATCTAAACAAATATGTAAGATTTCAAATATGTAAATATTTCTTGTTGTTAAATACAGAAACCACCTCACACCCTTTCCTAACTTTTACATTCTTGCTGTTCTTGTTCTACTGTAAGTCTCAAACATGCGTTCCCCTCTGACATGACCCACCATTTTTCACACTGAAGATTCAAAAGAGTCAAGATCACATCTAAAATCACCCAGCTTCGACTATCAAATAGCTCTGCAGAGGATCTGACATTCCAGCTCCACGTGGGGGAAGAACAACTTCAAAGGTGCCTGGTTGTACCTGTCACTTTGGCCTTGAAGGGACTGCCCACGATGTGGTTGGGTCCACCGTACTTAACACCGATCAGGTAGCTTCCAGGAGCCATGGGGGTGTACATGACTTTGTACCCCTCTGGGGTTTCCTGGCAATCCATTTTAACCTTGGACGGGCCTTCAATGGTGACAGATAATGTTCCTGGCCCTGCTCGGGTGGTGTTGATGAAAAATTCAGACTGGATACCTGGGAGGAAGGAAGAAGGCATGTTGTGGCTGATGGCTTGGAGGGACGAAGGGGTGGGGTTTGGGAAGCTTTCCCTGGGGCACTGAAGTAGCAGTGGGGGGTACACACAGGTTCTTCCACACAGGGGTTACCTTGGTGGTGTGGGAACCTACTGGCACTAGCTCTGAGCTGCTGGCACAGAGAACTTTAGGCCCTGAGGGGTGGTAACTCCCTTTCCAGGGCTGAGGCAGGAGTGTAGCTGACATTTCGCCCACAAGCACCAACCGCTTGGACACCCTGTTCTCTCAGGGCATGAGCTGAGGCTGAGGGCGAGAAGCCTGTGTCATTGTGAGCTCAAAGTGCTGCTTCAGCTGCCAGGATCCAGCTCTGTCTCCAGGGGGGTGGGGAAAGCGTGGGCCCCGGTGACCTTTCCTTTCTCCTCTGGGTGGCCTGGGAGAAGCCAAAGAGGCCCGGAGTCTCCTTGCCTCAGACCCCATGTTGAAGACCTGGGGCAACCTTAGGGTCTGCCAGGCCCTCTCTGCTCCCCTTCACCATGAATACCAGCAACAACAGGACCAAACAACCGCTCCTGCTGACCGAGTACCACCTGCGCCACTCAGGATCCTGCGCTAAGCCTCATTTTACGTGCCCAGTGTGTCCTGTTTAACAAATGACACTGAAAGCCAGGGAGATTGTCAGCACTACAAACTGCAAAGCGATAAAGCTGGATCTGGGCCCAAGTGCATCTCTTACCCACTGGAATGGACAGTGGGCCGCCTTGGCTAATTGCAGCCTGAGTCACCCTACCCCCCGCCTGGCCTAGTAGGCTTCCTGCACAGACACCCTGCCTTGTGCAAAGGGAACGTGGGTGAACCAATGTCTACAGTGGTATTCCTGCTCGAGTCCACTGCCCTCAGTCCCCTCTCCGGTCTAGGAGAGGGTGAGGTGGGTGCAGAGACATCAGCTGCAGCCCACTCCGATGCCCTCTCTGGGGCGTCCCCAGCACAGCATCCCCATGCAGGGCTGTGTTCTTTCCAGAACTCTGGACGCTGCCCCAGCTGGGAACTATTTTGATGTAATTATAGCTCCTAGGCCAGAGAAAGAATTATTGTTCTGGTTATCAATAAAACAAAGGAGCTGCTATCATGCAACCCCAAACACAATCCAGCTGTTTCTGGAAGCTCCTGGGGCTCCCGTCCCAGGCCCCCCACTATCTCACCCTTGAATCTAAACCGTGTAGCCGAGAAGCCCCTCACACTAAAGCTGGGCTATGGGGGAGGGACGGGTGGTGAGCAACAACTGGACAGCATTTCCAGGAAGTAGCTGCAAAGTGTCGATAAGGAAAGATATTTTTAAAGTGAGGGTGAAAAGGCTTGACTACAGTGGAAAGAAATCTCAACACACTAACAACTTGATTCACAAGAAAAATCAATTTATCCTGACTATAAGGCCAGGGAAGGCAGGGAAGACTAGGTAGGAAAAGGGAAATAAGGAATTCCAGGGCCAGAGCTGGCTGGAACAACCTGCCATTATTATTGCCATTTTACAGAAAAGGAAATGGAGGCCCAATAAAGTCAAATAACTCGCCCCACATGGCATGGCTGGGGGAAGGGCAGAAATAGGATGTAAATATAAGGCCTGTCCAACTTGGAGTTAAGGCACTTGCCTAAGAGAAGACAGGAGAAAGAAACCCATACACAGGAGTCCCTCTTGCCACAGCTAGAATCAATGACACCCAAGCATCTCTACAGGGCAGCCTCCGCCGCTCCCTGCTGCAGTTACACCTGAGTCCCTGTAAGGTGGATGCACGTCTCACATAGCCCCACTCAACCTGTATGGTGAGTGGGGGTAGATTGAGGGGAGGCTCTTTTGTTACCCCTTGTGCATACTGAGGTTCCTGGGACGTTCTAACAGGGAAACTGCTCTTCCCCAGCCTGGGGAATCTGCAACTCCCTAGTCCAACTCCTGACTTCTCAACCTCCCTGCAGCACAGTCCCACCCCAAATTCTCCACATTCCCCTGCTCCAAACCTGCAGAATGGAGCATTTAAAGCATGAGCCAATAGATACAGCAAGCTCACCCAAGAAAACACAGGGAAGTTTGCTTTGTTCCAAAGGTCAGGGCGCCAGGCCCTCCAGCAGCTGAGCACAGATACCTTTTCATTGCATGCACACTGCAGCTGTGTAATCTTGGGATGGATATTTGGGAAAAGGCTTTGGAGCAGGAGGGCTAGAAAAACAAGAAGCCTTCCCCTTGACAAGAGCAATATTTACACAGGGTTCGAAACAGGCCTGCTCTGTAGCTCTCCCGCCTGGCTGGGAGTCTCCTAGCAAGACCATGTCCGTCTGTCCACAGCACCCAGGGTTTACAAAGCAATCTGAAACCCGAGCTCCCAGGAAGCTGTGTGAACAGCAAAGAGGAAGTGGAGAAGGCCTGGCCACAGCAGGTGTGGCCCAGCAGGAGGGTAAGGTGGCTGCTGGCAGCCACAGGAGACCCCAGTGGCTGCTGTGGGACAAAGGCCTGCTGGGTCTGGCAGGACCAGGAGGAGAGTGGGTGGCTGGCTGGCAAGGGGCCAAATGTACTACTGCCTGGTAGCTAGGTAGCTAGAACCAGGTAGCTAGCAGGGCCAGGGTCCTGGATTTAGGATGATACAAAATCAAAGTAAGCCAAGGGGGCAGTCACTGACTCTGGGTGAACTAGCTGCTCAGGGATGGCAAGTCGAGGGTTAAGGGCACAGGCTCTGAGATCACTCCTGGGCTGATTCCAGGGGTGTCAGCTTGGGGAGTGACAAACTAAGTGTCTTGCTCTCCTCATCTGTAAAGTGGACATGACTGGAGTGAAATGCTACTGTCCTTTCACATTGCTGGCCCAGAGTTTAGTGTGGGTGGGCCCAGGGAGCACATGCTGGGTGGGCCTGGGGAGCACAGCAGCACTCACACCACCCTGTGGGTGGTTTTTCTCAGGCCACTGCATTGGCCAGAGTCCTGGGACACATGTCAGCCTGTCATCGCTCCTGCACCTGGGCAGGCCCCTCGGCCACTTAGGACACTCACTCCCAAGGGCTGGAAGCCAGTAACCTCAGCCTCTCATCCCCTCAGTTACAGAGAAGTGGACTCCATCCCACTCACCACACTGGGTAGGAATGGGGTGACTAAAAGGGAGAGGCATACACACAAGGGACTCAAGAAAATGGGAACCAACTGTTTTCCTAAGAGAGCCCAAAGTAAAAGCAGACCTCATCCCAGGGAGTTCACGATTGTTACTTCCCTGCAGAGATGTTGAGGTGAACAAGTTCCTGCTTTGGCACTGATACCATCCAGTGTCCATGTCTAGGTTTGTGGTATATTAATGCAGATGAAAAAGGGACAGATTTGTACATTAAGACATAGACAGATCCTTAGGATGTCAAGTAGGAAGGCAAGTTGTACAATAATATGTTCACTAAGATTACTTCTGTAAAATAAAAGCCAAACTGTATGTCTTCTTTTCTAAGGAAACAACCAGTGAAGGAACCAACCACCAAGGATGAAGACAACAGATAGGTGCAGTCCGGAGGTCCTCCCCTGACCTCTTAGCTGTGGTTTTTCCTGGGCCGAGGTGGACAGAGGGAGTAGAAGCAGGGACATGAGCAAGATTCAATTAAAATGCTTTCTGATTGCCTATATTTTTCACAATTCAATGTGTCCCATCCGTGTCAAAGATTAAAAATAAATTATAACAGGCCCCAAAGAGCTTCTGCATTTTTTAAAAATCTTTTTTCCTCCTCCATTAGGACTGAATAATAAAAGGAAAAGGAGACAGGCCATGACAGGTCTTACTGCCGACTCAACATACTTCAGGGAACACTAAAGCATGGATGGGTAGGAGGCCTCCCAGAAGGCCCATTACATGCATCATGAATTCTGTGCAAAGAAACTCCCGAAACGAATGGTGCTGTGCTGTATTCCCTCACTATTAGCATTCCGTCCCTGAAGTCTAGGAACTCGGCGAAGACAGCTGAAGCGCAAGGAACAGTAATGAGGTGTGTTAACACAGCTATCAAGCCATCACTCTGGATTTACCGCGGGTCAAGCCACATCTCCCAAAACAATCCTGGACAGTGAAAGCTTGCAAAGTGTGCATTATTCCAGTTTCCCAGGGGACAGTGTAGAGAAGGCATCAAGGAGCTGGAAGATTACCCTCCAACTCTGCCGACTCAGTGAAACACAAGAGGGAGATAGAATGTTACCTGTGGTGCCCCCCTCAAGACCTGAGCCATAGGCAGACACCAGGGCAGGGTTCCCCGCTTGTCCAGGCTCCCCGACGCGCACTTTGAAGGGGCTTCCAACCACATGACTCCCGTTGAACTTGACGTCGATGGTGTGGACACCATTCTCGTGGGGTATGAAGCGAACGGCATACTTATCTAGGAGAGCAAGCAAAGGCACAGGGTAAAACTGGCCAAATGGACACCACCAAGTTAAGTCAGGACAAAGGACAGGAGGCCAACCTGAGATAGCCAATCATTGCTAAATCATTAATGAGAGAACATTCCAGTGGCTCTGAGTATGTTTGGTTTCAAAACTAGATGGGTCTATTTGTGTGTCTCTAGTCAGCCTTAAGGGAAATGTATCTAAACTCAAATTCTATGTATAATTCTCTGTGGCCCCACTTCAGAAGAGCATTTCCTTTTATGAAAAACTCGCTTCTCATAGTTTCCCTATTTCAGCCACTAGAAAGGGAAAAAATGACTCCAACTGGCATTAATTCCTAAATTACGTTCCAAGCTAGCAAGTGCCCCGCAGTGCAACCGGCATGGCTCTCGCCGTGTTTGGGTCACAACATGTGCAAGTTAATCTGTTAACTGCAATGGACACATGGAATCTCTGTCCACTGTGTATCACCAGACCATCCCTTTTCTTCTGAAGTGCTTCTATAAGGAAACAGACAGCCTGTTCCCCTACCTCAGCAATTAAGTCTCTCAGTCTCTCCCTGGCTCCTGTACTCTTTCATGTCTTTCAACGCTCCATCCAAATCCTCTTCTCTTTCTCCCTTTGTTCTCTGCAGCGTGAGAGAATACCCCTTATCCTTTAACAGTGAACTTTCCCTTACAGTTTCCAGTTGAGTACCTACCCCTCCTCTTTGAAAGCCGATGTGCTTCATGGGAACCTGACCCCACCCCCACATTCAGGTAATCATCCTTGATAGGATCAAACTATTCAGGGAAAATCCCTCTGTCTAATTCAATAAATTCATGGCATTCAGCCACAGGAAGTGACTCAGGAACAGGATGTGTGTTCAGTGAGAAAGGTGAGTTAAGTTTGCTAGAGACTTCTGAAAAAGGAGCACCTTACCCTTCTAAGAAGAAATGTTGAGAAGATGTCTCTCCCTTTTTTTTTAAGGTTTATTTTTCTTTGTTTATGTATACAAGAACTGGGGTATAGCCCAGAGGTGTGGGGGGTGGTGAGAGGATTCACCAGAGACAGAGTGGAAAGCAGAACAGGGGGATCTACTGAAATCCACTGCTGAGGGGAGCAGCAGGTGAGACAGGAGAGGTCTGCTGCGCCATGTAGGTTAGCTCCCTGGCTGGGGATCAAAGTCATGCCACAGTGGCTGGTGATAGCTTGATAGTGCTGAGACTTTAACCTCTGTGCCACCAGGGAGGCCCAGGATGTCTCTCTTGATTAGTGTTGTGTGACCATGCTAAGTTTGGTGCTGTTGCAGCCACTTTGCCACCATGAGGAAGGCCAGTCTCAAAATTAGGTCCACAAAGAATAAAGAGCAGAGATATTTGGGGCTTTAGAGAAATAGCTGAATTAAGCCATTGTTGAAACCCACCTTAGACCCTGAATTAACAGCCCCTTGTTATGTGTATAATAGACTCCTTTACTGTGTGAGTTGGCTTCAGTTGGATGTTCTGTAATTTGTAACCAACAGCATCCTAACTGACAGGCTGGTGATCTCAGAAACTCTTAGGGTTTCAAATACTGTCTGGAGCTGAGGACACCATACCTCATTCATTGGCTGAATTGAAATGCCATTGAGATCTACTAAACACTCACTTTTGGATATCTTGGCGATACTTCAAGAACCCCAAAATAAAGTATTAAATTTTCTATTAAACTTGACTCTCACTCACCCTCTGCTGGCTCTCCCTAATTTTGCTAGCTATATCATCACCTTTTTATCCAACCAACAAACTACATGTTACTTTCTAAATTCACTTTCTTTTTCACTCCCTATGGTCTACTGGTGGCTAAGTGTTATAGTTCTCTGGCTTCAGGTCCCTCTTTTCCATGTCTCAGGCTATTTCCTAAAATTGACCATTCTGGGAGCATAACCTGCCACTGCCTTTCAGATGTTCCATACATTCTCTATGATAAGGTCAGACTTAAACCAAGATCTGGTCAGGGTACCTGCCCCCCACATTTATTCCTTCCAAGGCTCCATACTACCTTTTCCTTTTCATCCTAGTGGAAGAAAGTCATTTAAATGCTAACCCAGGTTGCCAATGTACAAATAACAGGGCCCACAGCAAATACCCCATCAGGAGAGTGATTACAGGGCTCTTTTATATCTATCAGGGCCCACATTTAATGTCACCTCCTCTGAGAAGCATCCCCTGGCTTCCCAGAGGCAGAAATAAACTGCTTTCTTCTCGTATTCTGACAATCGACCTGGGGTCCTCACCAGTATACTGCATGCTTTCGGCCAGGTTCTCACTGGACTCAGAGCTCCTCTCTGAGGGCAGGAATCATGTCTTCCTCAATTTTACCTTCCCATCAAGTCTCTGGCAATATTCACTGGCAAAATTATCTCCTTAAAGTTGATTAACATCAGAGAATTCCATATACCAAGGCAGCAGGGCAAGAAAATTTGCTGCTATTAAGCCCTACTGGAGATTAAGATACTTTCATAAATTTACAGATGAACATCAACTGACCTTTCCCTCAGAATAAAGTGAGGTCAAATGTACTTATTCATGTCATAAGGTCAACAATATAATAAAAAATTACAATTTTTTAAATATGAGAAAATCATAATGAATGGCATGTGAAGGAAATCTCTAAAACAACAGAAAATGAAGCAGTACTGTTAAAAAGGAAAGCGATGCTGTATCCTGAAGTATCTTGATCTCCCTGGCAAATATTTATGCTCTAGTTTATAAGCAACATCTGGCAAAAGAAAAGAGAATGTGAAAGCTGCCCGGCCTGGTGAAGCTGATTTGTCCTCTGTCGGGTGCTTGTAAGGCTCCTGGGGAGGTGCTGGTGCAGGGACCTGCAAACCTGGCGTCATGCTTACCTGGCTCCAACTCAGACACATGGCATTCCTCCACGGCTCCAGAAGGGCTGTGCACCTTTGCATCAATCTTGCCTTTTGCCCCATTCAACCTTATAGCAAAGGAGGCTGGCTGGTTAACTTTTAATCCCGATTCCTGAGAATTCAATACATTAGACAGGTTACGGTCCTCAGTCTTCCTGGTCAGTGTGGCGCATGCTGCCCCGACCCGTGAATCCAGGGAACAGTTGTCATGCAAATAGGCTCAGAATGTTTTTCCTTATAACATGTGACAACAGAAGAACAGGTAGGTCATTCCATATCTCTAGCATTAAATACAAGAAAGCAGAGACACACATCTGCATGGGCTTGTACCCAAAACCATCTTGTTTCAGGCTGGAGGAGATGGTTCCAGGGTGTGGAGAATCAAGACATCCCAGTCGGAGAACTAGTGCTTCAGCATCCCAACAAGACCTGTACAGGTCAGAAAACTCCCAGGTCAGAAAAATGAGGGGTCCCCTCCCCTTTGAGGAGGAGTTTTAGAAGTTGTCTGTATCCCTAAAGCAGCAAAAGGGAGAAGCATGAGCTTTTGCTCTTCATTGGGTCAGTTTCACTCTCCATGCTTTGTCTTGGAAACTATATCCTCTGCTGGGAGAAGGGGATTAAATTTAGATACCTAAGGTTTTCTGAGATCACCTAAGGATTTATATAGTCCTGAACAGCAAGATTGTATAAATCAGCAGTTTGGGTGGAAACTTGGTTGGACTGCCTCTCATCAGATGGTAACTCTAAGGCAGCAGGGCTCACGCTTAATGTGCAGTCAGATCATCCGGGGGTCATGTTAAAGCACAATAATTTGGGGTGGGGCCTGGGATTCTATAATTTAAGTTCCCAGGTAATGCTGAGGCTGCTGGTCCGAAGAGCACATCTTAGCAGCAAGGTGCTTAAAGCAGTTCTGCCTAATTTGGTAGTTACCGGCTACATAAGGTGCTAGATATATGTATCTACTTAAATCCAGCCCTCAGTCTTTCTGGTCAGTGTAGCACAAGCTGCCCCGACCCAAGAATCCAGGGAACAATTGTTATGCAAATAGGCTCAGAATGTTTTTCCTTATAACATGTGACAACAGAAGAGCAGGTGGGTCATTCTACATCTCTAGCATTAAATACAAAAAAGAAGAGACACACATCTGCATGGGCTTGTACCCAAAACCATTTTGTTTCAGGCTGGATTTCATTTAAGATGAAATAAAATTACAAACTTAGTTCCACTAGCCACATTTCAAGTGCTCCACGGCCTCAGGAAGCTGGCGGCTACCCTACTGCACAGCAGAGACGTGGGCATTTCCATTGCTGTAGAACGTCCTCTCGGACTGCACTGCCCTGCAGGTTCTGGGCCAGGGAGGGAGCGAGGACAGAACAAGAAATTAAGGAGTCTTTGATCACTGGATCACCCTCATCACACTCCTCCCCTCTCCACAAAATGCCAGCCAACTCCAATTTTCTAAAAAGTCTCAGAAGCAAGACAAAACAATGCATGCCTCTCTTTTCTAACCAGCACCAGATGTTGCCCTGCAGGGCTCCCGTAAATCTCTGATAAATAATTTACATATCACTCGGCATCAAGTGAACAGGAGACCAAGCTGACTCACAGGGCCCTCCTGCTGGAGCAGCTGGTTACAAAAGCCTGGATCTGCAGCCCGCTGCATGCTATTTAAATATTTATGAGCAAACCGTGATGAGAGAACACTGTACAAGTTTTCTGGAGAGGATTTCTCCAAACCCGCCCCTTTGGGCAGAACCATTTACATTACCTGAATCCACATGCTGCTAAAACCTCCAGAGGGAGATAAATGCCTCAGAAGATTCGAAAGAAATCTTCGAGATGCACGAAGGCAGCAATCTGCCCTCACAAATGCTGGGTTTATCTCCCTCCATAGGTTTTAGTTAAGTCGGCCACAAAGGAAACTTCTGTTAAAGAAGCCTTTAAATGAAACACAAGAAACACATCGACACCACAGCGACCAGTCAGCACCCTTGGGACTGTCCAGGTGAGGCCTCTTCAATCTGTGGAACGTGGTTCTGGTCTGGGCTCTGACTGGGCTCTCTGATGTTTGGGATAAGGAGCAGTACCAACTCCCCTCAGGGTTAGGTTAGAATCTCAAATGTAAATCAAGTATATGGAACCAGATCCAATGATATCACTAATCTGAGATGCAAGATCAGGTTTTAACCAACCCAGTGGTTTCAAGAACTGGGGATAGTGGAAGGCTATTTTGAAACCCATTTGCCAGAAATCATATCTCAGGACTCTGGTGTTATTCCACAACTGAACTGCCACTACTGATTTAGATGCCTAATTGTTTTTCAGTCATGAGCAAAGATCCAAAGGTGCCCCTAGGGGTTGTTACTCTGGCCAGAGGCTCTAATGCAACCTTGAGTTCAGGGATCTATTTAATACAGGGAGAAGCATTGCATTTCCTGGCATCTCAATAGGTTGGACTAGGTAACCACTTGACACAATGCCAGATGGGATTAAGGAGGCCACAGTAAAGAGCACAGGGCTTAGAGCTACATAGAACTCATTCTGTCTCAGACTAGCTGGCTCCTGGGATCCATAAGCTCTTGGCACCTCAATTTTCCCATCTTTAAAATGGGGTCAAGAAAAATGGCCGTTGCAAGGATCTAATGAGGTAACACTGACACAGTTCTTAACACAGTGTTTGCACACTTGTTATAAATAAGTAACGACCACGAGATTAACCACCATGGACTTTCTTGAGGAAAAGGAAGCCACCAATGGCAGGCCAGATGTCACTAGACTATTAGTTTTGTGTTCGTTTTGTTTTGGAAGCCCTCCTTATCCCTTAACCAATTATTAACAGGCCTCCTTTGTTTCTCTTGAATAAATATTTAAAAAACCAACTTGTCCACAAACACTGAGGTGTTTTGTTGACTGTGGTTGTTTCTGCTTGCTACAACTGTCTCCTCTTCTAAATGTGGGGGGAGCTGACTCTGTCACAGGAAAGCTCCTTTGCAACTGGCAGCGTTTAAGATGTGCCAGGGCCCTTGGCACTGAAGTGGATTGAAGAAGCCTCAGGAGTCCAGGGGCTCACTGGTCGGCCTGTGGCCAAGGAGATGGATGCTTCCTTGCGTCTCACCTGAAGGCTCATAACAGTGAGGCGGCGGGCGTCGTCGGAGGGAGCGATGACTGGCACCAGGTAGGGACTTTCAGGGATGTGCTCATCGTTGAACTTGATAGACACTTCGTAGTTACCTGTGGGGACAGTAAAGTCCCATTGTTTCAGAGACTTTAGTTTCCAGCGTGGCTCTTAATTCTATATGAAGGCTAAAATGCCTTTTGGCCTTCACCCTCCTCCATGATCCCAGCTGATTGGTTCAGGGCAGATTGCCTGGCCGAGGCTGGGCCAATATGACTTTCTCATTTGGACAAAGGCAGGGGTTCTTAACCTGAGTCCACAGGGTCTCCTACCCTTCCCAAGGGCCTCTGTACAGAATTCAGGAGACCCATAAAACCTAAGTGGGGAAAAAAAATTATATTTTTATTTTCACTAGCTTCTAGCTGAAATTTAGCATTTCCTTTCTTTAGAAATATCAACCAAAAAAAAAAAAAAAACCCACAGTATATAAAGTACTTGTGACTTTGTCACCACCAAAAAGCACAGAAACTTTTATATTACTTTACAGTTTTACATATACCTTGACATATCATTTATAGTCATCACTACTTTGAAATTAAGGAAGTTAATTAACTGTCACCATATCTTATGATTTAATATATGAATGAAAACATAGATACGTTGCTTTGTTACACATTTGTTCCTTTCAGATTTGGATAGCTACATTTTACTATCACTGATTTCCTTTATAATCCAATATATCTTACATGTTTGTTAAAACATCTTCCTGAAAATGATCCCCATAGGCCTCAGCAGATGCCCAAAGGGTCCATGGCAGCTGAAAGGTTAAGAACTTCTGCTCATAGGAGCGCAGATGTCAAGGCCACTAGGCTGGGGAAGCCATACCAGTCACTGGCCAAGGGTGGGCGAGAGGCTGGCCAGGGGAAAAAATGAATATGTTGCACAAAAAAAGCACAAAGCAGAGAGGCTGACAGAGAAGGAAAAGAGACTAGAATGAGAATTCCTGCCCCATTAAGGTCTGGCTGGATTTCCTGCAAATGGCTTTCTAGAGGCATTCCCATGTGCCCAAATTCCTCCTTTATTCCAGCTAGCCTGATGAATTTTTGTTCCTTACAACCTCACTTTCCCCAAACAAGAAAAATGTCCTTAGTCGGCCCTTGAGTACATACCAGGCTCTTGAGCAATATAAGACACACCACACGATCCATTTTTATGGTCATCAAATGTAATCTCGGCCTTACTGGGGCCCTCAACAGCGATGGAGAGGCCCCCGGCACCTGCTTCCCTGGTCCAGATGCTGAACTCGGCTGAGACAAAGAAATACCTGTTCAGTGACTAAGCCTGGTATAGGCCCCATTTCTTATTCAAACCTAAAATGTTGAAATACATTTGCTGACAGGCCTTCTCTCAATCTCTAACCCAAGTGAGACAACAGCTGAGGTTTTCTGGGCACTGTCCGTGATTACACTGGGTTTGTGGGAAATCAGGTATCTTTACATATCACCCAAACCAAGCTAGAAAAAGATGAGACTGTTTGATTTAATTTCTATAGATCATCACGCTAGCAGCTACCACTGGAAGGGATCTGCACTATGGGTGTTGTAGAATTCTAGTTTGTAGCTGCAAGAAGTTCTAGAAACAGCTTCATTAACTCTGCTCTCCTTAGAGAGCAGGTAATATCGATAACTAATTACAGGCCCTAAGGAGGCTCTTAGTAAGAAACTTGTGTAACTTTGGATAAGCAAGCAATTCCCCAACATATTTAACCACAGGAACCTTGTTTTACATAATGCCTCTAAATGCCACCCATTGGGGCCACACATACAAAGCCTCTCCTTAGGACAGGGCAAGAGCAGGGTGCTCACACTGCCCAGGCTCAACTCTTCTTCTTTTTTGAGTAAAAGCCTGCCTGGGATGCTCACCTGGGACTCCTGCTTCTCCTCTCTCTAGGCCGGGGCCTCCTGCCCGGACCTTGTGGGCACCCCCCTCGCCGAGTGGCCCCACTGTGAACTGGAAGGGGCTGCCGGTTACATGTTGGCCACGGTACTTGACGCTGACCGTGTGAACGCCCATCTCCTGGGGCACAAACCGGACGCAGTGTGAGTTCTTCCCCACAGGCACAATCTCCGCCTCAGTGACATGACCAGAGGGACTGGTGACGTGGGCTGACATATCACTGCTGTCGATCTCTGAAAGGGGGCAGGAGGTTGGGGGAAGAGAGGAGGGTTAGGCAAGGGCATGAGGTGGAGCAGCACGTGAGCACAAGCAGCAGAGGGCGAGGCAGGTGCAGCCAGGGTGTGGGGGGCTGGGGTTTCCACCCATCCAGGTTGGATGCTGCCCGCCTGTCACCTCAAATCCCTCAGGGTTTGAGGGTGAGAGCAGGGCCTTTCACTACCACCAGTGTAGAGAGCATTCTAGCTGCACTGACACTTCTTGCCCCACTAAGTACACTTTTATAGTCTTCCTGGTTGAAGCTGCTGGTTGGATCACAGCCGTTTTCAACCAGAACCCAAAATGAAATGTTATAACAGGTAAACAAAAACTACAGTAACTCAGGTGTTTCTAGGCCAAAGGTGACATGTGATCATCCATCATGTTTTCAGGGGCTATTAGCCATTGGTAGGTAGAAATTGCAAGGGCCATCATCTCTTCATGTCAAGAAGCCCTAGCATTTCTTTTAGGCAACAAGACTAAACGTGTTTAGAGAAAAAAGTGAATGCATATTAGTTCCCAATGGCAACGGGGAAAAAACCATGTGTGAGCAAAGCTTCGAGCAAGCCAGAGGCCAGCCTTTCAGAAAGCGATGCCTCAGGTCTGCTCTACCTGAGGTGCTTGTGCCATGCCAATGGCTGATGTGGAAAAGACAGGTGTGCCACAGGTAGGTGACCGAGTAATGCTGTCACCTACAGGCAGCATGAAACTGTACCCCTAGCCCCACAGGATCTGTTCTGAGCAGCTCATGACTGAGCCCTGAGTACACAGAAAGGAAGGGAGGATGAGGAGAGGGTCACCCCTGAGTGACAGCCGGGGTCCTAAGGGCATCTGGAAGCTGTGAGCCACCCTCCCATTCTGATGAGAGATGATCATTTAGGTAAGGGGACAAGTGAGTCTCACCCTGAGTTATCTGAGACCAACTAACTGGAAGCTGAAGAACCTGAAGAGTCTTAAGAGAAAGGATAATGGTGGTCTACACTATCCTCAAGAGACTTACTTGCTCCTCAAGAACAAATAGGCCAGGGGACGAAGAAGGAATTCACAAAATGAGACACGTGAAGCAAATGAAAACATAGTCCACGTCACTAGTATTCAGAGAAACTAAAAACTAGATACTACATTATTCCATCAGATTGGTCAAAGTGACACAAGACAGAGCCTAGTGCTGTTAGGAAATGGAGAAATAGGCACCAGCTCATTTTCTGGAGGGCAGTCAGCTAAGGCACAGCAGCACTTGAGATGGATCAGCCTGGCAACCCCACTCCAGGCATCCACCCGGCAGAAAGACAGCGAGCACATGCAGCGATGTCACAGAGCACTGGTCACAGGGGTGGACATGAGAGCACGTGAAGGCCACCACCCAACGGAGATGGCGCATCTAGACATCAAATGCATGATATGGGAGTGAGCAGCGCACCAGTGTGATCTGAGGCGGCCCACATGTTCCCAAGACTGGAGGCATCCAGGACCCAACTCTGTGCTCAAACGAGCCACAGTCTCTCTGTGGATTCAACAACAGGGACATGAGGTGACATCTGCGCTGTTCTGGAGCACACCAACACTTTATGATCACAATCCACGCAGCTCTTAAGTGACTCTTTCTAGAACCTACAGTAAACAGGTGACCAGTGTGGTACATCCATAGGAGGAGCCCACCAGAAGGCAGAGTAGAGGGCTATGAGGCCTATGAGGAAAGAAGAACACACCGCACAGGAAGGACGGGCCCGCTGCAGGCCACAACATGCACTTCATTTGAAGACTATTTAGTCTTCCATCTCTGTAGAATCTGGGCAGCTCTGCAGCACAGGCCAGCTTTTCAGCAAAGGAACCTTAAAACCTCAGTCCCACAGTGAGGGTTCCATCGAAAGGACCTGACCTGACATGGCAGAGAGACTGTGGCTGTTTAATGGCTAATTTGACCCCAGGGGGAACAATTCATAGTCACAGGTCTTGATACACCCACTCAGCCAACCCCTCAGTACAGCCCTCATTCAAATTTTAGGAAGGAAACAGAGGAATGGTAATTAAAGGATGCTACCAAGAGGGCAAATTTTAATTATTTCCAGAGATTGGCATCAGCAGGGATCAGATTAACTGTTGACATTCCATTCAACAGACAGCAAATGAAAATCTAAAAGCTTATCTGTCCCCACCACCACCCATCCCCAATCTGGTACAGGACTGATTTTTCATTTGGAAGAAAAAGTAGCAGGTTAACAGATTTCTTTTTTCTCAATGGACTAATCAATCAATTAATCAGACAAAAATAAAATAACCATCTGAACTTGGTTTTGAGTGGTGCCCAGCACCCTGACCCACAGCCCCTTGTGATCACCTGGGATTTTCAGGTTGAGGTCACAGATACTTCCGACAGTAGCCACGGACGGAGCCCGGCTGGTACGGGTGATACTCTCTTTGACTCTTCCCTCCCCGCTGATCTTCACAGTAAACGGGCTTCCTGCAAGAAGAAGAAAGCCTGTAAGAACAGCCCAGAGGCCACAGCACAGCAGTCACCAGAAAACCCAAGCTTGAGGCAGGGACGGCAGAGGGGACCGCACATACCAGGCACATGCTCATCAGCGAATTTGGTGGAGACGATGTAAACGCCGGGCACGGTGGGGAAGTAGGAGACCTTGCAGGTGCCGTCTTCCAGATCTTCTGTCTGGATGTCCACCTTGCTGGGGCCTTCCACCGCTAAGGATATGCCGCCATAACCTGCAATTTAATAGTAGGCTGCTGGGACAGCAACTCATCAGGAAGGGGGAGCTGGATGAACGCAAAAACGTCATCCAATCCTGGGAATTCAGACTGCTGTTTCCAGACAGCAGAAAGCAAGTGATGACAGCCCCTGCTGAAGAACCTGGGCAGAGAAGCAGGTTAAAGGCTTGAGAAGTCCTGTGGTAAAAGAACCTGAATGTGGCTTTGACCACAGAACCCTTCACTCTGCAATCTCTACTAACATCCCACAGGGGATGTGTCCTGTAGAGCCCACTGGGGAAGACATGATCCACAGGCCTCTAAAAGTTGTAAGCACTGCATTGGAGGTTTATTGCCGGCCACAGGCCTGAGATGTTTTAAACTAGCCTCAGGTGCCTTAGATGTCCGGTCAGGGAGTCACTCAGACAACACAGCTGAAGGTTTAACATCAGGACCAGAAAGTCTCCAGTCTTCTCCCGTGGGAATGTGACTTTGGAAATCACCAGAATGGCCATCACCTAAGAAGGTAGAGGCTGGAGACACTGGGGTGTGGTGTAGCGTAGAGGGGCCCACCCTAGTTTAAACCATCTCAAAGAGGCTACAGAATGAGATTCTTCATTCCCATGGGAACACTGCCCATGTGAACATGATCTTGGCCAGCTGGCCCAACACGCTTTGCTTGGGAAGAGTCCAGGAGACTCTGTAGAGCAGTGGTGGGGGTATTGAGAGTGAAGCAGAGGCCTGTGGGTTGCTGTGGCTCTGAATTCAAATGCCAGATGTAGACAGGATTGTTTACCCTGTGAGTCTCAGTTTTGTCATGTAGAAAACAAATACAAGACAATAACTACTTTAGCAATAGTCATGAGACTTAAATAACAAAGGTAGAAGAAGGCCCTTTGCTTGAAGGACACTCAGAAGGAAAAGGGAGTTGATGAGATGAAAAGACGAAGCAATCTGAGCAAATAGAAGTCAGTTCCCACAAGCTCTGAACCTTTCTCCTGGGACCACCCCCACAGACCTGCATCCCTTGTGTCCACAATGAAGTCGGACATCTCGAAAGTCCGGCCTTCTGACAGGCCACGGCCATAGACTTTGGCTCTGCGAGCATCACCAATCTCGGACTGGACCACCATGATGGACACGGGGCTATTTGCCACGTGGTTGCCATTCTTCTTGATGCTGACCAGGTGTTCACCCACTTCCCGGGGGATGAAGGAGATGCCTGGATTGGAACACAGATTGGGGTTTGTTAGGTGGGGGAAATAGACAAAGGAGAGGAAGCAGGAGGGAAACACACTCAAAAGATGGGAATATGACTTTCTAACTTCCTGTCAATCCACAGTGTCCAGTGGGGTGGTCAGCGTCATGACAGAAACCCATGTAGACTTTAATCATACATGGAATTCAAGAGTTTTACCACATCACATGACAAGGTGCTACCAATTTCCTAGGAAAAGTACCAAAGGAATCTCCAGCTCCCACCCAAGATGTCCCAGCTTCCTCCAGGAAGGCAGCCTGGCTCACCGATGTGATTGTTGGGCAGCCTCTTCAGGAGACAAGGCTCATCGCGGCCAGATGGGGCCTTGATGGTGGCTGTCAGGGTGCTGAGGTCGGTCTCGCTGATATCAAGCAGGAAGTCAGCGGCAGATCCCAACTTCACCTGAGAGCACCGCCTGCTGTCGTCTGGGAAACACACACACACACAGGTCCTGTTACATATGGTCCCCGGCTCTCCAGGGCCCTCATTCCACATGCTGTTACAGGTGAACAGGTGAGAATTAACTACCTCAAGTTAAGTGAAAGAAAAACATGCCTCAGACTGTGAGTCGGCCCAACCAAGAAAGAATGACTGTCAGGTATGCCTAGTTGAGGGGAGACTGGGAGCTGGCAGGATAGAGAGACTTGAGTCCTCCGGAACATTTAAAAGCAGGCCACTGGTAGAAAGCACATGCCACCTGCCTGCCACCTTTGTGGGCATTGCTCAGATAAGTATTCATGTTCCACACGGACTGTTGGCTGCTTCACAGAGAGGTCTAAACACCTCAGGGGAAAAAGAGTCTGGTTTTACAAGTCGTCTTTTGTAACCCACTGTGAGCACGATGTGAATGCAGCAAGCACAACAGAAGTTAGGAGCATGGACTTTGAATTGGATAACCTTGGTCTGAACCCCAGAATATCTACATGTGAATGTGGAAACAAGCCTCAGTTTCCCAGGTGAAAAGGGAGAGAAAACCGATCCAGTAGTGAAGCTGAAAGGCATCTCGGAGCTCATTTATTCATGCAATAAATATTATTTGATTGTCTCCATTGTAGGATCTGCTATTTGCTTGCTGGAGTCAAACCGGTACAAAATAAGTGCTCTGATGGTATGCTTAGTATCCCCTGGATTACCAGCTAAGGAAGGAACTAAGCTTGCCCAAAGCTTGCCTGTGTCCCTAGTTCCTCCCCTAGGAGTCCCTGCAAAACTTAAAACTCAAAGTGATGCCTAGAGCCAGCTGCCCTGGGTCTGAAAGGGAGAAAGGCTGCTGGGGGTAGTCATACTCCCACTCGGAAACCCTGGGCAGGCCAGGCAACCCTACCTGTGATCTTGGCCGTGAAGGGGCTGCCAGGGATGTGCTTGTCATTGTATTTGACCAGGATGCTGTAGTCGCCTGGCAGGGTGGGCAGATAGGTCACTGTGCAGGTTCCATCTTTGTTGTCAATGCAGCTGATCTCGGCCTTGGAGGGCCCTTCAATGGCCAAGTCCAGGCCACCTGTGAATGGGAGCAGGGAGGATCATTAGGGAGACTGCTTCCTTGTTTCAACAACAGGGATAACAACTCATCCAGGGTAGACTGATGCTGAGGTCATCAGGTTGACACATGTCATGTGAGCCTTGGACAAGGGATGTGTCACAGCAAAGCAATTCAATTGGTAAAAATGCCCACTGTAAAGACACTTGTGCTCTGAATTCTTTACTACAAGTAACCCTGAAGTTATCTCTACAATTCCAGATTCATGAGACAAGGAATGGATGGAGCCTGCATGCCAACCACACAAAGTGGGGAGAATCTCCCTCACGTACAGTCACTGCTGACTGGGTGCTGTCATGAAATCCCATTAGAATCACACATTTAGAAATTTCTGTGAAGAGAGAAGACAGAGGAGATTTCCATTTCCATGAAGACAACAGGCACAGAGCGTTATCTAGAATGGGCCACTAAATAACTCACATAGCACTGTGTGTGCATGTGCATGCATGCACGTATGCCAGCATAAAGAGTACAGAAACAAAAATGTCATCAGTCATATACACGTAAACATCAGGTAAGCCACATAAAACGTTTCATAGCATGAATGTGATTGCCATTGGAATATAAAAGACTTTAACAATATATTTTGGACAGAAGTCAGAGCAACTCCATATAAGAAAATGATATGAGAAAAAGATAAGACAAATACTATCATTCATTAATTTTCAAAAGCTGTTCTAGAATCATGTCCACTGAGCTCCCCAATGGAGGGTCAGACACACATAGTCACATAAACCACGCAGTACCTTCTCCTGCGTCCTCGGTGACTATGGTAAAGGTGGCAGTTTTGTTGGCTACTCCATACACCAGGCCTGGACCATATGCAGAAACGCTTCCACTGTTGGGGTAGTTCACGTAGAACTGGAGTGGACTCTCTGGGTTGGCAAAGAATACAAACAAAATTGAAGTTCGCCGAGAAGGCATAGGGAATGCATACCTCAGACAACCAGAGTCTTAACAGTCACTGAATAGCAGGTAGTTATGGTGCGGTCTGTCTCCTATTCAGAAGCAGAAGGCAAAAGGAGAATGGCAGGGCTCACCATCCCAGGCACCCAAAGGGGTTTACTTATTATTGTTCTTTCAATTATTGTACGAGAAAAGCAGTCCTGAGCCTGTCCACACTAGAGGGGCTAACACAAGGAGGATTTAGCTTAATCCGAAAGATAAGGAGGAAACTGCTATACTGTGTGGAGAAAAGTCCCACTTCAAGGCACTGTAAGCTCACTTCTAGAAATCTCTCCCACAGTGGTTCTCCCCACCCATCCCACTCCCACGCTTATGCATGTATTTCTACTTCCACAGAGGTCAGGTGCAAATTAGGAAAAGCCCCTGGTGTCCAGTAATGGGGGTTGGTTAAATGAAAGGTCTACTTGTGGGTCAATAAAAAGAATGAAGGAGAGCTGTGTGTTCTAACTTACGAGATTATTCCTAATGTGTTGCATTAAAAAAAGGCAAGTTGCTAATAATATTGAAGCCATTACCCCACTCCTTTAAAAACGGAGCAGAATTGTGTGCATATTTACAGGTATAGTGAGAGAGATGACTGAAAAGGCATAAACATTAACAGTGGAAGTAGAGAATTGGAGAAAGACATTTTTCACTTTCTCAACATCTGCACCTTTGGTATATTTAAATAGCAGATATTATTTTCCTTTGAACAGCCATTATGCACACATATACACATAACTAAAGCAAACATCAAACGGGGAGAAATATTTGCAACTCCTATCGCAAAGGGCCCCAATATTTAAATTGCTGTCTGAAACTGATATAACAAAGGCCAATAACCAAACAGAAAAATGACACAAGGAATACAGACATTCAGTTCACAGAAAAAGTAGTACAAATAGTACTTGAACATATAGAAAACTGCTCAGTCTCATTCAAAAGAGAAGCATAAATAAAGCAACACCGAGATGCTGTTTTTTCAGTATCAGTTTTGGCAAAGATCCAAACATTTGACAGCATAGTCCACACACTGGCAAACTTGTGGAAAAGCAGGTGCTCTCCAAACTGCTGGTGGGTGTGTGAAGTGGACAAGCTCTGATGAAGGGTGATTTCTGATGAAGGGCGATGTGACAAGATCTGTCAAAATGACAGCCGGCCTGTATGTGCGTCCGGCAATTCCTCCCTTGGGAACTAAATCCCACAGACTCACCTGCACAGGTGTGAGAGGATGGAGCTACAAGGCCAGTCACTGCAACATGACCAGTGACAGAAAAGGCAGAAAAGGGGAACAACCTTGGTCTCCCCCAGAAGGGGAAATTGTTCATCCAAATGCCATGAAGATGCTCTGTCGTTTGGACACACAAAATTCCCCTGAATATTCTTAGATGGAAAGGGCAAGGTCAGAATAATGAGTAGAGATGCTACTATTTATGTAAAAAAAGGGGGAAGAGGGACTAAAAATCTCTATTCTCTATTCTCACTTGCTTGTAAAATCTTAAAAATATTCTGAAATCCAACACACAAAAAATGAACAGTTATGTCCAAGGAGGGGGTAGATGGAGGACATGGGTGAGAAGGAAACCTTTCTCCGCATCATTTTTAAACTTTGAAGATCTGTTGCCAACTCAAAATATTGAATTTAAAAAAAAAAATGATTTGACCAATTTAAAAATAAAAGAGCAAGAATAACTGTGCTGGCTGGTAGACGTGAAACTTAAGCTGACTTTCCTTGTCAAGGGCAGTGTGACAATAAGGCAGCTTGTCCTCCTCTGGAAACTTCTCAGTCCAAAAGCCCATGCATATAGGGCTCTGCAGGCCAGCTGGAAACCCCCTTGGTGAGCCTCACATTTTTCTCCCAGCTCACCCTCTGACCACACCGAGCAGAGTGACAAAGACAAACAATCATGAACTCAAGGGCCTGCACTGTGACCCAGGTAGCTGAGCTGCATTGTTCCTTCTGGAAGTTGGCTGGATCCGCTGGGGTAACAGGCTGTTTGGTTTCACAAGGGCAGCCAACACGGCATTCCCAAACCTGCCACAGGGAGCTGCTTCTGCACAACAGCTGGGTGAACACCCGCAAATCTTCCAGACATTTGGGTCCATGAATCACGGAGTCCTGTGGGACGTGCGGGCGAGGCACCGAGCACGACTCACCAGGGATGTGGCTGCCCATGTACTTGATGTGCATCTCATGGAGCCCGACCTCAGTGGGGGCATATCTGACAGTGACCGTGCCATCCTTGTTGTCCACAATCTCGGGAGTGGCTGTCTTCCCGGAAGGCATGTGCACCTCTCCTGTTGAATCACAGGGAGACAGGGCAATGAGCCCACCAGAGACCTTTTCCAGAAGATGAGAGCAAAGTACAAAAAACCTTCAAAGAAAGATTTTCAGCTCCAAGAACACTCGCTGCTGCCTAAAACATCCACGTCCCACATCAGGAAAACAGAGACCTATTTGCTTTTATTTTGTCCCATTTTGCTTCTACAAAATGCAGCAGGCAACTCATAAGCGTTTGCTACAACTGACAATAGAAGCTCAAACTGGACTTGAGAAGACCACGAGACCAGCAGGATTAGTACTGCATCAAGTCAAAGAGAAGCAGGCGCTCAAAGGAGGCTACGAGAAGGTAATTCTGAGACAAAAGTCCCCAGTCTCACTGTCCTATCTGGAAAAGTGGGGGATACGAGAAAATAGCGAAAAGAGGGAACAGGAAGATAACAGTCAAGAGGGGTCTAAACACAGCAGTTTTTAATTTGAAGAGAACTCCAGGCCCATTCCAGGATATAACCGAGTTATAAGTGAAGCACCGCAGGACATTCTGCATTCTCAGGAGTTCATGGAGCAAGAAGTGGGGACGTCGGGTTTAGGACCCAAGGTTCTGGGGAATCTGCTCTGAGAGCTAATACGAAGAGGAAAGAACAGGACAGCTTTCACAACAGTACTTACCAGTGATCTCTCCTTTCCTGACTGCAAATGGAATGACCAAGTCGAAAGGCTTAAACCCCAGGCCGTTCATGTCACTCACGGGGACATAGGCCTCCTCGGTTACCTAAAAACAGGAAGCAGTGGTCACTGGATAAGGTGAACAATAGTGTGGACTAGTGAAGCTACAGGGGCAAAGCAACTGGGAATTCTGCAAGCCAGTGCAGCCTGGATTGGAGATACGGCTGCCGATACAATATGGGCTTTGTCTAGGCCGGGGGCCCAGAGCAGAACCAGAGGTATTGACAAAGTCAAGCTGACCAATTGCTAGAAGTTACTGGGCAGTTTGCTTGTAAAATTCCCAGCAGTGCCCACAGGAAAGTGGAAAGTGAGAGACAGCAATGTCTATGAGTCCCAAAAGGCTCCACCTGGAAAGGTTTAGTTGCTAGTGGCCTGGAAAAGAAGGTGCATTTTAAGTGGCAGAAAGTAGCAGCGGGTGACTTTCCCCCTGAATAGAAACTGAATGTGCAAGTGTCGGCTTTGCAGGTCAGCAGGAGGGCTGAAGACAGCTGTCCATCTTTCCCTTTAAGTGCGGAGACAAACTGCGCCCAGCATGATCACAGACATGACGGCTGGAGATTCGTGGAGCGCGTACGATGACATGGGTGGAACTTACAACAGAGAAAGCAGGGATGATCGTGATGGACTGATCAGTGAGAGACAAACCAAGGACCAGGACACCCAGAGGCCTTAAGCAAACCCCAGAAGCAGGCTGCAGCTTTTCTGAAATGAAGGCTGAGTAAACACAGAAACGCAAAAGGGAAAAAAACAAAAGTGTACCCAGGGTCTGAGTCCAGGGGGACATGCATTTACCAGAGTCTCCTCCACGGCTGTGACTTCCCCATCCGTGGCCTGGTCAGTGGCAAATGGAGATTAGTTGGGAATTACACTGGAGGGAACTGCTCCTCAGTAGATTCTACCACCCAAGGGCTACCTCCTCCTCATCTGCTCCATCTGGTACTGCAGGGAGCGCTCGCTCTAAAGGAGCCTACATTCTTATGGCCCTGTAGACAGCAGGTCGCCTGCCTCTCTTTGAACGTCAAATTCACATGCCCTTTGAATGCATGTTCCCAGGAAGCGGGTCTATGGAAACACTAGCAGTCGGCAGGTAAGTGATATGTGCAAGGACCTTACAGGAGCAGTTTGTGATTGTGAAAGCCGCCTACATATCTCTCTAGAAGCACATGGGGTTAAATACACTGTCAGTGTATACACTGTGTAGCCACTCAGAAGCAGTGGTCACATCTGATGATTATGGCAGGGTCTCCATGGCATACTGAAGGAGGGAAGCAAGTTGCAAAGCAATGTGGATGATGTCATCTCATGCACAAAATGGATGTGTCTGTTGTACAGGTGAGAAAAATTAACCCTAGTTTATTTGCAGCATGAAATTGGACAGGGTTTCTCTTTTTACTTGATATGTCTATAGTAGTTAATACATTTAAAATATTTATAAATTCATTTTTAAAAAATCATGGGTTCCATCTTCCTGATCCAATCAACTTGATGAGGAAGGGATTGCGCTCAGTACCCTCTCTGGCCATAGGAAACAATAAGAACTGAAAGGCTCCCCTATGGAAGGACCACATACCCATATTTATTCTTTTTTTGGTGTATTTTATCATCTGCCCAAAGGGGTCTTTACTTACAAAGGTAACTTCGGGAGTTTCAACATGCTGAATAGCCCTGCCCTCCCTCCCCACTCTCACTTCTAGGGTCCTCAAGGGTTACACAGGCCACATCAGCTGGGAGGCTACACTGTGGTCTTTGATGCAGGATTTTTCAAAAGTGACAGATGAGCTGCTAGAAGCATGTCTTCCAGTGCAAGTCTGTGTTAAGTATTTAATTGAACAGCCCATGGGTCTCCTTGAGAAGGAGAACTTGGTGTCCATGTCCTTTTAGCCCTAAGCCTGGTGAGGTTTCCACCCACAAGAAGCCAATGAACAGAAAGCCCATCCATATAGGTAAGAGTAGAGAAAGCCTGGAACAAAACCAAGTTGTGTGGGTGATCATCTCTTTCTGCCTTCAGCGGTGGTTAGCGATGGGTGTCTACACAAAGTATCCTTGCTCGCGTGTGTTCAGAGGCCATCACTACCTAATGAGTTTGGTGGCTCCCATTTAGGTCTCTGGCAATCTGCTGAAATGGTTCTTGATATCATCACACTGATTTTCTCACTCAGCTTCTTCTACTGGGGTGTCTTATCCCCAGCTCATGGCACTGACAGGGCTGTGACCTCTGTCCAGAGGCTGCTGGTCCATCCTGTCCAATTCTAACCAACCAGCTAAAACCCACTATAGACTAAAAACAGATTCTTAAAACTATGACTGGGCCCTTTCTCTGTAAATGTGGAGGACATAAACTTGCTAGTTGCATTCTTTTTCCCCCAAAGGAGAAAAACACTCCCAAACGGACAATATCAAAAGTTGGCAAGTGTTTACATCCTTGAGTCATAAAAGAGACTCTAGACATCTGGCACAATGTTTATAGATAAACAAACATGTATGGAAAGGAAAAAAGCAACGACAAATTATAGACTGTTGGGGCACAGACTTGGGCTTCTGTTTGGAATGGAGTCTGCATCCTTTTCTGTGGCTGCATAAAGAGAAATCATTACAGGGGCACTGGAAGCTGTGCATGGGGCCAGGTCACTCACTGAGTTCTATGAACCTGTGGTCAAGTGTGGCTGCTGCCCATGGCAGTGAAGGATAGTATCTGGTGACTGTCCAGGGCAGGCACTGTGGGCTCAGCAGACTTGAGTCTGATTGGTCCCTGCTCCTACATTTCATCTATAAAAAGGCCAAATGGTGGGGCCTCCCCAGTGGTACAGGGGTTGAGTGCTGGGCTGCGAAGCTGCCCGCAGCCTCTGCAGCACCGGTTCAATCCCTGGCTGCCGGGTGAGGGCCCCACATGGCACGCAGACCTCTCCTGCCACCAGCTGCTCCCCTCAGCAGTGTTCTTTGGTCCTTCTGCCTCTTCTGCTCCCCGCTCTGGCTCTGGTGAATTCTCTCACCCTCCCGTGCTTCTGACTATACCCAGTGCTTTGGTAAATAAGTAAATCTTTAAAAAAAAAAAAAGGCCAAATGGTGCATGATTTTGAGGGTGAAATGAGGGAATGCTCCAAGGTTTCTAACATCTTTCCTGATTGAGGAACTTTAATAAAAAGCATTTAGATTTGAAAAGTAAAGAGCCTAGTCATTCTCTGGCCCAGAGGTTTGCATAATGGCTTCCTTGTATTCCAGATGTTTCTAGCTTCCCACGACAAGCTATTTCCCTTTCATATGCAAAGTCTGAATCTTTCCAAAACACACCTCTGAATGCTGGACTATCAGAGTCCCAACAAAAGAGCAATCAATAACTTTTGTCCCCAGGCACAGAGAATGACCATGGAGATTTGGGAGGAGCAAGAAGGAAGATCTAGCAGAATAAAATTTGCAATATTTTACTTATAAATATTTTTTGTCAAAGTGTATCTTTCTGAACTGGACTTAGGCCAGGACATTGCCTAAGGCCCTTGGCATGGTGGACACTTTAGTGACTACGATTCCCTTAAAACATTTAGAGATAAAGGTTCTCTGGGTTTCTAGTGATTACTCTAGGACTCTTTAAGGTCATGAGTGCTTAAGAAAAATTCTTTAAATAAAAAATGGAAGGGGATGTCCAGCCAGGGTTTAACAAATGGCAGCTGTTACTGTTTTTGCTGATAACAGCATGCTGTAGAGAAGGAATTTTCCTTACCATGACAGTGAAGGGGCTGTTGGGAATGTCAACGCCACCAAAACGCACATAGATGACATAGGTGCCTGGCTTGGCAGCTGTGTAGAAAATGTCATAGGTGCCATCCTCATTCTCGATGACATCTGCTTCAGTCTCAGTGCCGTCTGGGGTCAGAACTGTGCAGGTCACTTTCCCCTTCCCAGCAGTCTTGGCATCAACCACAAAGCCTACTTCCTCGCCAGTTTTTACAGTAGAGGCGATTCCAGGACCTGGAGAGAAGTTCAGAAGAAAATGGGAGCTCTAGCCACAGAAGTGGCCCTGGAGGGCTAAGAACAAATCACACTTATTTGTGCTGTATCTGTAAATGCCAGCCCGTCCACTGTCACCACACAGAGGGGTGTCCCAGAGATCCCCTGGGGAAGATGCTGCCCAACAAGTTACTAAAAAGGAGTCTGCAGGCTACTGCAAGTCAACCAACATTCGACCTAGTTTGCAATATTCAAAGGCATGGGAATAAAGTTTAGCTTTCATCAACGGACATCTATTAGACATTTTCTCAAGTGTTAAGTAGATAGAAAAGTGAGCAAAACACATGGGCCTCCCTGGTGGCGCTGGCGGTTGAGCACAGCACTGTGAAGCTGTCCGCAGCCTCTGTAGTGCCGGTTCGATTCCCAGCTGGCCAGGGAGCAAACCACATGGCAAGGCAGACCTCTCCTGCTCCCCTCAGCAGTGTATTTCACTCTGCTTGTTCTGCTCCCCACTCTGTCTCTGGTGAATTCTTAACTCCCCCTGCACCCCCCACATCTGGCCTGTACTCTGGTTTAAAAAAAAAAGTGAGCAAAACACAGTCCTTGCTCTCAAGATGCTTATAATCTAACAGGGCAGATGGATGTAGGCCAGGCCCTGAGAAAGCCAGTTCAACCTGCTGTGATATCAATTGTTCTTTAGAAAAGCATCTTATAAGACATCTTCATAAAAGTTCTAAGTTTTATCTCAGGGCTGCCACATTGACAGAGGGCTTCCTGAGAAAAGGGGAAAAGACTGAATTCAGAAGGATGGGTCTTGGTTAGGGGAGACTTACAATCTCTGTGCCCAAACAATAAGCTGTGTCTCTCTCTCTCTCTCTGATGTGTGGCATCTCTTTACAAAGGACCCACATATCAGGTGCTGCAGAAAAGATGAACTACAACCACACTGGCAAAAAAAGTACCCAAGTATGTAGAAGCAACAGGGAGTACTCAGAACATGTTGATTAGTGTAGAAGGGAACCAGTCTGTGGAAGTTCTTGAATGACAGACCAGAGGTGTGGCCAATAGGGTGCCCCTTTCCCTGCCCCCACATGAACTCCAGGAAGGAATAGGACCCAGAAAACAAGGAGGAAGTTCCACCCAAAATGAACATGTCCTCATGTTAGCAAAGACAATACAGTTGTCCCTGACTCAGCACAGAGCCAGGAAGTGGCAGATTAACCAGCAGTTCAATTTTTGTGGTGGGTCAGCCAAAAGGGGCCAAGGTGTATAATTTAAAATCTTGTCCTACAAGCCAGAAGATTTTGTCCATTCAGAAAAAGACAAGGTATGAGAGCAACAGAACTCATTCAGGCTGGGCCTTTGTTTAGTTTTATTAAAAGAGAAGCAAATCTGTTTAATTTCAGAGATGGGGATTCATGTTTTGAAATCTGATTCAATGACACCAGAGTTGTAAGAACCATTCTTAGAAACCGAAGGATTTGTGACAATGAAATAGTCCATCTTAGAAAATGACAGATATGTGATTGCTCAAATATTCTTGGGGAATTCTTTAGTGACCAAAATGTAAGTCTTGGTCAACACTCAATACTCAAGTCCTGAGTGTTAAGGAAAAACCTGTATCTTTTAATGTGTTTCTCAATGCTGACCTGAAATGCTCTTGAATAAATCTTGAATAACTAAGCCATCTACTCATGGAAGGATAAATTTGCTGCTTTTCATGGGAGCCACCATCACAGCTAAGATCTCAACAAATGTACCCACTTCAAAAATAACATAATAGCTTCCATGTGCCTGGCACCCTGCTAAGCATTTTTGGTATTTGCCCTCATCTAATTTTGGCAATAACCCTGTGAAACAGTCTCGGATCCTTAGAAGAACTTCCTGAATTTAAGTGGCCTAAGAAAAGATCTTCAATGTAACTCTGAGAGTGGTTGACCATTTTCTCTTGATCACACATAGCTATTAACATGGTAGAGACAGACTAGGCCCTCGCTTTTGTCCTTCAAAGACCCTGACCTCTACTTACCTGTGGCCAGGCACTTGCTGGCATCGCCTGTCTGTGTGGCCCGGATTCGGTAGGGAGAAAGTGGGATGTTGTCACCTCCATAGGTGACCCCAATCATATAGCGTCCAGTCTTGTCAGGGATGTAGGTGACAGCATACGTGCCATCTTTATTGTCATGGACAACGGCTCTTTTTGGTTTTCCCTCTTGATCCTGTGGATCACAGAGATAGGCTATTTAGGACACTATCATCAAGATGTAGAAACCATTCACTGAAAATCTCAACACAATTTTGCTCATTAATTAGTGCCTCTAGTGGGAGGAGACAGAATTATTAACGTAACACAATCAGTTTTTCTTGGCAGGCAGAGGTGAGGCTCATAGATCCTTTTAACAATGTGACAGACACCGTAGATTTTTAGTAATTTTTCTGTTGCATGAACAAATAGTATTTTAGCTCTGAATCCATGGAAATGTAGGGAGGCAAGAGATCTGAGGCTCCTGCTCATACACCACCTCGTGCACTCTCCTTTTCTCTTTAGCAATAGGACTTAATTCTTAGCTTAGGTGCACCGCTCCCAGAATCCAAGATTCCACTTCCCAGCATCCTTTGCTACGAGGTATGGCCACATGGCTTGTACTAGACTTATAAGCAAATGAGGAGGGAATGGAAGTCGTCTGAGGCATGCCCTAAGTTCTACATAAGAGAGGACTAAGTGGAAGCATGCCCCATTTTCCTTCTGCCTTTCTTCCCCTTTCTGGCCTGTCATGAGGATCAGATGGCTAGAGCAACTATAGCCTTGTGGTCCATGAGGAGACCTTAAGGACAGAAATTACACATTGGTTGGGAGCAGAGATATGGAGTCTCTTCCTTGACAAGCTACTGAGCACCAGGCCCCTCGTCCCCAGGCTTCTTTAATAAGAGAGAATAATCCCAAACGTGAAACCATTTTTATTTGAGGTTTACTATGAGATGTGGCAGAATTTAATCTTAAGTGACCCAACGAATAATTTAAAATATTTAAAACTAAAGATGTAGGAATAATAGAGAACAAAATATATGAAATTCATTCACTAAAATGTGTATTTGGAGGTATATCCTCAGATCTCTTGGCAAGCATGTTTATTCTGCACAATTACTGACTCACTGGTGGGAAAATCTGACAAACATTTGTATCAGATCAGAAACTGCTTGTTCTTATACCTGGCCAGGAAATTAGGTCTTATTAATGAAATTTGACTCCAGAAAATAATTCATCTACCGTTATCTGAACAGCAAGCAGGCCTTCCCCGGCATCTCTGGCATCAATCGCAAACTCCACAGGCAGACTGGCAGGCACACCATAGGAACTGAGGCCAGGGCCGCTGGCAGTCACTTTGCTGGCATCATATGTGGGAAGGACCTTGACCTTAAAGGGGCTTGAAAGATACACACACATCCCTGTCAGTATGGATACCTGTCAACTCAGGTACATCTGACCTCTCCTAGACAGAGACTGGGGTTGAAAAGGGGATATCCATGAGGTAGTAACCACCTACAACAGACCAGTTTTTCCTGCGTATTCTATGAGATATAAACTAACTCCCAAACTAACTTTGGGAAGCATGGGGTTACACACCTCTAATCCACTTTCATGGATAAAGTAATCAAAAATGGAAAGAAAATTTTGGAACTTCAGTTTTAATATTTGATTTCATTATCTTAAATTTTTTATATTTAGCATGCTTTAGATAGTACAGCATCTGTCAGTAAAGTAATACATGAATGCAATTTATAAATATATAAATTTTATACAGCTAGAGCTATATGTGTATCTTTATGTAAATTATGTGTATTAGAGGTATGGGTAAAACTTTTTCATTTTAAGTATGATTGGAAAAAAAAACCTTTGGGGTCTCTTTCTCTTCTGAGAGTTGAGGAGCTTATACAACATTTTTAATATTAGTATGAATGAGGAATAAGGTTTCTATCCAGCACCTTCTAGGAGTGCTATTGTCAACCAATTCTTCAAGTAAAGAAGTAAAAATCTTTGGCCTAATCAGGAAACTACTTCCAGGGTCACTGGAAAGACCCTGATAAACTAATATGTTTCTTGTTCCCTCCAAACATTTCTGACTCCTTAATTTCAACTCCACTTTCAATTTGGCTGAAAGGAATAAAGGGTGTGGGATGCCAAAAGAGAAGGTGCCGCAAACATCAAAGCTAGTGTATTTTACAACTGTGAAGGGCACACAGGTTCTCAACAACACTTGTTGATTAAATAGATGGGCTGGTGGACAACAATGGATGGATGGGCAGATGGGTGAATGGATAGAAGGTGGGTGGGTGGGTGGATGGATGGACGAATGGAGGGGTGGGCCACCAAGTGGTCCCAGCCAATCCTCAGTGGGGTAGGCTTGAGGCTGGTTTGGACCCCTTCCCTGTAAGTCAGAACCTTACCTACGAGGTATCTCTTCATCTGCATACTTGACGGAGACCATGTAAGGCCCCTCCTGGGATGGCGTGTAGGTCACTGTGTGTGTGCCATCCCCATTGTCCATTACATTCACTGGTTCCACTAGTCCTGAAGATAGAGATGAGAGATCTGAGGAACTGCCTGGCTTCCCCTTCACTCCACCCTGGGTTGAATTTGAAACAGGATCACTTTCATCCCTGAGAGCTATTGGATTCCACTGATGAATAACATAAAGGCAAGCAGGTCATAATCAGAGACCTAAGAAATTGCAGGAGACGGGATCCTCAATTCATGGTTGCAGAAATGACCCCAAGAGACATCTTTAGCTTTTTTGTTGGATAAGGTACACTCAGTCAGCCCTAGAGTATAATTAAGGAGACTGCCTGCACTTGTTGCTAGAGGGTGTATGGCAAAGATGCATGTTGCAGTCATGCAATATCCTTTTCAAGCTGGTTAGGCATGCTTAAGAGGTGGCAATTTTATTTCACATCTGAGAAAGGGCCAAAGAGTCCAGAACTCTGAACAGAGAAAATTAACCAATGGACTGGCCAGTCAAGACTTGTGGCCACCTTTGAGCAAAGACCACTACAGCGCCAGCAGGCTGGATATAGGTGCGGGGCAGGTAAGGGTGCTGATTTCACAGGGTGATAAGGCTCTCAATGTGATGCCTGCAAGGGAGGGTTAGATTATTTTAAGGTATAATCAAGGCATGCATTGGGTTGGTAAATTCGAGACCCCAGTTCTGAACATGAACACCAAGGATGGGTCAGCAGCAGGGTATGTTAATCAAAGCAAGGCATACTCATTAAGCAAAGCAGATGAGGTAGGTATAAGGCAATTTTAGAGGTGGGGCCAGCAACAGGCATTCAGGTTACATAAATTAGAGCAGCAGCCAATAGGAAAATGCAAACCTGTCTCCATAAAGTCACCCTTCGGGTCACCTTTAAAGAACTCTGAATTGGTGTTCAAGGGGCTGCGCCATGACTGGGAATCCGTCTCATCAGCTAAAATTAAAAAGCTGTTACTTCAGAATCCTCCACAATAGAGGTAGATAACTAGGTAAAGACTCTCTCTCTCTCTCTCTCTCTCTCTCTCTCTCTCTCTCTCTCACACACACACACACACACACACACACACACACACACACAGTGTGAAGCTTTATAGAATCAGATTCCAACCCCATGACCTCATTTTCCCCAAACCACTTCTGACTTCAAAGGGCATAACCTCTTGCTGAACCCCATTTAAGGAGAAAGCTCCTCTTCAAAGAAGGAAGCCCCCATTTGCCATTTCTGTGAAGCCAGGAATATATACCACTGGGGAAAATCCAGATAATTTATGAATTTACACAGAATGGCAGATTTTAAAATGCTAGAAGAGGACATGCTAGTGACCTAACTAAAATTTCAATGTACTTCAGGGATTGGTCCAAAAATGGCCTGCTGGTCTTACCAAACCCCAGTCTGAGAACAGGCAGGTCACATTGCCAACAAAGCTCATTCCCTGAAAGGCTCTTTCTCTAGAGAGTTGGACAATGACAAAACCATGGCCCATGTATCTGTGATTTCCAGAAATTCTGGGTATGTTCACATGAGCACCAAAGTACCTTAAGGAGACTTATGGCCTCACTCGAATCCAGACCTACCCAATTAACCTGACAAATGCCAAAACAGGTAATGAAGCAGTTGCAACAAAATATGTCAGAGCCCAAATACTACTTGCTTTAGCTACTAAAAAAGAAAGAAAGAAAGAAAGAAATTTGAAAAAGACATTTAGGACCATCTTATTAAATGGGGAAAAGATAGGCCACTAGAGGAATAATAGTTGCCTGCTTTTTAAGCAGGTACTTCTGTTTAGTCAGAAATTAGAGCAATAAAGCCACTTAAGAAATTTAATTTGAAGTACATGACCAAACTCAAAAGCAAAGGTCCTGCTCTGGGTCCTGGCTGCCTCAGTCTGGGCAGAAGAATGCTGGCAGGAGGGTACAATGTACACTTACCTCGTGGACCCAGGACCCTTACTTCCAGCGGAGCCAGGCCAGCCTTGCTGCTGTCCACTGTGAAGGACTGCACGACATGGGCTCTGACACCCGAGCCCAGCCCGGGGCCGGTGATTTTGACCTTGCTGGGGTCTACAACATCCTTCACAGGAACTCTGAAGGGACTGCCTGAAAAAGAGGTCATGGGATTCTAAGCATAACCCTGAGCAACTGGAGACCTGCCTTGTGTGTACCCCCGAATTACACCATTGTTCCACCCAGGCCCTCAATTTACAGGCCTTAGTCAGCAAATTCTGCCTCACTGTACGTGCACCTACATGTACCTACTGCAGACATCACAGCAGCTGCTGGGCCCACGTGGCTAATGGCCTTCCAAGAGCCCACAATGTAGGAGAAGGATGAGGCAAGGAAGTCACTGCAATATTGTATGTAACATACAGGTGGGAGGTGGGGGTCGTATAAGGCGCTGGTGGACCATTTAAAAAGCAATGAATCTTGGCTTCAGGAGACCAGAGAAAGCTTTTCAGTCACATCTGTGCTGAGAAATAAAGGTGAGCAGATATCACCCAAGGGAAAGAGATGGAGAGGGTCTCAAGAAGAGGGATAAGCATGTGTAAAGGTCTGGAGGTGAGGGTGTTGAAGGAGGAGGCTGAATGTGAACGGGAGGAGTAGAGAGGACTGAAGAGGGATGGACAGGTCTTGCAGTCCATTTCCAACAACCTCTCATACACAAACAGCTCCTGAGAGCCCACGGGAATCCTCTCTCTGCAACAAAGCTGGCATCCTCTGACCATAGAGTCTTCTTGATTCCTAACCACGGCTAAAGCCTTGTGCTCTTCCTGTGTGACAGTTGTGGTCCCCCTGATGGCTGACTCCATGGGTGACACTGGGGGCCTCTGATTCTTTGAGGGTCTCAATTTTAAGGACCAATGAATGAGACCATCAAAATGTATGCACACTGGGATTTAAGAGATGCACTGAACAGAGAAGTAAGTATGAGGGATGCTCATGGGATTCCCCCAACAGGGAGGACCAAATAAGACCTCCCCAAAGGTGAGCCAGAAAATGGAACCCATTGAGTGCAGCACCATGCCCCAGGCTGACAAATCTATCATGGGGACAACATGTACCTCCTCCCATAGCTAGAGAGCCTTAAAGGGTGGCAAGTCAAGGTCGACTAACTGCCTTGGGAGCCCAGGCCCCTCAGCTCTGCATCCTAGAAAGTTTACACTTTGTAGAATCAGTGGTGGTAAGTAACAAAAGACAACATATAGAACAAAGGCCCTAGCTTTTTAACAATAGTTGGGTTTCAATGAGCTCTTGTTTTTTTCAGCTACATGAAACAAATGGCTGATCCTGGCAAAGACAAGGACCACCCTCCAGGCTGGGGTTTCCTGAGACAAAAGGGAGTTCTGTTTTAGAGACATTGGAGGATTTTAGTATCAACAGGTGATGGCATTAGAATGCCTTTGCGGCCAGTCACCAAGTCAGAACTTCCACTGGACGTTGTCTGAATTTAGCATGGAAGCAGTCAAGAGCCAACACGATATTCTTTGGTGCAACATGGCAGATATGAAACATTCTCTGCCACTCCTCGGTCTGGTGACCAGGCAAACATCCATCTCTCATGGCAGCCCACTTTCTGATGCACTCATCCCAGTCAATCAGTGGTCGAAGCAGCCACCATCAGCAGACCACAGCTGGCCCAGCAGAGAAAACCAACATGCCATTATGGTAAGACAGGACACCTCATGAAAAATAACCTCATAGTGGGGTTGTACGAGGTCAGGGAAACTGGGCTAATATTTAAGCAGCCAGACTTCCCATAAAACAAATTAGAAGTTAGCAGGCTAGGAGTGTTTCTCAGCAGCACCTCAGCAGTTATCTAAGCTATCAAATCTGACACTGAAACAACCAACACTTTACTAAAGGACTGCCTGGGAAAGTTCTGGGGTTTGGGAAAAGTTGGCACTTAGCTCTGGGAGGTAACAGGGTCTGAAACATAAGAGACACCATATACTTGATGGCAAAACCCCAAATGCATCTCTCTCTGTTGTTATATTGAAGTCCATTTGGTTCAGGCTCAGGGCAGCCACAAGCTGTCACCCCCTCTGATGGCAGCCTCAAGACTTTCTCACTAAAGTTACAAGAGTTTTGTTGCCTTCACAACCAAGAGAGGATCATCTCCACAGCCACCTCCTGGTCATCTCTCCTGGGGACAAGTCCCCCACCCATAAGCCCAAAGGAATTATGGCTCTGCATTCTGTGACCAATCCCTGCTCCTTCCTTGTGGCAGTCATCCTGTGTCTTAGTCACATAGATGCTAAAAAGTAAGCTCCCAGAGGGGGGGAGCTTCGACTTATCTTGTCTATGACTGAATTACTCCTTGACCAGTGATTATATAAGTTTAAAAATCTGCATCAAATGAGTTACAAGGAGAGATTTGTTGCTTTACATTAATCAAAGCTTAAATGAACATCTATGTAGAATCAAAGTTGAATGGCATTGCTTTGCAGTCAATATGAGTGAAAGAATAGTGAGTGTGACTATGTGTGCACATGTGCCCATTAGAGGGAAACCTGTTGTTATAGTTAGTGTATAGACTCCATCATTAAATAGAAAATAAATTAATAAATAGGAATTTGAATTTTCATGTCTTCATTAGCTACCAGGAATGTCAATGGAAAACAGTAAATAAGACATGAATATAAAAACCAACCACAAAATATAGTGATTTTCAACTTTGTAAAGAATCAGCTTTCCCTTAAATTAAGAACAAAGTCCTCAACATGTGAACAACCATTACCCATCAAAACTCCAAACTACCATTTTCTGCCATGTTACTGGTCTTACAGGGAGCTGGAGTATTCTTGCAGATGTAGTCCTAAGAAAAATTCTCTCTTTGCAGTTACTGAAATATCAGACAGTCTCCCTAAACAGAAAAATCAGTAAAACAAGACTTGCTTTCAGGCAAAGTTAATTATCCTTTGTGCTCCTTTCTGGGTCAGGGCTTACCAGGGATGTGCGCGCCTCCATAGGTGATATTAACGTCATAGTCCCCTGGAGCGAAGGGGATGTACTCGGCACTGCAACTGCCATCTTTGTTGTCTCTGCAGTTTATTTTTGATTCTGAGGGTCCCTCGACAGTTATGCCAAGCCCACCAATTCCTGCCCCTCTGGAGAGTGTGTAAAAGAAAGAGAAGTGATATTAGTGGTTCATGTTAGTCTGCTTCTTGCCCAAATTCATTTAAAACCTCTCTATAAATTACTCCATTGGCCAACCGAATTCAACTCTGCTGCCACCTCTCAGAGTTTCTTAACTGTGTAATATTAGTAAACACAGCTTTGACCCCTCCTTTCCAACTCTTACCCTTCTGTTTGTTTCTTTTATCTGATTGCGTTAGCTAGAGCTGCAAGTACAATTCAGGTATGCATGTGGCTTCTGACCAGTTAACAGGATTACTTCCAATATTTCAGCTAAATGAGACTGACTGTATAGTCCTGCATTATCAAGCCATGGAGGGGCTTCCGTCTAGTCCTGATTTGCTCAGTAGTTTTATGACTTCTACCAAGTGCTTTCTGGTACTTTTTAAGGTATACTTGACTTTTCTCTGTAACATAACTCTCTACAGAAGAAAATATAACATAAAGAGAAAACTGCCTCTCGAAAGGTAAGAGACCAGACACAGATGTAGGAAATACTTGTAACATTTCTTCAAAGCAGTTAAACTACCTAGGGCTGCTCTTTTTAGAGTCATGCACAGATGCTAGGGCCTGCTTACCTGGTGACCACGGTGAAGACATTGGGTTTGTTGGTAAAGGCTTCTTTCAAACCAGGTCCTTGGGCCTGAACCCGAGATGGCTGGCAGCCTTCGGTCACCGCCACTTTGAAGGGACTGTTTGGGATGGGCACGTCATCGTATGTCACCTCCACCACATGGAGGCCTGTTCAAAACAACAAACAGAAACACATTTGCATACTTGTGGGAAATGATACCCTACTCCCGGGTTTTATCTAGTATTCATGTCTACATGCTATATACTATGTATTTAAAAAGCAGGTTAAAAAGAGAGGAGTGTCATTATGATTTGATTTTTGTTAAATATAAACTTTTTGTTTTCTGTTCACTTGACAGTTACATACCACTACCCCGCCACCCAAACCAATATCACCAAGTCCATATTCAAGTCAGTCATCTTAAGCATAATAAATATCCTTTACTTAAGAAAAACTCCATTTAGCCATTAACTGAAAGACCAGATGAAGTTTTCCCAAAGGAAACCCACAAAATAGTTAGACATGTATCTACAAAAAGAAATTGAAAATTATCTATACCACAACACATATCTAGGTAATGAGGGTAGATGGTGCTTTCACTTCCTTTAATGCTTTTACGATTTATCAAAAATGCATGTAATTCCTATATTCAGAAATCAGTATTTTTTAAAAATTGTACCAATGAGCAATATACCATGGCATCACCTCACAAACCCAATTAGCATACAGAAGAGGCTGAAGTAAACTCTGATCCAACTGTCACAAAATCAGCCCAACCAGTCAGAAAATGAAGGGACAGGAGGGTCCATTGGGAAGGGAGTTTTCATGTCCCTGTCACTTTTCATGTGCACTGCTGAGTCAGATCAAGCACAGGGCAGGAGTGGGCACCAGGCACTGGTAGAAAATGCCACAGCTCTGAATGAGGGTCATGTCCAAGAAGCCAACTCACCTTTCTCAAAGGGCGTGTACTCCACCTGGTAGGTACCATCGGCATTGTCCGTGACAAAGCACTCGGTAGAGGCTCCTGAGGGATTGGCAATGTGGGCCTTGATGTGGTCGCCCCCCACATTTGTCAGGGGCCGTGAGTCAACTGTGAAGTCAGTGGTGGCTTCACGGAACACATCTGCAGGCCAATCACACAGATAAGAACACCATTAATACCTTGAACCCAGGAGCAAACCCGAGAATCACGGTTCTCAGCACTTTACAATGCATCAAATCTAATTTCAGTGGCAGCTGACAACTGGTTTCTTTGACTTTCAAAACCAAGAATATTAATGCAACTCCCTTCTCCTCCCCCAAAGTGGCTTCAGCCAAGTGGCAGCACAACCACATGTGTGCTTTTGTCCAGAAAAGTCACCCCCCACAGGGTGAAGACAGATCTGTTCTGCAGCAAATGTGGTACTAGCCAGCAACACACTTTAAACATATTAAAATTAATTTCCAAAAATGAACTATGTCAAGTTTCCACATAAAAACCAAGATTTCTGGCTTTGTCAGAAAAAATGGGAAAGCCTGTTGACAGTGTAGGCCCCATTCCCCACTGAGAAACAGAAAAAGGAATGGGGGTGGAGCCACAGAAGAGCCACATGCTGGCCCCTCTGATCTGGGGAGTATTTTTGCATATTTTTCCTGAGGCATCTGAGTTTGCAGCCCCCACTCTGGCAGTTTCCAGTGACCCCCTAAGTCCATGTTACATTGCAGCCTCCCTCATTTTTTATGAAACCCACCTTTTCCTTCTATTCCTGGTCCAAAGACTTTGACCCTGCTGGTGTCCACGGCGGGATCCACCTTGACCCGGGCAGGGAAGTGCGGCACGAGCTCCCCACCGTACTTCATGGTCAGTGTGTACATGCCGGCCGTCAGGGGCACGTAGGTCACTGCATAGGTGCCATCTTTGTTGTTCTCAATACAGACTTCAGCTTTAGCTCCTGAGTCCGAGATGGCTTCCAGGCCAAGGGCCCCGGGCCCCGCTTCTGAACAGTCTACACTAAGCAGCCCCGCTTCTCCCACTTTCCCATGCTCCAGACCTGGTCCCGATGCCACGACTTTAGAGGGGTCGAAAGGCATTTCAATGTCAGCTTTAAAGGGAGACCCAGGTATGTGGACTTCCTCGAAGAGAATGTTAACGAAGTATTCTCCAGGTTTTGTGGGAAGGTAAGAGACGGAGCAGGTCCCGTCGCCATTATCAGAGCATTCAATTTTGGCCTCACATGGACCTTCTACGGTTAAACCCAAACCTCCAGTACCCGCTCCTTTGGTATCGATGGTGAACTCGGCAGGCTTGCCCACAAGACCACCTTGCAGGCCAGGACCGTGGGCCTTCACCTGTTGAAGAAAGAATGAAAGTCAAATCTGCCTGGCACTGGGATGGCTGCTTAGCCAGCACTTCTTCTGACACCTGCAAGCATGCAGCCAACCCTGAGTTGCATCTCAATGAAGTGGCCCTTCTCCCTGGGGCCTGACTTGTGTCACCCCACCACTGATAGTGCAAATGGGTGAAAAAAGGAAACATGGCTATGCACTCACTCCACATGGAAAGGCACAGCAGAGGTATGGCTCTTGAAGCACAGAGGTCTTTCCTCTCTCCTGCCGGCCCTGGCTCTTCTGAACCAGGGCGAGAGCAGGAGATCTAGCACCCAGTCCAACAAACACATGGGTTGTCTGGGTTGAGTGCTTGTAGAACAGCTTTCAGGGACCTCACTTTTGCTTTGCTTACCACGCCTCCCTCAAGTTCTGCCCAACCAAAAATCGAACTATAATGTGCGATCATGTCACTATACATTTCCAAACTCATTGAATGCACAACACCAAGGGTGAACCCTAATGTACACTATGGACTTATAACGGGTTATAACTGTGGGGGGCAGGGGATATATGAGAAATTGTTGTATCTTCCTGTCAATCTTGCTATAAAAACTGCTCAAAAAATGAAGCCTGGTAAAAATTTGTATGTGACCAAAAAACCCACTAAATTTAAAAGAGTGACAGGATGAGGCTTTCATTTTTGATTTAACAAATAAGACAGTATTATAAATTCATATCATTTGGACCACTGGAATACTCCAAAATTGTTGAGTCTGGGCTACCAGAAAGAAATGATCATGAGAATATTATATTTGTTTTTTTTTTTTTAATTACAAGAGCTGGGGTACGGGCCAGAGGTGCGGGAGGGTGAGAGGATTCACCAGAGACAGAGCAGGGAACAGAACAGGCAGACAACTGAAATACACTGCTGAGGGGAGCAGAGTGCATGATAGGAGAGGTCTGCCACACCATATGGGGATCCTCCCTAGCCGGCCGGGTATCGAACCTGCACTGCAGAGCTTCACAGTGCTGGGCTCAACATGCTGTGCCACCAGGGAGGCCCAAGAAAATATTATATTCAGCGAGAGAGGAAGAGCAGCACATTGAATTCTAGAAGAGAGGTCTATTGTCTGCCTTGAGAATTGACTTCCATCACAAAAAACAATTTTCTAAAGGTCTTTGCCAGGCAGGGCCAGAAAGAAAAAACAGTGTTATATTTGACAATAGGAGACAAGTTTTGGAACAAAAACAAAAGCTGACCTTGGTTGGATCTGGCGGCAGCAAGGCCTCTACCACGTAAGGGCTCCCGGGCACAGGGTGTCCATCATAGGTCACATCTACAGCATAGACGCCCTCCTCACGAGGGATGAACTTGGCTGTGCTGCTCTCCCGGCCTGCCATGGGTGACACCAGACATGGCACCACCTTCTTTAAGGGGTTCAGGATTGTCACATCCAGCTTCCCCTGGCCTCCTGCTCCCTTGGTGTCGATGGCAAACTCCTGATCCTTCCCAACTTCAACTCCTGGAAGAGGGAAATCAGTCAAAGTGATGAGCTGATCCTTTTCAGGAGAGAAATGGAGGTTCCTTGGACATGGGGGCTACCTCAGTCTCTACAACAAGCAACAACTGATGTCGAGGACAAGAAGATGATAATAACCAGCAATATGAACAAAGAGTACAAGAAAAATAATTAATGATTATAAAAAAATTAAGGCAACTATCACTTACTGAATGCATTTTACATGCCAAGCACCAGTATGGCACAGCATCTCCTTTCATTTTCCACATCACCCTATGCGGTATTTATTAGTAATCAATGGCTCTAACACATGGGAAACTGAGACTCAGAGAGGTTAACAATCTTTCCCAGGGATATCCAGTAAACCATAGGGAAGAACTCAAACCTAAATTTATATACTTTACCCCACAATCTGCTTGGCTAATCAGTAAATTATAATATGATTGTTCTCTCTGCTTTACTTACTTTTGCTCTTGATCTTTTATTAAAACACCCCCATAAACCCATGTTTCATTTACAAATTCTTGGCAGCAAATTCTATACTATAGTATCTCCCCCCGTCCTGTCCTGCCCCCTCCCAAAGCAAACATCATAGAACCTGGCAAACGCAGGGGCACTGAAGCAAGTCCTGAGAGCTGACTCTGTCTCCTGCCAATTTTTGAAGGTCTTTGCACAGCAGGGCTGCAGAAAACTGTGTGTTATATTTGACAAAAACAGGGAACAGACTTTGAACCAAAACAAAAGCTCTGGGAGCACAGAGCCCCGACCACAACCCAGGGAAATCCTGACTTAGGCAAGACAGGGCCTGCCAAAAGGAACACTGCTGAACCACAAGCAAGATTACGGAGCACCACATCCCAAAGGCTTTTTCCTGGCTTGGAGTGGAAACCCTTGAGTGACGAGGGGACAAGTGACAGCACTGGACAGTGACCATTCATATGCTCAGAGCTGACTGCCCCTCAGCGACAAAAGCTGGCATTGAGTTCTTGCATCAGCACCCTGAGTCCTGGCAGCCAGCCTCGTTCATTTGGGTTTCAGGTCAACAGAGATGCTCACCAGTGGTCCCATGGAAGACCTGGAGAAACCTTTACAGGTGGAAAAAGAAGCCTGGGGATATGCACTGAGCCCTGTGTGATCCTGAAACCAGCTGAATGTAAGCCACTGAGGTACAGCCAGGCTTGGTCACTCAGCAGTTAACTCCAACCAGAAGAAGTAAGTGTGAAAGTTCTCCAAGAGCACTGCTGACATAACGTGGGCTGAAGAAAACATCACAGGATAACTCTCATGAAAGGTAGCATTGCTAAATGTTTTCTGTTGGCACATATTTATGCATAAATGCAGAGAAAAGGTCTGGAACAATAAAAACTGAATTGACAACTTTGCTTAATCCTATGTGAGGCAGAGGTAATGGTTACAGTGGAAATCACTCTCAACGGTGGTTTTTTTAGATAACAATTAATTTTTAAATAATTTTTATATATGTCATTGTTCATTTGTGTATATATATTGTTCATTTATGTATATATATATTTCATTTGTGTATATATATACACAAATATATATATATACACATACACAAATGAACAATGACATAGATATATCTATCTATCTATCTATCTATCTATCTATCTATCTATCTATCTATGTCATTGTTCATTTTTTTTTTTTACAATGTTTGCTTTTTTTCATCAGGTGTAGTCCCCAGAGAATTTCCACCACCAATTCACCTGTGCACCATCACCATAGTCCCTTGTTCTCTTCCTGCCCTTGTTTTGATCCCTCCCCCTCCCCTGCAGAATGGCTGATTTATAGTCATCTGTTTATTTTTATTTTGTTGTGTTTTTTATTGGATGACAATTAATTTAAATATCTAAAAAAAATTATGATCTCGTGTTGAACTTCTGAAGTTGAATGATAAGTATATCAATGCTCATATTATACAATTCTTTCTATTTGTATATATTTAAAATTTTCCCTAATAAAAAATGGAGAAATTGAAAATAAATGAAATGAGATTGTAATAATAAGACAACTGACAAGTTAGCTAAAGAAACATTGGGATGAGGGTGGGGGTTGACTGTAGTTGTGGTTTCTGACTGTCAGGGAGTTGGTTTTTATGCTTGACTGCTGACCCCATTGTGGATTCAGTGGCCCCAGTAGTTGGCACAGAGGTGAAACCTATCAGAGAATGGCATGCTCCAAATTCTCTCTGTAATGAAAACATCCCACTGCAATGCCAGCAGTTACTGAGGGCTAAGTGCCAGTCCTGAATTATTAGCTCTTTTAATTTTCACAGTATTCTCACATATGTAAGTGCTCTTGGCCACCCCACCCCCAGAGTACAAGTGAGAAAAGTGAGGGTAGGTGAGGTTAAGTGGCAGGTAGGGTCACAGAGCTACCCCAGAGCATGTCCTATTCAAACCCAAGTCTGTCTGAACTGTAAAACTTCCACAGGCAGAAAGTGCTTCTTTGCAAACTATCTTTTAAAGAGATTCTGACTGGCAGACCCAGTTGGTGGTCTTAATGACTCAACTCCCCTCCATTCACACACTTACTGTTTTCCAGCCCATTGATTTTTATCTTGCTCAGATCCAGGGGCGCAGCTACAGCCACAGTGAAAGGACTTTTAGGGACTGGATCGCCACCGTAAGTCACCAGAACCTGCATGCTGCCCTGGAATGAGAAAACCAGTTACACCTTCTGACATTGACATACTAACGAGGTGTGTTTAACCCATCATCTGACTTTTTTCTCTTTTAAAAGCCTCAGGACAGTTAGTAGATTTAGAAGACACCTCAGATTTCTCTAGGATTCCAGCCTCATGGTAGGAATAATAGAAATCAGGTAAAATAAGAGCAGCTAATAACAATAGGAACAGTTTAGTGAACATATTATATTCTGTGTTTTTAAGTATTTCCTTGGGGGGAGAAAAAGTCCTAAGGGGGAGCTCCTACTGTAGTCCCCATTCTTCCAGGAAGGGAAAGTATGGCCCAGAGAGGCAAAGTCACTTGTCCCAAATCACACGCCTGGTCTCACACCCATGACACCCACGGCTGAGTCCGAGCTCCTCTGCAAACTGCCTCCCCAGCCAGCACACACCCAACTCCGGCCACAGCTAAAATCCCAGGGAGCTGTCAATGAACAAAACCATTTTTTTTTTTAATGTCCTGGGAATCGATTTTAGGTAGCCAGGCTGCAAATGGGATTTGCAATTCACCTGGAGCCGTCCCTAAGACCACCACACAGTATCTAAACTCCTACATCTATGTCAACAAAAGAAAGACTGCAAAGAGCACAGGCCACTGTGCCTGTGGGCCTGGCAGTCTCCTCACTAGCAACCCTGGTGGCCAGGAGGTGTGGCACGGCCATGTGTGCCACAACTGCTCTCCTCCGGCCAGTCCCAGCCCACACATGCGGGCTTCCTCCCTCCATGGCTGGCTGAGTACCCTCCCTCCAAATCAAGTCTCCATGAAACCCCCCAGCTGTCTCAGTAGATGAAGAGTGCCCTCACCCCAAACATCCACAGAACATAAGAGGTGGGAGGAAATGAAGCAAGGGGAGGGGAAGAAGAACCCCCTCGAGAATCTGGCGGGCTCTCTGGAATTCAGCCCCTGTGGAAAGCTGTTGCTGATCATGAGTAAAAAGGGTGTAGCTTTTGGCCTATGTATATTTTCTCACATTCCTTTAGTAATAAAGAAGGGGGGAAGGCCAAGAAACAAATTGGTTGCATCAATGAAGGAGGGAGGACTGATTTTCCAGGATTTATTAGCACTGTACACAAAACCAACTGGCCCCTTTGCCTCCAGGGTATAACATTTCATAGTAAAATGTGTTCAGGTCAGATTCGACAGAGCTGAGAGCTGGGACAGCAAAGGTCTCCTCCTTGTAATGTTTAAGGCAAGGACTGATTTGTTGCTTCAGACTCTGCAGTGTTTGCTATACGTTGACTTTTCCTGAACTTCAATTTGCCCCCATATTCTAGCTCCTTGAGATCTAGCCTCAGGGTGAAGCAGGGGCTCAAGAAAACCCTCTTCACCACCCCTATATGTTTCTGACTTTCTCTGGTACGCCAAAGGGAAGAAGGAACAGTCCTCTTTCTGCTAAGCCCACCCATCCTGTAAAAGAAAGTATGTTCTCATTACCAGTCATAAAAAACAAAACAAAAACTCAGACAGAAAATTAACTCTGCCTAAAATAACCAACAAGAGGAGGAAGAAATCTTAGAGATTTACACCAGGACTGGCCTACAGCATTTTGTTTCCTCTGAAGCCCCAGCAAAGGAATGGACTGTACTTGACCCCAGGGGACTGTGGAGTGAGGGATGTCCAAGCAGTGACCACTGGCACATTTCAGAAGTACTTCACCGACTGGGGGACAGTTTTATTCTCTCCCCTTGTACTCCTGAGACCTTAATCTTATTCTAAAAAACACACGACATAATACCCTGACCTGAAAGTTTGGGTGAGGCCAGGACAGAGAGCCACCCACACTCCCTGCCTTCTAGATACTCTGTGACAGCACTGCCACCAGCAGCAGTAACATTTCAAGAGCAAGACTGCTATCCTCTGAGGCTCAGTGAGTGCATGGGGGTTCTGAAAGGCAACACAGTAGCATGTGGAGTGTCTCATTCCTCTGTGACTCTTGCTTAGCCTGTCTTGGAGTTGCTGCCATCAGACTCCAAACTGCTCTTTTTTGGGGGAAGCTTGAGTAAAAAAATTGAAGTCACTTGAGGCGATAGACAACCAAAAGTGCAGATGGCAAAATCCTTGGGGTGAAAATGGCAATGCATAATTTCCTACTACAAAATCAAACATTGGTCTGACTAGCCCAGTAAGTCCATACTTCTGTCACAAAGAGCTTTGACCTCCATCTTCTGACAAGAACTAAGAGGTCAACCAGCAACACCTGCCACTGGCCCACCACAGGCAGGCGAGCCTCTGAAGTTGATGCCCAGCAACCTGCAGGTGTTGGGGAGCAAAGAGCTCTAAGGTGGGCTGGAGCTCACACTGCAGGCTGCATTCTGAGAAGGAAGCACTCACTCTGAGTTGGGACCCACCCTGTCTCTCCACACACACCAAACAGCTGCATTTCTGGAAAGTTCCAGTGTGTTATTTCCTAAAACCACCACGAGGTGTGCCTGTGGGCGTCAGTCCTCAAAGTCTTCTCCCTGCCTGAGTCGGCGCACAGCTTTCTGGGCTGACCCAGGCCTTGTAACCACATCGAAGAGCACAGCTCAAAAGACATATTTATTTAACCCAATCTTGAGCTGCTAGCTACTCTTCAGAAAAGAGTTCAAAGGAAAATGAGGCTGGGTCGGCCCCACTGTTCTACTAGATTACAATGTTCTGATGTTGTCTCTGCTTGTGATTGAGGTTCCACTTCATTTATTTACTCATTCAGTCACAAATCCATACAAAGTACATATGCTTAGGGCTGGGAATGGAAAGCTATAGACAACAGATCCTCAAAGAAGGTCATTTTGTTCACTGTCATTTTCTTATAATGTGGATAAGGGAAAAGAATGGTTCCTGGCCAGGGTTACTGTGAAGGTGACATGAAGGTCACATGAAGAGTCTGCATGTTCTCCCCAGGTCTGTGAGAGTTTTCTCCGGGTACAACAGTTACCTCCCACACCCCACAGGTGTGCATGTGAGGTTCACTGGTGCAGATAAAATTGCCCCAACCTGAGTGAGTGTGGGGGTGTGAGCATGTTGGAAGGGTGTCCTGCCAGGATTGGTTCCCACCTTGTGCCCTGAGCTGCTGAGTTAGTTTCCAGCAACCACCTAGGTTCCCTGAACTGGAATCTGTGGGTTGGAAAACAAATGACTACAAATGACTATTGAATATTAGAAGTGGCTTGGATCTTTATTAAAGTTTGGTGATGTTTTTGTGACTAGAAATATTGCCTTAGGAACATACAACTTGTTTAAATCAATTAGCCTATGGTAAAATTGATTTTGTGTACTTTCTTTTGCTTAAAGTCACAGTTTCTAAGAACCTATGGATGACATTAAGTGGGCAATGACTACACTAGTATGATTTATATAGAACGTAACAGTCTCTCCTTGGGGAACTCACAATCCAAGATTAAGAGATTTAATGTTTTCTTTGCCATAAAGAAACATGCATAATTGCAAGTTGCCCAAATAATAAAGTAGAAAACCTTACTCTAAACAAAAAATAAAAAGGACAGAAGAGGTATGATGGGGGTCATTCACACTCGAGGCAGTGGCTGACACCAAGATTCTGCCAGGCTCCTTAGACGTATGAAGAGTAGCACTTGGCCAACAGCCCTAAATGTCTACTGAGTTTGCAGACAGCCCTCAGACCTGCCCCCAGAGAATCATGTGAACAGACCTAAGGGTGACTCTGATATAAGGGTGACTTACTCCACACTAGCTTCCTTTCAAGACAGGACCTGGGCTCCCAACCTCCACTGGCAACTACTGGGGGTGCCTGTATGAAACCTGAACCTCTCCTGATGTTTCCAACTTTTTAACTGCTCAGCCAAAATGCAACAAGGAATATAGATAGAGGAAAAGGTTCTCAAATTGTTTTTACAAGAGTCTATGACTTTGGACCTCCCTGGTGGCACAGGGGTTAAAGATACAGCACTATCAAGCTATTGTCAGCCACTGCAGCATGAGTGCAATTCCCAGCCTGCCAGGGAGCTAATCCACATGGTGCAGCAGACCTCTCCTGTCTTGTCTGCTGCTCCCCTCAGCAGTATATTTCAGTTGATCTGCCTGTTCTGCCCCCCACTCTCTCTGGTGAGTCCTTTCACTCCCCGCACCTCTGGTCTACACCCCAGTTCTTGTATGCATAAATAAATAAATCTTAAAAAACAAAAAAAGATTCTATGACCTTGGATCTTGACCAGTGAGCGTGACCATGCTTTCTGGCACCGTTTTGGAAAGAATGAAGAGACTGGCAACAAAGATGACGTCAAGCCAATGTTCTCGGTGTTAAGGCCCCTCCCCCATCCCTCCGCAGATTCAACAGGAAAATAATTACCAACTTACCACTAAGTGTTCTGATGAGAACAGGGTATTGTATCTACAGAAGTAGTTTTACTATTACTAATAATGAGCCCCTCATTAGGGTTAAAAAGCAAAACACAGGAAGCAGCACACCTGGAGATTAAGAGGTCACATTTATAATGTGGCGTACAAGAGCCTGCCCCAGAGGAACTGGCTCTCAGAGTAAAGGTTCCTTCTTCAAGGATGTAAGGGGGACACAGCACACTCCCTCATCCTCACTGTGCCCCTGTCCTTCCACCTCACACTCGCCAGCCCTCCCTAACCAGATGCAGCAGGAATGACACTTCTAGAGCAGTGTCTCTGTGGTAAGCATGACCTTCTTCTCCTACCAAGGCATTTCTCATACAGGGGAACTCTTTTCCTCAAGAAAGAAGGAATCTCAGAGGCTTGGCACCATTATTTAGAACACCATTTAAGTAGTAAAATCCAGGCTTTTCTGCCAGGGTATTAGCTTCCAGACCCTAGAGGTGTGGACAGGAAGCAAAACAAAATTTTGAACAAATAAACACGAACTCATACAGAGAGGTCATTTTGTTGGGCACACATTGCCTAAAATAATCAGAGCAAAGCAGCCCAGGTGGCAAGATCTGGTCTGTCTTCATGTATTTTGTAAAAAGGGAAAATTTCTGTCCTAAACGGGAGGGTCTAAAGGCTTCTTTGAGAAAAGACTCTGGGAGAGACTTCACAAATCCACGGAAAAAGAAAGCAAAAGGGCCAGCAAGGAAATACAGAATGTAGCAGCTCCTTATGAGTAACTAATCAAAGATTAAAAGGAAGCTGGCAAGGCGGGGAGAGCGTGTGTGTGGGAGAGAGACAGGTAGACATTAGGACCTGAATTTCAAGAGCTCGACATTCTCTGCTAAAATCCCCAAGTGCGATTCAATAGAGCACAGACTATACCCTTGGTGTCCAAAGTGGGAATGTGACTGGACGGGGGCAGCAGACCAGAGGACAAGAGGACCCTACCTGCTGGGTGGGTGTATATTTAACAGTGTGGGAGTAGTCATAGTTATCGATGATATCCAAATCCTTCACCATGTCACCAGGAAGGGGACCGCTGAACTGCACATTGAGTGGAGCCTTTCCAGCCCCTTTGGTGTAGACAGTGAAGTGGGTTGGTTTCCCGTTTTCCACACCTGGAAGGGCAGACAGTGAAATGAGGAGGCGGGTCTGGCTGGAGTGGTTTCATTTTTACAACCAGTCTGACAGGTTAAACAGCACCAGCTCTACCAAGGCAGTCAGTGACAGGGGCTGGCTCCCAGCCATGGCCAGCAGCTCAGACAGGAGCACTGTCCCACTGAAATGGAGTCCTGATAGAACACCGGCCTCTGGTGTTCATGTCCCTCAGGAGTCTGCCCCAAACATGCCATTGCCACTGGCCTGCAGATGGCTCCAGGATGACCTTGTACACATGCCGTCTTACCTGCTTTGCTGAGTCCTGGGCCTTCTGCCTTCACTTTGCTGGCATCATGGGAAGGGTCGACTTTGACTCTGAAAGGACTGGCGGGGATTTCCTGTAGCAGAGACACTGTCTCATTAGGAAAGCCCCTGAAATGCTGCCAGAATTTAGGCTTCTGCCCAACGCAAGGGGGGAAAAGCTCAGCACAATTTTGATTTTATCAAGTGGTGAGCAAACCTGTTATCTCAGCTCAAGACCTCACAGTCAAAAGTTAGACAAGAGCCACAACAGGTCACCTATTAAGGCCCAAACCCCCGAAATCACAGGCTTGGATCAGAAACTCTGAGTTTTCAACATCTAATGTTGAATATTTAGGATATAAAACAAACAAACAAATGAATGGAGCATTAAACCAAGAATTAAATAATATATGGGAGGAGGGAACTGTCCTCTAGGGAGAGTGGCGAGCGAAGGTTTGGGGACTGCACGGAACTGATCAGAAACAGTTCCAACTCTTCAGAAAGCATGTTGCAGATTGTTAGCATAAAAGCAGAAGAGATTAAATCGATGAAGTCAAATCAAGGACAACACCTTCAGCACAGAACCTTCTCCTGAGGTTTCTATTTTTAAGAAAGTTAATTTGCATCATTGGGATTCTAGCATCCCTGTCTTCACTAGCACAAGTATAAATATCTGAAACTTCAAAACTCCCCTCCCTATAAGTTTAAGGGCTAAAGCCAAAGTCATTGCTCCAAAGACCAAAGTAGAACACATCTAAAGTTAACTGTTTCAATCAAAAATGATGAAATTGGATAGCCAACCAGTCTCTTTCCAGAGTCCTGTCCTTTAATCACTGAATAGACTACACTTCATTTTTAAAGTGGTAAAAATTTAGTTGTGCGTGTTTCTCCCTGCCTCCCCACTCCACTTTTAGGTTTTAAGAAAACAGAGAACAAAACCGAGGAGCAGAATCCTCCATAGTGGACCTTTTTAGTGACCTTCCTGTAGCTAAAAAATAAAAAGGAAGTAAGTGCACAGGCAGCAGGAAAGATCCGAGACCCAAACACACACCTGAGATGCAAACAGAACTTTGATGGTGTATCGCCCAGAGGCAGGAGGCACATATTTGACTGTAAATGTGTCGTTGGCATTGTGAATAATGTCAAAATCCACATCTTCCTCATCCTCACTTAGCACCCGGGCATCACATTTAATGCCAACGCTGACATCACCTGCAACAAACCACCTTATTAGCACCAGTTTACAAGAAACAGCATGTCTCGAGCAATCACTTCCAGCTCAGGAGAACACCCCAAAAAAGCAACTGGGAAGCTTCCAGTGAGAGGCCTGACAAAGGGATGGTGAATAGAGGATTAGCAGAGGGGATAGAAGATTAGCAAAGGTATCACCAGAGAACTGACACAGAGGCTCATTAGTTGAATAATTACCTATTCAGGTGAGCCATTTCCTGGTTCAAAATTCACTGCCCTTGAAAGAAGAAGCACTTTCTTCCTGAAAGAGCAACAACTACTGTGATGGGTTAAGACCCTGCTCACCTTCCCCAGCCTCTGTACAGTCCACGGTGAAGTGAGTAGGCTCATTTGCCTTCAGTCCACTTCTCTCCACACCTGGCCCAAACACTTTGACCTTCTGGGGATGGCTGCCCTGCCCGATGTTGACCTAGAGAGGACAGAGAGAAAGTTGTCATCAAGTTCTCCTCTGCTTGCACCCAGTAACGTATTAGTAGTTAGCATTGCTACGAACAGACCACTGGGGCAGTGGAGACCACTCTCTCATCAGACCACTCCGCCTTTCAAGGTCCACCAAGGATGAGTTCTTTCTCACAACTTACTGCCGTGGCCATCAGTTATGTGGGCCAGAGCTGCCGCAGGACAGGGCTTTGTCATGTGATAGTCAGGATTCCACCTACAACCTACCCTGTAAGGGCTGTGTGGGATGTTTACACCTCCCCAGACCACAGCAATGGTGTGCTTGATGGCTTTAAGTGGGGTGTATGAGCAGGCATAAGTGCCATCCATCCGGCTCTTCATCTGGATGTCAATGGGCTGGCCTTCTCCATCCTGTAAAAGAGCAGGAGTTAAGAACAGAGTTGACCCTCACACCGTCTCCATTAAATAGGGCCACCACAGCCTCCAGAGACAACCACATCACTACTCACTCAACTTCATGGAGCAAATATGATGTCATTTTCTCAGAATCCAATAATCACAGGTGATTAGATTCTACACGCACATCTTTATTTTTAATTAGTAAGAGCAAATGAACCAAACTGACAGCTATGGCCACTCAATGCTTCTGAATTTCAATCCTAGCATTTAAATCCTTTGGCCAAATTCAATTCAATTTAATAAACATATTTAATGTTTACAAACTCTTGTCATGGTCTACATAGCTTCAGCCTTACTAAAGAACGTTTACAAGGAAATCTGAAATAATCAAGCTTTATTTGCACAGAATACAAATCATAAAGATGAGGATCACATCCTGCTTTCCAGGTTAGAATTTCATTAAACTTCACATAACCCCAGGAGATAAATAATATTATTTCCCACATGTGAGTAAAGAAACTGAGGATCAGATGGGCTGAGCAACTTACCATCACATGGATGGATCTTGTCACCTGACAATAATCTGCACAGGTAGTCCCTGGAAACTTACCTGGGCATATATTTTCAAGGGAGCCTTTCCAGCATCCTTAGGATCAACAGTGAACTCGGCCAGGTTGTTGACAATGCAACCAGATTTCTCCAAACCCGGTCCGTATGCTTGGACCTGGGGTAAAGGGTCAATTATGAGTTTCTTTCTATGTAGTGTCCCAACTGAACCCCTATATAAAGACTGGTGACCAGGAAATGGAGAATGAAGAAAACAACTCATGCTTGGACTTATAGGATAGTTATGGGAAAGAAAATGCTATAGTAGGCAGCAGTTTAAAAATAAAAATCAGTATCATTAACCTATCACAAGGGAGAAAGAAAACTCTTCAAAACCAGGACCCAAACTAGACTGGGTTGCCTTACTCTGAGCTGATACAGAGATCTAGTAACTGGAGTAGGGATCTCTAGCTACGCCCAAATTCAATGTTCCCCCTTTGAGGGGGTGTCACAACCTTGACCACAAACACTCCAAAAGTTTGCAGCCCCAGAGAGCAAAGGACCAGCAGTTGCCTATAGAGGAGTAGCCACCAGCTCAGACTGACAGACTAATGACAGTAGCACACACTGGGGGTTGGCGTAGGGGTCCTCCTGGTGACCAGCCTCACTCAGACTTGATACTTATCAGCTGCTAAGGGTTTGAAGGAAGCTCTTGGAAACACTTCCAACTTAAGAGAAGGGAAACTAGGCAGGAAAAAAACACAACCTTTTATCTATAGAGCACCTTGAAATTATAACTACAGAAAGTGGCAAGACTGAAATATGATGCTCTGGATTACAAAAATAGCAGCTTATAGAGCCTCCTATGTGGGCCAGGCTCTGTGCTAGGCTGTCTTTATGCATGTTACTTCCCTGAATCATTCCAGAAACTCTATAAAGCTGATGCTACGATCATTCCCACTTTATAGAGGAAGTTATTATGAGTCAGAGAAGCAAGTCACTTGCCCAACACTGGAAAAGGGCTAAATACCAGGATCCCAACTCAGGCCCATTTCTCTAAACTCTAAATGGCTCTTTTCTCCATCTCCCAAAATGCTGCTTAAGGTTACTCTCCTGGCACCAGGGAGAGTATTAGGAGCCAGGGAGGAAAGGACAGAAACATGGCAAGTTGATTTACCAGGTCTGGGTTGCAGTCTCCAGAGGCCGGGTGGATGAAGGCCATGTAAGGACTGTCCTTGATGTCTTCATCGTCACACATGATGTGCACAGCATACTCGCCTGGCTCCTTGGGCCAGTACTTGACATCACATGATCCATCATTCTGGTCATCATACTCAATCTTCGCCTGGGAGGGGCCTTCAATGGCAAACCCTGGGGATGGGGTGAGAAGGCCTCTCTGGTTACATGGTGAAAAGGATTATTCTATGTTACTATCAACTCGTGCCTTCTGTCTCCCTAAAAGTCAAGTATTGGTGAGAGATTGAACTTTATTTATGTCCCCTTCCCCACAAAATCCAGTCTACTGAATCAACTTGATACTTTTTTTTTTTAAACACCATTTAACAAGGAAGGCTCAATCAGCAATCCTTTCTGTTGGCAGTATAGCAACAGGGACCAAAAGTGTTAAACCAATGCCTACTCTTTGCCCCAGCAAATCTACTTTGGATTCCACTTTTATCTGAAGGAAATAACCAAGAACATGTGTAAACAGTTAGATAAAAGGATATGTGTTCAGCATTGTTTTTAGGGAAAAACCCTGGAAATAACTGGAGAGCCTAACATTGTATAGTAGATAGTCATGCAATGGAATTCCACGGAAGCCAAGGAAAATCAAGACATATCTGATATATTATTTGGGGTAGAAAGATATAAAAGCTTCCTCCAGATAGTTTTTGTGGCAGATCAATGTGTATATATAGAATAAAGTATGGGAGGATATAAGCAAAGTTTTAATGTGATCTGTAATCCATAAGGATATATTTTATAAAATATAATTCATATACATAATATTTGTGTGTGTGTGTGTGTGTGTGTGTGTGTGTGTATATATATATATATATATATATATATATATATATATATAAAATGTTTACTATACTCTCTAGAAGGAAAAATTTAAAATGACTTCATTTTTATTTTTATTACCTAACATAGAGGTCATCCAACTGTGGTGGGTCAAATTTGACCACTGCCTGTTTTTATAAATAAGGTTTTACTGGAAAAACAGCTACACTATTGCCCTACATATTGTCCATGGCTGCTTTCAAGCTACAACAGCAGATTCCAGAGGTTGTCACAGAGAGAATGACCCACAATACTAAAATATTTGCTCTCTAGTCCTTTATAGAGAGACCACTCCTGACCACTGATCGAAAATTATCATATATACATCTAATGCATATTTAAAATATACTCAGTTGTGCCCCAAATAATATTCATGTTCCAAATTTCTAAGTTCAGAAAAATTCATCCAAACTAAGGGTCAACAATATTTGCTAAATGCCTACTATGTTCCAAGCATGGGTTTAGGCATAGAAGGCCTCTGCCTTCAAGGTCCAGTGGGTGAATGAATGAAATCTGGTATTAGAGGGAGTGCCACTTGAAGGGCAGGAGGCTAACGGGAACTGCAATAACAGTGGTACCGAGGCAGACTTGGGTGGTCAAGAGGCCAGGAGGATAAGGGTAGTGATACTTGGAGGAAACCCCAATATACAGCCTGACTCCTGGCACAGGAACCCTGTAATCTTGGCCCTTTTAGAAGTTCTGGGTAACTGCTTAAACTTACCCAGAGACCCCACTTCAGAGCCAATGGATTCCACCACGAAGTCTGCCGACCGCCCAACAATCCCACCATGAAGGCCAGGGCCCCATGCACGGACTTTCTGCATGCCTGCTTCTGGGCCAACTTGAACTTCAAAGGGGCTAGAAGGAACACAAGTAGCATTTAAGAAAAAGCAAACAGGGGCTAAATCCACCATGAATTGTTAACACATATTCTTTCCATTTACCTTGAACCTTTAACCTGGAGCCCCAATCTCTAGCCAAACCCTTCCTCCATTCAGGTCCCCCCACAGCCATTGTTATGTCAACAATATAGTGTAATGTGGCTATCTCAGAGCACTCAAGTGGCCACTGGGTTGCCACTTAAAGCCACCACCTCATGCTTACCTTTTGGGCATCTACCTTTTGTGTACAGGGCTCACTGGACTGTAAGCCCTGGAAGTTAAGAAAGTGCAACATTTTCTTTGTTTATGCTAGAACAAGGAAATGAGGTAAGCAGGTTTTATCTCACACATGAACGAATGGGCTTTAAAATTCTCAGAATTCTGTAATGTCCAGATACTTCTCAAAGTAATCTGAATTTGAGTTTAAAGTTGTCTCCAGGAAAGCTGGAAAACACATGTTGTAGGGAGGACAATTGCAATGCCTACAAGGCAGAGCTGTGGACTATGTCCCTCAGTTTCTGACCACAGCCACGTAGAGGATTTTAATGTAAACCATAGCAGATTTTAACCACCCCACCTCGCACCCCATGGCATTCCTAAACAGAGGTACACATTGAAAGAGGTTTATATAAGGATGTACAGACATCCAGCCCATTTGCTCTCTATTACTGTTCCTTCTGGTTTCCCTGCCTCCCACCAGCTCTAAAACCACCAGCATTTGATTTAAAGCAAGGCAGCCGAAACCACAGTGACTTTCTGCTGCTTTTGAGAGTAGGCCAAATGTCTGTGTGCTGCTCTTCAAAAAAAAAGTTTTCAACAAAGCAGATCTCTTTCCTGCAGCCTGAGAAGCAACTGCCCTGGGCCAAGCACGCCTCCAGAGAAGATACAACTCCAGTCAGAGACTCACCTCTTTGGAATGTGGTGTCCCCCCCACGTGATGGCGATGCTATATTTCCCTGGGGTGCTGGGGTAATACTCAAATGCATAGACTCCATCCAGAAAGCCTTTTTGCTTCACCAGCTCTTCCAGACCCTCTGTGGGAAGGAAGCACACCATCTTTGCAATGCAATTCTAGGTTCAGAATGAGAATCAAAAAGACCAGAAAGAGAGCAAGAGAAACAAATCATAAGCCTTATAGGAAAATTAAGTGGGGCTGCCTCAGAGTAATGGGACTCACAAAATTTGGGAGACTTAACTCCAAAGCTGAAAATAGACCTGTATCTATTTCAAAGAGTGGGGAAATGGGAAACTTTGCAGAAAAGTGGCTTTAAGAAACCTCTATTGGTTATGAGGCTCTGAACTTCCTGGGTTTGTACAAAGAGGAATACAGTCAATCTCAATATTTCCCAATGGCCAGAGCCAATTTCTTAAAAAACTGGGGAAGGAAAGTACCCTGTGAGTATTTGGTGTGAGTTTCAGGTTAGGGTTCTGACATATATTTTTCAGCTAAAGCTGGACAATGAAAGTAAGAAAGTCTTATACACTGTCTACAAGTCTTAGATGCTACACCACAAACTCCAGACAGAGCCATCAGGCAGGAACTTGTTTTATGTTGAGCCCTGAGGTTTGGCCTAGAAAGCCACTTAGTCAAGCAAGAATCCAAGGTCAGGAAAAAAAAAAAAAAACACCTCCTTGGCTCCTGTAGCAACAAGTTAGGAGGGAGGGCAGCCCCAGAGCAGCTTGGTTCCAGGTCTGGGCAATCTAGAACCTTGGCTGCCCTTGGGGCATAGCCTGCCCCAAAGTTCAGTGCTCTGAGGTCAAATATTAACTTTCTTGGAGCTCAAAATACTCCTGTCCCAGTCTGCTGGGAAAACACAGAGTAAGAGCAATCCTGGTGCAGGAAGTTTAAGATTCCAAAAGGTACAGTAGTGAAGGCACCAAGAGTTGCCACACTTGCAACTAGAAATACCAAGTTGCTTATCTGCTCCAGCAGAAAACTGGAGAGAGAACAGGACAGTCTTTCCCCAAGTCTGCCATTCCCTTTTCCAAAAAAGGGAGAAAGAATAAGGTGCTAGGCATAACCTACCTCTTCATGAATGGCATTTATCTACAAAGAAAACTTAATCTTAGGGTATTTTATTCTCCTTCTATAAGCAATGATCATAGTAATTAGGTACTTGACATAATTTCATAGTCTATAAAATATAACCTGTAGGGGAAAAATCACTAGCTTGAGAGGTTGTGCTTGAATTCTAGCTCAGATGCTTACATGTGAGTCTGAATAAGACCCTTCCTCTCTGAGTCTAGGTTTCCTCAGATTAAAAAGTGGGTCACTTTAGGTTGTTATCCCAAAGATAGAGTTTCCTCAATTCCATTACATCACAGCTTCTTCTACCCCCAGAAGCTTTAATATAATGTGAGGCTATCAAGCCAAGCCACCACTGTTCTTGCCTACATCCAGGGCAGACATTACTAATCAATCACTATTCCCTTCCCCCTGCAGCCCAGAAAACCTCAAATCTCTGACAGAGTTCTCTGCAATAAATGCAACTGGCCATGGGGTGAAATCCATATGCCATGGCTACACAATTAGCAGAAATCACACTTGACATGGGGGAACAAAGGAACACTTACTAGGACCCTTCACTGTTACACTGAGCTCCCCGCTTCCAGCAGCTTTGGTGTCAACTTTGAAGTCAGCAGTGTCCCGGATGCGAATGCCTTTGGGCTGCAGGCCTCGGCCACTGGCCCGGCAGGCATTTGGACTGCAGGCTGCAAACACAGTTTCAACATCAATTCAACATTTTATTCTGAGTCAGAGTTGAGCAAGCCAAGGTAACTTAAGAGCCACCCGCCAAGAAAATGTTTGCTTTGCACAAAGAGTATGCAACAGTTGCCTGGGACCAGGGGTCTCCTTTAGGGAGCACAACAAGCTAGCAAATAAGGATACAACATAACTTTATCCCCACACACACCACAGGGCTGGGGGAAAGTTACTTGGCAAAAAAAGCAGGGGAGTGCAGGGTTTGTTTGCTGTGCTCCAGGTACAGGCTGAATCCTGGGGTTTATCCTCTCAGGGATGAAGGCGTGAAGACCTAGTGCTGGACATGGTTCAAACCTCATGCCACACTCAAGGGCCCAGTAATTGGGAAGCCTGGACTTTTTCATGTCTACTTGAAAAAATGCCTGACTGGGTTCCAAACTTTGGGTCAACTATTTCTAAAAGTTCAATCTTTGTCTTCTGCATGAAGAACCAGAGGGTAGATAGCCCATAAGGAGACTGGCTCAACCCTACATTGGCCAAGGCAGACAAACATTTTAGAGCTGTTACAAGGTCCTTGGAATGTGGGCATATAAGTACAGCTATTAGCAATTAACACCACTCTCAAATTGACTTCTGGATCTACTTTTAAAAACTAAAGTTGTAAGTCTAGAAATTAAGGACAAAGGCACCTTTCAATATTCCTCAGAAAAGAGTTTCACAAAACCACTATTCTAGGGCCTCTCTGGTGGCGCAAGGGGTTAAGACGCAGCACTATGAAGCTATCCGCAGCCACCACGGCATGAGTTTGATCTCCAGCCAGGTAGCTGACCCACTTGGCGCAGCAGATCTCTCCTGTCTTGCCCGCTGCTCCCCTCAGCAGTGTATTTCAGTACATCTGCCTGTTCTGCTCCCCACTCTGCCTCTGTTGAATCCTTTCACCCTCCGCATCTCTGGCCTGCACCCCAGCACTTATATGCATAAATAAATAAATCTTTAAAATAAAAACAAAACACTGCCTTAAGGGATCTGATAACAGGTTGATAAAAGATATCCTTGTGCCTTAGGAATTCTTTGCCAGCATGGGAATCCTCATAAGTCAGAGAAATATGAGATTAATGGGTAAAATATCATGCTGTTTATTAAATGGTTTTTCTTTTCCAAGTCTGACATTATATTATTTGACCGGTCCCTATACATTAAGGGGTGGAGGCAGCTCATCCTCTAGAGAAATAAAAAAAGATATTCTTTGCTCCAAAGAAGGAAAGTAATTCCTCCTTTGACTCCTCCTCCCTGCAATGTACTCAGCTGGCTGAGAAACAACTACCTCCAAAAGAGACATACACACACCCTTGAAGTTAAGAGACCACTTTATGTGGTTCATGGTGGCACTTTTAAGGCAAAAGACATTGGTTTTCCATTGTGAACATGATATAAAGTTTCTCTTTTGTATAAATCATTTTAGTTGAGGGAGGGTTAGTAGATAATAAGAAAACAGTACAACTGATAGATGGATATGCCAGAAATGAAAAATGTAGACCGTCAATGAAAGGAAGTCAGAATAAGTAAAACTGCTCAAAATGCTTTCTTCTGTCAAAAAGAGTTTATCAATATGCGGGTTTTATTTTTTTTTTCCTGGTCAAGAGAAGAAAACTTGGTCATACCAGAAATAAGTCACAACAGGATGGCAGGACTTCCCGTGCAGAGTTTAAATATGTTTTTTAAAAAACAAACAAATACCTAAGGAGAGTCTGAACAGGAATAATAGTCTTGGCATGAAAAAGAGTAACTAGTCAGTTCATATAAACACTGCATGGAGGTTAATAATTTGGGAGACCCCACTAGATTCTCCACTGTGCTGAGAAATCTTAGAGCTGCTTAAATGTAAAGTGAGAGTGGGTCTGGGGCCTCACTGCACTAGTTGTAACACCTGCACTGCAATTTCCTGAGTTCACAAACAGCACAGACTCTGCTGACTTTTGCAGGCAGCTAGAACTGGCAAAGAAGCCCCACCCTTCCAGCCCTTACCAAGCGAGAGGCCTCTGGCCCAGTGTTTTCAACTAGGAAGCCAACAGCTTTGTGGTCCAGGCTGGCCCAGAGGCAGGATTCAGGAGAAGAAGCCAGGTCTGCAGACGCAGATGCAGAGGACAGAACAGGGAAAGGCAAGCATTGGTTAGAAAAGGCGGTAGAGTTGGAGGGGGAAAAAAAAGAGCAACAAAGTCAGAAGGAAAAAGAATAACACATGCTTCTGGCTGCAGAGGGAGTGTAGAGCATGGTCATAGGGTCAACAGAGATCTGGGTCCACTCCTACTGAGGCCTAGCCTTACTGATACCATACATTACCTAAGTCTCAGTATCTCCATCTGCAACCTAGGTATAATAATCACAGGCTGGTGTGATAGTAGATGCAGTCTGGCTAAGAAAAGACTGAGCAGTGATGCTGCAGGGTGCCAGCAACGCAACTGCTGCTAACCTCAACCACAGACGCTGGCCTCTCAGTGAGGATCGTGATGCTTCTGAATGAGAGTTTGGGAAGGATTAAATAAGTTCATTAAGAAAAGCACTTAGGTCACTGCACTGCTCACAGGAAGGGATCAGTATTGATGTCTTGAGAGTAAGATAAGCCACTGCCCACAGAAGGAACCCTGGTAGAAAGGAGACAAGAGTGAGGTCAGTGTTGAATCCTGACTACTCTGGTCTCAGAATTCAGCTGTGCACAGTCAGTCCCAATGCTGGAAGCAGATCTAGTCAGACAATCAGCACTTACCTTCCCCAACCTGTACAAGGAAGGGACTCTTAGGAATGGTGTCCCCAGCAAAAGAGACCTTGACCACATGGGGGCCAGGTTGCACTGGTTTGTATACACATCGATACATCTGGTTTCCTTTGTCTTCCACAAGCAATTCCAAGGTGTTCTTCCCCTGGGGATCTTCCACCTCAACAATAATATCACCCACACCAGCGCCTATGAGAAAGCAAACATCCCAGGAGCCCAAGTTACCTTCTCAGAAAGCTCACAGTTGGTGAGTACAAAAGCAGATACAAAGCTCACACTGCAGGTGACAGGGAGGCACATGGAGGGGCAGGGGAATTAGGAATTATGGTTGAACTCTCCTATTCCCCCCAATTCTAAATTTTCTACATTGCAAAGCTGATTAATTCAAGAATAGTGTCTTTTTTTGGTCCTTTTATTCTCTCCTATAGGATCTAGACAGACTTCTGTCTAGTAGATGATTCTTTTTATTAAAAATTTTATTACAGTAACATTGGTTTATAACATTATATAGGTTTCAGGTGTATAGCAATATATTCAAACATCTGTACATATTATGTTATAATCACCACTAAAAGTCTAGTTTCCAAGTAGATGGCTCTTAAAACTTAATTTCTTTGGAACATTTTAAATTGTCAGAAATGAACACAGAAATTGACTGATTATTAATAATTAAAGCCAAGCCTGAATTAAAGATTTTAAAGAAGAAAAGCTAGTTTTAAAAAATCTAAAAATAGAATCAACACATATGAAAAGGCTCTTTTTGTTTCTGGTTGTTTGATTTAAAAAACACAAGCTCAGGCCTCCCTGGTGGCGCAAGAGGTTAAGCACCACACTATGAAGCAATCCACAGCTGCTGCAGCACAAGTTTGATCACCAGGTGGCCAGGGGGCAACCCACATGGCGAGGCAGACCTCTCCTGTCTCCCCGCTGCTCCCCTCAGCAGTGTATTTCAGTCAATCTGCCTGTTCTGTTCCCCACTCTCTCTAGTGAATCCTCTCACCCCCTGCATCTCTGGCCTGTACCTTCCAGCTCTTGTATGCATAAATAAATAAATCTTTAAAAACAAACAAACAAACAAAAAAACACAAGCTCAGGCATCCCAAGCTTTTGGGGTCCTAAGGATTATCTCAAGCTTTGGAAGAAGGCCTGACCCATGAAGGAGAGGCACCGCACCTGCTGTGTAGATGTCAAAGTAGGTAGGCTTATTGGCAATGTTCCCTGCAGCTTCCAAGCCCGGGCCCTTCGCAGTGACTTTACTGGCATCACCTTGGGCCTTGTCAACATTCACTTCAAATGGGCTCTTGGAGATGTGCTGTCCCGCAAAGAGGACTGTGACCTGCAAATGACAAACATGTGAAAGATAATCACCTCTTGCCCAGCAAGACTACCATGTCAAACTACATACATTGGTAAGCTTTTCCATCTTCTCGATTATCAACACAAGTGTGTCTGGAAGCCCCTGGTTGAATGGCCCGAATGGGACTCCCACCTTGCTCCATCAGTCATTCTACTGGGTCTGGAATATCCTGAAAGTCAGATGTGTTTAACCTCTTAGCAAAACAGGAACAAATACTATACTTGAATCTCTAGACATTGGACCCTTTCAGGGAGCTGCAGAAGGGGAGCCACTGTTCTCCAGAATATAATGCACAGTTTCAGGATTGCAAATCCAGGGTTAAAGCATTTTCAAGGAACCAAGATCAATCTCAGCTACATGGATTTGAGACACTGCACAGATTTCTACCTACAACTTGAGTAGAGTTCTTTCAAATTTTAAGGCATATTAGGCTGGATTTCACATGAATGGAATAAATTAATTACATCATGAATGCTCTCCTCAAGAATTATTTCCCCTCAAATTCATGATGTTCTAATGGGTATAAGAGAAACTAAGGCTATGCCAGATGAATGCACTAAAGCCCAAGATGGTGAGAATATTCTTATCTTAAAATCTTGACATGGTACAGGGATTGGCCCATATGTGCTATTAAAGGCTTTTTTTTTCCCCTATGAAGGGGACATTTCTGGAACCCACCACTCTCCCGCAAGACTCCCTTACCCATGGACCTCCAGGTCACTAGATGGCAACTCAAAGAGAATGTAAATACTACTAATAGGAGGGACTCTAGGCTGGAGCCTACATATTTCTCCATGTTCATGAGTGGGCCACTGGCCTCCACTATGTTAACTAGCCTCATACTCGGGCTTCAATGCTGACAGACCCTCCAGAGCACCTCAATCGTGAAGACTTAGGAGAAGAATTAAAGACAAAGAGTGCATTGTTTAGCATCTATATTATAAGCATGTAGTTACAACCATTTGTTACCTCAGTGGAGCTAGAAAAATTTATGATATTGCAAAGAACTTAATTTAACCAATTGACTAGAATTCAATCAATCTGGATATATTAGCTAGTATATCAAGTCTGATTTGCAGTAAACCCCACATTTTCTTTGATAAGCATGAATTCTTTTCATAATCAGAAAGGAAAATGAAACATTAACTTAAGAAAATCACTCTTTTTCCTAAGATATCCTTTTTCCACATAAGTCCAGAAAAGCAATCCAAACAACGGCCAGGAAGCCTCATCTTACTTTGTGCAGCCCAGTGACCTTTGGCTGATATTCCACAGAGTACGTCTTGTTCTTATCACTGTCAGGGGTCACACGTGCCTACGACAAAAGATGAGCAACATTATAAAAGGTGCTGGGCATGGGCCTCCCCAGTGGAGCAGAGGTTGAGCGCTGGGTTGCAAAGCTGCCCGCAGCCTCTGCAGTGCCGGTTCAATCCCCGGCTGCTCCCCGGCCACTGTAGGAGGGTCCCACATGGCACGCAGACCTCTCCTGCCGCCCGCTGCTCCCCTCAGCAGTGCACTTCGGTCCTTCTGCCTGCTCTGCTCCCAGCTCTGGCTCTGGTGAATTCTCTCACCCTCCCGCGCTTCTGACTGTACCCAGTGTTTGTATACATAAATAAATAAATAAAATAAATAAATAAATAAAAATCTTTAAAAAAATAAAATAAAAGGTGCTGGGCATAAGTAAAGACCACACTATGTCAACCAAGGTTCCGCAGCAAGCAGCCAGGTGGGTCAGGAACCCTGAAGGTGCTGGCTATTTCCTGCCCCATACTCCTCTCAGGAGAGAAGCAACCTCAAGTCACAGACATAAAATCACCTAACACAAAGGTATAACCAGGTCTCCACTGTCTCAGGGCTAGAACTCTGTAGACAAGAGAGAATATGAGGCAATTTAAACCTTTATTGGCTTAAGTAGTTTCTCAAAGTTTAAGAAATGCCAGGTCCAGCGGCATGCACCAAAAATAAAACAAGAAGCAAACCAAGTACAATCCCTGCCCCCCAGGGGAAATGAAAAATATGCCAGCAAACTTAAGAGTTCAGATGGTGATAAGCACTAGGAATAAAATATAAGTGAACAGCAAGAACAGCATGTGCAAAAGCACTGAGAGAGGTACCAAAAAATGGCTAGAGTGGGAAAAGAATAGGGCAAGAATCACTTATTCTTCTGGCAAAAACTTCAACTCATAGGACTTTGCTAAATTCAAACTATACTTTCTTTTATCAAACATCATGGCCTTGGGTATCAATTTTATTATTTCTCAAAGCACAGTCCTTGGGCAGTCACTTTAACTACTGTAATCCTCAGCATTCTTTTGTTTAAAAAAGTTTTGGTGTGAGTGTTAATGAGGAAAATGGAGCCACAGTCTCTGGTTTTGTTACGAGCCCCCAAAACTCCATGTGATGCTGGCAGGGGTGGCAGCTCTCTCCAACATACCTCCTCTTTGTTGCCTTCAGGGTCTTCCACAAATACCATCACATCTCCTTGCCCAGCACTGATGGTGTCCACGGTGAACTTGGCTGGCTGCTTCACCATGTTTCCAGTGGGCTCGATTCCTGTCACGGATTCACACAAGCATTACAAGCTGGACCAGATCCCTAGATAAGCCGCTGCCCACCATGTTGTCTCTTTTGAGGAACTTAGAAATGGGACACAGCCCTGCGGCCACCATGTGGGACACAGGCACAGACTGCCATGACAAGGCTGATCCAACAGGTGGGATTTTGTCTTTGTTATTTAAGCAACACACAATTATGATATATTCAGAGAAATTCAGTCAGAAGTCCATACAATTGTAAAGAACTATGGAGAATCTAGCAGTGGGGCTTGCCTTGGGGGAGGTGACATGGAGGGAGAGGAATGAGGTGCAGGAGATGGCTCGTTTTTCATTAAAGGACATTTGGTACTATTTAAGATGTCTACAAAATTTATTCAGTTTTTTTTTGTTAAACTTTTTATTCTGAGATCATTGAGCACATTTCAGAGCTAGATTTATAGATGTGTAATAATAACTTTTTATCCAGTTCCCCACATAGTTACAGCATGTAAAACTTGAGTACAATGACAGGATACAGAACATTTCCATCCCCACGGGGATACCTCAGAGTGTCCCTCTGTAGCCATCCTTATTTCCCTCCAATTCCACTTCTCTTTACCCCTGATAACTAATAATCTCTTCATCTCTATAATTTTATCATCTGCAGAATGTTAGATAAATAGAATCACTCATTATATAACCTTTTGGGCTTGGCTTTTTCCGATAAATATAATTCTTTATAGATCCATACAGGTTGTTGTCTATGTCAATAGTTCTTTTTGTTACTGAGTAATATTTCATGATATGAATGTACTAGTTTGTTTAACCATTCACCCATGGAAGGACATCTGGGTTGCCTCCAGTTGTGTATTACAGAGAAAGCCGCTATAAACATTTATGCACAGGTTTGGGTAGGATAAACGCCCAGGTGCAGTTGCCAGGTACCATGGTTGGATTCTATTTAAGAAACTGCCAAACTGGGCCTCCCTGGTGGCACAAGGGGTTAAGCACAGCACTATGAAGCTATCTGCAGCCACTGCAACATGAGTTCCATCCCCTGGCCGGCCAGGGAGCTACCCACATGGCACAGCAGTCCTCTCCTGACTCGCCCACTGCTCCCCTCAGCAGTTTATTTCAGTCAGTCTGCCTGTTCTGTTCCCCACTCTGTCTCTGGTGAATCCTCTCACCCCCCGCACCTCTGGCCTGTATCGCAGTTCTTGTATGCACAAATAAATAAATCTTAAAAAAAAAAAAGAAAAAGAAACTGCCAAACTGTTTTCTGGAGTGACTCTGTCCACTGGCAATGTATGAGTGATTCAGACCCAGTTTCTCTGCATCCTTGCCAGCAGTTGGTGTTACCATCACTTTTAATTTTAGCCATTCTCAAATATGTGTAGTGGTTTTTTCAATATGCATTTCTCTAACAGTCAATGACATGGAATTTTTTTTCATGTGTTTCTTTGCCATTTGTATATCTTCTTCATGTCTTCTGCCTATTTTCTAAATGGACTGTTTGGGTTTTGCTTGCTTTTTCAACTATTGAATTTGGAGAGTTCTTTATATATTCTAGGTAATAGAGCTTTGCTGGATATGTGGTGTCCAAATATTTTCTCCCAGTCTCCAGCTTGACTTTTCATCCTATTAAGTGCAAGTTTTTTTTTTGTTTTTTTTTTTTTTTAAAGTAAAATCTCGTCCCCAAACCCTTCCACTACCCAGAAATATTTTGAGTTCTGATTGAGATGGTATCCGGGTAGCCAGTCGGGTAGAAGGCCAAGGGACCCTGTCTTGCAGGAGAGCTGGGTGATCTAAAAGTGCAATCTGCACTGAGAGAAAGTCCTCAACAGCCCACACAGGCCAGTCCTTGTATAGCTTGCATACCACGCCAAGGTACAGATCATAGTTTTTAGCTTTAACAAAATCAGCTTCTCATCCTTTCCTTTTATGGATCATGCTTTTGGTGTCAATTTGAAGAACTCCTTTGCCTAGTACTAGATCCCAAAGATTCTTCTCTATGTTTCCATTCTGAAAATTTTATAGTTAGATGTTATACATTTAAGCCTGTGATCAATTTTTATCTAATTTTTACATGAAGAGAGAGAGTTCTGGGGCCTCCCTGGTGGTGCAAGGGGTTAAGCCACAGCACTGAAGCAATCCACAGCTACTGCAACACGAGTTCGATCCCCAGCCAGGGAGGTGACCCACATGGCACGGCAGACCTCTCTTGACTCACCCACTGCTCCCCTCAGCAGTATATTTCAGTCAATCTGCCTGTTCCGTCTGTCTCTGGTGAAACCTTTCACCACCCCCACCTCTGGCGTTTACCCCAGTTCCTGTATGCATAAACAAGTAACTCTTTAAAAAAAATAATAAAGAGAGAGAGTTTTTTTTTTCCTTTTTCTTTTTTTGGCTTATGTGTTGAACGGGCTCTCTTTCTTCCATTGAACGGCTTCTGCACTTTTGTCAAGGCTCACTTGTGCCTATTTGTGTAATTTTCTTTCTACATCATGGTGGTGGCAGAGGCTTCTTATCTGTTGTGAAAGTTTAGATTCCCCATTTGGTCTTTAATGGTATACATGGGGGGTGAGGGTCACAGTTTTTTTCTGTGGCATTTGGCTGGAGTAGAGAAGTTATTGTCTTAAAGTGTTCTGCCTTGCTAGGCTGCCCTTTCCTGGTCTTTTGATCAGGGAGCAGGCTCTGATTGGGACTTTGTGTTGGTGTATCCACTGGCATTTCCAGGTTATCACTTTCTTCAGCTCCAAGTCTGGGATACATGAAGCAAAAATCAACCCAACAACTCTCTACTGTTTCAGTCCTTGGGTCCTGAGGCCCTTGGCTACTATGCCTTATTTTTCTTTTTTCTTTTTTTTTAAAGATTTTTTTTAAATTAATTTATTTATTTATGCAAGCACTGGGTACAGTCAGAAGCGCGGGAGGGTGAGAGAATTCACCAGAGCCAGAGTGGGGAGCAGAGCAGGCAGAAGGACCGAAATACACTGCTGAGGGGAGCAGCGGGTGGCAGGAGAGGTCTGCGCGCCATGTGGGACCCTCCTTCGGTGGCCGGGGAGCAGCCGGGGATCGAACCGGCGCTGCAAAGGCTGTGGGCAGCTTCGCAACCCAGCGCTCAACCGTTGCACCACTGGGGAGGCCCTACTATGCCTTATTTTTCAATAACCCTATGTTTGTCCTGTATAAGATATCCAGGGATTTCAACTGTACTCAGCAGGAAGAATTAGGCAAAGTGTTTTGACTTTAAGTTCCCAGAAGCAAAAGTTTAAGTACAGACAGTCCACTACTTAAAATGGCTTGATTGACAGATTTTTGACTTTATGATGAAACAAAAGTGTTTTGCATTCAGTAGGAATTGCATTTTGAATTTGAAGTCAGGGCATTCTGTTTTCTCACTCTTAGTATAGTTTTCAATATATTACATGAGATATTCAACTTTATAAAATGTTCTTTGTATAAGATGATTTTGCCAACTGAGCAAGTTTAAGTAGGGTTACACTAAGTTAGGTAAGTTAAATATGTTAAATGCATTTTCAACTTAACGATATTTTCAACTTATAATGAGTTTATCAGGACACATCCACATTTAAGTTGGTGAAGAATGATATTTCTTTTTCTTTTTTTTGAAGATTTATTTATTTATGCATACAAGAGCCAGGGTACAGGCCAGAGTTGCGGGGGAGTGAAAGGATCCACCAGAGACAGAGTGGGGAACAGAATAGGCAGACTGACTGAAAGACACTGCTGAGGGGAGCAGCAGGCAACTCAGGAAAGGTCTGCTATGCCATGTGGGTAGCTCCGTGGCAGGGAATCAAACTCATGCTTCAGAGGCTGAGGATTGCTTCATAGTGTGGTGCTTAACCCCTTGTGCCACCAGGGAGGCCCTGCTATTGCTTTTTCTTAAAAATATTTTATCATCTAGAATTCCAGACCCACACAGACATCTACCTATCACCTTGCTTTAACAACTATCACCTCAAGGCCTGTCCTGTTTCACACCTTTACTCCCACCTCTTCTCCAGTTTTATTTTGATACAAATCAATTCCTCATATTTTTCATTCATAAATATTCACTATGTATCATCAAAAGACTTTTCAGAACATACACATCAAAAAATTAACAATTCTGTAAATGCCATCGAATAGTCAGACAGTATTTAAATTTCAAATTATTAGTGCCTTTATTTATATCAGTTTAAATAGGAACCAAACTAGGTTTACATAACAAGTTACAACTGGTTGCTAAGTCTGTGTCAGGTGGCTTCAACCACATGTCAAAAACAGAGAAACAAAGAATCAGACAAAACCAAACCCTAGAAATCTGAACATAGAATTGAGGTTTCCAGAGAGGTGGGGTGAGGGTGGAGAGCAAAAAGGACCCAGTGACTCTGGTGGAGGACTATGAGTACCTGGGTAGTGGGTGTGGTGACATACATCTGAAGAGGTGTGATCCTAAAGCTCTGAATCATATAGTGTTGTAAACAAGATTACTGCAATTAAAAAAAAAAAGTCTGTGAATCTCATTTAATCTCTAGGTTTCTCTCTCCATCTCTTCTTTGCTTTGTCATTTGCTGGGTCACTTGCTGCTATATTCTGCATTTGTATTAGTTTTTCAATAGATAATTCAGTTTAAGAAAAACAGGTGATAGATTGCTATATAACACAATAATGTTCACACAGTTGGATAAGAAATGCAAATTAATAAAAATACCTAGTTTCTTTCAGCATGAAAAAAAGGCTGGAAAGAAAATCCTCAGGCGCTAAAGGAAGAAATGGGGATTGGCAGTTGAAAAGTGAGACTTTCTGTTTTTATTTTCTACATGTTCCATTTGCTTAAAACTTACATAACGATCAAGCCAATTAACAAACATAATTGCCTACTCACAAATGCCTACTCTACCTGGCTCCAAGAGCCTGAGAAACAACTTAATCTGTAGCTTACCCAAGCCCCAGGCTAGATCTCATCTACCTGGCTAAGTATGTATGGCTGGTTAGGAGGCCGAATCGCATTCCATACTCTGTAAACTCCCCTGGATCTACGCTTTTGCAGAGACAACTGATCCCTGACATTACTCTGAAGGAAGGATGCATCAGGCTTGCTATGCAGTACAGTACACACACCTTGGGAAAGGTTTCTGTTCAGCTCATGGATGAATGTGTTCGACATACCTAACCCTGCAAACGAGCCCACCACAAAGACCTGCTCATGGCTTTAGATTTGTTTCCCTCACCCCTGCCCAGTCTCCTTTCAACCCACTGGACTAAGCAAGACAGGGCTTCAGGAATGACTCTGCAAGTACCTACTAGCTAGTAATTACAATCCAGTTCACACTGAAAAATAAAGTGTTCAACCCTTTTACAAACTAATGTTCTCTCTTCCTCTATTTAGTTGACAGAAATGAAGCAATATGGCCACACAAAACAGAAAGAACATGTCCCTGTTGTCTCATCACAGAACAAGAATAATATCTTAAAGTATGTCCCTGTGGCCTCACGAGTGATCTTGTTGCCTAAAAATGACTATTACACCTTCCTATTTAAGAAAGAAAAAAAGATTAAACATAGAATTATCATAGGATCCAGCAATTCCACTTGCAGGTACTTGTATACTCTTGTTCATAGCAGCGTTATTCACAACAGCTAAAAGGTAGAAGCAACCCAAATGTCCATTGACAGAAGAATGAATAAACAAAATTTGGTGTATATATATACAATGCAATATTGTTCAGTTCTTAAAAAGGAATGAAATTTTAATGCATAGAACAATCCAATGAACTTTGAAGATATTATGCTAAGTGATGTAAGTAGACACAAAAGAACAAATATTGTATGATTTCATCTATATAAGGTGCCTAGAATAGGCAAAGTCATAGAAAGTGGAATGGTGGCCGCCAGGGCCTGGGGGCATGGGACAAATGGAGATTTATTGTTCAGTGGACACAGTTTCAATTTGGGAAGATGAAAAAAGTTCTTGAGATGGATAACAGTGAGGGTCATACAACATGGTGAAGTACTTAATGTCAACAAATGGCACCATTAAGTGGTTAAAATTGTGACTTTTGTATTATGCATATTTTACCACAACAAAAAAATGCAAATGCAAATATACATAATTATGCATACTTGCATACATATACTTGTGTACATACATATAAGGAAAAAAAAAGGTGTGTGCCCCAAATGGCACAATCTTATAAAAAAGGCAGATGAAGGAAATGACAATGACTAGGCCACATTCCTGAACTGTAGCAAGTGGTCATTTTTTAGAAAAAACACCATGAAAGGAAACCATGTCACACTAACAATGGGGAAATGGACAGTCAGTGATAAGATTACTGCAAACAAACATCTTATGTCTTGATTATATTTAATCCATTTCACTGATTTTGTTAACGAGAGATTTCTTTGGCTCTTTGAAGCTTTTTTTGCCACTAAGGAAGTATAACTTTTAGAGATTCCTTATTCCATCCACCACCTCTGGCATGGCTTAGAGAAAGCAAGCATAGACAGGCCAACCTTTAAGTGACAGCAAATGAGTCCCCAGTCCCTACGTAACACAAATAATTGCACAGACCACACCTCATTGCCAAGGAAACCTCAAATGGCAAGTGGGTTTGTTCCAGAACTGTCAGGTTCTCTCTATTGGTCTAAGTCACGCTAAAAGGACAGAGGACCTGGTCACCAAGATTGAGAATGGCACATGATCAGCACCACTGTCCTGGTTTGCATTACTTAAGACGACACCACATAAAGCAATGCTGTCTTCAAAGGCAATGAGTGTACAGAGCATTCTATAAGGCTGAGAGCTCTGGACTCCACAAAAAGTCAATTTCATTTTAAAAAACTGGGGAATTATTCAAGATTAAAAGAATCTAAAGAGAAACAACAAATATATGTGATAAGTGAATCTTAATCAACTCTTGATTTGTGAAACAACAAAAACTATAAAAGACAATTTTAGGAAAATAGGGAAAACTAAATATGAACTGGTTATTAGCTGATAAAAATTATTGTCTTATGTGGGCTAATGAGTACTGTGCTAAATGCTCCCATTCTTAGGAGGAACTTGTTGATATATTAAGGAATGAACTGTCACCATACCTGCAGCTAATTTTCAAATAATTTAATAATCCTCTCTCTCTCTCCCTCTCTCTCTCTCACACACACACACACCATACACACATACACACATACACACAACAGTGCAAGAAAAAAACTCTTAAAACAGTAGAACTGCTGATTCTCAGAGAGGATCTGCAAAATGTTTTGTGTGTCTAAATATTATCCTAATTGTAATTATGAAAATTAAGAAATAAAATGCACTCTCTCCCCTCCACATAGGGTATGAGTTATATCTCATGCTAATCTTTACCAGAAGCCACGCTAAGCTGAAATGTAACAATTCTCCTTACAAACCTAGTGTGCTAGAAATCAGGTACCATTCAGAACACCAAATGCTTCAAAATGCCCTCCACCTAGCATATAGTTCAGTGTCTCTCAGCTGCCTTGGAGATCATAAACAGGATGTCTTAGCAAGGAAGTGTGTGCCAGGGGTTAACAATAGTTCCCACCCCATCTGGAAAAGTGAGGCAGCTGTGCATAACCAAAGGAAAATGAATCAGCAGCCAGATGACCCAGGCTCCTGCCCCACTCCCACTGCTGACTGTGGGGATCTAGGCTGAGACCCTGTGTAAAACAGGCTTCTGGTTCTCATCTGAAAAATGGGAACAGTAGCCTTTTCATCATTCCAAGATTACTCAACTAAAATCTCATCATTGGCCATAACATTAAAAGTAGCAAACTCATCATTGGCCATAACATTAAAACAGCAGTATTCCTTAAAGTCTTAGATATCTAAGGCAGGATAAGATGGTCATAAATGTTTTATACAAACATTTTAGGTAAAATACATATGACTAAGGAGGCCGGGGTGTCTCTAAGGATTAAATGTACACATTCTCGAGTCTAAGAACCTTTCTCCTGAAGTCATATAATATTCTGCAGGACAAGAGGGCAAGCCTCAAATCCAACATGTCTAGCACTTACCTCTGCCATAGGCCCTGGCTTTCTTCGGGTTGAGCTTGGGTTTAAGAGGAGCCCCTGGCTTGAGCTTGGCTTTGGGGAACTGGGACAGGTAAGTCATCACCGAGTGTTCATCCACATCTGGGTGAATAATTTCTTCAGGAGTGATGACCTAGAATAACAACAAGGTACATGAACACCAGAACACATCACTTTGCAACTAGTCAAGTTTTTGTAAAATGTTTCTTAAGCCAGATAATACAAATATTAAATAACTGAGTCAGCTTCTCAATTAAGTGAAGTTACATTAAATTGGCACACTAAGATCTGTGTCTTTAACTTTTAGAGGTATCACCATTGCCTTTAGAAGCAGAGGACTGTCTTCAGGCAATTCTGTATGTAAGTTCTAGAAGGTCCCAGGATAAAAGTTATATCAAGCAAAGAGGAAGAAACAAGTAGACATGGGATTCCAGCATAATACAAGAAGGAACATAGATAAACCAGCCTTTTTCTTTACTCATCTATCCAATGTCGATATTTGTCAACTCACCTACTAATAAAAACAGACAGACAGACAATGTGGTAACATATTAGGTATGTGGTCTTGTTGCACACCGAATAGTTGTGTCCTCCCCAAATCCATACATTGAAGCCCTAATCCCAGTATTAGGAGGTGTGGCCTTTGGGAGGTAAGTTTAAATGCAGTCACAATGAGATTAGCCCTGTAAAAAGTCGATGATCAGAGCTGTGAGGACAGAGAGAGAAGGTGGACAGCCTTCTCCTGTTTCTGTCTACAAGTCAGAAGAAGGCCCTCACCAGAATCCAGTTCTACCTGCCACTGGACCTTGGACTTCTCAGGCTCAAGTACTGAGAAATCAGTGTCTCTTGTTTGAGTCAACCCATCTATGGTATTTTGGTAAGGCAGTTTGAGCTAAGGTAGGTTTCAATACATTAGAAGCCATTTCTTAAAGTGGGGAGGGCATGAATTTCTCCTGACATTCAGCTAAGAAGCAGGAATATTCGTCCAGTTACGTATAATCCATGCTGGACAGATGACCTCCCTGAAGGTATCATAGCCTCCCTCCTATTACCTGACCCTAAAAAAAAACACCACAGAAAAAACCCTCCTGCTCCTCATCCCTCCAACAAAGAAGCCAAGACTCCAAGTCACACCTCAGACACACAGAAAGCTCTGTCTCATGAACAAGGTTAACCAAATGTAGATGAACAACAGATGTACCCAGCTTTCCTCACCCTGTGGTAAAAAGCACCAGAAAACACTTGCATGATTAGCCTGCAGCAACAAAATAGCTGCTGGGTTTCAACGGTGGCCTTTAATGTGTTCCATAAAATGTAGGATATACGTTGATTTGGTCTTTCTTCCAGGCAGCTCCTTCAACAACTTTATAGTGCCAACATTACATGAACGTCAAAAGGAGATGGTTTTAGGTTCAAGAGAAGATGAAAAACATACCACACCACTTCCTGAGGATGGAAGACTCAAGAAACGGGCCATGAAGCAGAGACATGATGCCAAAACCAAACCAAAAAAACATAGACAAGGCTCTTTAAAACAAAAAAACAGAAAGAAAGAAAACCTCTCCAGGGATTCTTTTACAAAATACCCTGAACTCAGCTCTGAATACCAACCCTTACTGGAGTGTGCAGTAAGGACACCCATTCCATGGCCTTGGTTACCCACAACTCTCTTGACCAGGGCTTTGAACAAGGAAGACAGGGGAAGTTTTTTTAGACAATTTGGAAGGGCTTAGAAGACTGGACCTCAACTAAACAATGTGGCTACTGCAGATGATATCCAAGACTTACTCAATTTCCAAGTCCTCTTGTTAGATTCCTGCAGTAGGATTATGGGCAATACAAATTCTTCTACAATTTCCATTAATGGTAGGTTATCCTGTTTTCAATTTTCTTTTTTTTAGTTCTAAGTCCAGTGACTTTCCTTAAGACATTGGATTTTTTTCAACATTTAAATAGGTTAAAAAGTAGTCAAATAATGGCAATTTCTTATAGTTCCACCTAGTCACTAAGGTTCTCATTAACACGCCCTAATCTTAGAGATCTTTGGTACAAAAATATCAGAAAGTTCCCCAGATGTGATAAAGAATAAAGATTTTGGGCTGATTTACCAGTACCTAAGTCAATGAGAACCTATTATTATAGGTAAACTGAGGGAGAAGAGAGAGAGTGCCACAGGCAGTGCTCTCAGGAAGCTGGCACCAAGGAGGTCAGACAGCCTGGCAGACTCAAAGAGGCACCCAAAGAGTGGAAAGAGCCTTGGCAAGGACAAGCTGGAGCGTGGAAAGAGCCTTGGCATGACATGGCAAGCTTATGCATATACCTGGGGGACACCCAGCCAGTCGTCGGCCTGCTGCATGGCTTCTCGTGCATTATCCACAGGCTTTCGTGGATCCCAGGATTCCCAGTCTGGGCACAAACCTGTTAACATAAGACATAACACAAGATGCTCTTAGCAGGAGCTGACAGAAGAAATTAAAGGAAGTCTTGTGCCTAAACTAAACCCACTTGGTCTCTTAATTCAGAGAACAATTTCTTCCAAAAATCTTAGTGAATTATATACTTTACGGTCAAAAAGTACCATGGATATGAGTATGCCAAGGTGGCAACTATTCTGAGACATCTCCTTCAGGTTGTTTATCTTCTTGCATCAAGGAATTATCCACTCCTTAAAGATAGGGTATCAGTATATAAGCAAAGCTTATAAAATTGTCCGGGCCTGGTACCATTTTATAGGAGAGATTTTTTCTTACTTATCACACTCATACTTCTGTACTCTAGTCACCAAATACATAGGGTTGAGAACAGCTGGGTGTCATATAATTTAACTCAGTTCTGACACTTTCTTCCTGGACTAACAAAGATGGCAGGTTAAGGATTCAGTCCCATAAGGCCCTATTTCATAGATCAGTCATGAGTCCAGGTTGTCACCTGTGCTACTGATCTACTGGTTATAGATTGAAGATTCCCACACACACCCCCCCTCCAACTCAGGTTGGATCACTTGTTATAGTGGGTCACAGAACTCAGGAAAATACTTTACTTACTGGATTATTAGCTTATTGCAAAAAGATACAATGAGAACAGAAATACACAAGGAAAGGTATAGAAGAAGGGACAAGCCCTCTCCAGACACATCACCCCACCAGGACCTCCACATGTCAACCAATCTGGAAACTCCTAGAATCACTGAGGGATTTTTATGGAGGCTCCATTATATGTGCATGGTTGATTGAATCATTGGTTGCTGATGATTAGCTCAACCTCCAGTCCCTTTCCCCTCCTTGAGGTCAGAAGATGGGGCTGAAAGTTCCAAGAGTCTCTAATCATGTAGTTAGCTCCCCTAGGGAACAGTCCCCATCCTGAGGGGCTTCCCAAAAGTCACTTCATTAACACAACCTCAGGTGTGGATGAAAGAGGTCAGCTGTGAATACCAAAAGCACCTCTACCATTGCTTCTACCACTTAGGGATTTCCAAGCATTTTAGGAGCTCTGTGCCAGGAAAGCCTAAATATATATAATACATACACACATACATATTATAAGTCACAGTGTGACAACCCTTTCCCTGAATATATCTAAAAAGGCTGGCCGAGCAACTGTATAACTAAAAAAAATTCACTTATTCAAATGTCAAAACCTACAATTAACTTTAAAAACTTTCTAAGCACAAGAAATACAAGACTAGAGTAAAAATCTCCAGGTTTAAACTAGAAATAGGTAAACTAAAATGTGTCTGTGGATGGAAGCAAGGAAGTGGGCACTGAGAAATGAACTCTTGCTGCTGAGCTGTGGGTTATTTCTGCATGACGCCAGCTTCTAGGCTCTCAAGGAAGAATGGAGACCCAGTCAGCCCTCTTCCCAAGCCAACCGACACTGGCTAGTTCTGCTTTGAGCATGTTGAGAACCACTAGCTTACTGAATACAAATGTACCCAGCACACACAGATCACGCAGTAAATGGAGAATATGACCATTAGAGCTTACTTTTTATTAAAAACAATTTTGGGGTGCATATAAACACAGGCTTGGGTTTTTCTACTGAGCATATACCAGCAAACTACCCATCAATCTAAACATTCAGGAAGGATAATTACTACCTTGGTATACACTCAACTACACGTAGAGGAGCCCATGAGGGTAGAAGACTCCAACTGGATACTGATCAAGTACTATTTCACAGCAATGCGGAAAGAAAGGGGAAGAAAGCCATATATAGTCAACCCAGTGGTCAATAAAAATGGGTACTTTCCACTTAATGGAAGTTTTCAGACTTTCATGCCAAGCCATCTAAGAGGGCTACATATTTCTGCCTAAGACAAAAGGCAGCTAGACCCCAGCTGTGGGAAGAAGTAGGGTGTTGGAGTCTGGAAGTTAAACCCAAGGCCTTGGGTTTAACTGCTCCAAGCATTAAGGCCTTCATTGTAAGTGTGGATAAATATCTGAATTTGAGGCTTCAACAAGTCTATGGAAACACCTATAAAACATAGCAATAGAAAGAAAAACTGGGCCACCCCTCGTGGCACAGGTGGTTGAGCACTGCACGATGAAGCTGTCCGCAGCCTCTGCAGTGCCTGTTCCATCCCAGCCGGCCGGCGAGGGTCCCACATGGTGCGGCAGACCTCTCCTGTCTCACCTGCTGCTCCCCTCGGCAGTGTATTTCGTCAGTCTGCCTGTTCTGTTCCCCGCTCTGTCTCTGGTGAATCCTCTCACCCTCCCGCGCATCTGACCTGTACCCCAGTTCTTGTATAAATAAATAAATAAATCGAAAGAAAGAAAGAAAGAAAGAAAGAAAGAAAGAAAGAAAGAAAGAAAGAAAGAAAGAAAGAAAGAAAGAAAGAAAGAAAGAAAGAAAGAAAGAAAGAAAGAAAGAAAGAAAGAAAGGCATTTTTAGTTCCTTTCACTGTCTAGAATGCTCATACAATGAGTGTATGAGAAATACACCAACCACGGCAAAACTAGTTTTCCTGTTGACAACTGAGAGGTTTCGGGTCCACACATCCCCATTAGGAAGAAAATGGCATATTAGGCAGCCATGGTCACTTACCTGGAGCACAGCTGTCCACAAGAGCTCCGAGGGCTTTGCCGTCTTGCCAGTTCTGGTTAAAGTTGGTGATAGGCAAGTAGGGGATCTTGTTCTGAATCCATCCCAGCAACCTCTGTTTTGGCGTCTGCTTCTTGGCATCATCATCCCCTTCATCCTCCCACACGGGCATTGAGATGGAGTAGTGGAGGATCAGGGTCCATACCAGACCCAAGATGAGCTTCAGGTTCCCATCTACAATGGCTTTGCTATCTGGGGAGAGAGGCACAGGCTTGTCATTCTTCTGGGTTGCACAAGTGTGAATCACACTCTACGAAAAAGACGAAGTCCTCATCTGTTAGAGAACCACACTAAGCTACCTGAGAGGAAAGGACACCATGCTGAGTTGGCTTCAAGATACATGCAGATGAGATTAGATGAAATAAGATTCCAAAATGTTAACTTGTGTCATCGGATGATGGGAATGCACTTATATTATCATCTGTTACTTTTGTGTGTATGTGTGAAGTATTCTATAATAAAAAGAGCTTTTAAAATGTAAAGAAATCACTTCAGAAATATAGATAATAAAAAGTGGTGGTTGCATTCCAGAAATAACCACCTGTTAACTTGGTAGTATATGGGCTGCCTGATTATATGTATATATACATGTAAGTATATGTGTTTGCTGCCTGAATTTATATTACCTTATACAATCAGTCTTTTCTTTTCACTCATCATTATGTCCTAGATATGCTTTCCCTATAAAATGATGTGTCTGTTTATACTCCCATATGTTGGTTTAAGAGGCCAGTTTCTGCTCAAATCTCACGAACATTGGGTATTACCAATCATTTCCACCTCTGCTGCTCTGTCAATCACCCATAAGAGAAAGTCCTTAATAGTCAAGCTAATCCAATTGGGCAAAGTCTCTGTTGCCAGGCTGGTAAGAGACTAGCCAGTCATGATCTTGTTCTTGTCTCCTCCCAGTTTAATAGAACATGCCACACCCTTGAGCAGGCCCATTCTGGGACTCTCACTGTCTCTGGTTTCTACTTCCCACTCCCCTTGGCTTCTTTGTGGCTCTCTGCTCTCTTTCCAACTATCATCTAAGCCCATTAAAATTCAAACAATATCTTCAAGATATTTTTCTTTCTCACCAAAATCCTCTGTAGCAACCCCCCATTCTACCAGAACCTCAACCTGAAAATGTCAGAATCATCTTGGACTCCTCCTTCAAACCCTGGAGTAGTTTCCATGATGTGTCCCTTCTCTCCCTACCTAAATCTCCTGGGCAAGTCCTTTTCTACATATTCTCAATAAATGTGTGGCCCTTGTTGCCCTCTCTCAGAGTTCTTGACAGTCATGAAGTTGAATCACTGTTCACAAAACCCCAGAACCATCTTCCTAGTGAGAGACCTCTGTGTTCCCCAATTTACCAGTTGTGTCCTGCTCACAGTCAGATACCAGCATCTTTGGAACCCTACACAACCTCCATCCAACCTTCTTTTTCACCCCGTCACACACACCCACCATACTTGACACTCAAGTCTCAATGACTCTTCATTCCTGGACCACCTCTTGCTTTGTACCCCCTAGTCCTCTCCACATGCTCTGTCTTCCTTTCAGAGGAGGAGTCTTCAACTCATCATCCTGTAGGATGAACCCTGGCTCATCATTCAAGGATCAGGTCCAGCAGCTGTTGGTACTTCATTCCCACCAGTATATGTGTGACCATGCTAGATTCCTCTCCTCTGACAAAGACCATTCACTCCTGGGTGCCCCTTGGCTCAGAACAGTGAGCACCTACTGGGGATCAAGGGCCTTCTTCATCTTGGAGGTCCCCTCACCCTGACTCACCCACCCACCACAAGTCACCTTAATATTGTTTAAACACACACACAGGCATATGAAAAAATGTTCAACATCACTTGTAATCAGGGAAATGCAAATCAAAACTACCATGAGATACCATCTTACACCAGTGAGAATGGCACATATTTAAAAAACTAGCAACAACAAATGTTGGCGGGCATGTGGAGAAAAAGGAACTCTCCTGCACTGTTGGTGGGAGTGCAAACTGGTCCAACCACTATGGAGAGCTGTGTGGAGATTTCTGGACCTATTAAAAATAGAGTTTCCATATGATCCAGCAATTCCACTCCTAGGTATTTACCCAAAGGACACAGAAACATCAATTCCAAAGAGCACCTGCACCCCTATGTTCATAGCAGCACTGTTTACAATAGCTAAGCTTTGGAAACAGCCCAAATGCCCCAAAATAGATGACTGGATCAAGAAGATGTGGTACATATACACCATGGAATATTACTCAGCAATCAAAAAAGATAAACACATGCAATTTGCAGCAACATGGATGGCGCTGGAAGGGATCATGCTCAGCGAAATAAGCCAGAAAGAAAAAGAAAAATACTGGATGGTCTCACTCATAGCAGGAATCTAGAAAACTTAAATAAGGGACCAGGAAAATGAATATAAGAAAGTGAAAATCAAAATCAACAAAAAACTATGAACCAGAGACACTCTATGGAGGGTGGGGTGTGGGGAGGGGAGGGATTGGGGTCAGAATAAGGGGGTTGCAATTGTATGGGGAATATAAAAATTTATTTAAAAAAAAAGAAAAACAAATGTTTTAAAATATGCAAATCTAAGTCAATATTCATCACCATGTTGAAATACTTCAGTAATAAAAATGTAGAACGCTACATGAAAAAAAAAAAAAAAGAATTTTAAGACAACAACAGCAGAGCATTATACCAAGCACAGGGGTTTTCTGAGTAAGGGGTCCTGCACAGACACAGAGGCAGGGGCCCTATGAAGCCAGCTGTGATTCTGAGGCCCTCTGATCAATAAAGCAACAACAATCTGCATGAAACACTGGAGCCCTCAAAGAACTCAGATATCCAAGGAATTCATCCCAGGGGATTGCATTTCTCCTGCCAGTAGTCCTTGATAGTAACTGGATTTTCGTATGTCTTGTTAGGAAGCTATCTTTCCAGTGCTATTGACTACTGAGGTACTACCTATCAATTGTAAGAAATACCAAGACAAACAATTTTTATGCCAGTTTTCTTTACTCAAGCTAAAGGAAGAGAACAGTCTTCAACAGGCTTATCACTAGTCAAGGTATGGAACTGGCCTAGCACATGCCAGGCTTGATCTCCTGCTCAAACCTTCCTCAGTTATGTTTTAATGGCAAACGTGCAGATTTAGTTCATAAGTCAAAACATGAAACTAGTTTACTCTATTTTTCCCAGCTTATACATGTTGGTCTAAAGGAATGAGTCCTTTTCAAAAAGATTTTGGGGGAAAACATGGCCCAGTTAAAGTCTGAGCCAAATTTATGAAAAATACAAAACCCAGAACTTCTGTTTCCAATGAATTCAAGGTGGGTGTCCAAAAGGAAAAGCTCCCATTAAGGTGTCACTGGGATAAATGATACCTCTGCTGTGCTATGGAAAGAAACTGGAGGGAGAGCAGTCCTCATTCCAAAAGTGATTTTGACAGGTGAAGGTTCAAATGCTTCACAGACCCTTGGAACAATAAAAAGAGGGAGACTTGCCCAAAGGCCTCCCGATTCCCATGCACATGCAAAAGGAAATACTGTATAGCATCACGGTGTCAATGTCTGGCCATCACAGAAGACAACAGACTTCTAAGACCTGAATGTGCTCCGTGATGTGTAAATATGGACCAGAAATGCAAGAGAAGAAAAGGCCAGACCAGCTGGAAGCCTCTGCAGCAGGATTCCACCTTGTTGTTCTGAGAGTCTCTCTTTCAGAAGTGAAATAAGCCAATGCCAGCCATGCCTGTCCGACCTCCTAGAATCTGCAGTGGGTTGGAATCTGGCCACAGTCTCTCCTCCCCAAATTCAACCAATCACAATTCCCATGTAACTGGTCCTGGCTCTAGACAACACTGACCCTCAAACCACACACACCTTCTGGAACTACTTAAAATTATTCAGTATTGCTAACTAAGAACAGTAGCTTCCTCCCCCCCACCCCCCCAATAGCTAGAAAGTAAATTTGAGCTACTGCAAATTCCAGGATGGAATGTTTTCACGTCATTTGAGTACATCGGTTCTCCAGTCCTCCTTTAGGGGTGGAAAACAACTATTTTTAGGCAATCTTCAGACACATCTTGGAAATGTCTCCTTTGTGGTCCAGTTCCCTGGAGGTCACCTCTCTCCACTCCTATCAGAAGGGATCCACACATCATCTGCAAGCTGTGATGCTGACTGTGCCGACCTTCTCTCCTGTGATTATCGATGAACTGGGGTGGCCAATGTGGGACCCCAGGAGGAGAGGCCTGGGCGACACCATTCCATATTATTAGCCCCAGTGCAGCTGGCTGCTGGGTCAGAAACAGCCAAAAAGTGACCGCAGGAATCAAGGAGTGGTAAGAATTCCAGAAAACGTCTTCCTAGTGTGCTGAGAACAAGTCACTGAGGCCTTGCCCTGCACCACAACTTGGCCATCTGGGGAACAGGCTGCCACATGCTCTGCCCTGTGCCCCATTATTCTCTTGGCCTCTGAGAGGCAGTATGGAGAGTGATTGCAAGTACAGGCTCTGGAACCAGCAGTTCAACTAAGTATGTCACTTTGAACAGTCCTCCCTGGTGGCCTCCTGGCTAGGACTAGGTGATTCCACTATGAACAATCCACCCTCTCTGAGCCTCATTTTTCCTCATCTACCAAATAGGAATGATCATAATCAACACCTGGAGTTAGAGAATGCCAAGAGTTGAACACAATGCCTGGTACACAGTAGGCACTTAAGATCACATCCTTCCCTCTCCTGCTCATTTGCCTAATATCTGACTACCTGCTGTGTGCCAAACACTTTCCCCTAGAACCAGAAGCCCAAAAGTTATAATCCCAGAAAAAACAAAAGGAAAGAAAGTACCTTGTCACTTAATAGGAGGATAAAATGTTCAATATGTCATTTCTCTAAGCCAAAAAGTCATTAGCAGGGCCATAAGCCTCTGGTCTCTGCTCCCCTGTTCCAAGAGGAGGCTGAGGCACTGCAGCAAATTCAGGACATGCAAGGTTTGCCCAAAGAGGCACTTTTGAACTTGGCAATTTAGGAGACCAACATGGCCTGGGACACCAGGGCAACACTAAAAACTTCTGATAACTTTTAATTAGATCTTCCTGGAAGAGAGTATGATACAAAGAGCAGTCCACATGATCTGGTCCCTGCTTGACTCCTAGGTTCACATTGCCCCAGGCTCACCCTCAGTCCTGGGCTCATGGGCCTGATCTGGAGCTCTCTCCCAGTCCCCGCCGCTTGGCCTGGCTGGTACCTCTTCCACATCCAACTCTGCAAAACTAGAACAGTCCCTGCTAGGCACCCCCTTGATGCCATGTGTCCTCTTCCTTCAGTGCCTCCACACCGTGCTTAAGTGATCCGCAAGTCATGTTTGCTCCTCCGCTCTGTCAGCTCCACAAAGGCAGAAACCAGTCATTTTACTCCCCAACCATCCCACAGCCTGGACACTTGGCTGTTTGGAGGTCAGGCTGCCACATGCACAGCTCCCTACCTTGCATGTCCAATGATCTATGACAGACAGTGCTGCCTGTGTGGCCACAAAAAGTACACACATGAAGCCTTTTCAGTCTGTTCCAGACTGGCCATCTCTGCAGCCCCAGTGGGCAAAAAAAAGCATGTGGCATAGAAGACTGGTAGAGTACAGGCCAGGGCCTCCCTGGTGGTGCAGTGGTAAAGTCTCAGCATTATCAAGCTATGACCAGTCACTGTAACCTGAGTTTGATCCTTGGACAAGAAGCTGAGCCACATGGCGCAGCAGACCTCTCCTGTTGTGTCCGCTGCTCCCTTCAGCAGTGTATTTCAGTAGATCCGCCTGTTCTGCTCCCCACTCTGTCCCTGGTGAATCCTCTCACCCCCCCGCATCTTTGACCTACACCCCAGTTCTTGTATGTATAAATAAGTAAAATAAATCTTTAGAAAAAAAAGTGCAGGCCAGCACCACCACACAAGCTGTAGGACCGTTGTCAAGCCATCCAATTCCTGTGTGCCTCAGTCTTTTACCTGTAAATCGAGGATAATACAGGAACACCAACATAGGGCTGCTAGAAAGACTATATGTGACAACTCATTCCAGCACTCAGACCCCCACAAAGTCAGCTTTTATTAAATGTTAGTATCATTATTACTGTCATTCTTACTACCACTGACTTCAACATGCTTTTATCACCCTTGAGACTAGAAGGACAAATGTAGAAGGAAAAAGTGAAAGTATGACAATTAAAGGAGCCACCTACAAGTGAATACTGGGCTTTCCTGTTAGTCTTGATTGCCTGGGATAGCTGACAGCAGCACCCTGTGAAAAGGTGCTGCAGAGTAACGTTGCACTGCAGAGCTCCAATCACCCAGGCCCAGAACCCAGGTGTTCATTGACATCCCAGGTCAGCTTTGACTTTCTCTCCATCTTGTCCTCTTTCCCTGCCTGAACAGACCATGACTGAACTATAGGTTTCAGCAGTCCAAGCGAGAGGGTGCTCTAAACTAAAGGGAGATGGTTTGCTGCCTTGCTCAGTTTCACAAAGCCTAGGCCAGACGCCACTTGTTCCCAAGGTCATCTTGAGGAGGAACATAGCAGTCATCTGCTCAGAACAGGGTCACATTTCTGGGGATCCAACAGTCCTTCCAGACATGCACTAGATGAGGACTGTGCATTTTGGTCAAGTGCTACAGAGGTCCCTGTGCAGGATGAGGGGACTGAACTGGCTTCTCTTTCCATTTAGAGCACTTCTCTCCTGGGCCTAGGACCCACAAAGGGCCCGAGGACAAGATCAAGACTGATCGGTAATTCATGCCTCTGATGTCAAGGGTATCTGTGGCAAAGGCCACTCAAAGCCTTCCTGGGCCTCCTCGGTGGCGCAGCGGCTGAGCACTGGGTTGCGAGGCTGCCCGCAGCCTCTGCAGCACCGGTTCGATCCCCGGCCACTGGGGGGAGGGTCCCACATGGCGCACAGACCTCTCCTGTTGCCCACTGCTCCCCTCAGCAGTGTATTTCGTCAGTCTGCCTGTTCTGCTCCCTGCTCTGGCTCTGGTGAATTCTCTCACCCTCCCGCGCTTCTGACTGTACCCAGTGCTTGTATAAATGAATGAATGAATGAATGAATGAATGAATGAATAAATAAATAAATAAATCTTTTAAAAAGAAGAAGAAGAAGAAGAAGCCTTCCTCCCTTCTCCAAGGCACAGGCTTTCCTGCTAGATGGTTCTTCCCAAGCTCCCTTGAAGTTCCCCAGTACTGCTCACCCATGCACAGTGAGCCAGAGGGAAGCAAGTCTTCACTGCCAAGGCCTTGGGCAGGGTGTGCCTCCTCTAAGCACGCCCCCTACTACCGGCCAGAGATCCTAATACCACAGTCACTTAGCTTTGACCTGCCCTCAGAAAGGCCAGGCAAGGTGAGTGGAGGTAACTGGGTTCCAGAAAAAGGTGCTGAATGAAGAATGAAAAAGGAAAAAGCCACCGTTACAGGCTTTCTTCAAATCTCTTTGTTACCACAGTCTAATTGCAACAGGAGGATGTTCTAGGTCTTGAAGGCCTGAAATCACAAGGATCTATTTTTCTATCAATAAGATAAAATATAGACTACAATAAAATAAGGTGGACCAGGACACCAGGGTCAGCTGGACTTCCAATTCTTTTTCCTACTCACGAACTATACAAATTACACAGGAGCAATTTGAGTTAATAATGTTTACATATCATCATGCCAGAATTCAGATATTAAAGAGTCCACTTGGAAGGACTCTTTGTGTCAGTAATTTTTCAAAAAATGATGCAAAAGATTAGTGTTGGCCAAAGGTATTGACAGATGAGGTGAAAACTCTTTCACTGAATTTGAGGATTTTAGACCCTATCTGGATTCAGCAAGAAAGACTGCTAAAATGGATTACCAATGTTTACACCAAGAACAAAGTATGAGGAATGAGATTCAGCAAGCAAGATTACTGTGCAGATTAGGAATTACCTGCCTTGCACCTGGCAAGGGGAGTCGGGCTAGGATTTCTTGGCAACAGAATTGAGGAAATATTCCCAAATCCCGGATTTGAGATTTCCACTACAGGCCTTTAACACATTTCTTATGTGTAGCCTCAGACTTCAAATTCCCTATTTCGACAACTATGCTTCTGTTTTCTCTCACTTGCTGGACAATTCTTACCTGGAATAATTGGAGCAAGTTATTGCATAAATTATTCCATAAATACACATAAAGAGTATTTAGTGGAACTTCAGGTACCAGCTATTATGGTGGCCTACTGCCTCATAATTAATCCCAAACACCCTACTACTGGTTAAGAGGTATCCTTTATTGAAAAGTTGCATTAGCATCATCCAGTCGGCTTTCTTCGCAGGATTACTTTTGAAAAGTATTTATCACTTTGAGAATTACTTTATACCTAGCAACAAAGTCACATCAACTAAATGAAAGGTCCATTAAGGGGCCTAAAAGATAGTCTCTTCCCACTTAGTATTATTGGGAAAGTCTTGAAAAGTTTGAACAAGGATTTTAACCTTGTTAGAAAGTTTAAAGAATGAAAGAAAAATGTTCCAAAATGGTTAGAGCCACATATTCCAGATAGTTCCCCAGGGTGACTGGCAGGACAAGAATCCTGGGGATGCCAGAGGCCGAGCAGTGACAGAGGTCCCCAGAGTACTGACGTGGAGAGGCCCGGGAAACCCCAGCCTGCGCTCTCACTGTCTAGCCCGGTCGTGTCTGTCCCTGGTTATAGCTTCCAGACACAACTGTGCTGAGAACACGTCCAGCTGAAATAATAAAAGCTGGCTATGAAGAGAAGTCCTCGTGACTTCATGACTCCAGCTCAGGCAAGGCCACCTCACCTGAAACCCAGCTCACAGTCCACCCTGTGCGTGAGTGTGCAGTCCACGGGGAAGCCCCGGAGGAAAGGAGTGCCGCCTCCCTTCCATCAATAGCAACCAAAATATAACAACCCTCTCTGTTCCAGACCTCTGCTGGGCCTGGCCCTGTGCCACGTGCATCACCTCACCTAACCCTTAAGCAACCCTATGAGGTTGGCCTTTACAGTCATTTCATATCTCATTTTACAGATGAGAAAACAGAGGCCCACAGAGGCCCACAGAGGCAAAGGCGGTGGCCAAATGTGACATAGAAGGAGAGTCTAGATTTAAAGCCACATCTCTCTGCTGCCTGAGCTCAAACTCTTACCCACCCGACTTCTCTAAATACACATCTGTCATGACAGCCCCATGAAGTGAGTGCAGTTACAAATGAGGATCCATCATAGGCCCCACACAGCCAATAAATAACTGTGCTTGAGAGGTGAACCTAGGCAGGGCCTTTGAACTTCTAACTAACCCAATCGTTCCCACGATCTCTATACTGCCAAAGTTCTGGGAGAAAAAATGTGGGGACAGACAGTTCGGAAAATAATAGCACAGGCCTGGCTCAACCATGACTTACACAGTCACTACTGCACCCTAGGAAGTGGGGGTTCTAGTGCTCATGGCCCTGTCCCTCCTTCCGGGAGGTCTGCCGTGCATGTTCCACTGCTTGGCACGGGGTATCGGGAAAGATGGGAGAAGACACAGCTCTGCCCTCATTTTCCCAAACCCAGTAACCTGTGTTTTTCCTGGAAAAGAAAAATTAGGACCACTCCTCTACTAGAAAGCTCAATTTGTTTCAATCATCTGCTCTCTCATCTAATAAATTCTTTCTAACTGCATATTGAGTGTCAGAACATGTGCTAGATATAAATTATTTATTTAAGTAAAAAAAAAGTAAAATGGCTTTAAAACACTCCACAAAGAGATGACAACATGATTATAATGAAAACCGGTGTACCCCAAGGCAAAGACACTAAAGATCTTTTAAAGGAAAAAACAACTTTTTGCATTCTCACTCTCATGCCAGGCTATATTTCCTAAGGCCCCTCCCCTTTATAATTAAGAGTAAAAGCATATATATAATGATGATGATGAATAGGATAGGTATTCATCCTTCCACTGCAAAATTGTAAAAGCTGAGCCTTGTTACAAAATCAGATCAAGGTGGCTTCCTCAGTTTGAAAGTGGAGAAATCAGTTTGCGTTTGTCCCCCAGAGTTCACCTCCTGTTACAACTCATATAAGCCTGTTACAGAAATGGCAGCCTGCCCAAAGAGTGTGAAGTCATAAAAGGAACAAAACTCTCAATTTAAAGTCTTGAATAAGAACCAAGCTGAGGGAAATTCCAAATAGTTTATAACTGCTGGCTCTCACTCTTACCAGAAAGAGGATGAAGTTGGAGAAAAAGAAACTCTATGATACAGTGGCACAGCTTTACCTGTACTGGCACTTTGGGGACAGAGCCTTCCTGTACTGGGTCTTCAGCTCAGTTGGAGGATTGAATTTGCACCCCCAAATTTGAACCTTCTCCCCCACATTTATAAAAGGAGGCCTCCAGACACACTTGCCACCCACTCAACAAGAGAGCCTTCTCAGTACGGGGCTTGTCCTTGAGGGTGGAATTCCACATCAGCTGCATCCATGTGCTAAAAGATCATGAGTATAGGGGCAGGACTGAACCCACTTACACAACGGGACCTCGCCTGCTAAATTAGTTGGCAGTCAAATAACCCAGGGTCCAGCAACACTAATTAGTCAGTGATAAGACAGAGTTCAGAGGCTCTGCTTGGAGCTCAGAGAAGGTCAGTCCTCTTCTTCTACTCCCCCCCCCACCCCCAAGTACAGCATCTTATGTCCCCCACTGCCCATGGGATTGGGGCGGGTCACTCCCTGTTGTCTGTCTCCTTCTCTGTGAGATGAGAGCAGTACTGGATTCACTTTTTCAAGCTGTTGTGAGATAATGTAGTAATGGAGGTAGCAAGAGGAGGAGCCCCTCATATCAGCAGGACAACTACAACTACTATTATTATTATAATAGCGTAAACACACATAAGTTCAGGGACTAACAGCGCCCTGTTAGCAGTGAGAAACTTTCAGTGCCATTCAATTCTGGTTCAAGACTGCTCAGAGCCAAATACCCCAGAACTCAGCCTTCCAGCATGAGCATTCCATTTGCTAATGACCACAAGAACCAGCCCATCAGGGACCCAGGATTAAGGCTGATAGAATCAAGATGTTCTTTGCTCAGCAAGCTGCTGAATGAACTGGCAGTTTGCTAAAATCTGCAGGCCACCCCGACTCCTCCGGCAGATTCCTGAGCAGTCTGCAGGGGCCAGGCTGGGCCACTGCTGACAGAAAATTAAAGGAAGGTCAATAAATTCAATTTGAAGCACAAAGTATTCAAGAAAGTTCCCTAACATGATTTCTTTGTCTAAAGGGGGAAGGGAAGGATACTAAAGTGATCTTTAACCATTAAAGCAGTTCATTGATGTAATATAATGGTAGGGGGGGAAAACCGGAAAACAACTTAAATGCCTTTCCATGAATAAATGGTTAAATAAACTCCACAGAGCACTCACTCAAGAGAGTAACAGTCTGCTGTAAAAAGAAAGATTTGTTTGTTGTATCAAGGTCCAGCCTTCATGATATATTAACGGAACAAGACAATCTGTAAAAAGCATTGATCAAACAACCCCGTTTTTTAAGGGCATGACTACATCTGAACAGAAAGATCTGGACGCAGGCACACCACACTGCTCAGTGGCTGGCTTTCTCTAAGACTCTGGAGGTGATGGCAAACGACAGGCCTTCTTTTTTGTTGTTCTATACGCCTGTATTGTTTGAACTTATAAAATTTAAACTGGACAGTTGACCCTCCAATCAATCAGGGATTAGGAGCACTGACCTGCTCAGAGTCAAAACTTCAAGTATAATTTTTTTACTCTGCCAAAACTTAACCACTGTATAAATTACATTGATAATACATGTTCATACACATACACAGAGAGAAAGAAACTTGGTGTGGTATATGTTAATATATTTTTTAAAGATTTATTTATTTATACAAGAACTGGGGTACAGGTCAGATGTGAGGGAGGGTGAGAGGATACACCAGAGATAGAGTAGGGAACAGAACATGCAGATGGACCAAAGATACTGCTGAGGGTAGCAGCGGGCGAGGCAGGAGAGGTCTGCCATGCCCATGTTGTATAGGTTAAGGAACTTTTCAGTTGAACAAAATTGGTTGTCGGCATGTATAGGCACTGATGGGATGAGACCAGCAGGTTTTATCAAATGATGAAAGCAATGCCTATGGTAGGAGGCTGGGGGAATTATGAAATTGGGTTCATGATCCCATAGAAGATTTCTCCAAAGGACAAGAAACTATTCACCAACAGTGCAGTTGCTTCTAGGCAAACGAGCAGGGCATGGGGATGGGGAGGAGCAGAAGGGGCTGCCCTCTCGTCTTTTTTTATTGCATTATGATTTTTACCACGTGGACGTTACCTCTCAATAAATAAATACATGGAAGCCTTGCAGATTTGCCTGGTGCATTCTGGTGATCTCTGTTCAGCTTCCAGACAGTAGCCATCCACATGCCTCCCTATTCCTCAGCCAGCTACACCCATCCTGGACATAGTTTCAATGCCTCGGGAGATGGCCTTTGCCATTTCCAAATAGCTTGCCGGAGGAGTGAGAGATGTTGAAGATTACATTGCAAGAAGATGGAGTCATCTGGTTGCCTTTAGACATGTTTTTCAAGCCAACTGCAACTAAAAAAAAAAAAAATCAACCACCCACCTGCCTGACCCTTTTGTACCCCCTTCTCTGGCACCTGAAAGTACTCTCCCCAGTATCAGTGATACACAAAGACTGAGACCTGGCCAGTGCAGGGCAGCTCCAATGCATTCTCACAGCTGTCTTATAAGGGGCGACTGTCAGCCCCATTTTCCAGATTTAAAAAAACCTGATAAGCAGAGAAGCTAAGCTCAAAGTCACATAGCTCATAAGTGGTAGTACTGGGATTTAAATCCAGACCATTCAAATCGAGAATCTTCTGCTGACCATTCTGCCTGGAGACCAGGCTGGGGGTGCAAAGGAGAGGCCCAGGCTCAGACATGATAGAATGACAAAGGCTTTCAAAACTAGCAAAAGTCAAGGAGGAAATAAATGCTGAGGGTTACATCATCCTCCTAAAAGATTTATCACTGTGCCCCTGAACTCTGTCCCATGATAAAGGGCCTCAGCACTAAGATAAACAGCCCAAGCACATAGCAGGTCAGTTTTGCTGCTAAGAAGGGAACACATTCTCACATTCCTGAGGCACACAGTCCAAGCACAGGAAAAGCAGCCACACACGCTGACATCCAAGGCATCACCCCAAGCACAGCTGCCGCTGTGCTGAAGACACAAGGCACGGTCACATGCCTTTACACCAATTCTTCATCTGAAGAGTTCCACGCTTGAATCAGAAGCTGCTCCTGGCTCAGCAAGAAACTAGCTCTGTGTAAACTTGGCTCAAAGAAGAATTTGTCACTCAGGTCAAACTCACAAACCTGGCCCTATTCTCTACCCCTTGGGTCACCTACAGGATGAGGGTGAGGGGCTTCCCTTAAATCAAGTCACCTTTTTTCCCCTTAGCCTAATTTTTAGATAGATTGATAAATGGACTCACTGCTTTTCTTCTTTTGTATGTGGAAATACATACCTATTAATTTTTAAATGTAGACCCATTAATGCTTAATATCACCTTGAAAACAACATTCTAGAAAAGACTGCACTGGATGTTAGCTGGTTTTCTAAGACAAAAGGGTATCTGTGGTAAGATAAGTGAGGAACATGTGGAATAGAACAATTTTAAGTGCCACAAGACTTCTTAGAGCGTTAAATCCACAAACGTACATTGACAATCTCCAAAAGAGCTTTAAGGTGCCACGCAGCATTTCTCCACTTTATTGTACGAGGAAACTTTTAAAATACTATCTCAAAAGACACTAATATCCTCAGAAATACTGTGGGAAATTCTACAGATCCTCTATAACATCTCTTAAACATTTTTCTAGGCTAGGAGATTACATTTTCTAAAACTGGTAAGTTTGGGGGTGAGGGAAACAGACCAGAGACACAAGAAAAGAACAGGAAATAAATTGCAGAGGCTTTCTCTAATCTACAACTGCTTTGGTGGCAGTGATTAAGAAACTAGAACCTTGCTTCTTTGCAGATAAGGGCTGATAAAGTGGACTCTCAAAATAATGCTTCTAATTAAGAGAGCTAAAGGGAAGCACACCCCTAACAACAGTGTTTATGAAATTCTGTTGAAAACCAACTCACTTCACAAACCACACTAAGAAACATCTTTTTGTTCAAGTGCAAAATGTAATTCTTAAACTCGGGCAATGATTTAAGGAATCCAGGTTAAAACCAGCCTCCTCCTTCCTGGGTTTGCTTCAAAAATCTTCATTCCTCAGACAACCTTTTGCCAAGTAGGGAGAGTCAGAGATAAAGCAAGATAATTTGGACCCTTGTTTAAGTCCATAGAAAGAGGGGGTATTGTCCTGAGGTGGACAATTGGAAAATCAAATTATGTAAAGAGGAGAAACCTTCAGATCCTTCACCCAGTTGCCACTAGGTCTAAACTTCTCATGCACGGGGAAGGGAAAAACTTAGTAAAGGTTCGTAAAAAAATATTTCTATAAAAACCAAAGCACCTCCGAGTAGCATTCTTAGTGCTTGTTAAGGAAAAAAATACACAAACACACACAAGCATTAACAACAGCCACAGAGGGGCAGCTTGAGTGCTGATTAAATCCAGTCTCTAAACTGTGGAATCCCAGGATCCAAATCTGAGATTTAATTAACTGTAATATAAGGGTCCTACGGGCAGGACCCACACTCTCTCCTTCTATTACTCTGATCCTAGTCACTAGTATGATGGCTGACACATAGCAGAAAGAAGAAAAAGAAAAGGGGAAGGAAAGAAATCACTGCCTTCTACCACCAAACCAACAACCACCCACCCATCAATAAACCCATCAGTCAACAATAAACCAGCCAGCCTAACCAGACAACGACTAATCAACAAACCCATGGAACAACCACCCAACATAGTCAACCGACTACCAAACCCAACTGGACTCATCCTTAACTCCTCTCTCCTACCACATCCTCTCTCGACCCCAGTCTTGCCACCACATATATCCCAAGAATTCCCAAGTGTGCATAATGATTGTGGAGAAATCAGTCAATTATAAAATAAAGGAGTTAATCATGGTGAAATAGTAAAACATAAATATAAAAGCAAAACATTTTTTAACTTTCCAAATTATTTTACAGCAAGACATACACACAGTCTCTTTTCTTAAATGTGAGAGGAAGGCATGTTTTATTATATTTGATATACTAGGTTCAGGCCCTAAGGTCTTAAAACATCCCAAGTATCTGGACAAAGTCTAAATTCCTTAGTAGGGTTACAAGGTCCCTCCTGACTGGTCTGCTAGTCTACACGGCCGGGCCTCAACCTGCAACCTTCACAAGTCCCTCTCCTATGTTCTGGCTGCTGTTGGACACCACATGTCCCTCCAGGACTTTGCAGAGTTGCTTCCTCTACCGGAAAATCACCCCCACCCCCCATCTTTCTCTCTGGCTCTTAGCCATCCTTCAAGAGTCAAGTCTCCTCTGACACATTCTCTTTCTCTTGGCATTATGTTTTATGGTATCTGTGAAGAATATCTCACAAAGTAAACAAAAGTATAAGTTCCCACAAGATCACTGTGAAGCTAAATAAATGCCCAAGACAAGCACCATCCTCAACTGACCAACTTGTTCTGACTAGTGGTCTAAGTCAGGGCTTTTACAGGGAAGGTGAGCAGGGAGAGAGTTAGGCAACAAACCAAATAAATCTTTGTTTTCAGGGCCTCCCCTGGTGGTGCAGCAGTTGAGAGCTGGGCTGTGAGGCTGCCCACAGCCTCTGCAGCACCAGTTCATTCCCTGGCCACCGGTGAGGGTCCCACAAAAAAAAACAAAAAAAAAAAACTTTGTTTTCACTTACTTTTAACTAAAATGCAGGTTATCTTTTCATTTTGAATATAGAGCATTAAAAAAACAGATGTATTAGTAGCACCAATGAAATGAGATTACATTTGTGATGGCGGTATCAGAAATATCCTGTGTGCTTATCACTGAATCAAAACTATGTTAGTTATTAGCTTGTGGCTAGATCTTGTCATTCATTATAACTGGTTTCCTTTGTAGCTCCATGTGTATTACTCTATTCATAAACAGAGTGGTCTTCAGACAACCACAGGGGTCCAATTCACTGAGTTGAGAGCCCTATTTCCAATTAAGAGCCCTAGTTCCAATTAATAACTTCTAGAACACAGAAGTGAAAGGACTTCAGGGATGGACATTTTGTTAAATGGACCACAAAAGAGTGGCACTGTCGCTGCTGGGGCAAGGTTAGTAATGGGGATCCTTGCAGCTCACTGCAAATGGGTCTCCCCCCACCAATCTAGCCCACCTATCACCACCCAATATATCCTCTTTGGCCATAAAAATGATCTTTTATGTTACTCCTAACTCACACCTTCTATTGTTCCTATTCTATAGCAGGGATCAGCAAACTTTCTGTAAGGGCCAGATAGTAAATATTTCAGGTTCCGCATGCCACACAGTCCCTGTTGCAACTATTCAAACCTATCAGTGTGGTGAGAATGTAACCATAGATAATAAGCAAAGGAATGTGTGGCTTGTGTTTCAATAAAATTTTATTTACAAAAACAGAGTGCCAGATTTGACCCAGGTCACTGCTTGGATTATAACACCACTAATAGCACCACCATTCAATAGAACTTTCTGTGTTAATGGAAATATTTTATAGGTATGCTGTCCACTATGGTAGCCACAAGTCACATGTGGCTGTTGAGACCTTGAACGATGGTTACTGTGAAAAAAGTGCTAAATTTTAATTTATCTAATTTTAATATCACTAGCCATATGTGGCTGGTGGATAGTACATTTCTACAGAGTCAAATCCAAGTCCTTTTCCATCCTTTTTAAAGTTTCTTCACAACTCAGCCAGCATCACCACCGATGGTCCTAGCCTCAGCAATTACTAAGCACCACGGTTAGTCAGTGGGAGATTTCAGCCAGGCTCATGTTCCTGCACTTCCCTCTCCTGAGCCCAGCCCTCACCCCAGCAGTTCTGCAGCCCATGACTTTCTGTCGCCTGTCCATCCCTTTAATCCCCACAGTTCATCAACCCCACCTTCGCTATGGGCCTTCTCTGCACCCCAGATTAAATGTGTGGTTCTTCAAGCCTCACTAGGAGCCACTGTAGGGAGCTTTGTCCTATAAAAACTACAATAGCAAGTTGTATATATATATTCTCTGCCTTTTATCCTTCAATCTTGATATCTGAAGATAAGGTCCTGTGCACAAGACCTTTAAAATTAATACAAATGCACTAAGTTTTTGAAATAAACACACCTATCAATCTTAAAGGGGGAAAAAAACGTGTTTTTAAAATGTGTTTATCACATTTTTTAAGGAGTCTAGACTAAGGGAGAACATCTCAAGCCTGAATGACTTCGGATCTACAGCACAAAAAGAATATAGCCCCTCAGGTTAACATTCCATTCCCTTATCATAAGATCTTACCTTCCCCCAAATCCCAGCCTTCCTCATCTGTAAAATGGGTCAACAGTGTTTAAACCTGGCAGGAATGAAGAGCACTGAGCACAGTTCCAAGAAACATACTTGGCAGCTGCCAGGTAGATGCAAGTCCCAGGAACATATAGGGAGTGGACAAGGCACACAAGCTTGACTTGGCAGGGGCAGAGGTGCAGAAAAACCAGGCAGACCGCAGGATTCCCACACCAGCCTTTTGATCTATCACAGGTCAGCCATGACTTTACACAACAGCTGTGCTTCCTAACATCCTCTGAGCACAGCGATCTCGCCAGCACTGAAGTCATTTAGGTGGGTAGAGCAAGACTCTGGCACCCGCCAGCCCCAGAGTGATAAAGCTATGAGCTGCTACTCTGACTGCACAATGACAGCCTGCCATCCCATCACTGTCACGGCTACTGCACAAAACTGTGTGGAGGCTGCAGTATTTGCAGCTCCTAGGGCTTCTCTGAACAGATAAGAAAATCTGGTCATTTGTTATTCTGGTTTTTCTGACCCAAGGCCCCGTTTTTCCCTCTTACTCAGTTGTCTTACTCACCAGGCAGGGTGCCAAATTACTGGGCCATTGTTAACAATGAAGTCCACCCTCAGAGAGAGGGAGAGAAATGAGGCACCTCCCACCTCCGAGGGAATTCTAAAGAGTGGGCTGGGGCTGATTTAAACCTAGTTGACACAGAATGGCCTTGGACTCTGGCAGCCCTGCTGGAGGTTCTAAATTTGAAGGAATCCCAGTCACTTCCTATGTTGGTATGATACATATGAACTTTTTTCCTGATCAGCATTAAGTTTTCCTAGTTATCAAATAAGACTTATAATTAATTCAAATTATATTTAAAGCATGAGTAAAATAAAGTGACTCTGCCGTGACCCCACCCGTCCAGGTCAGCCCTCCAAAAGATCAGGGTTTGCACTGCTGCTAATGCTGACATGTGACCTTGGAACCAACTCAGGCTCGACTTGTCCAACTTTCTTCTTAAGCCTCAATACTCTGCTGCTCACAGAAATCACTGGAGTCTCAGCCCTGGCTGAACATGGAATGACGTGAAGAAATTTAAAAAAAAAATTTTTTTTTAAGCATATCCTTCCCCAAAAGAAAACAAAATGAACATTTCTTGGGGGCAGGGACTGCATATCAGTAATTTTAAAAACTTTCCAGTTGGCTCTAAGGTACAGTCAGGATTTAGAACCACTGCTGGCAACTCTATCCCACAAGAATCCAATCACACCAAAACCCTCATCCAAGAGGCCAACCCTTCCTGTGTGCATGGGCCTGAGGCAGACCTCAAGAGAGTCAAACAAGGAAGGAGCAAGGAGAGCCAGCGTGCTGGGGAATTTATCACAGCTCAGGCACAGGGCAAGCCTTCTTTCTCAAAGACTTGATGGGTCACTTTTGTCAAAGCAATAAAATCAATAATAAAGGGAGAGATGAGTCTGCCAGTCCTGTGGAATAAGTGTGCTGCCAGGATAAACAGAAGGGTCTGCTTGAGAACTGCACTTCTATTTTACGGGTTTTTTTTTTTAAGATTTATTTATGCATACAAGAATTGGGGTACAGGCCAGAGGTGTAGTGGGTGAGAGGACCCACCAGAGACAAAGTAGGGAACAAAACAGACGGATTGACTGAAATACGCTGCTAAGGGGCGCAGCAGGTGAGTCAGGAGAGGTCTGCTGTGCCATGTGGGTAGCTTTCTGGCCGGGAATTGAATTCATGCTGCAGTGGCTGCGGATAGCTTCATAGGTTGCGTCTTAACCCCTTGTGCCACCAGGGAGGCCCTCTATTTTCCATTTTTAAAGAATACCCATTAATAATGAAATCTTCCACAGAGGAGCAGAAGGGCATTACAGAGAGAGGGGCAAGTCATCATTCACTGGAGAGACCTTGCTCTTGGGTCCTGGGGCTACTCCATGGTACCCCCATTTACAGAGGGCTCAGAGACGGAGAGGTTCCCAGGTGATGAGAGGTCATGCTGGGGTAAAGCATATGCAAAAACTAAAGTTGCCACTCAAAGGAGACTTCCCCCACAATGCTATTTACTTCAGTGACATCAGCTATCCACAGATCAACAGCCCACGTACCCGAGCAACTTGCTTGCAGGACTCGCACACAAGGGGCTCATGTAGACCCCATTTCACAGATGCCAATACACAGGCATTGAGAGGCTATGTTACTTGCCTAGGGCCACTCAACCAATGGTGGTGGGGGGGAGCCTTCAGGGGGAGGATGTGCAAATAAGGGGGATCAGGAGGATGTCTCAACCTCCCCATAATGTGAACCAGCCTAGACGCTCAGGGTCAATGCTTCCAAATTCCAATTTGACAAGAAAGAGACAGAGTCCCTGCTTTCAGAAGCCAAGTTTGGAGAATCCCATCTGCTGGCAGGGGAGTCTTCACACCTGGTCAAGTATACTGGCCATGAATACTTCAGCAGCAGAACTGCCTTGAATAATCACTTAAGTGGAACCTCCAACAGATCAGAGAAACCTGAACTGCAAAACCCATGAAAAGTCCATGATCAGAACCTCCACCTTCAAAATACAACCTTTTCCAGAATGTTTTATGGGAGATTACAAATAAAATTAAATGGCTCCAGTTACTACTCAGCATGTCATTTAAATCAGGTCTCCTTTCCAGTCTGAAGCTTACTCACACACAACAAATTACCCTTTCCAAATAAAAAATTTAAAAGCTTGTTTTATATTTCCCAACTCATGAGGTAAAAGAGGGTTTTGTGTGTCTAAATCCAGAGGACTCACACTCCCTTTGTGCACGAGCAGGTCCTCCCACAGTAGAGGGAGAGATGAGAGCTGGTGGGGGCCCAAATAACACCAAGTAAGCATTTTCTAGAACTATTTTGAACAACCTAATGAACAATTTCCACATCAGCCTCCCTTCCTTCCCAATTTAAGGGCCCCACTCAGAGCTACAAAACAGTCCTGACACCCCCTTTGCAACTCCTGGAGTGTTCACCGAGAGCCAGCCAATTTTTCCATGGCATGGAGCCAGCAGTTTAATCGCATGCCACATTAGAAGCTTCTGGTTGTTCATCAGAACTCAGAAAGCTGGCTGGGGGTTGTACACTGGGGGGAGGCTCCATCAGGCTTCCTGATGTAATAAATTCCTCCACACCCCACCTGTGAAACTCCATTTCCATTTATTACCAAAACTGGAGCCCTGGCTTTCTAGCTTTTTCCTGAGGCCTGGAAACTGGCTTTTCCAGCTGATGACATCACTGACAAGCTCCTGACAATGGCTCCCAGGAGCCTGAACCTCTCACTAATACCTACCATGAGCACATTCCTTGTGGGTGAGGTCATACTTAGCTAATTACTAATCTGGCCCCCACCCCAGGGCTCAAAGCCACAGCATAGTGAGACACCACTGTAGTTCTGTCCTGGGACACTTCGAAGCTGTGTACACCACCCCGCAGCAAACATGAAAACCCTAAGCATCTGAGCAGCCAATGGGAACCTAGGGTTGCGAGATTTTGCAAATAAAATACAGAACATGCAGTTAAATATGAATTTAGAGAAAGAATAAATAACTGTTTAGTGTATGGCCCACAAAATGACTTACAATGTAAGAAAACTGCCTGCCATATTTGCAACATATTTACACTAAAAAGTTATTGTTTATCAGAAATTCAAATGTAATCATTTGCTCTGATAAACTTAAGAACAGAGGTAACTCTTTATACCATCATTTGGCTTACATGATTTCCTAAACTGTCAGTTAAACACTACAGCAAATGTATAAGAAGCTCTACCCTAAAAAGACGTAAATTATAAATAGTATGGGAAAAAAACACAAATCAAATTGCTTTTAGGAAAAAAACTGGGGTCAGAGGAGACTGCCGAATTATGTGTAGGTAAATCACTATAAGAAATAGAGTTGGGGGCCTCCCCCAGGGTGCAGTGGTTGACCGCTGGGTTGTGAAGCTGCCCGCAGCCTCTGCAGCACAGGTTTGATCCCCGGCCACCGGGTGAGGGTCCCACATGGCGCGCAGACCTCTCCTGCCGCCTGCTGCTCCCTTCAGCAGTGTACTTCGTCAGTCTGCCTGCTCGGCTCTCCGCTCTGACTCTGGTGAATTCTCTCGCCCTCCCGCGCTTCTGACTGGACCAGTGCTTGTATAAATAAATAAAAAAAATCTTTAAAAAAAAAAATGAGAAAAAAAAAAAAAAGAAATGGAGTTGGCAGGAGGGAACAGAAATCCAAAATGATTCTTTACTCACACGACTTCACAAGCATCCTTACTCCACCTTGAAGATGCTGAAATCAGAAATCAGATGATATACCCAAATGCAGATTATGCAAGTAAAATCCACCAGCCTCCTGTGGGTGCACTGACAGAGAAAGCACTGGCCCTGCCTCCTAAGACAGGTGCCAAATACCAGACACAGGGCAGTGCCTGGACAGAGTAGATGGTCAGGTGATATTTCTGGAATGAATCCCCCTGGTGAGGACTTTATTTCCAGAGTAACAATGATGCCAAAAGTGGCCTGTGGTAATCACTTACTCCTGAAGTTTAGGTACACCAGGCATAAGACAGCATGAATATATTTAACTTGGAGATGTCATTTCTTCAATTAGCTCAGTAAACCAGAACTTTATACACAGATTCACTGATAATTTGGGCTAGTGTTCAATAGCTGACTAAATAGTGATAAGTAAAAACAAGAACATTCATGCTTGAAAATAACTGGTACATGAATGTAGGTATTTAACTTTGCATTAAAACAGTTAACCCTTTTAAAGACTAGAAATTCATTAAACATGTACTGTGAATTTACTGGATGCCAGGCCATGTGCTAAGCATTTCACACCATCCCATCAGTCTCCTCTTATCCTTCCAACAACCCTCAGAGGCCAAAACCCATTATTATCCCCATTTCACAGACAAGGAAACTGGGACTCAGAAACATGCCCAAGTCCACACTGCAAGTGAAAGGCAGGGCTATGATTTGAACCAGGTCATTCTGTCTGCTGGCTTGAACTCTCTCCTATACTTAACTTTCTAGCCCCACAAGAGCACAAGAAAGACTCAAGGTCTGGACCAATTTACAAGACTGTTAAGCATCCCCATCCTTACAGATGAAGAGCCCTCACTTAGAAAGCTTTCCTTTGCAGCATCTAAGGGGTTGGAAGCTTGGGGAAGAGGGATCACATCCTTAGGTACCAATCTACTTCAGGCACTATCGCCAGCAGTTCATACTCGAATACTCCATCTTGGCCATCCAACTCTTTGTTTCAATCAAAAAGAATAACTTTTAACATGTGAGAATTGCTTGATTAGTTTGGAATAGTGATTTCTGAAGTGATTTTCTTAAGTCTGTGGGATATTGAAAAGTCCTAATTATGGTCACAGCAAGCAATCCCAGGAGGGGTTCAAAAATCTTTAACTGATTTTTCAAATATGTCATAATACCCCTGGTTGTGGGATGTAACCACTTCTCAGGGGAATCATATGAAATAGGATAATAAGGCTTCCAAATTTGAGAAACCGTAAAAGCCAGTGTTTATAATACAAAAGGGACTTAATCAGTCACTAGCTACATTTTAAAAATAAAAATTATTCATACACACATAAAATTGCTGATTATGTAAGAGACATGTGTTTGCCAGTAGATGATCAGAACTTAAGATGCTAACCCCCCAATTGATTAATGGGTGAAAATTCCTGGAGACCAGAATCATCACACAGTCTTAAAATTAGTTATTAATTAAAACTATGAATGGTTAATTATAATAAAAGAAAGTGACCATAGCAATGAGACTTGTCAAGCAACATAAGAACCAAGAAATGGCACTTTTCATCACTAATAACAGGACAAATTGACTTGATGTGCCTCCCACTGTCGGCAACTCAAAGTACCCAGCACAGCCTTTTGAAGTGCACATACCTAAAATGTTTAACCTTGAATTTAATCATGAGGAGACAGACAAATCTAGATTATGGAACATTCTACAGTCTCCTACTCCAAGGGTGGCCTGCAGACAGGCAGTGAGGCATTGCCTGGAAGTTTGCTGGAAATGCACTCTCTCAGGTTCCACAGTGTCTTCAAGAAATAGACTGTGCATTTGCCCAAGAAACCACCCCCATCCCAATCCTCAGTGATTCTACTCACATAGCATTTAAGGAACACCAGTTCTATCAAACAATTGACCTGGTTTCTTTAACGATGTTAGTGTCATGAAAGACAAAAAATGTTAAAGGTAAGGGGACTGTTCTAGATTAAAGGAAAGGCTACAGGGCCTCCCTGGTGGCGCAAGGGGTTAAGCACTGCACTATGAAGCAATCCGCAGCCTAGAGTTCCATCCCTGGCCAGCCAGGGAGAAACTCACATGGCGCAGCAGACCTCTCCTGCCTTGCCCGCTGCTCCCCTCAGCAGTGCATTTCAGTCAATTTGCCTGTTCTGTTTCCCACTGTCTCTGGTGAATCCTCTCACCCCCCCCCCCCCACATCTCTGGCCTGTGCCCCAGCTCTTGTATGCATAAATAAATAAATCTTAAAAAAAATAAATAAATAAAGGAAAGGCTACAGTAACTTTAAAACCAAATTCAATTGAGTCATTTTTAATTGGTTCCTGGATCAAAAAAAAAAAAAAAAAAAAAAAGGCCATAAGGACACTAGGAGCATTTGGGGAAATTTTAGGCAATGTTATTATTACATCAGTGCTAACTTCTTGGGTCAACAGTGACACTGTGGTCACTTTTCTTAGAAGAAAAAGCCTGTGGAAGCACATGAGCTAAAGGGTCATGTGTGCTAGGTGCTTTCAAATGGCTTAGTGAAATACAAGTGGATGTGTAACTTCAGAGAGTGATAAAGTAAGCAAAAGTGATGAAATGTTAAGTGAGAGACTCCAGGGGAAGGTTACGAAAGGTCTGCTACACACTGCTCTTTTATATTGTCTGTTAGGATTGAAAGTTTCCAATGAATTTCAGAAGGGGAATAAAAGTGCATTATTGCTAAAATTAAAAATGTTTTAATAAATCAAGCATTTGAAAAAGTATATAAGGAAAAAGTACATTACAACTCTGGCTCTTGAGCATCTGTGTTAATTAACATTATTAATTTTCTTGGCAATTCAAAAAAGAACACACTTTCTTCCAGAAACAAACTTTTCTCCCAGGTGTCAAAACATTTAAGAAAAGGAGCAACTGCTTAGTTACAGGGAGACTGAGAAAATCTCCCATTTTGTCTCCAAATGTAGAGACTGGCTTTCCAGGAAAAAGCTTAACAAGCAAAGGAAAAATAAAACTGAAAATTTTCCAGCTTCATTTTCAAATTTAAGTCCTATAAGTTCCATCATTTGGCCTTAAAAAAAAAGAATGAACTATGACTACAACATGGATGAACCTTGGAGACATTCTGCTAACTGAAAAAAGTCAGTCACAGAAATCTCAGGTTGTGTGATTTCACTGTATGAAGTGTCTAGAATCAGCATAGTTGTAGAGACAGAAGTAAATTCACGGTTGCCAGGGCCTGGGAGGAGACCATGGGGAGTGACTGCTAATGGACACAGGGTTTCCTTGGGGTAGGAGGATAAAAATATTCTAAAATTACATTGTGGTAAAGATTATACTACTCTGTGAATATATTAAAAATTGCACCCATCTCAGTAAAGCTATTTTTATATTTTAATCTTATGCAATTCCTCCAAGCTGCAAGTTTTAGCTTATTCTTCCCAGCAGAAGACAGTTACAGACAGGACCAAGACAAGTCAAAACTCTGTGACCAGGGACACCAGGGGCCTGGTTCTAGTCCCATCACCACAACCCTCTGTGTGTCATTGAGTGTATCCTGTCCTTTTCTGAGCTTTTATCTTCCATGCTGTAAACTCAGGGCCAGACCTGAAAACATCTCAAGGTTCTCTAAGTCAGTCTAAGAGAACCAACTCTAAGTCTTTTACCACTATTTTAAACAACACACTTATTGAACTTCTGTGAACTTGAGAACAATAAAACTTCAGTTCATCAAAGATCAACTTTCAGGTTCATTGAATTGTAATTTCCTTTAGATGATCTTGAGGTTGCATAACATGGTATCTTTGACTCAATTTTAGAATTTTGAGTCAATTTAAAAGACACATAAGATGGGGGAGAAGAGCCATTTTTCAACACTGAGGGAGGATTTCTATAGAAATTTTCCCCATATTTTCAAGATTTCATTTAAGCAAGCAACATTATGATATCCCAATTTTACCTCCAAGTGTTAATGCCGGGAGGAAAGGCCAGCCAGTGACGATGAATTTGGTACTCAGTGTTTTTCACACCTAGTAAAAGGTCAGGATGGTCATGGGACACAACCCTTCACCCACCTCATTCCTACACTCATTTCTCCTTTTCTGGGCAGCAGAAGCCTGACGCTGCAGCCACAATGGACAAAACTCTCTGCAGAGCCAAAGGCAACACACTGGAAGTAATCAGTGCTGATTAGTGTTTGGGGAAATCCTTGGCCTAAGAACACTTTGATTCAGTTTTTCCAGTCAAAGCCATCCCGAGACATGCTGACTTGGGCCTGGAAGGAGGAAATTCCCATTCATGGCTCTCAGACAGTGCCGTCTCCTCTGCAGGAAGGAAGAGCTCATGTTGGCGCAGAGAGGAGAGTTCAGAGAGGTCCCAAGGTGCTGATTCCGGGCATCACTTCCAGGCAGGAAGCAGGCATCCAGGCAAACGTGCTAGAACTTCATCCAACATTTTCCTAGCTTGGAGACAGGTCCTTGATACAATTTATCGTCAACAGTTTAGACTTGGAAAATGCTTCTAAACCAGATAAGGAGAAGCACCTATCTCTGTCCCTTCTTCACCATCAGCCTACTTCACACCTTTTCCAAAAACAGGTTCCACCCCTCAGATTTGTCCTAAAGGGCCAGCCTCGGTCTGCAGTAGATGGGTGGGGTAGGACCTCTAACTTGAGCTGAATCACATTCTCCCCTTGAAGTCTCTGCACATGGCTGAACTGAGTGAAATGCAAATAGCTAGAAGCTTAGGGCAGCCCATCTACAAAGACAGGGGAATAAAACATATACCTGAGAAAGAGAAAGCAGAGGGAATTGCCACGGCTTTCTAATTCCTGGTTCCAAGTCTTCCTAAGGCTTGTGGAACTGTGAACCCAAAGTTCTTCAAAGGACCATTTGGTTGTTTCTGATGTCCAGTATGGGAGCTGGACACGTGCATGTGACAGGACCCCCCCCCCCAAGCACAAGCAACTAGTTCAGGGGACCTAATGATTCAAGGGACCTAATCAAGTGAATCCCAGGCCTGTCTGGGCACTATTAGAAAGAGTAGTACCTGCCACTATCACTTTCTTTTCTGGCTGGACTTAGATCTGGAAGGCTAACGGTCCAGAGCCCAAGCTGACACGGTAGAGATGAGGAGAAAGATCAAGTCTGATGTCCATTTGAGCCTTGGAACCCAGCCACAATTGAGGGAAGTTCTACTACAGGACTTCTCAAGGGACAAGGTGGTTCCTTTTTTTTTGTCTTTAAGCAATTTCAGTGGGTTTTACCACTGATCACTTAAAAAAAAACGTGATAAAACTCTAATATGAAACAACATTTTCACTTCAGTTAGCTCAAATGAGTTTCTCTCACACTTAAAAGAATGGTGTCAAATAAATTACCAAAATGTAATGTATACTGTTCTACATAACTAGAGTTTAAGATATTGTTTCTCAAAATTACCCATCAATCCAAAGAAAAGTCTATGAAACTTTCCAATTCCAACCCAGTCAGGTAAGAAGAACTGAAGAGAAGTTTTATGACTTAGGTCAATAGTACAGCACAGTCTAATCCTGTGCTTAATTCTTCCCAGCACTATGCTAACTATCATAGACATGCCCACATAAAATCACTGGTTAGAGTAAGAAGGAGAACTGCTTCCTGGTGTGAGATCAACCCATAGACACTGCAGCTCCTTTAAACAACAAAAACTAATCAAATAGAGTTTGTTCAGATCTGAGGTTCACCCAGAGTGAATGAGGTCAATCTTGAAACCAGGCAGGTATGAATCAGGAATTGTTCAGGTGCCTTGAAGATCTGTTCAACTGAGACTGCAAAAACCCACACAAAACAAACACAGTGCTGCTGAGAATGCAAAACTGGCATGATGGACCTAAACAGTCTCTTGAAGGGCAGGGGAAGAACAGGGTCAGTTGGCACGTTGGCAAATTGAAGAAGTGAAATGGTTTACCAAACTGACCACAAAAGGAATCTCAAGAATGCTAAAATCTCTAACCTCTCTAATAAGTCTCAGAACTCTCTCAAAGGAAAGCAACGAAGGCACTCCCTGCAACACAACTGGAAGGGGTTGCTTGATAGTTGAGTTGTGTGGCTGCGACCACCCAGCCAGCCCCAATCAAGACAGGCTGGAAGACCTCCTAAGGGAAGTCCACAAAGACAAGACAAGCAAGGATTTGTGAGCTGGGTTTGAAAAGCCCAGCCCACAAAACTCTGCATAATCACACTGCTGCTTGAGGCTCAGCTGGCTAAAACAGGGTCTGCTGACCCTATGGCTCCAGTCAGGCTGTTTGGTGCACAGGCACAGATTAAGGCAAGAATGTTTGTTTTCCTTTGATGACTGCCTAAGGTGCGAAAGCAATGTGGCTGGATAAGTTATCCATTATTTGGAAACTAAGTTAGGACTAGAAAGGCTGGCTTAGAGTTCATGGGTTTGATAGTGAGGGTTGGGAGGGAGAGAGTTGTTTAGGAAAAGCCAGGAGCCCTCGAGGCCCAGCCACAACCCCACAGAGGTCTGCCAGCACCCTAGCCTGATGAGTAGCCTGCAGCTCAGCAACTCACCTTGCACACAAGGGGTACTCAGTGCCTGAGAAGGATGCTCACACCTGACCATTCATCTTTGGAGAGCCCCAACTGCCCACGTCTTCTTGTTTTGCACATGAGAATAAAAGTATATGTTTTCTACTAAAAATAAATAACAAATGCTCATTGTAATGTAAGTAAAATGATATGGATCAAGTTAAATCCTTCTGTTCAGAAAGACAGACCTCTGGTGTCCAGCATCCTCTAGTACTTAACGTTAGTCTACTTGCTTACCAGCAGGTGACCTTAAATGGAGCATCAGTTTCCTCATCTGTCAAATAAGGGTTAACACCACTGCTAGGTCCTTGTAAGATAAGGCATAAAAAGTCATCTAGACACAGTAGACACCTGATCACTATGGTTAGCATTTAAATAATATTTGAATTAAGTTTCTCTAATGATCAAACTCATGATCAATGCTGTGATCAAAAAATAACTATTAGAAAGAGATCCTGAGAAAAGCAAATCAGACACACTTAACTCCCATGAATGAATGGAATGGAGGAACAGTATGTTTTAAAGAAACCGTGTCCTCAAATCAAGTGCCTTTCCCCTCAGGTCTTGCAGGCATAGCCAAGAGGCTGCCCACCCACCTTAATGAGAAGGTCAAAGGCTCCACAAAACTAACATGTAAATGCCATCAGGTTTGCTGGCCAGAGACCAGCTCCATGGGGGTAGAATGTCATTGTTTACTCACACTCCCCTGCAGTTCAGTGGCTGCCCTGTTTACTTTTGCTCCTTGGGTCAGGGTGTACTATTTATTATTCAACAACCACTGCAGGAGAGCAGAGGAAGTTAGACACTTCAGTGCAGCACTGGGGGATGTGCTGTCACAGCACCCCAAGGACCCCACTTACTTCTGCACATCTCTTCGTAATGAACATACACCTCCCTGCTGGGAGCATATATTGGTATTGAACAACTGAGGCCAAATCCTGAAACTCTCCACCAACCAATAAAACACGGTACCATTCTGGTAAAAAAGAATAGGCAACAAAGTGGCCTCCTTCCAAGAGCAAATCAGAGCACTTCTGAATCCTCTGCGGGGAAAAGAACCCCCAAGAAATTTCCATTCCCAGAGTCCAAAAAGGTTAGTTCTGTTCAGACTAGTCACTGTGGTTGTTGTTCGTCATGCAGGAACTTGAATTACAATAGAGCAAAAAGTCTGGTAGGAAACGCAATAAGTGGGAAAAGGGAAAACAAGGCCTGGGGTGGTAACCTAGTCTCACCCGGTCAGAGGAGTTCCAAGTCAATTGTTAACCTCTGGGCATCAGTTTTCCCATCAATGAAATGGGATGCCTACTTCATGGGGACTTCCGTAGATGTAAGCTACAATGAACTATAGTTTTCTTTTGAAATCGAGAAATGTAAAAATGAGTAGATATAAAGAAAAAAATATTCAGAAACTACTACTAGTACCTTGAGTAGAGAGAAACCTTGATATTGATTTAAGAAGCCAAAAGGCTTAGAGGCTGATGTGGGGAAGGGCCATGATCTCAGATAACATCACAGTCACTTTATAAGGATTCTAATTTGTGTATACAATGCTATGGGAACATAGAGAAGAAATGACTAATTCTGCAAGGGAGTTGAAGAGGGCTTCATAAGGGAAACAGCATCTGACTTGGTTCCTCTAAAGGGAAGGGCATTAGATCCTGAACTTGAAGGTGTTAAGAAAAAATGAGTTGTCAGGGGCCTCCCTGGTGGCGCAAGGGGTTAAGCACTGCACTATAAAGCAATCCGCAGCCTCTGCAGCAGGAGTTCGATCCCCAGCCAGCCAGGGAGCAACCCACATGGCGCAGCAGACCTCTCCTGTCTCGCCTGCTGCTCCCCTCAGCAGTGTACTTCAGTCAGTCTGCCTGTTCTGTTCCGCACTCTCTCTGGTGAATCCTCTCACCCCCCACATCTCTGGCCTGAATCCCAGCTCTTGTATGCATAAATAAATAAATCTTTAAAAAAAAAAAAAAATGAGTTGTCAAAGCAGAGGGAAGAGCAGGGCCCAAGGAGTGGGTGTGAAGGAGAGCACCACTCCTTAACAGCAAGGAGTTCAGTGCTGTTAGTATGAAAACTGAAGCCAACACCAGCAGCCCACTGGGCACAATGTGCTCCTCAGGCTCTTTATGGGGCAAAATCCAAAGCACACAAATAAGGGGGAGTTCAAGTTCATGGAGGTTCATAGAGACAATAAATGGCTTTCATCTCAAGGACTGAATGACTCTGGGGAACACTGTACTGAAATGAACAGCAATCAAGTCAGGATTCAGTGGGAAAGACCCTCATGACCGTCTAGCGATATCCACCCTGCAGAGAGAGAAGTGCGGTGTGGCTGCCAGCTATATGCTGACCCTGATTCTGGGTCAGTGCTCCATGCTTACAGATGAGGAAACTGAGGCCCAAAGTCAGAGCGGAGGAAAAGCTCAGTCAGAATAAGAACCTGGTATGCTGAGCCTGTGTTCTCATTCCTTGCTGCAGGATCCCCTTTCATCTGAGTCAGAAACATCTGAGGTCAAGTGTTCATTATAAAGAAAAGCAAATTTGCTCTAAGTTAAGTTGAATCAATTAATTAAGAAGCTTACATTTATGGTTCCAAAACAATTAAGCTTTGTGAAATAAGGGCCCTGTGAGATCACCAGGGAAAAGAGGATGGTCTCATTTGAAAATGCATCACTGCAGAAAGTTAATCCCAATAAAATCTTTCCCATGTTGCCGCCCCAGGGCACAGTATTGGTGTGCTGGGCCAGACTTCACACATGGCCAGCTGATCTGTCCAGTGAATGAGGTGGTCTCCTCTAGCTGGGGCTGTGAGGAGGAGCCATTCCGATGCTCCAAGGAGGAATTCTCAAAGCTTCCACTTTCCTCCTAACAGAATCTTCCAGTCTGGAATAACACTCAAAATGACTGAGGCTGCTGGTTTGTCAGAAGTCCAAGCCCTATAACCACGGTCTTTTTTTAGTTTTTAATTGGGAAGCGTCACTGTGGCTGAGCTACATTTTCCTCTCCTTCAACACAGACCCTGGAAGGCAATCAAATCCTCTATTCCTCACACATTCATTCTTTCTTTCAACTCTTCCTTCTTGAAAGGAGGGGTGGGGTGCCTGTTACTTTCACTAAGCTGCCATTTTGCACCCTCTTTACTTAGGAATCCAACAAGTGTGCAAGACTGAGGTTCACAAATGAAGTTAACTGGTATTTTTAAAGGCGTGGAAATTATGCCACTTAAACTTGAAGTCAGGTTATATTTCATATCCAAGTCTAACTAACACCTTTTAATTATACAGGTAGCTTAAAAGAAACCTCAAATACTCTACAAATTTACACGTTGTTGTTGTTGTTGTTTTTCCTGTTTGATCTGCCTGTGAGGTGAACAGGTAATCTTGCTTCAAGGTGGGGACAGAGGTGGTTACCCTAAGTCACAGACCATATAACACCACAGTCCATGATAGCAGCATTTCATAAAATAAAGGAGTTTTCTAAATGACAAATAGTGACCTACTGTAGCAGTAACCCAGTGTGAGAATTCTCTCTGAGGTCCATTTTCCCATCCTTTTCAATGTCCCAGATTTTGGGGTGCAGATGAGGATATGTGATCTAGGTTAAGTCAGCCCCAACACTCCCTGTCCAATGACCGGCTGACAGGGCAGGTGACTCAGGCTGTCCCAATCACAGTGAGACTCAGTCCTTTGCTGAGACTGCTGGGGCCAGGGTCTGCCTTCTCCTGGGGGTGGTGGGTATGGCTGCGGGTGCCAGAACTGTCTCTGAGCAGAGACAACAGAAAACAGAATCTGAGAGAAACAGAGTTAGGACTCTGACAACCGTACCTGCAGTCTGTCCTACCCCTGTTGTTTTCAGCTGCAGGAAATCAAAGAGCTTCCTTTTTGGAAAAGTCAAGATTGACTGGGTTTCTTAAGACTTGCAACCCTACGCATCTTAAGTGACACATTTACACTGAAAATCTGTCTCTTCTGCTTCCTGGCTGTGCAGCAATTTACTAAACCTCTCTGTGTCTCAGCTTTCCCATCTGTAAAGTGGCGATAACAATTAACAGTTTCAGTGGGCTGCTAGAACGAAGTGAGCAATCCTGAAAGACGACTGAAAGATTTCTTTTTGTTTTCAAGAAGCACCTGCAATTTATGAGCCATCCATGATGTCAGGACTGCAGGAACTTTTTCCTGTGAGTTACAGGATCTGTTGACAGTGAGAATGAAAACCTTTGTGGTAGAGGACAGAGAAATCAAATGTGACTTAAACCACAGCTGCTTTCATCAACTAGCTTAAAAGACTGCCCATTCCAGAAGCAACAATGTTGGAGAGAATTTGAAGAAAAAGGAAGCTTTTTTTTTTGGAGAAAAAGGAAGCTCTGTTGGTAGGAACACAGACTGCCATGTCTCTATGGGAAACAGCATGGAGGCTTCCCAAAATATGAAAAATAGACCTATCATATGTCCCAGCAATTCCTCTCCTAGACATCTACCTGAACTACACACAAGCACTACTTTGAAGGGATATATGTACTCCTATCTTCATCACAGCCCTACTTAAAAGGCTATGGAAACAGACTAAATACCCAAGGGCAGAGGAGCAGAGCAGAAAAATGTGGTGTCTACACACACACAATGTAATACTAATCAGCTATCAAAAAAGATGAACTCTTGCCTTTTGTGACATGGATGGAACTGGAGAAGATAATGCTCAGATAAGAAAAATAAGACAGAAGGAGAAAGGCAGACACAGGATGGTCTCACTTATATGTAGACTATAGAGGGACAAAACAAAGGGTTAGTTAAAACCAAACTAATAATAAACCTTTGACATCTGACTGCAAAACTGAGGCAACCAGAAGGGGAATGCCTGGAGGAGTATTAGGGCACTGGTGATGAGCATGGTGTGAAAACATACTTTTGTTACAATGATGTAAACAACTACCTCAAAAAAAAAAAAAACAACTTAATTTTGGGGGGAAAAAAATCCATCTTGGAACTGCAACTATGCCTTGGTTTTGAGTTGGTTAGGAATCAAAACACCACAGGAGTGGATTCAAACCAGCCATTCTTCACTAAAGAAAAACCATGTGGTTAATTTCCTTCAGTTTGCTAGAAATCTCATAATTTATTCAGGTTTTTATTTGTTTTCTATATGTTCACCTTTGTTACACGTTCACTATAACACTGACTATTAAATCTCAGGAAAGACAAAAAGAAGGAATAAAATTAGGGCCTCCCTGGTGGCGCAGCGGTTGAGCGCTGGGCTGCGAAGCTGCCCGCAGCCTCTGCAGCACCGGTTCGATCCCCAGCTGCCGGTAAGGGTCCCACATGGCTTGCAGACTTCTCCTGCTGCGCCCGCTGCTTCCCCCAGCAGTGTATTTTGCCAGTCTTCCTGTTCTGCTCCCTGCTCTGGCTCTGGTGAATTCTCTTACCCTCCGCGCTTCTGACTGTACCCAGTGATTGTATAAACAAATAAATAAATAAATCTTTAAAAAAAGTTTTCATTAAAAAAAGTAATAAAATTAAATTAAATTTTAAAAAATAGAGTCTCTTAAGAAAAAAACACACTTCTTGTGTCTAAGATGTGTAAGACTCTCACAAACTGTTGATAGAAATGTAAAATGGTACAACCATTCTGGAAAACAGCTTGGTGGCTTCTTAAAACGATAAATACAGACCTACCTATAATCTAGTCACTCACTCAAAAAAATAAAAGGAAATAAGCATCCACACACAGGACTTGTATGAGAATTCTTAACCGCTTTATTTGGAAACAACACAAATGTCATCAATAAAAGAATGTATAAACAAAGAATGATACAACCATCCAGTGCAATACTGCTCAGCAATACAAACTGCTGATTCATGCAAAAGGATGAATCTACTGACATGAATAATTATGCAAAGTAAAAGGAGACTGACCAAAAAAGGTATCTATTGTGTGATTCCATTTACATAAAATTTCCAAAACTGCGGTGACCTACAAGTGACAAAAAGAAGATTGGTGATAGTGTGGAAATGGGAGGAGACAGGGAAGAAAGTGGGGGAGGGGTTACAGAGCAGAAGAAAGCTTTGGGGCTGGATACATATGTCCACTATCTTGTTGGTGGTAATGGTTTCCCAATATTCATATATGTATATGTTTACCTGTATGAGTATGTGAAACCTTAGCAAACTATACACTTTTAAATGTATGGTTGTTGTGTGTCAGTTACACATCCAAAAAGTAGCTTTTAAAAATCAAACAAACACTTTTGAGCTCAGATGTTCAGGGCCTCAGACACCAGGCCACAGTCCCAAAGATAGGCACCACAAAATGGGAGGGATTCATTTCAGTCATGATGCAAAGGGGTTCTTACAATGCAACTGTCTCATAACACTCTTTCCACTAAAACCACCCCTTTCTTCTGGACTTTTACCCACTTTTATATACTATGCAAATATTTCAGTAGTCCTTTGAAATATTTCCTTGAGAAAATCTCCTTCGCTTGGCAAAAATCTATTGACTGGAAGCTCCCAGAAGCAAACGTTTGAAGCTTTCTCTCTACCTTTGAGAAGCACAAGCTTGTCATGTTCACAAGCAATAGGAGGGGCCTTACATTCTAAAGCAATTAGCTCAGGAGTTTCAACATACATCTAAGGAGTGAGAGGGAGAAAGACTGCTAAGGGTGAATATCACCTTGACATCTTGAGGATGATCTATTTTATCTATTGTATCTTTCTTACAAGCTGGGTCAGAGCTTGTCTTTAAAAGAAACAAACAATAGAAGTAATTTTTCCCCTTCCCTTGGTCAAGCTCAGTAATGCATTCTGCCAGCATTAAAATATTCTTTTGTAAGGGAAATATTTCCAACACACACACACAAAAGGGTGCAGAAAGAATAATACAATGACCATCTTGCAGTTTATAGGAAAAATAAATAGCATCACCAAGAGATGAAAGTCCCTGTACACTCCTTTATGACTCCATATCCCTCACCCCCTACCCCAGGCAACCACTCTCCAAAGTTTGGTGAAGATCATTACGTAACTATATTCTTGTTATATATATAAAATTTTACATAGGGCTTCCCTGGTGGCACAAGGGATTAAGACGCAACACTATGAAGCTACTGCAGCACAAGTTTGATCCCCAGCCAGGGAGCTACCCATATGGTGCAGCAGACCTCTCCTGACTTGCCTGCTGTTCCCCTCAGAAGTGTGTATCAGTAGATCTGCCTGTTCTGCTCCCCACTCTGTCTCTGGTGAATCCTCTCATCCCCCTCATCTCTGGACTGCACCCCAGCTCTTGCATGCATAAATAAATAATTTTTTTTAATTTAAAAAAAATAACATTTTACATAAACAGAAGCAGAGCATATGTATCTCTGTGCACTATGCTTTTTCTCCTCAACACTGCTGTAAGACTGATCCAGGTGACACACTTATTGGAGATACCATGGTGTCTGCATCCATTCTCTTGGCCCATATCTGATTTTAGCTGCAGCTGCAGCTGACAGCTCTGTGCCATCTCAGATCCACCTTACCAGGTCCACCTACAACCCAAATACATGCCTTTTCTTTCCCCTTTTTAAGCCAGCATGGATGAGCTCCCAGCCTGGGAGCTAGAAAGAATTAATGTCTCATTACTGGGGGACAGAGCTGGTAGGCCACCAGCTCCTGCCCTTCTCCAGGTGGACAGTACTACAGTCATTCTGTACATCTCAGGAGGTCCTGGCAGCACTTAAACCCTGCTGCCACAGAGGCAACTTTGATAATTCACCCTAATATTGGTTTCTACTCCTTCTGTCTCATTTGCAATGCCTCCTACTTGCTTCCGAGGATCACCTCCCCCCAAAAGCCACCTCTATGTGGGTGCATGTCCTTGAGTCCACTCTCAAGAGAATCCAAATCATGTAGAGTTCTGGTTTGTTCACTTTTATTGCACTATATTCCATTTTTAATGACATAATTCATGTCTAAAGGATATTACCTTTATGATGGAGTGTTGTAAGAAATCAAGTTTTTAAGTGATGTTTAATAACACAGTAATTATCATCAAATGATAGAATATAAAACTATATATAGTTCAACCTGTTTCTAATGTGACAGATACATATATGTAGGGAAAATTGGAAAAGAATGTTGATTCCTTTGTTAGCTCTGGAGAGTGAGATTACAAACAAATTTTCCTCTTTTACTTATTTTTTCATTTTCCCATGGCTTTGCAAAACCACGTTATTCTTAACTAGGAAAAAATAATAAACACTATAAAAATGATGTACAACTGCTACAGTAAAATTTTTACAATAAATCAGCGAGGATGAGAATGTCTTGTGAAGGAGGCAGAGAGATCCTGGGGCAAGTATAGAAAAAAGGGACTGAGGGAGGTGAGGAGATAGATGAAGGAGCCTGTTGAATAAGAGACACCCCTTTCCTTCCCCTGTTCTAGGCCCTCAATTATATCCATCCTTTTCTGATATCACCTTCTAGAACAGGTTCACCCAGCATCAAAAGCCCCTTTCGCCCTTTCTCAAACAATCCTCAGTCCCCTTTGCTCTTCCTCAAAGAATCCTCATAGTGTCTGGTGTCTACCTTTCCCAATAGGTCCCATAGGACCTCCAGGTAAATGACTCTACCCCCAGCTCCTGGAAGGTTAACCCCCATGTCAGGTACTGATTAAAAATTGGCCACATGATCCAATTTGGACCAATGAGGCCTAAGGAGTGGTCAGTTGTTAGCTTCTAGGAAAGTTGTTTTTGGTTCATATGACACCCCCAAGAACTGTCTCTGAACTCTTGCAGGAACTCTCTGCTGTGGACAACCACAGAAGAATCAGTCTTCAGACTAATGAAATCAAGAAAGCAGAGACCTAGTGTCTTGCTGACATCACTGAGCCACCCAATTCCAGAAACCCATAGTCCACTCTCCTTAGGGTTTACTAACAGAAGCCAATCAATTACCTTCTACGTGAGCCAGTTATTGGTCCTATTCCTTGCAGCAGAAAGGATTCTAACTGCCACCAATGCCCCCTTGAAGGCTCTTCTTGATGCCCATTTCATCCTGATACAACCCACACACAATGTCTTAGGAGTGATAACATCATTTGTAACAAATCCCATATCCCTTAGGTATGTCCTGATGTCAACCAGCATGATCTAATCAAACCTCAAATATGACAACCCCCTCCAATCTCACTTACTATCAGCCTCCAGTAGTAAAAACCTGACCCTTTCAATCAGAAAAGTGTGTGGGATTACGTGTTAGCACTTACCAAATTTAGCTATTAAATCTTCATACCCACAATTATAGGGAGAAACTATGATTATCCCCAGTTTACAGGTGAGAACACTGAGCACTGCATCTCCAGAGAAATCATGTAACTCAATCTAGGATCAACACAGTAAATCCCAAATTCAGTCCCAGAGCTGCCCGACTTGGGGCAGTTCCTCACACTCAATCATAACTTTCCTTCTCCAAACCCAAGGGAAGCAGGTGGTGCACGTGGCTCGCAGATGGACAGAAAATCAACTTAGCCTTATACCCCACTACCTCAAAGAATACCATTCATTCCTGGAGACTAGCCTGAGGCATTTCAGAGATCCAATCCTGCTTTGTAGAATTTATCCGACTTGCTAATCCAAAGGGAAAAAGTTAGTGTTGCAGAGTCTATCCATTCATCTTGTTTTATCTCATTTAAAATAGACATGGCCTCCCAAGAGAGCTCCATTCTGGCTCTAGGAAAATAAAGTTGGTTACCATTTACATAAAATGCTATAATGAATCATTATAACAAATATTATAAACAAATAATAATAACTCAAGGTTAATATTAGAGTTTCTCTAGACTCATCTTGGACTGAAATAGGTTTCATTATTCATTTCACAAAAACCTCAAAATATAAAAATACCATTTTCTAAACAAGTTATTTATAAAAGACCCCCCCACACACATGACAGAATATATTTCTGTGGTTTCCTTAAGGAAACCACTGTGGCCTGCTCCGCTCTTCATTTGCATTCAATCTGTTCCCACAGCTGCCTCTCCATTAGACCCAGAGCTCCCCCGGGTCAGATATGAGTCCCGGTCCTCTCCACACTCCTGGTGCAGTGCACACAGCTCTTCCGGGGACACTGTAAAGACTTCACAAGTATTAGCTGAACAAAGCTTGTTTAAGGATAGGTTACTGCTTGGGGCTATTGGTGACAGTCACTTTGCATCACGGAGAGAATATTATTCTATTTCTAATTCTCCCTCAATCCTTCTGAGTACGTGAGAAAGGCTCGGTAGGGAACTAAGTCACTTTAAATTCTTCTCTATCTCTGGCTAATATTCTTTTTTAACCAAAAGGGGAGGTTTCTCCATTATTATCTGAGAACAGGCAAGAATGTAAGCTGGAATTTAATAACACTGCTCTGGGTGTATTTATGGTTATCTTCGATTTACCTACTGACACTATTTTTCCATTATGATAGTAATACAAATTCTCTTTTTCAAATACATTTGTTTTCAAAGTGAGTCAAATAGTGGTGGGGTGGGGGTGGGGAGGGTTGGACAGGAATGTTAAGTGAAAATGAAATAGGGACAGCCCTGGGATATGGCAAAATTAATTAAGGTGGTTCCTTTATGAATGGCTGAGATTTGGGGAAAACAATCTAACCCAGTTCTCCCATTTTATAGATGGGAAAAACAGGGTTAGAGGGAGACAGAGCACCCCCCATCCCCCAAGGCCCAGGGATGGCAGTAGCAGGCCTGGGACTAAGATCTGGGTCCAGCCTGAGGCCTGAGGCCCAAAATCTTACCAAATGCAGTTTACTCTGGGCCTTTCCTGGACCAGAAATGGGTCTCTGGAAGTCAAGTGTATTAACACCTGCTGATCTTATTGATAACAGCCAATTGATGGTCAACTTTTATAGTTGGCAAAACAAAGCTATTGTGCAAGTGTTTAAAATTATGCCATGTCACATAGAAACAGTACCCAGGCTGACTAACTTCTTCCCATCATTAAAATGTAAAGATCTGCATTAGTCACTCACTCAAGTAAAACCACCATAAATCCTGCTCTGGGGGAAAGGTGTCGGGTGCTCCCTAACCACATGAGCAATGATCTAAGCATAACACTCCCCTTTAAGTCTCCAGTATTAGAAATGCAGCCTGACCATGGATATAGCAGGGAGCTTGGGTCCAGCAGAACTGGAGGAAGTAATTTCACAAGACACAGATGATTCATTTAATGTGGTAGAGAAAAGACAGTGTTACCTCTGAAAAGAACTAGGAACAAGGCCCCCCTCAACCTCCCACAGGATCTCCCCTTAGGAATCACAAAGTTTGCCATTGCCAGCATCCTCCAGTCACTGGGACCCAGTAACATTGATGCTGTTTGTTTCCAAGCACTTCTGCAGAAACACTGTCACCAGCTCCATGACATGAGATCGGACAGGACTGGGTTTAAGACCACACCCAGGGCAGCAAAAATCCTGGCCAGTGATAGTAGCCCCATTAGGATCCCATACATCAAAAAGCCAAGACTACAGGAGAGGAAAGGATGTCATCATGTGACAGCCATTAGAATGGATGGGACAATCAGTGTGGGAGAGGAGGCACAGAACCCGAAGATGACACTGGCCTGGAGAAAATGGGACAGTCTCCTACCGCAGGAAGTTCCAAAACCAAGAATTCCAGAGAACCACTCCACACACCTGCCCTACAACAGGTTCTTGAAGTGCTCTGCATGGTTGCCTGCCTCCCAATTGTTCCTGGGGATCTGAGCAGCCTGGTCTGGTGTGGTCCAGGAGCCCAGGCCCTCATCCAGAAAAAAGACAAGGTTTCAGGAAAAACCCTAGGACTGTGGGCAGACCATCAATCTATAGCATGCAGTGAGGGAGGAGTTGAAGAGATGGGAGCAGGGGAGGGACACACGGGGGAGCAGGGGCATGGGTGCATTATTGGTGGGAGGGCCACCCCTAACAATAACTATACAAAGATGACCATTGATGTAAGAAAATAAGAAATTTAACTTAAAAAAAGAAAGTGAGGCCAGGACCAAGGCAGGGAAAAACTAGGTTCAAGGCCCAGGGGTAGGGGATAATCAGATGGAATATACCCCTTTGTTTCAGATGGAAAGTATATGAGGCAGTCAGCACAGCCTGACCCCAGCTTGACTGCTCTGCTTCCTCTTCACTCTCTCTGATTAAGCCCTGCAAAGGGGTAGTTAGAGGTGTGGAGCATCATGTAAGAACACTGATGCTAACACAACAGCCAAGCCTGTGGCTTACTGACCACTTTCTAGAACCAGGGGGGTGCTAAGGGTTTTAGAAGCACATTCTTTTTATCGCTTACAACTCAATAAGGCAGAGCATTTGATTGCCACATTTTTGCATGTGTAAGACAGGCTCCTACAGGTGAAAGAGCCCGCTGGGTCAACCCACTCTCTGGAGGCAGAGCCTAACTTGGACCCAAGAGCAAACACATCCCCTGGCTGAGGTTGTAGCCACTTCCATGAGAGCAAAAGTAGGAAAGAAAGAAAAGGGAGCAAAGGGCATTCTGAGACAAAAAGAAAGCTTTATCTAAAGAATGAAAGGAGAGGCAAAGAAGCCAGTTTTTAAAAAACAGATTCGTTAGCCAAAGAGGACAAAGGGAAAGTGGGGGAAGACAGGCAGAACAGTTGGCATCTGTTTTCTATTCTTCAAGGAAGTTTGGCTAGAAGAGCAAGGTTGGCCCATGGTTTCCACCTGACTGGTACTCAAAACTCAGGGCCCTTCTCCTAACAACAGTCCATTAGGTGTGAGGTACCGTAGACAAATTTCTGGGTCTATTTCCACCCACTTCTTCCCTTCCAAGACAACTAGGTGACTCACTTCTCCCTCCAGTCTGAGGAGCCACCACAAGGGTGAGAATTAGGAGGAGAGGGGAGAGAGGGAAGCGGGCAGGAAGAAGGGAGAAGAGGAGGGAAGGCAACAGAGAACATTCGTGGAGCATTTACTGCTGCCAAGGACTGAGCCAAGAGCTTCCTAAGGATTGTATCATTTAATCTTCAACAACACCAAGAGTGAGGCACTACCAGGTTAGAGCCTGGGACACTAACCTCAGAGAGGTCAAGTCACTTGCTCAAGTCCCTCAGCCAGTAAGTAGCAGGGTCTAAACTCATAGGGACACTCAAAAAGTGGTTTGATCTGTGCCTGGAAATAGTTTCCATTCCATATCCTTGGCCTCAAACAAGGCCAAGCAAGAAGATTCTATGGGCCTGGCATTTTGAGGGATGTTGAGAAAATTATGGTCCAAAAAAACTAATACCAAGAAGACCCTGAGACTGCACATAATTTTCAAACTTCTAAAAGTTCCAGACAGGCAAGTGTGAATCAAACTGCCCAAATGCATTCTGTTAGGATTGTATCTGAGACATATTTAAACTGCTAATGTTGCTAAGCAACTAAAAGGTAAGTGAGTTTCTATGCTAGGCTAACTATAGACAAGGTCACAATAGTTACCAAACATAGTAACTCTTAATAAGAAGAGACCCTGGCAATAAAAATTGGTGCTAAAAACTTTTAAGACACTAAAAGTGGCTGAAACACCCCTGTTCTGTAGTTGACCAAAGCATATTTTTAGACCAAGGGAGACATGCAAACTAAAATGAGCTTCAACTAAGACTTCCAATTTAATGCTAGCACAGGTGAGCAAGAACTCAAAGATGAATTTTGTTACAGCCATCGATGTGACCAACATGATTTCATACATTTCCAATCTCTTTTTTTCTGAGAAAACACACCTTCCTCCTAATCAAAATTCCCTCAGAGGAAAAAATTGTCAAGATTCTTCACAGACGATGTGTTTTCTCTTTGTCCTTTTCTATAGCCTTGCACTTTTTTCCCCCCACACAAAAAAAAATAAATGCAACTTTTTAATGTCAAAAAAGCATTACAAATAAATTTCAAACACATGCTGAGCTAACTGCTTTCCTTTGGGGGAAGTATTAGAACAAGCAAATTAAAATCTCAGAAGAGGGTTTGAGTTCTAGTCAGAAGAAGGTTTGAGTTCTAGTCTACCACATACTCACTGGTCAATGTGGGTGTGCCTCAGTTTCCTTGTGTCTCTAATGGGGTAACACAATAACTACATCTCAAGACAGAATGAGATTTTATTTAGCTATAATTGAAAAGCACCTGTCACAATGCCTGATACTGGTAAGTGCTCAATATATAATTACTATTCCTATGATTTTAGTGACTCTGGCTTCCTATTGATGTTCATTTTCTGACCCTCCTATGGCTGCTTGGAACAGGTCTTATTCTCTAATAGGTGTAAAATCAAAGATGTTCAGAGAATGACTCTGAAGTGCTGAGGTCTTTAAGCTCCACATCACTATCTCAAAAACAAGGCGTTCTGCTGGGACCCTGGAAATCAACATACCAAACATACTAGTCAACACATCCATGTTACTTATTTATTAGAGTCCCACTAAGTGCTGAACTCATGGAGGTAGACAGGAGATACAGCACCTGCTGGCGAAGCAGTCATGCTCCAGAGAGAGAGAAAGAGGTAAGTTAGAAGATCAAAACAGCTCAAAATAGACCGGGAGGTACAGAAGGGGCTCTGTGATGCCTAGAGTACCTCGTGCCCTCCGACCTCAGGTGTGCTTCTGGTGAATGGCAAACAAGAGTGCCAAAGAAAAAGGGGCAGGCTAAGAGAGGCATACCTGCAGGAAGTGTAATGTGACACCTGGATCATTTCCTGTAAAGGACTGCCCAACAGGAGAGGCATTCCCCTGGTGTCAGCTTGTCTCCAGAGGAGAGAATCAGAATGTAATGAGCCATGCCAAGGCTCCTCCTCTCAGAACACTATCTGGGTTCTGCCCCTGGAAGGTTACAAGCTCCTCTAAGGGGCCCCTATCCCAGCAGCAGCCATCCTTGGTCTTTCATACTCTGACAGAACCCAAACTATTCAGTTAACAGAACTGCCAGTCACAAAGGTCTCTCAAGGTCTCAGGACAAAGGCCTCAACACCTGAGTTACCTCAGAGGTCAGGGGCTAGTCCCTGTCTCTGGCCTGCTTTACCCATCAAGGGAACAATCAGTTTGTTCTTGTGCAAGAGGCACCAGGCCCAGCCAGGGCTCCCCACTGGCTATAGAATGCCAAATCATTCTTGTTTCCCAGGAATCTGATAAAACACTTCAGGGAGGGTCAGGGAATCGGGATAATTCACACAAGCAGTGCAGAACTAGCATGATAAGAACTTGATTATTTTCTTGGGGGGAACAAGGGAGATAAAGGAATCTGATTTTAGACAGGGAGGGAGAATCCTCTCATAGCCCAGCCTCCCTGGGAGGCCTGCTTCAGCCTGGGTCACAAGCAGCATGAGGCCGAAAGTAACACCATTCCTGTTTGTAGAAGGAAAGCTGACTGCTGCTTGCCTTTTTTAATCTTAAAATCTGAATTTATGGGCTGCAGCAAATTTACATAGTCCCTGCCACAAAATCCCCACCCATTTCCCTATAGCTCGAAAGCCAAAATTCCACACTGTGTTCCAAATCATTTCAACTCTTTGGTTGCCTTTATATCTGAACGGAAATTCCAGAAAAGTTGTCTGGCATGGCAAAAGCTGACCAGCCTTATGAAAATACCCAGAAAGGTGACCCATTTAGTCAAAAGAGCTTTCAGATCTCCATGAGAAAAGGAATTCATGCCAGCATAAAGGGCCTTCAGAGAGGGAGAACAGGAGTGTTGTGTTAACGCCCAGACCTTTCAACAAGCCAGCCCTGGGATTTCAGGGAGGCTGTGCACCTAGGCAGCCAGTCAGGCTAGCTTTCTCTGAGGTGGAGCGCTGTAGGAGAAGCCCTCGGGGACACACACAAGTTCAGTTCTGGAGCACACAGCTCAGTGGCAGGCTACACAACAAGAGGCCTGCCCACAAGGCTCCTCACCATGAGCAGAGAGCTGCCGGCTTGCACTTGCACTTGCGCCAGGGCCGCCAGACTGATAAAGGTCGAGCGCCAGCCAGGAAAGAAGTCCCAGTTGCCTGCTCACCAGCAAAAACAACACAACACACAGGTTAATGTTTAAAGGTGGCAGAAGGAAAGGTTGTGGGGTGAGGTCATTTCTGACGGGGCATAGCTGTGCCAATGGCAACTGTCACCAAGGATCTCCCTGCACAGCTGGATCTCAAAAAAATGTTCCCCTTAACCCCATCCCTGAAGTGGTGTGTGCCTTGGGCCCCAAAGGCCCGAAGCCAGGGGGAGTTCCAGGAGCACAGCTTCCTCACCTCTGGCTTCCAGGCCTCACAAAGAAAGCTCTGCCTAACCCGCCAGAGCAGCCTTTAGCTTGGTCCCTACTGTCTAGACCAGCAGTGAAAGTGCTTCCCCTGGGAACCAAAGAAAGGTAGGGAAAGAACTAGAGAAATGCCTCCAGAACTAGAGAGAAGGCCCCAATTAAAGCTCTCTTAGGGCCTCCCCGGTGGTGCAGCGGTTGAGCGCTGGGTTGCGAAGCTGCCCGCGGCCTCTGCGGCGCTGGTTCGATCCCCGGCTGCTCCCCGGCCACCAGAGGAGGGTCCCACATGGCGCGCAGACCTCTCCTGCCGCCCCCTGCTCCCCTCAGCAGTGTACTTCGGTCCTTCTGCCTGCTCTGCTCCCCGCTCTGGCTCTGGTGAATTCTCTCACCCTCCCGCGATTCTGACTGTACCCAGTGCATGTATAAACAAAACAAAAACAAACAAAACAAAATAAATAAATAAAACATGCCTCTATAAAAAAAAAAAAAAAAGCTCTCTTAGCTGGAAAAGGTGAGGCAAGTGGCCCAAAAAAAAGTTGGCTTCATAGAAAGGAAATTTCAATTTCACATTAATCAAGTTGAACTGAGTAAAGTGTCAAGCAAAACAAAACCAACAAAAGTAAAGCAGTAGAAAGTCGCTCACAATAACATATGTTTACAAGTGTGGATTCCAGCTTCGACATGAAAATACTGTACAGTCTGATGTAGGCAGGTACTGTGGCTGGCATATGAAGAGAGGCAGATTTGTGCCTCAGTTTTCTCATCTATAAAATGGAAATAAAAGATATAAAAGTCCTCACTTTGCATGGTTCAGAATGAGAATTAGAAATAATAAGGTGCTCGGGGTAATGTTTAGCAGTGAGCAGGCTTGAGGGAAATGCTAGATTGTTAGAGGGCACATGTGTACACCTTGACATTCAACATACAGTATCGCCAGTGAGCATTCTTGCTACCAGGGAGAGTCAAGCAATAAGCAGAAGGGGACAAGTCTCTTCCTTGCCAAGCTATTTACCAGTGTGCCTGGATTTTGATGGTGGGGGAAGGAAGTCAGACACTGTCAAAATAATTCAGTCTTATAGCCAGTCTTGACTAAGTGAAAAATCAAACTGCCTCTTTGCTTATAGTACAAGAAAATCTTGACCAAGGACATTCTACTGCACTCAGACTGGAAAAAAAAGGATCAGGAAAGGCAAATGCTCTTTGGAAAATTTTGTAATCAGACAACTGACAAAAGTAAAATCCCATCAAATTATTTTAGAACTGAATACTTTACAAAAGTTATGACAACCACCTACAACTTAGCAAATGAAACCATTTAAGGTAAGTGCTATAAGGTTTTTTTGTTTTGTTTTGTTTTGTTTTAGTCCCTCTGAGAAAAAAAGTCAGCAGACATTACCATTCATCAGCACATGACATGACAAATTTATTGAGGCAAGGAAAAAAAGGACAGAGATGCCTGCATAGACACAGGCGGGTAGCCTCAAAGGACAAGAACTGCTCACTGCTGTAGGCTCTTAGAAGAAAGGCAGAAACATCATATATAATTCAGCACTTTTCTTGCAAAAAAAAAAAAGACTAAGTGGGCATGATTAAGATACCCTTGGCACCATGTCTATTTGGTCTCATCTACTGCTTTATCATTCAAGTCTTAAAGAGAACCATGTGGTTTTCTAATTGCCTTTCCCAAGAAGCTCTCTCCCCAAAACATGGACTCAGTTTCCCAGGAAAAGTGAACTAAGCGCCTTAAAAACACAAGACCATCTCCAAGCCCCAGAAGAAGGTACTGCTGTTTACTGCAATAACCTGAGCTACTTTGAGGATTACTGAGCATGTTTAATGAATAACTAGATTTATAACAGTAATATAAGATAGATCCTAGTAGCATGACCTGAAAGGCGATTTTAATCATTATAAGAGCAGGAAATAGCATCCATTTAGATTGAAATGGCTCGTTCCATTGGATTTATCCATTTGATTTGACTTACTGTTGGGGGAGGGGTTATAATTATGGATCCAGCTCCTAAATTGAGGATAGTTAAAGATGAAACCTAAATGCAGAATAAAAACAATATGGAAAAGAAGAAAAATGAAATGTAGAAACATAGATACCCAGTGGAATCCAAAAGAGGATATCTGCATTCCAAGGGTGAACAAAATAATCCATTACAGCACTGGAAAAACAGATTTTATATTTGAATTTGTCATCTAAAAAGAAACTAAGCTGTATTAATATTTAACATAGACTGGCAGTGGCCTTGTATACACATATACATATATAATATACATATATAAAGAGGGGGTATACCCAAACATTTTTACTTATAAGAATGACTGTGGGCCTCCCTGGTGGCACAAGGGGTTAGGACGCAACCTATGAAGCTATCCATAGCCACTGCAGCACGAGTTCGATCCCCGGCCAGGGAGCAAACCACATGGCTCAGCAGATCTCTCCTGTCTCGCTCGCTGCTCCCCTCAGCAGTGTACTTTGGTTGATCTGCCTGTTCTGTTCTCCGCTCTGTCTCTGGTGAATCCTCTGACACACATACCCCACACACCTCTGGCCTGTACCCCAGTTCTTGTATACATAAATAAATAAATCTTAAAAAAAATGACTGGAACAATAGTTGAGAGATTTCCAGATTAGAAGGATCCATTTCATCTGGGTTTACCTGCCCTACCCCAACTGGCTCAAGGAAGATGTTGGCAGCCTTTTTAAATCAGCCCTGGCATCTCTCTCCATGGTCCTTCTGTCCCTTGCACTATAACTTCCACCTGACACTCTTCTACTGTGCTCACCTAACTAATTGTTCACTTGCCAAATTCCAGACAGACTTTAGGTCTCAGCTTAAAGGCCCTTCCTCCAGGGAGCCCACCAGAACACCCACCCCAGGCTCCTATCTCAGAGGCTTGTCATCTTAAGGTGGTCCTCCCTCCTCAGAGGGCTCATCATCTAGATCATCTAGATCCCATTTGGATCTATATTGTCATAGTTTGGTTGGCAGAAAGCGAGCAGCTGGTTAGAATCACAGAATCTCAGCTTTCACCCAGCCCTACTGAATCAGATCTACATTTTAAACCAAGTCCCCAGGGTGATGTGTACATGCCTAAAGGCTTGAGAAGGATGCTCCCTGATTAACTGTATTTCCTCTGCACTTCGCTTAGCCTTGAGGGAAGCCAGGGACATGACTCTCATTATTCCTGTGGCCTTAGCACCCAGTACCAGCTCCAACTGCAAGCTGGTCTTTCATGTATTTGTTGAATGAGGAAGGGAAGAAAGCGATACCTTTTATGAGAAGCCCCAAGCTGGGGGGACCAAGTAGCTAACACATCAGTGACAGTGGCATGACTCCAAAAACATCTGGACTGGCCAGAGCACAGATGGAAGATAAGACAAAGTCCTGGGCATAGGTTCAAAAGCACAGTAATATTAATAATGACAATGTGAGCATTATGCTGTAACCTGACCTAAGCAAACATAGTGTTCTCAGCGATTCTAGGATAGGCACCATTATTCTCCTCCACTTTTCACCAAGGTGCAAGGCAGTCATCCTCGACTATTCCAACAGCCTACTCTGACACCTCTCCAACACAGAACTAAGACCGGGGTGGGCGTTAGAGGGGGGTCAGTAGAGGGAGGTCAGTAGAGGGAAGGGAAGTTCCAGGGAGACATAATTTCCCTCCAAATCAAAGTCCTCCTTTAGCACAGACTCTCCAAGAACCAAGGCACTGCCGACTGGCACTCTGGCTCCACTGCTGCTGGAGGCGCTCTGCAGAGGCCTAACTGCCATCTGGAAATAATTTGGCCCAGAGATGCCTGAACGGGTGGGAGGTTGAAATGACCAGCCGCCCAGAGCTCCTGTCCAGCTTTCGGAAACAAAGCTGGTGTGAATGGGCCCAGAGGCAGCCATAACATAACCAGAGGTCATCCGCTTTCAAGCAGGGGACACCCGTTGGGGAGTCTGTAACCCTATTACAGCCAGCAGAGGCAACATTACCCAACTAAGCTGGTCTATTCAGTGCAGGGCCACTTTTAGCCGTTCTTTCAGAGTCCACACCCTCCAGCGTGACTTCTGAGAAAATTATTGGACAGGCATCTTATTTAACAAACACTCACATAGCACTTACTATATGCTACAAACTGTTATCAGCACTTTAAAAAAATATTAACTTGTTTAATTTTTATAACAGCCTTTTAAGGAGGTGGTTATTATCCCCATTTTACTGATAAGGAAAGTAAGGTACAGACAAGTCTTAACAGCTACTTAGTGGCAAGTGGTATTTGAGTGAAGAATCTTCTTCCTTCACTAAGTCATCACTCAAGTAATGTTACTTTGTTGCAAGTGACCCAGAACTTGTTAATTATAACAAGACACACTACTTAGCTACTTTTGAAGCATTTTCTGGGTCTGAACTACATGATGAAATAGACAAACTGGCATTTGCTGGGTTCTACATTTTCAGCAGAATTTAGGATCATCTGCACATCAAATTGGTGGACAAAAGAAAGAAAAAGGGGCTGCGTGGTTCAGTGACCCATCATCCTGGAAACTGCCCAGTGACCTGAGCTCTTGGGACCACACACCCCACCTGCTCTAGGGCACTATTCTGGGACAGGAACCTCATATAAATATGGGGTGAGACTGCATCCTCTAAAAAGGACAGAAGTTCTTTTTCTAAAGGATTAAACCCAAACACCAGTATTAAACCCACACTGGCAGGGCCCAGTGTCAGAAGGATTTGAGGGGGGGGAAGTAAATAAAACTGCCAACTCCTGGCAGTAAACTAGAAATAAATGTGCAGAGGTCTCACAATGAACTGCAGGATATAGCAAGAAACTTAAGGAAACCTTCAGCTTTTGGAAGGAGCCTAGAATGGGCCCACCTTACAATGAATCACAAATGTGACGCAGAGTTGTCTTTCCCTGAGTTTTAGGCAGAAAAGCCACAGTCCTCTGGCTTGGGAGCACGTCTCAGCGTCGGGCACCTGCACACACTAACGATGGCCACGGAGGACATTGTTGGGAGTGCTCCAAAGTACACGAAACTGGGTATTCGTTCACAGACAGCTGCCCAGATTATGGAGTAAAAGACGATCCATCGGGTAACAGGAAATTTCCAAAAGAAAAAACACTGTGGACAAGGCGGCCATTCCTTCAATGTGTTCACCTTAACCCAAAATGCAAACTGACTCAGCTGCCTCCTGACACAACTGAACTCAAGGGGCCCTCATCACAGTTCAGAGGATCAATCCTGCCACTCAACCATGACCTTGAGAGCCCTTCTTTGTTCCAGACCACAGGCTCAAAGTGTGGGGTGTCCAGCCCCACCCCAACATCCCATACTTGTAAAATCTAGTGTTACAGAGGCCCTCTGGTGGGGGAAGAGGGGTTGTATTTTACTCATTTCTGGTACTGGAAGGCAGGTCAGTTAAGGCTCAGTTTCAACAACTGGACAGACCTGGGTTCCAGTCACCACTTATTACCTGGCTAACCACTACAAGTTATTTCACTCCAGTTTCCTCATCTTTAAATAAAGATAATAATACTAACACCAAACACAGTAATACCAGCAACCATTTTCTAAGCTCTTAGCCAGGACAGGGAGAGTGCAGAAGCCGTGCAGAAGCAGATCACCATGTCATAAAGGAAACCGAAAGGATTCAGTGTGATGGTCAATGAGGTGAGCAAAAGGACCCACTTATCACCTTGTGTGTGCCCCCCAAGTTGGAGATAGTGCCACTGTCAGCACAATGCACACATCATAAGCAGTGAACACCTGAACTGAAGTCCAAGCTGGATGTGAATCTTTTCTGAAGGGACATTACCCAGAACAGCCCCAGGCAAAGGAAGAGGCCTCAGGCATTACCCCCACAGGAGTCCTGGCACTTGGCAAGTCTCCCTCTGGTCTCCAGAGACTGGAAAACCTGTTTGCTATGAAATCTTTCTGGAGGACAAGTAGGCAGCCAATGGCAGGAGTCATAAATGTGGTGATACCCTTTGACCCAGGAATGCCACTTTGGGGAATGGGATCCAAGAAAATTATTTAAAAGGAGAAAATAAAACAAAACAATGTAATTTGTGGTGGGAAGAGGTCCACAGCAAGAAACTGCCAACAGCCCAAGGCCCACAGTGGGGGAAGGGGAGGCTAGCCCTGGAATGTTAGGACAATGGAAGACACTACAGCCTTGGTGGGTTGTGGAATGAAAACCAGGAGTGTAGAAAAGTGGAAGAGACCAAAGTCTAGAGTCAGACCCCCTTTCAGGGCACTGATGGGAAGTCAGGCTGGAAGCAGCAGCAACCTCAGCAAACAGTTGGTAAATTAGACACTCCAGGATTTCTGGTGCTGTGACTGGGTTTTTTGTTTCTCTTGTTTTTTAAAGAGATTTTATGTCATGTTTGGGTACTCCCGGTTTACTTTAAGTTTCTTTGTTCAGTTAATTAAATAAATGCACATTTTTAAAACAAAGGACGGATCCAAGTTGGAAATAGTCAGGTCTTGAGATTCCTCAGAAGGGAAACTGGTTTCTGAAAAGAAGTTCAGAATTCTGAGATTCTCCTTTCCCAGGACAGGAGATGGGACCCCAAAAGATAGCATGCCACACTGCATCCCTCTGCAGAGTCACCCTTGGTGGGGAGGCTGGCTGGGCGGAGGCAGCTACCTAGACCCAGGAAGCCAGAAGCAGTCCTACCAGCTAGGACAGGTGTGGGGGAAGGTGAGGGCGAGGCCAGAGGAGGCTCAGCCTAGAGGGAACCCCTTTTATGCTAGAGAAAGTCCCAGCAGCCACACCCATAGCCCTTTCTTCCTATCACAGGGGTCACTAGGCAGCCTAGTTTTCTCAGTCAAAGACTTTAGACCCAGGCCTGGGCAAACTGGCAGAGAACACACACACACACAGAGAGTAGGTGCACCCATATTTTTTGCACACCTACGCTGTGTACACACACTCTTTGCACACACACTTGCTCTATACTCACATGGTCCGTGTGAACACACACTGCACACATATAAGCACGCACACACACTTCACGCACACACCATGTACCTCCTTATCCCCACCATCCCAGCTCACATTCTCAGCCGCCTTCCGACCCTTGTGGAAACCCTCAACCAGACCAAGTCATAACCCGGCCCTCACCCTCATTCCACCTCCACAGCCTGGGGAAGTGGGGAGGAGCCCAACACCAACTCCCTCCCTCCAATCAGGAAAACCCTGGCGTGGGGAGAGTGCCAGAGGAAGGCAAAGTCTCCTTTAATTGTCACCCACTTCCTTCCATTTTCAACCGAACCCTGACTACTTTCGAGACTTTGCACAAGTCAATTAGCCCTCGGGAACCCACTAATGTGAAAAATGAGCCTAAGAATATCCCAGCTCACAAAATGGGTAAGGACTGAGATAACTTGGACGGCAGCTGACAGTCTGAGCTTCCTACAAGGCTGTGGTTACCATTACCACCTCCATCTCTAATAACTTCAGCAGCTAGCGCGGGCTCACCCCGAGGCGCCTTGCAGCAGCTGGGCTGGGAGTAGAGGGAACTAGGACACACCTCCGCGGCTCCGCTTCCTACCTCGCGGCCCACACCCATTCCGGAGACGGCGGGGGAGGGTACCCAGCCCTGGACTCCACCTGGGCGGAGAGGCAGCCAGCGCAGCGAACCGTCCCTCCCCAGGTCTCCCCGCCTAGCGGCCCGGCCTGCGAGCCAACGCCCCTTTGGCGGCCGCCGAGCGCACCAGCCCCGGCGCAGCCGGACTAGCACTCAGGGGCGCTTCGAGGGCCCCGCCCCCGGGGATCTTGGACCCCAGGTTTCCAAATCCCCAGCTCCTGAAGGGAACCCCAGGTGCGGAGAAACGCCACATCCCCACTACTCCCCCTGCGGCCCCTGCCCCAGCCTTCAACCCGCAGCCCCCGCCCCCAAGACGCACAGCAGCCGGGGCGCTCGACCGGGAGATCTCACGAGGTCCCATTCCAAGGGATGGCCCCGGGAAGGGGGCCCGAGGCTCCCACCCCTCGAGACGACCCCTTCCCCCGGCTCCAGCCTCGGAGCTCGCATTCGGCCCGCGGCGGCTGAGTGTGATGGGGCGCACAGCCGGGAGCCCCAGAATTCCGCAGGGGCTCTCGCGCTTGGCCGGGAAGGTACCCCCGTCCGCGCCCGGCTCAGCCAGGGCACTCACCGATGGACACGAGCTTGATGCTCTCACGGTCCAGGAACTCGAGCGCCACGGACACGTTCTCAAGCTGCATCTGGCGGAAGGTGGGCCGCTGGTGGTACTTGCGGTACATGCGCTTCTGGCTGAGCACCTCCAGCAGCGCAATAAGCCGCAGCCCGTCGCTCAGGTCGGTCTGCAGGTTCCCTATGCGTTTGTTCACGCACTTGAGGTGCTCGTTGCACCAGCGCGTGAACGTGTTCTGCTGAATCTTCTTCCACGGGGCGTCCTCCGCCAGGTCCTTCTCGGTTACCGGCATCCTGGCGGTGGAGAGGGCGCAGTGCTCAGCGAGCTGCCGGGGACTAGCGTCGGAAGGCCCAAGGGCCGGGAGAGCAAGAACTAAAGCGGTGCGCGGGACTGGGGCTCGAACTCGCTGCTACCGGACCTGTGGCCGGGGCTGCTCTGTGGCCGCCTGTCCCTCGCCGCGCGAGGCATCTGGCTCCGCGCCTGCGCACTGAGGCGACCCGCCCCTGAAGCCCCGCCCAGTTCCCCAAGCCTCCTGTGGGCTATCCCGGACCGCACTCGCCCCCTGCCGCCCGAAGTAGGTACTGCGTCCTCTGGCATCCAAGGTGTACTGGCTGCAGGAGCTTTGGACTCACCTTTGCAGAGTGGAATCGGGAGGAAAATGTCTAAGCTATTTAAGGTCACCTAGTCCCCCGGGTAAGAGGATGTGCAGAGGGAGGGCGCTGGGAAGAGCGGGCAGGAACCATGGAGTGGGTCATGGAGAAGGGACCGTAGGGGAGAGCGTATTCATACACCTGTACGTTCAATAAGGTTCAAGTGGGTTTTCACTGAGCTCTTTCTATGTGCGGGGCACTGGAGGCACTGGAGGACACTGTGAAAAAAACGCACACTTTACTATTCCTATTAATTAAACTCATATGGGGGCCTCCCTGGTGGCACAAGGGGTTAAGCACCGCACTATGAAGCAATCCGCAGCCCCTGCCGGCCACATGGTGCAGCAGACCTCTCCTGCCTCGACCGCTGCTCCCCTCAGCAGTGTTTTTCGCTTGTTCTGCCTGTTCTGTTTCCCACTCTGTCTCTGGTGGATCCTCTCACCCCCACCCCGCCCCCGCTTGTCTGGCCTGTACCCCAGCTCTTGTATGCATAAATGAATAAATCTTTAAAAAAATTAAACTCAGGTGAACTATAATCATTTCAATGGCTAACATTTATAGAGAGCCCACTCTGTGCTGGGCCCTCTTAGTGCCTGTGAAGCAATGATAAACAAGACAAACTTACTCTCTAACCTCGAGGCATTCATAAACTAGCAGGAGAGAACAATACCTATCAACAAGAAGAAGCAGCTGAGTAGTAGTGTAACAAAAATGACACTAATGCTTGCCTATGTATGGTATTTTCCTAGTGCTACGGTAACAAAACTCTACCTTTTAAAAAAAGCCACAAATTTATTGTCTTGCATTTCTATAATTAGATATCACTAAACTAAAACTAAGGTATTGGCAGGATGCTTCCATTCTGGAGGCTCTGGAATAGTCGTTGCCTTGCCTTTTCCAACTTCTAGAAGTTTGTCTGACTTCTCAGCCATCTTTAAAGCCAGCAATGTCAGGCTGAGTCTTTCTCAGACTATCATCTCTCCAGTTCTCCATAATCACATCTTCCTCTAACTCCTGTTACTGCGCTGGGCCCAGTTGGTTAATCCAGGATATCTTCAAAATCAACTCAATGCTTTTGAGCTTTTATATGAAAATCAGCTTATTAGCAACCTTAATCCTACCACTTAAATCCCCCTCTGCTATGTTAGGTGATATTCACAGGTTTGGGGAAGTAAAATGGGGACATGGGGCCAGTGGTGGTTGTTCTGCCTAACAACACCTAGTACCCAGCACCTGCTCTGTACTCATCCAGGTGTTCTGTGCTAGGTGCTGGGACAGAGTGTACACCCAGGCCAGATCTCTGGCATCAATAACCTGAATAATTATGAGCAGCATCTGGCATTGACTGAGTGTCTGTTCTGCCCCTATGCCAAGATCTGGGCTAAGCAATTTCCTTACTGTAGGTCCAATTTAGTAAGATTTAACGGAGGGGTTAAATGACTTTCCCAGGTCACACAGCCCAGTAAGAAATGGAAATCACTTCTGTAAGAGAATCATGGGATGCCCTGGGCCCAAAAAGCACCTGACCTAGGCTTGGGGGAGGGAACACAAGGCAGGTAGGATTCCTGGGGAAGGAGAGGTTGGGCAGGATGGAGGCCAAGGACTTCTAGTCCATGGTTACTCAGTAGATGCCAGTGGATTTGTAGCATAATGCTGTGTAGCAGGTCATATGTGTACAACATTAAGGTGATTTATTAAGACAGACTGCATTTGCACAATCTGAGGAAGAGAATGTATTATCTGACCTGGCTCTGGCCCACAGTAGGAACACAGTAACTATTTGGAGACTCATTCCCTTATTAGTGATTAATTCCAAAGTCTATACTATTCATAAGGGCCCCCATGCTATTTTCAGCATAGGCTTTGCCTTTGACTACACTATCTGAGCGGTGTTGGTTCCCTTTTCTGCCCTAGGCCCAGGGCTCCTGGTTCTTCACCCAAATGTATCCATCAAAGCTTATCACCCAGAGTCTATCTTCTAGCAAGAGCCTCACCTCCTCCTGCTAGGTGAGACCGGAGCCAGTGTGCTTAGCTCAGCTCAATCAGTGACGGCAAATGTGCTAAGGTTCCTTTTTCTTATATTTCTGTTTTCAGTAGGTCTTACACAAATAACTAAGTTATATGTGTAAATATCCAGTCACTTCGCTCTGAACTGAGACATCCCTATCCCAGGATGAGTCTGGTTATGCTTCCCATCCAATCAGAAGAATCTAGGGTGCAGACAAGGTCTACAAGTGTCTCTTTATCAATGTTTCATTAAAGATGAGGGCCCAACGACTCAAGGCTGGCATTTCTGCCAAGAACCCTTTAGTTAATGTATTTCAGTTTTGCCAGACATGGCCTTCACTTAACAAATAGCCAGTCTCTGTTTTCTAAATTTCATCTAGACTTACCTGATCTCTTAGTAGAACTCATCCAGGAAGGATGAGTGAAGAAAAGGGGAAAGCATCAGCTTTGGGTATGAATTCTTTGCAACCTTGAAGAAATAACCTCTGCAAGCCTTTGCTTTCTCATCTAAATCATGGAGATGACACATCTTCTATAGAGTGCTATTAGATAATGCAAGCAAAACTCCTAGCATAGTGCCTGGAACACTATAATCAATCAATAAATGTAACTGGAAACCAGGCAAAATGGACAGCCTTCACTGAAAAATCTGAAATTAACTGCATTTCCCCAGATTCCAGTCTGTCTCTGTAAGAAGTCATGGCTTTCCTCTACGTCTGTGACCCACAGATATCAAAACCAATCTGTCACAGCTCTGAAAGATCCTGGTCAGAATAAACTGATCCAGTAACCCCTGCTTGTCAGCAAGGGCCCCACAGGACAGCAGCAGATGTGCAGACATCCGCAAGGAAGAGGCTGACTGAACTTGAAGAGAAACATTTGTGGAAGGTCGAAGCACTGAGAGGCAACGTCTCAAAGTTGTGCCAGCTGCAATCAGCCCCGCTAAGTAGGACTAGAGGGAGGGTTCCTCCATCCAACCAGGGTTTCCCCTGGTTTGACCTGCACACCTTTGCTCAGGTGCCTTCCTCTGGCCAGGAACGCTCTCCTCTCTCCCTTCCTACTTGGAAAACTTGTGCCCATGCCTCAGTCCCCTCACACACTTGCGCGGTCACACAGCTTGCTTTCTGCTAAAGTTTACTTGCTATTTTCTGTGGCCATTTGCTGAAGGAGGCCATTGTCACCTCTGTCCCCTTGAAAGGTATAATCTGGGGTTTAAGACCTCATGGAGCCTTCTCTGACCAATATCAACATCTTGAAAGCCACATTGTAATTTCACACTTTGTGTCTCAGAAAGTTTAAAGAAACAGGTAAAGTTCATTATAACAGTATATTTTAACCAATATCAGGGTGGCCAACTGTTCCTGATTTCCCAGAAATAGAGAGTTTCCTGAGCTACAGGGCTTTCATTTTAGAAAAGTCTCTGGCAAAACAGAACAAAAACGGTTAGCCTACTCAATATATCCCAAAGTCATTCTGTCAAGTATATATGTGGTACTGTCTTCGAAATTGGATGTGTAGTTTATACTGACAGCATATGTCATTTCAGATGCGATGTATGGCCAGTGCTCAGTAGCTGCCTTTGCCTACTGGTGGCTGTCTGTCATATTGGATAATGCAGGGTAGAGATAAGCTTGATACTGATAAGTCGGAGACCCAAGAATCCTGAATTTCAGATCCTACCCTATATATGTATGAAACTACCTCCTACAGGAATCCCGGCTCTGTGAGCAGAATCTTGATGAACCTGCATTCTGAATTCTCAGCACCCTGGGGACCACTGCTGTAATAGCATGTCAGGATAGTCAGAACTGTAAAAATAGTAGAAATAATAGTAATAAAAGTTTCCATTTCTTTGGTATTATCTCACTTAATCATCACAACACCCCCAGGAGATGTTATCCTAATTTATTTTATTTTATTTTATTTTTTTAAGATTTATTTATTTATGCATATAAGAACTGAGGTGTAGGCCAGAGGTGCAGGGGTGAGATGATTCACCAGAGAGAGTGGGGAGCAAAGCAGGCAGACTGACTGAAATACACTGCTGAGGGGAGCAGCGGACAAGACAGGAGAGGTCTGCTGTGCCATGTGGGCTGCTCCCTGGCCGGCAGAAGATGGAACTCATGTTGCAGTGGCTGGTGATAGCTTGATAGTGTTGTGTCTTTAACCCCTATGCCACCAGGGACCTGTTATCCTCATATTACAGGTAAGAGAACTGAAACTGACACGTGCTGCAGTGGCTGCAGATAGCTTCATAGGTTGCATCACAACCCCTTGCGCCACCAGGGAGGCCCGGCCAGGGAGCTACCCACATGGTGCAGCAGACCTCTCCAGACTTGCCCACGCTCCCCTCAGCAGTGTATCTCAGTCAATCTGCCTGTTCTTTTTCCCACTCTATCTCTGGTGAATCCTCTCACACCCATACCTCTGGCCTATATCCAGTTCTTATAAGCATAAAAATATGAGTACTGAGAGTACTCATATCCCTAAAGTAAGAGAGTGACAGACTGCTAAGGGATTTGGGATTACCTCTGACTTTGTTTCCTTACAGCAACCTACATTAACACTTACCTCCTAGGAGTTTCTGATAAATGAGAAGCTACGTGGGTAGCACTTAGTATGTATCTGCTGACAGAGCTGACACTGCTATAATTATCATGATTATGATAATGATTATAATAAGATTACATCACGATAACATCGTGATTATAATATGAGTGGATGGACATCAAAGAGCGAAGAGAGAGTTCCCAATTTAGAAGCCTGCTTTCCAAAAGGAATAGAGACGGAGATCCAGGACTTACAAAAATGAATTTATATCCTCCGCAGTTGCAAATTTCCCCTAGGGAGGGGCCTTCTCTCTTGTAATTTTACACCAATGTCCACACCCTGCCAGAAAGAGAAGCAAAATATAAAGGAGTTGCTTTACTCTGCTTCCGCCCACTAGAGGAAGAGGAGCTGGCTCTCTCAGCAGCTCCCTGGAGAGGTAGAAAGGCTCACCCTCCACCCCAGCCCCTGCCACAAAGGCCCGGGGCCTGTGTGGGCGTGGCTGGGAGAAAGCCCATCCCCAGATGGAAGTGCTGGGAAAGCAGACCTTCCTGGAAAGGCCCAGGGCAAAATGCAATCGCATTTTGAAGGTCCATTTTGAAGGTCCAGGGACCCCAGCAGCCAGTCCTACCTTAGTAGAAGGTGGGAGCTGCTGGTAGGCAGACTTGAATAAGGAAAATGTACAACTCAGGGAAAAAATAGGGAAATAAAGTTTTTAATGTGTCCTACCCAATCCGACGACCTGGAAACCCAAAGTCACTCTCAGAGCTGGCCCGACGTTGCGAGCTGGCAGAGACCCAAAATGGGGGATCCCCAAAGCCCACGGGTCTGCCTTTTGTATCCACCTGGCTGCTTAACCCCACCCTCAGGTCCCAGCCACCTTCCCTTTGGTGATGATGGGATTTGGAGTTACCAGTGTCTTTGACTTTGACCTAGGGTGGGGGTGGAGTCCACAAAGCCTATATGGAATTAGCTTTGGGACATCCTTTTTCCCCTAACAATCCCACCCAGCCACCAGCTGAGGTGGTGTTCAGATGGGCAGAACAAAGTCCGTGAAAGCCATCTTTACTGGAGTCATAGGTATTCTCTCCTTTGATACTACAACTTCAGTAAATAGCCACTTCCTAGCACCAGATACTGAGCTAAGCATCTTAACAAGGGTTATCTTTTTTAATCTTCTCAAGAACCTTGTGAGCTTAGTATTATCATCCCTTTGTTAGAAGTAAGGAAACGGAGGTTGCAAATACATATATATCAAGTCATTGCTTTGTGTCCTTTCATTGTTAGATATCAGAATCTGGATCCAAACCCTAGTCTACCCAACTCAAGGCCAGTTCTAAGCCTCTAAGTTCTTCAGCCCCTCAGAGCTCACAGTGCTCACTGCCGGGAACATGATTTGCCTGGCCATGGTGAAGGAATGAAGGCGGTGTCCACCATTCACTCACATCTAAGTGTTGTTCATTCACCAGGGCGGGGAGATAGGCCCTTCCAAGAGGGCCTGGATTCTTCTCTCTGGGCCTTTCCAGCCCAAAATGGAACTCAGGGCCAGAGCATGCTCCTCCCCCAGCCCCAGTCTTGCTGGAATCACACACACATGCAAATGACTGGGACCTTTTCCCCCACCCAATCTGGCTTTGGTTTCTTTGGAAGATTTATGTGTGGGTCTGGTTTGGTTTTTATTTTTGTTTTTTTTTTTTTTAAAGTGCAGACAAATGCCACAGAGTAGTTTTCTGCTAAAGAAAACACTGTCTTGCCACTGCTCACCTGGCAAACCCAGTCTGCCTTCCAACTGGAACAGAACTGCTCCTTTGTGAGGCCTATACAGCTGACAGAGCCCTTTTCCATTCTTATCTCATCCACTGCCCCCTTCCCAGTGCTCTGCAAGCCAGGATTAGTAGTATTATTCTCACAGTGCTCAAGGACGGGGCCTATTTATCTCTATCCCTAGGGTTTAAAAGAATGGCATGTTTGTGACCACTCACTGAATTGCTGGGAGGAGGCAAAGGTTAAGTGACTGGCTTGGAGTCACTCAGTTAATGTCGGGGTCAGAGTTCAATGTTATATATGAGCTGACTCTAAAACCTGTTCTCTGCTACCCCTTTTGGATTTTCAAGGATGTTCATTTGTTGCAACACTTTATAGCAGCCCCTCACTACTGGGTCCCTCACATGCTCCTCAAAGTGTGGTCCCATGGGCAGCCCCGGCAACACCTGGGGACATGCAGAAGCCCATGCACCACTGAGTCAGCAGCTGCAGTTTCACAGGTTCCCCAAGGTGACTCATGTGCTCACTTCCGTTGGAAAGTGAGGCATTATAGCACACCAACCAGGTGGACTCCCCCATCACTTAATTTTTTTTTAATAGCTCTTTTTTTTTAAAGATTTATTTTATTTATACAAGAGCCGGGGTACAGGCCAGATGCGCGGGAGTGTGAGAGGATTCACCAGAGACAGAGTGGGGAACAGAACAGGCAGACTGAGTGAAATACACTGCTGAGGGGAGCAGTGGGCGAGACAGGAGAGGTCTGCTTTCCATGTGGGTTGCTTCGAGGCCAGCGGGGATCGAACCGGCACTGCAGAGGCTGTGGACGTTTCACAGCACTGTGCTCAACCACCTGTGCCACCAGAGAGTCCCCCTTGTCACTTTTTTTAATGCATACAAGAGGTCTAGGCCAGAGGTGGGGGTTGTGGGGGTGGCAGGAGGATTCACCAGAGACAGAGTGGGGAGCAGAACAGGCAGATCTCCTGAAATACACTGCTGAGGGGAGCAGCGGGCAAGACACGAGAGGTCTGCTGCGCCGTGTGGTTTAGCTCCCTGGCCGGGGATCGAACTCCGGGCCCAGTGGCTGTGGATAGCTTGATAGTGCTGAGACTTAACCCCTTGTGCCACCAGGGAGGTCCTCCCTGGTACTTTTAAAGAAGAGCGTGATGCATTTTCCTATGCTGATGTGAGAGGATCCCAGAATTTATTGTTTGGTGGGAGAAAATGAAAGCAAGTTATAGACCAACATGAATTTGTGTGATCCAATATGGGGCACTTTTTTTAGATAAAAATAACACTAATGTATGTTAAAATGTGCATAGAACTGATGAGCTACATAATCTACCAGGGTGCCAGTCTAGAAAGGGTCCCAAACAGCAATAGATTAGATCCAAACTGGATGCCCATTAACTCAGGTTTCCACAGGTTTCTGTAATAACCAGTGGTGGGGGAGGAGCTTCCTGTAGGAGAGAATGGAACATTCTCTTCCCCCGCACAAGTGGCAGTTCTTGTCTGTGCTACCAAGCCAGAGTCCAGCTAATTGATGACCCTGTCATGTCTGTGGCCATGTCAGCTCAGTCCTTATTTATATCCATGTGCTGCCCCAAGACCTACCGAGGTGGCAGCTCACCTGAATAGTGTGCTTTTAGTACAGCCCCAGAAAGCCGACTCTAGGACAGTGTCCACTCTAAAACAATTCCCAATAAGTGAAAAGGTCAGGTTTTAGTCTATGCATGTAATAAATCCTTAATTTTGAAAAGAATGAAGAACAATGTATCTTATTAATAGAAAATCAATTTCTCCATCTCCTGTGTAAATAAATGTTGAACAACTATTTTAAAAATATCAAGTTGGGTGGGGGGGCGGGTGCCAGATTGTTAGCCTGCCCCGGACACCTCTATGTCTCAGTCTCATTCCTCATGTGGCTAAGAAAACACAGAAATCCTTCCAAGGATTTATAGGAACAGTTAACCAGGATAATCACTAGGAGGTAGAAGTATAAGAACTTTTACTTTCTATCTTAAATGTTTCTCACATATTTTCAACGTACACTGTTGCTGGGAATGTAAAGTGGCACACCCACTTAGGAAAGCAGTTGCTTGCAAAAAGCTAAACATGACTAGCATATGACCCAGCCATTCCACTCCCAGGAAATTACCCAAGGGAAATAAAACCATGCATCTATGAAAAGACACTTGGATGTTTATATCAGCTTTATTTTCAGTTGCACCAAACTGGAAACAGCCAGCCAGAGGTCCATTAACAGGTGACCCCATGAATAAACTGTGGGCATCCATGCAATGACTAATTAGTACTCAGAGATAAGGCTCTACTGCTGCACCCAACAACATAGCTGAATTTCAGAATGATCATGCTAGGTGAAAGGAGTTAGAAAAAAAAATAGTGTGCGATTCCATTTTCCAGAAAATATAAGCTAATATTAGTGATTGAAAGCAGATCCGTGCATGTCTGGGGATGGAGGGATTGTCAGAGAGGGAGAGATTGCAATAGAGTTAAAAAAAAAAACTTTTTGGTGTGATGGATATGTTTACCATTTGATTATAGTAATGATTTCATGAAAGTGTGTATGTGGGGGTGTGTGGGTGTGGGTGTGTGTTTAAAAAGTTATCTAATTATGTATTTTAAATATGTGCAGTTTACCGTGAGTCAGTCACACCAAAATTTGAAAAGGGAACAAAGAAAGCCAGTTTTACTTTTATGGGCAGGAAAGAAAAAGCAGGATAGATTCAAAGGTACACCCACATAAAAACGTGTGCTCTTCCACTATATAACATGTTTGTGTTTTGAATCTCCTAGTCTTCCCTATCCGTCATTGCAGAGAGTGACTATACCAAATGTGATTTTTTTTTTCTTCAGCTTTTAAGACAATCCTTTTCTTCCTCTCCCTCATGGCCCCCGTCAAGGGCAGACTAAGTGGGATCCTGCTGAAATGAAGTCAGATAAGGTTTCCTCACCACCCTTGTTCTGCCATGGCCCCAGTTTCTCCCTAAGGAGGTTACAGGCTGCAAGGAATGTGATGACATGTTTACTTTGGAGCAGATTCTGGCCAGTAAATATACTCTCAGCTCAGACCAGAACCAGCCCCTGATAGAAGATAGGCCATTCCAAACTAGCTGGAGCTCAGAGCTCCCTCCATATGTAGATCTTTAATAGAGGAGGGCGGGGGTTAGAGCCGACAGAGAGTTTTTCCTCAGTATCCCTGGAGCCTAAACGCGGAAAGCTGTTGAGTACAAAAAGCTCATTGAGAATCAGCAAGAGAACAATTGGAACGTGGTTGGCCAAGTTTAACAAGGTCTCAGAGGGTCCCCTGTTCTCCATGTGTGAGAGGTTTGATTTTTTTTTTTTTTTTTTTTTTGCTCTGCACCTCCGTCAGTCTAGACAGTTCACCAGACACATGATTCCAAGTTGGTTAGGAGTGAGGCAGTTTCCAGGAACAGATGGCTTTCCAGAATGCAAAACTTCTCTAGTAATAATAATAGTAATTATAGCAACTGAGTACCCCATCTACTGTCTTACATCTGTTGCCATATTTAATCCTCACATAACTCCATGTGCTAAGAACTGGGGTCCAGAGAGTTTAAGCTAGCAGCCCAAAGGCTTCCATTAATAGGTCTGGATTCTGAATCCAAGCTGGCTTTCAGGAAACCATAGGCAATCCAGACCTGACACCTGTGATTCTGGACTCAGATCTAGGTTCAAATCCTGGTTCTGCCATTGATGAGTTTTGTGGGAATAATGGTACTGTAACAGGGTGGTCCCAGGAAAGGGAGAGATTCCAGGTTTCCTGCCCAACCCAAGGGAGGGTAGAACTCAGCAGGGAGAGAAGAAGCTGCAGAGGAGACTGAGGAAGGAAAAAAAGCAAGATGGAGATCCAGAAGGAGACCTGGAGGAAGCACATGAAGCCAAGAGACTCGTGAAGAAACTGCGCTTGCCTTTTGGTCGTGGACTGGTTGAAACAGATGTGGGTGAGACCCCTGGGGAGGTGACTATGGCAGTTTTTGTCTTGAGTTTGATTTTGCTCTTTTCCTTCCAGACTTGTCTGATAACTTTTCAGTGGGTCCCCACTGGAAGACGCTTTAGATTTGTGGCAGGCTTTGGGGCCTTGCTCTGGGCCAATCCTGCTTGGGTGGACTCTTACCCACGAGGGGATGGGTAACTTTGGGTGCTTGATTTACAAATTAGATTCTTTGCCTTTTCTGTATTGTTTCCTAATTGTATTAAAGTTCCTTCCCATTAAAGTCTCATATGTTTTGTGTTGATGTGGCGGATGGCAGAACTTATTTAGGGCAGACAGGTTTGCAGGGTCTGGGATGCCCCTTTCCCTGCCCTGTAACAGTACCAGCTTATACAGCTGTTCTGAGGCACTTCTGAAATAATGTAGGTAATGTAGGCTGAGCACACAGCAGGTGACCAAGAAGTCATCATCATTGTCAGTCCAGAGAGATCTCCACACAAACTAACTTCTAATTTGATATTACTGGACCATGGTTACAGATGTTTACATGCTTCACTCCCTCACTTCCTCAAATCAATCATTAAAAGTCCCATTCTCTGGGAAGCCTATGCTGAACACCCCACATAGGTTGAAACCCCCAAACTCTTCCCTTGGCAACTCCCTAGCTTCCTTTTCTTCTTGGCATGTATCGTCTTTCAGTGCATAGTATATTACCTAGATACACTATTTAACATTCATTTTATTTGTGTTGTCACCCCAAATAATTCCAGAAGATACCACTGCCTCACACATGTCTGGTATACAGCAACTGCTCAGTAAATATATGATGTTGAATGAATGAAGGAACACTTGCTTGGGGTTTTAGATTGGACTTCAAATTCAACTTCTCTTTGTTCTCATAATATGAATCAAATTATTCAACTTTCAGGAGCCTCATTTTCCTCAGAGGTTGAAAAAGAGCAATAACATTCATTCTTCTTGTGGCACTGGCAGAGTCTAAGGAAGGGCAAGCCCACGCATGGAAAAGAATCACCTCCAAATGCTCCAGAAACAGTTACTGAATACCTGCTTTATGCCAGGTAGAATGCCAGGCCCCACTCAATGCAGACACCCATCAGAAAGCCCCTGTCCTCCAGAACCTGTGACTCAACTAGGCAGAAAGGCATGTCAACAAATGCTTGTAATCTAATTATTTAACAACTTTGATCTATAGCAATCATTTATCAAACGAAGCATGTTGCCTTAATTGTCTCATGAAATGCTATAAACTAGGTACCACTATTTTATAGCCAAGGAAACTACAGAAGAGATGAAGAAACAAGGACTTATTCCACACCTAAGTATACACCCAAAGGAAATGAAAACATATATGTACAAGGACAACCGTACATGAATGCTCATAGAAACATTATTCATACTAGCCAAAAGGGAAAAACAGCTCAAATCAATAGGTGAATTGATAAACCAAAATGTGGTGGAACCATGTGGTGGAATATTACTCAGCTACAAAAAGGAATGAAACACTACCCATGCTCCAACTTGGATGAACCTCAAAAACATTTTGTAAATGAATGAAAAGTTACATATGGTATGATTTATTCTATGTGATATGCCATAATAAGCAAATCCAAAGATGGAAAGCTGATTAGAGGTTATTAAGGAATTGCAAGGGAGGAAGGAGAGGGTCTACTTAATGGATTTGGGGTGTTTTGTGATGTGATGAAAATTTTTGTAACTAGAGAGTTGTATTTTTCAGTGTTGTGAATATACTAAATAGGACTGAATTGTGCACTTACAAATGGTTAATTATTTGTTGTGTGAATTTCACCCCATCAAGAAGAGAAAGGACTGACATTGTAAATAGAAAAGGCAGGGGCAAGGACCTAAACTTGGGTGGTGTGGCTGAGAGACCGGTCTTGATAATTGCAAATCTTCGTTTCAGTATTTTATTTTTTTGTTTCTGGAACTTTCATTTCATTCTTGTTTATAGTTTCCACTTTTCTGCCGAAATTCTTGTTATCTAATATCCTAAATGTACTAATCATAGTTATTACTTAAACCTGGGGATTTTTATCAGCTACCATCATGGCGGGTCCCCTGTTCCAATTTTTGTTTCCCTGGACCTTGAGACACCAAAGCTCTGCCAGCTTCTCAGCTTCCCAGCTGCCATAGTCAACTCACAATTTCAGGAAAAAGCAACTCCCAATTTCAGGAGGTATTTCTGGGTCATTTCTCGGTGTTCTGTGTGGAGGAGTTGATCTGCTACTTTTTCTTTGCCAAAGTAGAAAGCAGAAAGCATCACACCCTCCCCACCACTGGTTCCCTATTACCCACACGTGCCTCCTGCTGCTGCCCTCTGCCAACAGGGATAAAGACTTAAAAATTAAAAAGCAAAAAAATGAAAAGTCAGCCTGGTAAAATGGCAATTTTTCAAAAAGTTATTCACTTACCTATTTGAGGGACATTTCTCTCTATTTCATTTCAGTAAGTACTACACAGTGTGAGTTCTAAAGGAAATTAATGATAAGAGCTGCCATTTACTGAATAAATCAAAAGTGCTTACTGTTTTGAATGTTTGGCATGTATTAACACGTAAAAAGCCTGAGAGTAGGCTTGGCCATCTTATTTGCCATGATTGAGGGATCCAAGGCTCAGAGAAGTAAAGACCTCGGCCCAAGAATGTATAACTTATGTGGCATGGAACAACAGCCCCAGAACTGGCCAGACATTCTCTTTGTGACTAAAAGCAAGGAGTAAATAATTATTATTTTTTGAAAGATTTATTTTTATTTATTTATACTTACAAGAACTGAGGTGTAGGCTGGAGGTGTGGGGGTTGAAAGGACTCACCAGAGACAGAGTGGGAGCAGAACAAGTAGAGCCACTGAAATACACTGCTGAGGGGAGCAGCGGGCAAGACAGAAGAGGTTTGCTGCACCATGTGGGTCAGCTCCCTGGCCGGCCGGGAATCAAACTCATGCCACAGTGGCTGTCAATAGCTTGACAGTGCTGAGACTTGAACCCCTGCACCATCAGGGAGGCCCAAGAAGTAAGTAATTATAAGGAAGCAGAGAATTCAGATTTGAGAGGACAAGAAAGTCAGAAAGAATGTGTGCACACCAAATGGAAAATGGCTAGGGAGAAAGAAGTAGTGTTTGGGGACAAGAATTGAGTTCTGCCTTCTATTTGGTAGGCCCCAGCTTTGGGACAGGTAACTTAGCCTCTTTGGCCTCAGAGTCTTTTGTAAAATGGGACTGGAAAATGCACTTAGTCCTGGGCTGTACCCAATACTATCACTCAACCCCTTTTCCCATCTCCCCTGTCTGAGTGGAACCTAATTTCTTCCCCCTTGGGAGAGGTTTGAGTCCAGGAAGGGAAAACAGGCTGTCGCCTTGAGCCTTTCTTCTTCTTCTTCTTCTTCTTCTTCTTCTTCTTCTTCTTCTTCTTCTTCTTCTTCTTCTTCTTCTTCTTCTTTCTTTCTTCTCTTCTTCTTCTTCTTCTTTCTTCTCCTTCTCCTTCTCCTTCTCCTTCTCCTTCTCCTTCTCCTTCTCCTTCTCCTTCTCCTTCTCCTTCTCCTTCTCCTTCTCCTTCTCCTTCTTCTTTCTCCTTCTCCTTCTTCTTCTTCTCCTTCTCTCTCCTTCTTCTCTCTCTCTTCTTCTTCTTCTTCTTCTTCTTCTTCTTCTTCTTCTTCTTCTTCTTCTTCTTCTTCTTCTTTCTTCTTCTTCTCCTTCTTCTTCTTCTTCTTCTTTTTCTTCTTCTTCTTCTTCAGATTTATTTATTTATTCATACAAGAACTGGGGTACAGGCCAGAGGTGTGGGGGTGAGAGGATTCACCAGAGACAGAGTGAAGAGAAGAACAGGCAGACTGACTGAAATACACTGCTGAGGGGAGCAGCAGGCGAGACTGGAGAGGTCTACTGCACCATGTGGGTCACTTCCTGGCTGGCTGGGGATTGAACTCGTGCTGCAGAGGCTGCGGATTGCTTCACAGTGAGGTGCTTAACCCCTTGCACCACCAGGGAGGCCCAAGATTTGTTCTTCTTTATGGGGAACCTAGATGTGGGTGCCAGGCCTTGAGGGGGAGAAGGTGCTTTCCCACGCCAAATGGAGAATCTCTGCAAGTCTCTAGAGTACCACAGTGGAAGAGGCACCCTTACCACATAATCACCCCTAAACTTTAAGGCTCAGTGGGGTGCCAGAGCCCTCCCTGTTCACTGAGTCCACCTCTAGCTAGCTGGACTCTCTTGGCTGCCAGTGACAGAAACCGAATGAAAACCCCTTAAGTGAAAAGGCGAATTGATTTGTCCTTGTAACTCGATCCCTTAAAGGGTTTGATTCTGGCATATCTGGACCCAGCGACCTAGGTGACCCCAGCAAGATCTGCCTCATTCCATCCAGGGCTCTGCCTCCCTCTCTTGGCTTCCTTCTCAGGCAGTCCTTCTGCTTATGGTGGTAAAGACCCCACCAGCCTCTCCATGCTGACCGGCCACCCCTACAGGGAGAGGATATTTTCCAGAACCTCCAGCCAAAGCCCAGGCTGATCCTCTTTGTCTCTGGTTTCCCCCTGGCCCAGTCACACAGCCCGAGGGAGGCGGGCCTTGCATCGGCCACCCCTGGACATCATGCATGCTCACCCTGTCTGAGGGTGACAGCTGCTCACTGAGCTATTGACATAGGAGGAAAAGGGGCAGATTTATTGAGCCCTAACTCTGTGTCTGACATTATAGATGTATTTAAACCTCACAGAAACTCGTGAGGGAAATGCTCTGTGTTATCCCCATTAAGCAAGTAAGGAAACGGGCCACGAGAGGTCAGATTACTTGCCTCCAATCACAGAGCTGAAGATCGCAGGGCTGGGTCTCACACCCAAGCACTCACAGGACCTGCCCTCCTAACCATTGCACCATAAGGCTCCTATCACATGCCCCTCAAGCCCTGTCTGCTGACCAGACGGAATCACTTCAGTTCCTCCACTGACTGAGCTTTCTCTCACCTGTACTCACTGTTCCCTTGTTCAGTGCCCATTCCTTCGCCCCAACCCTGCTCACCCTCCTAGTCTCAGGGGAAGCAGCTCTTGCCCAGGAAGTCTCCCACGGCCCCTCAGACTGAGTGGGTGCTTCTCTGTGCCCCCAGCCCCAGGTGTGCCCTGTGATGAGCTGTGGTAGCCCACAAGCCAGCCCCATGAGTGTAGGTCCATCCTTGCCACCGTGGGAATAGTCTGTAGTCCAGCAGGCCATCAAGGGTGGCTGGGGATGGGCTGGCTTTGGGCAGCAGTAGCTTCTAAGCACTGCCGACAAACCACCACAAATGCAGCAACTTGAAACAACACAAGTGCATTCTCCTTCGTTCTGGAGGTCAGAAGTTGGGAACTAGTGTCACTGGGCTACCACCAAGGTATTGGCAGAGCTGGTGCCATCCGAGGCGCTGGGGGAGAGCCTGTTTCTTTGCCTTTTCCAGCTTCCAGAGGCCACGTGCATCTCCTGGCCGTGACTCTTCCGCCTTCAAAGCTGGCAGTATAGCATCTTCAAATCTCTTAACTCTGTCCCTCTGCTTGATCATCACATCTTCTGTCTGAGACAGCCAAGATGAGGACACCCTCTTATTAGACAGTTGTGATTACATCAGGCCCATTTGGCTGATGCAGGATAATCTTCTATCTCAAGATCCTTAACTTAACCACATCTGCAAAGTCTCTTTTGCCATAGAAGGTGACCGTCACAGGTTTAGGATGACATCTTATGGGGCCACTGTTCAACTGCAGGGCTGAAGTGTGAGGGCCCTGACCTGGAGTCCTGTTCTTGAACTCAGGGGGTTCAACCTCTGATTCGCTGGTTGAGCCAGTGATTTAACCTCCTTGCACTTCACTCAGAATGCAGAGGTCAGGAGCTGAGCAAGCATGCCAGTTTGAGGAACTAAAAGCATTCAGGCTGGCTACAGGGTCATGGGTGGAGGCATTTGGCTTCCAGCCCCAGCTCTGAGTCAGTTTCCTCATCTGTAAAGTGGAGATAACGGTCCCTACTTCATAGCACCAGGTGTCACAGGACTAAATGAGTCAAGACAAGTGAAGTGCCGAGAAAGGTTCTTGACAAAGAGAAAGTGCTTGATCAGTGCAGGCAATTAGGTATTGTATCTAGTCTGGGTTTCCTTGCAAGCTAGTTCCAAGTTCACTGTTCAAATGCAAGAAATGCATTTGGAAAGTGATTCCAGGAGGCACTGGTAGGGGAGGTGGGAGGTGAGAGAAGTGAGCACAGACAAGGGAGGAAGCCCATAACAGGGGCATTATTGAGGAGGCTGCCCCTCATTAATGGGCACTGAAGGGAGAGGAGCTGGGGGCTTACTCTCAGTCCTTGGTTGAGGAACACTGGTAGAGGAGGCGGCAGCCAAGTTCCCTCTGGCCTGTCGCAGTGCAGATAGCATAGAATTGCAATGACTAAACAGGTTAGGTCATGAATAGCCCTCCTCCAGCCACCAGGTGACCAGAAAGTCATTGGACAAAAGAACTCAGCTGCTGGCAGCTGGAAATAAATGGCACAGGCTGAGGGTTTTGGGTGGCTCTGGGTATGTGCCATAGATATCACATAATGCCATCGCTGCCCAGCAGCCTTCATCCTTGGGGTTCAGGACTTGGGGACTCCACACAAAGTGGCACCCCCCAAAAGTGTGTGGATCCTTCTGCTTGGAAATGGGCAGGGCCAGGATGGAGGCCGGAGCCTCCTGGATCCCTCGGAGCAGTTAGGAAAGGCACTTGCCCAATACTATTTACTTTCTCCAAAATGTAGGTGTTGTTCTGGACAAGCTGAAGCGGCCATATTCATGGATCCCTAGAGGTCCTTGTGAGGACCTGACTGCAGGTGGCTAAAAGGCCATCTTGGCAGCCCAGAACCAAGGAGGCTTCTGGGAAGATGGTGGTGGAGGGCAAATTCCTGGTAAGGACCTGAGCTGCTGCACCACGAGTCACAGTCTGCTTTATCCAGGGAAGCAGAGCATCATGTGTGAAGGGCCCCTGGAAATCAAACAGAGAGGGAGGAAGATGACCTTTTGAAAAAACACAAGCTATGAGGTTGTGTAGCGTTGGGTGGAGGGTAAGGCTGTTGCAATTTTCTGAGATATTTCAGGCATGAATAATGCTCAGATTGTGGGAGTGGACACAGAAAGGAAAGCGAAGACAAATCCTGAGAGACGGGAAAGGCCAGCTCTTCTGCAGCAGCTGCAACTTTAAGCCTGGAACGCATAGCCCCCAGCCATGAGGACAAAAGTTGTCTCCCATTTCAGGAAACTAGCAGATTCCTCATGGTAGGATCTAAAGCCCACGGCCATGGGTTTGGACATCAGGCCAGAGCTCAAGGACACTGCACCTCCACCTTCCCAGTCCTCTCTGTTCTGAATCCTACAGCAGCTCAGCTGACACAATGTGGCCGGCAGATCAGAGCCCAGGATATGGACAGAACTTGGCCTCGTTTAATGTTCCAAAAGAGGTCTTTTTTTGAGGTGCTATTCCAACCTTGGGACCCACTTCCACCCTCATGATCTGATATAACTTCCTCGGTCCTCTGAGAAACAATAGAGGAGGGTTCAGAATTCAATGTTTCCTGTTAGTCTCCCTGATTCAGGAGAGCCTGCAATCAAGTGTCAGGCAGCCTAGGTCCCATTCCAGCTCCGCCCTTTGCCAGTGGTGGGATCTTAGGGCAAGTTTCTTAACTTCTCTGATCCTTCAATACCTTCCTTTTAGAAAATAGGTTGATCATAATAGTACCAAGCTAATAAAATTGTGATAACTGAGCATGTGCGTTCTTGTGAAATACTCAGCACAGTTCCTGGCACACAGGAAACCATCCATTTCTCTGGCTCACTAGTTCTAATAACAACCCAAGCCATGTTTGCCCAGTACCCTTTACATCCTTACTATGGTAGATTATAACTTTCTGCTAACTTTTCAGTCCTTTCCCTAGAAGTTCCCTGAGCCAGGAACTCTGCCTTTTTCACAGTTTTCTTCCAGCATAGCATAGTGCTCTAAAAATGTTGATTTAGAAAGCATTCCTATTTTACACACCAGGAAGCTATGAGTGGAAGATTTCAAAATGGAACATATTAAAGGTTCCTCAGTAACAGGCATCCAACATGCCAGCCCATATCATTCTGTTCCTTCTGCAATTCTTGAGCACCTTCTGAATATCAGTCCTTGGGCTAGGCACCAGGAAACACAGCAAAGCAGTGATAAACTCAGATCTGTTCTCCCAGAGCTTACTGTCCACAGGAAGGATAAATCCATTAATGTTTGTAGTACATAGGACATTACATAGGACATAGGACCTCAGACCTCACCTCCTTGCTTCTGCTTGTGTCCCTAAATCCTGACTCATGTTGCACAGAAATTATTTATTGAATCAATAGATAAAATAAGACCAAAAGGAAATGATTGTAACTGAGAATAAAATAAATGTGACACATGTTGAGGTATGACCCCATGTAGGTCCCATGGCAAACCCCCATAACATCATTGGAACCTCATGACACCCTGGTAGGTAGGTGCTGCCACCATGTCCCTTTCATATGCAAGAAAAATGAGGCTTGGGGAGGCAAGAGGACTTTCCAAGCCATCAGCTGGAGAGATGCAGGCTGGGACTGGGCTTCAAATCTGCATTTGAAATTGGCCTGAAATAAGGGTTAGACATTTTCAACTGAAGGAGAGTTGGGTGTGAACATTCCAGGCATTGGGAACAACATGTACAAAGGTGTGGAGGAAATAAAGAGTGGCCAGGAATTTGCTTTTGAGAGTAATGAATGAGGCAATAATCTGAGGCTGAGGAAAACAACTTCAAATGTCAGGCAGAATACCAGGGAGGTTATAATCAGACTCTCAAGTCAGACACTGCAGATACAAGTGCTATCTGAAACAGGTTTTGCTGTCTTTACAGCCATAGTGGAAGGATTCAAGGCTGCGGGAGGTGAAGATATTGGCCTTGGGCCATGCAAAAATTAAGATCATACAGATGGTGAAAGGGTACATGAAAAATGCTCCAACATCACTAATCAACAGGAATATTCAAATCAAACCCACAATGAGATATCAGCTCACACCTGAGAAAAGGCTATCATCAAAAACACAGGACATAGCAAGTGTGGGCCAGGATATGGAGAAAGGGGAACTCTTATGCCCTGCTGGTGGGAATGTAAATTGGTGTAGCCACTATGGAAAAAGTAGGGAGGTTCTTCAAAGAATTAAAAATGGAACTGCCAGGGCCTCCCTGGTGGCGCAAGGGGTTAAGCACTGCACTATGAAGCAATCCGATCCCTGGCCAGGGAACAACCCAAATGGCACAGCAGACCTCTTCTGACTCAGCTGCTGCTCCCCTCAGCAGTGTATTTAAGTCAGTCTGCCTGTTCTGTTCCCCACTCTGTCTCTGGAGAGTCCTCTCAGCCCCCTGCATCTCTGGCCTATGCCCCAGCTCTTGTATGCATGAATGGATAAACCTTTAAAAAAAAAATGGAATTGCCATTAGCAGTCCACTTCCAAGTGTGTGTGTGTGTGTGTTTGTGTGTGTGTGTGTGTATATAATCTCCAAATGAAAGGATATCAGTATTTTGAAAAGATATCTGTACCTCCATGTTCACGAAGCATTATTGACAAGTAGCAAAGATACAAAAACAAACTAAGTGACAATGATGAATGAATGGATAAAGAAGATATATATGTATATCTGTATACTCAGTGGAATACTATTCAGCCATAAAAAAGGAAATCATGCCTTTTGTGGTACAGATGGACATTGAGGTATTATGCTAAGTGAAATAACTCAGACAAAGACAAATAATGTATGTTCTCACTTATATGTGGAATCTAAAACAGTCAAACCCATAAACAGAGAAAGCAGACTGGTGGTTGCTGGGGGCTGGGGAGGAGGGGAAATGTGGTCATGTTTGCTAAAGGATACAAACTTCCAGGTATACGATGGATAAGTTCTGGTATTCTAACGTATGGCGTGGTAACTATAGCTAACAGCACTGTATTATGTATGTGAAAGATTGTAAATGTTCTCACCACAAAAAAGGGGGGGAACGGGCTCCCTAACTCCCAGTGAGCTTGACTGTCACCTCCTCCACGAGTCAGCCCTGCACCCCAGGCTGGCTTCATTCCTTATTATGTGGTCTTGAAATGCCGCACATTGGGTTTGTTCTGTACCAAGATGTACCCTCCATGAGTAGGGGCCTCAGCCAGAGCTGTATTCCTGTACCTGTCATGGGGTTGCCCACACAATAAATGCTGAGTTAATGAAGGAAATAAATGGATGGATGGGTGGCTGCATGGATGATAAATAGATGGGTGGGGGGATACATGGACAGATGGCTAAACAGAGGGATGGATAAGTGGATGAACGGTGCAAGCCTGAAGGGCAATGCTTCATCCTGCGGGCCTTGGACAGCTATAGGGCGTGGGACATCTGCAAGTGTGTGGCCTCAAGCCTGACAGTTCAGGCCTGAAGAATCTGCATCCTGTCCCTGCCCTAGGCAGGGTGTTTGCTCTATCCTTATTTGCACAATGCAATTAGTTGCAAAACCCTGGGAGAGATTCTAGAAAGTCAACCCTTTCTTTCCTGACCAGGACAAGAGTGGCAGTGCCTTGCCATTCACCCATGGCTGACTTCGGGATCCTCAAGATTTCATTCCCCCAAAACTCACGGCCCCATCTTTTTGTTTTCCTTGTAGCAAAGCATTACACTCACAAATCTTTAATTTTTGTCTTAGGATTTACGAGTGCCTAAACCTCTTCTGGACTTTATCCTCCTACACCTGATAGAAATCATGTGCACTCTGTACTAGATTTTATTTCCATTTAACATTTTACTTTTCATGATACCAGATACTATTGTGTAACTTGTGGCAGTGGCCAGGCCCTTGCTGTACAATAATGTAACTTACTTATCCATCCCTCAGGGTCACACAACCAGGTGGTTTCTAGGATCTCACTAATCTAAGCGATCCTATAGGTGGGTACAGGATAGTGTGGCCCTTGGACTACCTTTGTGTAAAAAAGGGTGGAGCAAGTAGGTATATTTACCTGTCAGAGTATAAAATACCTGTGGAATGATTCACAAGAAAGTGGTATTGTTGCTTTTGGAGACAGAGATGGTGAGAAACTTCTCATCAAATATTCTTTGGTAATCTTTCCTGTCGTAAGCCACAGACAAGGTTTTTGTTTTGCAAAGAGTATTTTTAAAATAATTTTTTATTAAGGTAGCATCAGTTTACAAGTGCATGATTTAGTTTTAACAGAAAATTAAATTAACATTTTGAAAATCAAATTTCCTCCTGGAGGTGGAACCCTGATCCTCCCTCTCCCACTTGAGGGTGACTTAGACTTACTGACTCACTTCAGAAGAGATTTTGGAAGGCAGAAAATAACTTCCCAGTGGAGAAGCCTGACAGACTCCACCTCATCAATAGGTTCAAGGGAGACTTCCCTGATGGTGTTGTGTGGGTGTCATGGACCCCTGATAGGATGTGATGAGAAACACACTTCATCTCTGTGGTATTCTCTCTAAAATCCTGTGACTCTGATTTATTTAGAAGAAACCACAAGATTGAGACAGCCCACAGGATACCCGCCAGTCACCCTTTTCAGGTCATGAAAAACAAAGAGAAACTGTCACAGAGTAAAGGGAAGTCATGGCAATTAAATCCATGGGTTTCCCGGGATTGAGTCTTGGAATAGAGAGGGCACTAGTGGAAAGAGGTGAAATCCCACTCACATCTGGAGATCAGTATTAGTTTCTTGGTTTTGACTATGGTAATATAAGATGTTAATAATAGAGGGGAAGGGAGATAAATAGGTGCAGGAACTCCCTATATTACCTTTTCAATTTTTCTATAAATCTATAATGATTCAAAAAAAAAAAAACCTCACTTACAAAAATAAAGGTTTCCCAAGTTTTAATGAGAAAACAAAGCAAATACTCCTATTATAAAGCTTTTAGAATGAAAGTTTTGGTCCCCCAAATGGACATGATGAATCTGGGGGAACATTTCCTGCATTTTGTCAGCTTTTAAGCCACTGGAGGTCTGATTGGGTCTGGGGTTTGTCTGGGGTTGGGTGAGGTATTTTCAACATGAGAAATGGCTACTATCATATAAATAAAAGAAATTCCCTCAGCATTGAGGTCTGGATCATCTGCGTTCACCTCAGATGGTGTCTGGGTTCCTTCTTTGGTGGAAAACGGCTCCAGGCCGAGGGAGTGGAGGACGGGTTTGGTGCCACATACCTAACAGCTACAGGGCATCAGCTCTGGGCAGGGGGATGGGGGACATTGAGGGGAGGGAGGGAGGGAGTAGGGGGCATTTCTGAATCTGTTTGCCTAACTGTCAAACAGGATGATAACTTGTCTTGATGAAGAATATGTGAAGGCATTTCACAAAGTGTATGATCAGATCAAATATGAGAACTTTAACTTGTCTGTCTTGGGCCTAAGGACAGCATGGAGAGTGAGGGATTTAGGGTAGGGAGCAGGTAGAGCTCAGAGAAGCTATCCTCAATGTAGAATTTTGGGGAGGGGATAAGAGATCTCAGATTTACACTTTAATGAAAACTTGATGCTCTCATCTGGGTAGGGCATACATTAAGAGCCAGGGACAGCTTAGGGCCTGCAACTCTGCAATTGACAGGGTTCTGTGGATACAAGGGCCCAGCGCTTGATTTATTTATTTATTAAGATTTTTATTTACTTATACAAGAACCAGGGTACAGGCCAGATATGCAGGAGGGTGAGAGGATTCACCAGAGAGAGTGTGGAACAGAACAGGCAGACTGACCGAAACATACTGCTAAGGGAAGCAGCGGGTGAGACAGGAGAGGTCTGCCGCACCATGTGGGTATCTTGGCAACCCGTTTTGTATCGGGGCTGCCCTATAACGCTGGGGCCGAACTTGTGCTACAGAGGCTGCGAACAGCTTCACAATACTGCGCTCAACCGCTTGTGCCACCAGGGAGGCCCCCAGCTCTTGATTTAACGCAATGATGTCGCCTTGTTTAAAAGTTGTCATAATTTCTGAACCAGGGGCCCAACATTCGCATTTTACATCAGGCCCTGCAATTATGTTGCCAGTCCTGTAAATGGCTCACAGGCTTGGACTTTGAGCGGCAAGGAGGGCTGGAGGGGTGGGAGGGCCAAAGAGGAGGTTGTGAGCTGGAGAGGAAGCATGAAGCTGTAGCCTCAGGGGGAAAAAATTCCTGGGGCACAAACTGACAAGGGAGGTAGGATTTCCAGGGAGTTTTGCTGTGCTATGAAGCTTTCTTTTTATTTTATTTTTTCCATCAAAATTTTATTGATTTGCCATTTGTTTACAAAAATGGGAGTACAATTCACGCCTCAACATGCTCCATGTGCCCAGCCCCAAAGTTCCAGACCATACACCCCAAAGCCCCCATGCCCTTCCCCATCCCTCCCTCCATAGTTTCCACAAAACATTAGAGCTATTTTTGTTGTGTTTTACTGGTTTGTTTTCTTTTGTAATGTATACCACAAATGAAATACCACAAATGAAACAAACCATCTAATAACCTTCTGACATTTCACTTAGCTTACATACTTCAAGATCCATCCATATTTTCTAAAAAGGCACTTTTTCCATCTTTTTAAATAGCTGAGTAGAATTTCATACCACAACTTCTTTGTCTAGCTGTGTGTTGACAAATCAATAGCATTTGAGTTGATTCCACGTCTCGTCTATTTTGAACAATGCCTTTATGAACTCAGAGGACCATAAACTTCTCTGTATTTGAAACTTGCCTTTAAAATTCCTAGGGGGCCTCCCCTGGTGGCGCAGCAGTGGAGCGCTGGGCTGCAAAGCTGCCCACAGCCTCTGCAGCACCAGTTCGATCCCCGGCTACCGGGAGGGTCCCACATGTCAAGCAGACCTCTCCTGCCGCGCCCGCTTCTCCCCTCAGCAGTGTACTTCGTCAGTCTGCCTGTTCTGTTCCCCACTCTGGCTCTGGTGGATTCTCTCACCCTCCCGCACTTGTTGACTGTACCCAGTGCTTGTATAAACAAATAAATCTTTTTTTAAAAAATAAAATAAATTTCCTAGGAATGCTCCTTGCTGATAATGAGTTGCATTTGTTTTTGGAATGTGGCCAGGACTGGGTTCCTCAACACATCCTGCAGGGAAGAGAGGATGGAGCAGGTTCTGGGTGTGAGCTGGATGCCAGCTGCTGTGTTGAGTGTGCTCACTGTGACAGGACAAACCAATAAAGTTGTGCTAAAGGGACCACACCCACTCTCACTTATCTACTCTCACTTCTTCTGGGCTGAGTCCAAGTAGGGGGATCTGTTATTTCTTTTGGTCTTCTAATTCTGGGAGTTTGAGGCGCAGGGACAATAGTCTCTGGTAGAGAGTTCAAGTTCTGTGGGGCCCTGAGGAAGGGAGATCTGTCTAACAGGAAAAGGACGCAGCTCAGAGCCTGGCTCGGCCTCAGCCTTTGTGCCTGAATTCCACTTGGAAGCTGGCCACCCCTCATACCTACCCCAGACTTTATCTCTGACAACCTCTAGCTAAAGCCCCACCGGGGCCTTGCCCAACCCCACCTCTACACCTTTGCCCGCACCTAAATCCACACCCCTCTCTCGCTGCACCAGTCCAAATACTATCTGGTCCTCAGGGTCAAGGTCGCACCTCCTCCTCTGGAAGTCCTTTCCAGCTTCTCAGGCTCCTTCCGCACACTCACAGTGTAGCGCGTGATGATACTGTCAGAGTGTGCCTGGCCACTCTCTAAGGTCTCATTGTTTTTATAAGGTTTATGTATTAAATATCCACTTCCGATTTTCCCCCACCCCCAATCCTCATAAAAGTTCGGTAATGTCCCTTAAGTGCAATATAGTAAATGGCTCAGAGTATGGGCTCTGGAGTCAGAGCTATGAGTTCAGATCCTGGCTCTACCAGTGTCATCTTGGGCACTTTACTCACAATTCTAGAAGCTTTCCACCTGTAAGGAGAGGGTGATATCATGGGTTTGTAAAGAAAATGTAGACATGAAGGGACAATAATCTGGCAGGTATTATTATGACTGGGGGTAGGTGAGGAGGACTCTCAATGGGCCCAATAATTCAGACAACAGACTCATATCTGAGCAGTGTTCTGAGTGCCTTGTTTAATCCTTATCACAACCTTGTGAGGCTGATATTATCTGCCCCATTACACAGCAGGGGGAAACTGAGAACCATAGAAAGTTATTTAGTGATTTGCCCAACATCACAGCTAACAGGGGGAGCAGGGATTTGGATCCTTGCCATACCCTCAGCCACTGGTTATGCTAGCCCTCAGCCCCAATCTCATTGTTCCCTCCTCAAGAGCCTGGCTGGGCCACTACCAGCTTCCTACCTGGAGGTAGTTTCCACCACTCCCTAAGGAAAAGCCCTTTGTTTTACATACTTTCCAGGTATCTAATATTTACTGCCCCAGAACTATGCAAAAGATTAAAGTATCTCATTTAATCCTCAAAGTTAGGATTTTAATCCTCAGAGTTAGGGCCATTGTAACCTCATTTCACAGATGGGAACTGAGCTCACACAGCTTGCCCCGGTCACACTATAGGACCTGGCAGAGCAGGGGACTCAAACCCAGGTTTGCACTGCCCACCTTCCCAAAAGGAAGCCGACAGACAGGTAGGAAACTACGGTGGGTTCTTTGCAACCCCAGGGCTCTACTTCAGTCTGGAAGCCAGTTCATATTTCACAGGAGTGGCCCACCCCACCCCTCCTGGGCTCCAAGAATGTGATGAGGTCAGGGTGAGCAGCCCCCCTTTGGCTCCTCCTACCAATACCCAATCCCACCCCACCCCCACCGTATGGCTAGAAGAAGCAAGATCTAGTCCCTGGGTTTTCCGGAAGCCTGGTTTTTCCAGGAAGGCAGGATGATAGGGAAGTAACTTAACTTTCCAGCCAATAGCTGAGGGTGAGTCAGCCTCCAGAGGGTGGGTGTCCTCCCGCCTGGAGTCAGAGGGCTGGATGGATGACTTGATGAGAGCCGCCCCTCCAGGTCACCTTAAAGGCCTAACACCCAACAGAGACTCAGGGTGGCCTTAGCCATAATGCTGGGGGTAGTCCATTAATGTTTGGGTTCCAATTCCTACTCAATTTGGGGAGTTTTGTAGATTTTGTGTAGTTATTCAATTCATTCCTCTCCCTGAGCCAAATCACCCCAGTTGGATACCATGTTCTATAAACAACTTTGATTGGGTATTTGATTTTAAAAGGCAAAGTTCTGAAGATGGTTGATGGTCATGCTTAGAAAACAATGTGAATGTACTAAATAGCACTGAAATACGCTCAAAAAGGGTTGACTTGATACATTTTAAGTTACATATCTCTGCTACAATTAAAAAGGACAAAAAAGAAAATAAATTGTGAGAAATTTCAAATATACACATTAATAAAAAAAAAGTTTCAATTCACTTCCATTTACCCATCACCCAGTTTCAAATATCTAGATTTTTGCCATACTTGTTTCATCTACCCTGGTTTTCTCACTTTCCTTTCTTTTGCTAGGTATTTTAAAGCAAATTCCAGACATTAAATTGTTTCACCCCTACCTCAGTATCCATCTTTTAAGAAAATGTAAACATCTTCATATGTAGACTTACCACACCTAGTACAATAAGCTGATTCAAATAATGCTCTCTTGGGCCTCCCTGGTGGCGTGGGCGGTTGAGAGCCGCACTGTGAAGCTGTCCGCAGCCTCAGCAGCGTGGGTTCGATCCCTGCCAGCCCGTGAGAATCCCACATGGCGAAGCAGACCTCTCCTGTCTCGCCCGCTGCTCCCCTCAGCAATGTATTTCATCAGTCTGCCCATTCTGTTCCCCGCTCTGTCTCTGGTGAATCCTCTCACCTTCCCGCGCCTCTGGCCTGTACTCTGGTTCTTGTATAAATAAATAAAAATAAATCTTAAAAAAAACAAATAATGCTCTCTTTTCCTTAGAGGATTTAAAAGTTACAATTCTATCCCCTTGCAATCAAATTCATACCTTGCTCTATTTTCCACTTTCCACTATGCTATGTAACTTACCTTCTGTCTGTCTGTAAGGGCAGGACAGGACACAGTGCAGGTTTTCTGATCCCATGCAGACTGGGTAAAGGAGGAGTCAGAGTCCTCAGTAGTTTTGCAGGTTTTTTATTGGGGTTCACCAGGCATATGGCAGGCAGGGGTGCTGGCTGGGGGGCTGGGAGGCTGGCAGGCCTCCCAGCCCTCAGCAAGTCTTCACTCTATCTGGGCTCTCTAGCGTTCGTTCTGCTGCTTCTCGGATTCTCTTTCGGCTTCGGCTTCGGCTTCTACTGCTGCTGCTGGCGTCCCCGTGACGCCGCCCTTAAAAAGCACAGTCTTAGCCCAGGTGAATCCCATCTACCTATGCCCACACCCTATTCCAGGTGCCCGCCATCAGGCATGCATTCAGGACAAGGATCCATCATCTATCCTGATGGCGGAAGGGCAGAAAAGCCTGACATTTTCTTTACCCTACACTGTCCTCATTAGACTATACACTCTATAAAGGCAGGAACCACTGCTTTGCTGCTTGATTTCTCCCCAGGTCGGGAGCACTTCCTGGCATGCACTAGATGGCTCAATAAATCTTTGTCAAATAAATGAGTTTATGAATAACTTAGCACAATCTGAAAGGATATCTGAATGCAACATAAGGAGATAAATTAAAAATAAATAGCAAAAAGGAGATGAAATGAAAATAAGAGTAAGAGGAGCCCAGGTGTGATACTGGAAGTTACTTGCTAGAGACCAGTCACCAGTTTAGCTCTAAGCTTCCTAGCAAGCAAGGCAAAGAAGGAAACTTTGTTTAGTCATTCAACACATATTTATTAAGTGTTCATTATGTACATTTTTATTCAACTATATTTTCTTTTTATGTACACATAGATGGCATGTTATATGATAAACTTTTCCAATGATAAAAAAGTAAATATTTAAGTAATGATAGTTTTCTGTCGGATTCATTGGCTGAGTTTTTTTCTTTCTTAGTGATTCATAAAATAATAGTGTGTTCTTTAATCAAAAACATCTTAGAGTCAATGAAACAGCATGTTGTGAGCAACAAGAATGAAAACAGTTAACAAGTTCTGAGCTCCTTCCAGGATTTACATCATCCAGGTATATGATTACTAAGTGTCTTCTTCTTACTTTACCAATAGGGAAACTGAGGCACAGGTAAGACTAGTAATTTCATCAAGGACATCTAGCCAGCAAGAAGTAGAGGAGCCAACATTTGATCAGCAACAATTACACCAAGCTGGGTTGCTAACCATTGACCCACCCTGTATCCCACTCAGCGATCAAAGAGAAATACTAGGGTTACTTCCATGTGTAACACTTGGTGGGTTTGTGCGTCAGTCTGCCAGTGTTTGTTGAGTACCCACTATGTGCTGAGTGAGTCCTTGTGCCCAGGACTATGGGGAATCCCAGTGAAAAGACCACAGGCATCCCTGATTATTCTCGGAATATATATGCAGAAGCTTTACCCAGCACACTAACTTTACAATCCAAGTAATGGTCACAGACAACTTCAGTGCAAGCTGAGTACTGTTAGTGCTCATAGGAGTGGGTGAGAGAGCTGGGGAACAAGCTTCCGTGCTGTGAGGACACTCAAGCAGCCCTCCCAGCCTAGAAAGGAGAGGCTATGCCAACAGCCACCTGCAGGCACCCTCTTGGAAGTGGCCCCTCCAGCCCCAGTCAAGGGCAAGTGTCTACACCATCGCCTCAGAAGATTCCAGGGCAGAACCACCAGTACAACTGGATTCCTAACCCACAGACACAGCTTTAATCCACTAGGTTTATTTGTTTTGCAAATATGAAATTTTAGGCTAATTTTTTTTTTTAAGATTTATTTATTTATTTATTTCTACAAGCACTGGGTACAGTCAGAGGCGTGGGAGGGCGAGAGAATTCACCAGAGCCAGAGCGGGGAGCAGAGTAGGCAGAAGGACCGAAGTACACTGCTGAGGGGAGCAGCGGGCGGCAGGAGAGGTCTGCGAGCCATGTGGGCCCAGCGCTCAACGGCTGTGCCACCAGGGGAGGCCCTTTAGGCTAATTTGTTTTGCAGATACTTAATCTTTGATTCCTTTGTAAATATTTGCTGGTTTGAAGATGTTTTTAGTTGCCCTCATCTTGATAGTTCTCTATATTATCTCAGCATCAAAGGCATTATTTCACTATCTTTTGCCTCTGATCTTTTTTTTTTTTTAAAGATTTATTTATTTATGCATACAAGAGCTGGGTGCAGGCCAGAGGTGCGGAGAGTGAGTGGATTCATCAGAGACAGAATGGGGGATAGAACAGGCAGGTGTACTGAAATCCACTGCTGAGGGGAGCAGCGGGCGAGACAGGAGAGGTCTGCTGTGCCATGTGGGTCACCTCCCTGGCCAGAGATTGAACTTGTGTTGCAGTGGCTGCTGAGAGCTTCGTAGTGCTGAGGCTTAACCCCCTGAGCCACCAGGGAGGCCCTAGCCTCTGATCTTATGGAAAAAAAAAAGTATCATTTTTTAAATTCATTCTGACTGGAATTTATTGGGATTCCTGGACCTGAGAACTGATGTTTTCAGAGAAATTTTGGAAAAATTTAAGCCAACTGACCTTCATGTTTGCTCTGTATATACCTTTGCTATGTTCTTTCAGTCAGCCCAAAGAGAAGATGTACAGCCCTCTCTCTCCTTCAAGGCTTTTCATCTCTCTTTCCTATTTCTCAACTCTCTTTCTCTGTGTTCTGGATAATTTCCTAAACTCTGTTTCAATTCATCACTTTTCAGCTGTGCTGAAAATTTCATGAAATTTAGTTCATTTGAGTTTTTAATTTCAATGATATTTGTGTATAGACGTTTTATTTTTTCCAACTTGATTATATAGAATAAAATATTAATAGAATAACAAACTATAAAGATTGTTCCTTTAAAAAAAAAAAAAAGTGTGGGGCCTCCCTGGTGGTGCAAGGAGTTAAGACACAACCTATGAAGCTGTCCGCAGTCTCTGCAGCACAGGTTCGATCCCTGGCTGGCCAGGGAGCAACCCACATGGCGCAGTAGATTTCTCCTGACTTGCCCGCTGCTCCCCTCAGCAGTGTATTTCAGTCAGTCTGCCTGGTCTGTTCCCCAATCTGTCTCTGGTGAATCCTCTTACCCCCCCCCCACCTCTGACCTATACCCCAGCTCTTGTATGCATTAATAAATAAATCTTTAAAAATAAATAAATAAATATTTTTTTTTTTTAAAAAAAAAGCATGGTAGTAGGAACAGAATGAAGGGTGGGGCAATCCAGTAGGGCTTCAAGGAGGTGGTAACTTATAGCCATAGACCTCCTCCAAGGCTTCAACCAGGATTTGCCCGTTGCAGCCACCTTCCTGAGAGAGCAGGAAACAGACTTTGCAGGGAGGTGGTGCCGTTGCCCACCATCTGCTTGACTTCTTCCTGGCTGAGCCGTTGGCACTTGAGCCCAGTGCTGGCCCAGGCCCCTCTCCTCATCCTAGCAGACTGTGAGTCAGGGGAACACAATATCTGGTGCTTCCCAAGGACAGCCTGGCTGCTGAGTACTCTCTGGGCAGGGATGGCCACCAAATGTCAGACCCTGACAGGGAGAGTGTGGCTCCACACAGAGGCTCCTCCTTGCCTAGCCTGGATCTGTGGCTTGTCAGTTCTTGCTGCCTTAATACTCCTGTAGCTCTGGGTTCAAGTCCTGGATCCATCACTTACTAACATGTGACATTGGTCTCTTCTTCTCTAGAATGGGGATATTAATAGTGCTCACTTTGAAGTGTTTTTGGGGAAGAAGAATCACCAGGTATGAGGATGGTGCTCAGACTGGGACAATCGCCTCGGGTGTTGCCCTCAGCCCACAGCAGCACCAGGGCTCCCAACTCCCTGTCTAGCATGGACACGACCCAGTCGGCCTCTGGATGGCCACACCTGCCCTGTGCTTTCCCGCTCTGGAGCAAGCACTTAGGGGGACGGTTTGCCCCACATCCCCACAGTCACCAATGGGAAGAGGAACAGTACATTATTTCTATCTCCTCTCTCAGCCCGGAGAAGGTCTGGCAAGCTCCAGGATGAACAATCCCTCCATCCCAGCACCCTCCAGGGACTGAAGGAGTTGGAGTGCTCATACTTCAGCTCCGTAGTTCCTCAGTCATCCTGTGCCTGGAGGGGCCAGGCCCAGTCTCCCGCAGTGATAACCCATCAACACCTGCTATCCTCTGCCTTCTCCTCGGGGGTCACCTCACCCCTACCCCTACTTATGCTTCCTGAAATCCTCACTTCAAGATTTGCTTCTGAAATCATTTAAGCCTGTAGTTCTCAACCAGGGGGAGTTTTGCCCCCAGGGACATCCGGCACTGTCTGCAGTGGGGAGAGGCCACTGACTTTTAGTGTGCAGATGTCAGAGAAGACACTGAACATCCTCCCAGGCACAAAACAGTCCAGCAACAAATTATCTGACCTCAAATGTCAAAGACGCTGAGGTTGAAAATCCCTAACTAAACTAAAGCACTGAGTGGCCCCTTCTGGGGCCAGATAGCCATCTAACATGCATGGCCTCACAGGAATGGCCTAGCAGAGCCTAACTCTGGCAAGTCTGGCTGAGCAGGGAGTTTATCCTTGTTTTTTGCCTCCTTTCTCCATTTCCCATTCTACCTCCCACCCATTACATGCTGTTTGTTCAGCTGCTGCCCCAGTCCCACCAGAGGACCAGGCGCAAGGAAGGGTGTGCAAGGCACGAACCCCCTGCCCCAGCTCATGGTGATTGGTTCAGGACCACAAGTGACTCAAGACAAGCCAATCAGAATTTTCTCTGGGGATTTTCTGCCAGATTCTTTCCACCAGGGCCAGGGAGCTGCCCGGACATGGGCCTGGGGCAACCAGCGGGCATATGGAGAAAAACATCAGACCTGACTGACAAATGCTGAGGAGGCAGAGTTCTGACAAATAGATGGCTCAGTGACATGAGTCAGAACGTTCCCTTTTTCAGAATTGCTTTTCTGTCTCTCCCACTGAGCTGGGAATTTCCTGTTCTTTTATCTCATCTCCAAGCACCACGCCTTCCAGTTCCAAGGCCTGGAAGAGGGGCCTGCCCAGCACAGGGTCACCCAAAACTGCTCCTTGACAGGTCAGGTTACTACCTATTGTCTGGCCTACGGAGAACACCTCATGCAGTCTCTCATCACTGGTGAGAGAACTGTGACTGGGGAAGAACCATGTCCATCTTGATGGGATCCCCTGGGGTGTTTGTCTGCTGGGGCTTCTTTGAAGGCTTGACATGTACTCTGGACAGCTTCCAGGGGATTCACAAAACCCCTGCTGCCCATCCCCTGCCCTGCCCTAGAATCTCTCTATTTTGATTTTTCAAGGAAGTTGTCTATGAATTTTGGACTACACTTGAATCCCGAATCCGCTGCTTCCTGACTGAGTAGATTGCAACAATTTCCTTCCTCTCTGTGAGCCTCAGTTTCCCCATGTGCAATATGTGAATAGTGCTAACACAAACCCCTAGCATTGCTAGCGGGGTGATGATTAAAGGAGATGCTTTATAGGTAAAACCTTTAGCCTGGTGCCTGGCTCTTAGCACTCAACACATTTGGAAGATAATCATACTACGGAAATATTTTCTGTTTGAAAAATAAAGAGACTGCCTTGGGCCGCTCCTCTAATCTAAGCTGGCAAGGAAAGGAATCCTCTCCATGGCTGGCTGTCAGAGGTGGGCGTGGAGGTCCAACCCGGTGGGGACCTCCCTCACACTGGCCAGTTGGTGCTTGGCAATACAGGGTCTGGCGTTAGCGGCCTTACTCTCACACCCCTCAACCCCGGCACACCCAGCCCCCCACCCCTGTGAGTCAGCCCCACTCCTTAAGCCACAGCAAAACCCAGAGTCACTTCCTGGCGGGACCCAAACAAAGGCCTAGAACTACGATCCAGGAACTGACCCCTTATCACTCCTTAGGCCTGATAAGAAGGGCAGGAGGGTGAGTCAGCCAGGGGTAGCTGTCTCATGAATGACTCTCCCCTAGCCTCTGGCCTGTTCTCAGCCCAACCTGGGGGCTCATGGTCACTCAGCACCCCCCACCCCAGCAGTCATGCTGCCCAGCAAGTCCACCCTTCAGCCCTTTAGCATCATCTCCAGAAGAAACCAGCTGAAATCTCTCTCTGGGAGGAGCAACAGGCAGGCAAGGGAGTACTCTCTGGAGTTTGTCAGATAGGCAGTCTCCTCTGGGCCCCGGGGTATGGGGGCAGGGGCAGTGCAAGGAAGGGAAAGGTGAAGGAAGGACAGTCCTGGCCATCCCACTAGAGCACCCCATGGGGGTTGGGGAGGAACACAGGTTGCAGCCTCCCACTCAGTCCCACTCTGGTCCAACCATCCTCCACTAAGAAGCTAGAGCCACCCTCTTTTAACACACTTGTGCTTATCCCATGCCTGCTCAGAGCCCTAATGTAGCTCCCTACTGTCTTGGGGGAGAGGCTTCTGGCTCCCAAGGCCACATTCCTGTCATGCTCCTGAGGAAGGCACTCATACTTCCTGGAAAGGAACATCTCACACTTCTGGGTCTCTGCTGTCAGACCTAGAGGAGGTGGGTGTCAGAACTTGCTGGGTCAGTGAGTAGAGTTTGAAGGGAAGGCTTCCTGGATGGAATGGCATTTAAGTTGCCCTGGTGTTCTTTTTTTTTTAATTTATGCATACAAGAACTGGGGTATAGGGCAGAGGTGTGTGTAGGTGTGAGAGGCTTCACCAGGGAGAGTGGGGAACAGAACAGGCAGACTGACTGAAATAAACTGCTGAGGGGAGCAGTGGGCGAAACAGGAGAGGTCTGCCGCACCATGTGGGTTTCTCCCTGGCTGGGGATCGAACTCATGCTGCAGTGGCTGCAGGATAACTTCATAGGTTGCATCTTAACCCCTTGTGCCACCAGGGAGGGCTGTCCTGGTATTCTTACAAGAATAAGAGAGGCAGATGGAAAAGAAAACAGTGATTCCCTAATAAACCAACAACTCCAATTGACCTGGCTTCCACCTGAGCAAGGAGCCTAGTCTCTTCTCAGCCGGTGGCTTCTAGTAGAAAGACTGGGAAACTCAGCACTCACCAGTAGTGTGACCCCAGACAAATGCCCCTTATCTCTCATCCTTTCTGTAAAATGGGCTGAGTCCATGTGTCAGGGCTACCAGGGAAGAGGAAAGTGTGCACAGTACATATGGCCCACTAGGTGGGTAAGTCATTTGTTGTGAGGGATTTTCTCTGGGGCAGTCTCTCCTTGCTTCTATGGTCCTGGTCAGAGGAAAGGGCCAGGGTTGGGGGGAAATGAGGCCAGGCCAACCCGGAATTTCCAATTGTTCCTGGCCTCCAGTTTGCTTCTTGGAGCTGGTGGGAGGAAATTCTCTGCACAAAGACAGGAAGGCAGAGGTGCTCTGTGGCTAAAGCAAAGCTCACAGTGGCGCCTGGTACAATCTAAGGGTCTGAAGCATCTAGAGAGCAGGGTGGGAATCACGGCAGAGGCTCTCGCACCTGGCACCTCTGCCCCCACAAAGGCATTAACTCAGGATGTCAAAGAGGGGGAAACTGAGGCCTGGACAGGGTGTGGACCCACCTTCGGTTACATAAAAGCCATGGTTTCCAATTCAGCTGCCCTTCACATTTTGTCAAGTTCACAAATATTGATGGAGGAGATTCTATAAAGTAGAAGATAGTAATTCTTCACCAGCTGTGACTCTGAGAGAATTCATTTTATATATTTACACATTTTAATGTACATCTTATAATTGTCACCCACAATAAATACATTCATTGTTTGTTGAATGAAATCCCACAACACTTCAACCACCAACACAAATCATTTCCAAATACTTCTATCCTTCCTTTGCCCAGCTGCAGTCAATTCCACCCCAGCACCAGACAACTACTGGTTGGCTTTATGTCCCTATAATTTTGCCTTTTCTAGACATATCCATCTGTCCTCTAAAAAAAAAAAAAAAAAGGTCTAAAAAAACCAGGAAGAACCCTGTTTTCTCCCAGGCCTGAAAAGGGGAAGACTTTAAAGGCAGGAAGGGTGTGTCTGGGAAGGGGCCTGGCGAGGGGCCTGACCCCTCTTGGTTCAACTCCGGGAACTCCCAGAAGAACCCTGGGTCAGAGAGACCTGCATAGGGAGGGACCCTGCCAGCTCATTCCTCTGACAATAATCAAACCGGCAACAGCAATGGTTACTATGCAGGACCTGCCTGGCCTGTGTTATTTGCCCCCAGTGACCCCCTGAGAAAGGAGGATAGATTTGGATGCAGATGGCAGGAGACCCTCAGTGTGTGAGGTGCTCACTAAGTACAGGCAGGTCTTGCCCCACCTAGGTTACCTGGGGAAGCCTGGGCCTGGCATTAGCTTGGGCCTCTAGCCCACCTTGCTTGGCCCATGGAGGCCTGATCTCTGGCTGGCCAATTCTAGTTCTTATTCTGAACTTCTGTTTTTAGGCTCCTAGGAGTCCTGCCCAGCTCACAATGGGTTGTAGGTATTCAAAAGAGAAAATCACCAGCTGCTTCGTCTTATAAGTGACTGGGGAAATCACCATTGAAACTAGACCCAGAGGGAGCAGCCACAGAGGAGCTCATTCACAGGAGCAGAGCAAATTTGGCAACAGGTCCAGGGCCGAGCTGACCTTGGCCTATAAATCACCTGGGCACTGAAAATCTTTGTCCTCGTCAGGAACTTGCCTTGCTTTCTGGAGACCAAAGGTAGACTTTACATTTTTTTTATGCAATGAATTGGGCCAAGAGGGCAGGGGGACTTTCCAGGGTGTCCAGTAGGATAGCCTTCTCACCCCAAACAGAGCACAGCTGTGAGTTGGAGTGGGAATGACTGGGTTAATAATGATAATAGGGCCTCCCTAGTGGTGCAAGGGGTTAAGTCTCAGCACAAGTTTGATCCCCAGCCAGGGGCTAACCCACATGGCACAGCAGACCTTTCCTGTCTCACCTGCTGCTCCCCTCAGCAGTGTATTTGTAAGGGCCGGACTGGCCACAGTGCAGGTTCTCCGATCCTATGCAGACCGGGTAAAGGAGGAGTCAAAGTCCTCAGTGGTTTTGCAGGTTTTTTATTTGGGGTTCACCAGGCATATGGCAGGCAGGGGTGCTGGCTGGGGGGCTGGGAAGCTGTCAGGCCTCCCAGCCCCCAGCAAGTCTTCACTCTATCTGGGCTCTCAGGCGTTCGTTCTGCTGCTTCTCGGCTTCTCTTTCGGCTTCTGCTTCGGCTTCTACTGCTGCTACTGGTGCTGCTGGCGTCCCCCCGTGACGCCGCCCTTAAAAAGCAGTCTTAGCCCAGGTGAATCCCATCTACCTATGCCCACACCCTAGTCCAGGTGCCCGCCATCAGGCATGTATTCAGGACAAGGATCCATCATCTATCCTGATGGCGGAAGGGCAGAAAAGCCTGACATTTTCTTTACCCTACAGTATTTCAGTAGAGTTGCCTGTCCTGCACCCCACTCTGTCTCTGGTGAATCCTCCCCGCTCCCCCCACCCCCTCTTACCTCTGGCCTATAGCCAGCTCTTGTATGCATAAATACATTTTAAAAAATGATAATAGTGAACATTTTATGTTGGCTCTCTTTTTGCCCCTTGTAGTACTGACTTCTGCCTTGGAGGGGCCTTATCTCTCCCTGGACCTTATTGATAGACTGATGCCCAACCCCAGCATGCCAGAGGCCAATCAGAGCAGAACCCAAAGTTGCCTGTGCCTTGGCTCTTTCTAGCACACCAAGATGCCCTGTAAAGGTCAGGAAGACACAGTGCAGGTTTTCTAGGATCCAGCAGACTGGGTAAAGGAGGAGTCAGAGTCCTTAGTGGTTTTTTGCAGGTCTATTATTGGGATTACCAGGTGCATGGCAGGCAGGGGTGTTGGGGGGCCGGGAGGCTGGTAGGCCTCCCAGCCCCCAGCAAGTCTTCACTTTATCTGGGTTCTCCAGCATTCTCTGCTCTCTCCTTCTTTTGGCTTCCGTTTGTTCTTGGCTTCTTGGCTTCTGCTGGCGTTCCCGTGACGCCGACCTTAAAAGCCCAGTCTCAGCCCAGGTGAATCCCATCTACCTCTGCCCACACCCTACTCCAGGTGCCCGCCATCAGGCATGCATTCAGGACCGCAAGGATCCATCATCTGTCCTGATGGCGGGAGGGCAGTAAAGCCTGACATTTTTCCTTACCCTACATGCCCCTACAAAGCCATGCTCTGTGATGAGAAATGTAATGAGAAATGAGTCTGGTAAGGTAGTTGTTATTAGTTGAATTGTGTCTCCCAAAAGGAAGTGTTCACATCCTCACCCCCAATACCTGTGAATGTGACCTTATTTGGAAAGATGTTCTTTACAGTTGTAATGAAGTTAAGATGAGATCATACTAGATTATGATGACTTTAAATCCCATGCCCTTATAAGGAGAGGGGATTTGGAAACCACAGATAATACGTACAAGGCCAAAGCCTATACAACGAGACAGAGACTGGAGTGACGTGTCTACAAGGCAAGGAAGACCGAGGATGGCCAGCTACTGTTTGAAGGTAGAAGACAGGCGTGGCACAGATTCTCCCTTGGAGCCTCTGGAAGGAACCAACACCTTGATTTCAGACTCTTGGTCTCATGAGCTGTGAGGGAACAAATTTCTGCTGTTTTAAGCCACCTAGTTTGTTACAGCAGCACTAGTAGTAATACAGTCACTTTTCCCCTCATTAATGAGTTAAACATTTTTTGGCATGTGGTCACTCTATCCTTATATGAAAAAGAACACTATTCTTTGCCTGGGCTGTTACTCCAGTTCACTCTAAGCAATGTCTCCCACTTCCCGGCCCTCTGTCCCAAGCATTGGGAAATCCAGACCTGGCCCTTAGCTCCCAGTGGATGGCAGGAAGAGCCAGTCTAGCAACAAAAAGGCCAGAGTTGGAGAAGGAGATAAGGAGAAGATTGACCTTTCCAAACCTAGCCACACCTGAGGAGTAGAGCTGAGAAAATACTCATAAACCCAAGCCAGAGGGGCCAGGGCTAGCGCTCAGTGATACAAAGCAGATGGCCAAACAGCCTGCTGTGCCTTCTCTCTCTCTAACACACCAAAATGCCTCTACAAAGCCATGGGTCTGTGATGAGAAATGTAGTGAGTAATGAGTTTCCTAGGGTAGTTTTCATGAGTTGAATTGCATCCCCCAAAAAGAAGTGTTCACATCCTAACCCCCTGACCCCTGTGAATGTGACCTTATGTGGGGTCATTTTGAGGTGTCTCATTCAGAATGGCAGAGAAGGGTGTGCAAGGAGGAAATGTACAAGTGGGGTCACAGGGGAGGCCTGGAGCGGGACACCTCAGCCTTCATGCAGAACTTACCAAAGCTTCTGGTAGGAGGCCCAGGTTCCAACCATCCCCTTTCTCAGGACACCCTAGAAGCTAGGGCGGTGAGGCAGAAGTTGGGGTTTGAATCTCATCTCCCTCTTTTACTTGCTGTGTGACAGGACCAGAAATATGACCATCAGATCCCTTATTTGGAAAATTATCAACAACCCCACTAGTTCCCATCAGGCCTCAATGAACTCAGGGACAAGAAAGCACCAAACACAGAATCTGGCATGAAATTGAAAAAAAAATGAGTCATCCGCAAATTGTAGCTCCCTTTTTTGAGGAAATAACTGAGCAAGAGGTTGGGAGGTGAAAGCAACTTAAGTAATTTTGTTCTCCAAAAATGGAAAGTATCTTAGTTTGAAAAAAATTACTGCATTCCACTAATTCTAAGATGCACTTCCCCTGGCCCTCATGTTTTAACACCTTAGAGACCCAGATGAGTCTTACTTACTGGCAACATGTTTAAATGGTAGCAATTTTCCTCATGGTAATATATTAAATGACACGGTGGCTCTCAATCAATGGCATCTTAGGTTTATGAGTGGTGGTCTAAAATTGAGACATGCTCATTGTATAAAGTTTAGACACACAGAAGTAAATATAATAAAGGTTCTCTTGAATTCCAGTCTCCAGAGAATACCACCACCCTACAGACAGCCCACTTTGTGTGAAAGTGCTTGTTTCTGTTTTCATTCTCCTTAATTGCCCAGAAAATCTCCTCAGATAAGTCACCCATACCCCCTCCAGTTCACCAGAGGCAAATTAATGCTCAGCTAAAGACTTCAATACATGAGAAATTTTAATTTCATGATGGGACACCTTCCCCACCCCACCCCATGTGGCAGGCACCTCCCCTGCTGCCCAGCCTCATCTGGGGTGCAGGGCCCTGTGTCCACCAGAAGGTGTTGGGCAGAGGGAGTGGATGACTTAAGGCTTTTTGAAAATGTCTGTGCAATGCAATTTTCCATTTTACTACTTGCAAGTGACAAAAGTCAGGATGGTGTGGGGCCTACAGAGGGGAAGCAGTGGGAAATCAGAAACGTGTGTCTTATACAAGGACAGACTTTTTTAGTCACAACATGATTTACCAAAACCACCAGCAGCCCTCACGCTCAGCTCTATGCCAACCTAACCACACAGGAAGGAGGAGGCAAAGCTTCCTAACAAGCATATCTGCTGAGCAGGTGGTGGCTGTCAGGATCAATGGGCTATAAAAGAGTATAAGAACCACATTTTTCAAAGGAGATGGGCTGAGGACTTGTCCAAGGTCATTTGACTAGCGATCAGTGGAATCTGCCTAGAATCCACTGTAGTCTAAGGCAAACAATCCAGGGCTCTTTCCTCCAGGCCACAGTGCTCCCGAGGGGATGCCCTCCCACCCCCATCAGCTATGTACAAAATCTGCCCTGCCCTAAGTCTGCTTCCACGGCTGTCTGTGGATCACAACTACAAATGAAGACTGAAACGACAGGCAAGGGGAAGGAGGCGGGAAACACACCAGCCTGGGGGCCCGCTGGCTATGAATGAGACTTCTGTTTGCCTGCCCTGTGCGTCTGGAATTTTGTATGAAAACAATGAACTGGAAGAAGGTGAAAGCATGTTCCCAAAAGCAAGGCCACCATACACACAGCCCCCCCTCATTTTATGAAAGGCTAGCTTTGTTTCGAGCAAGGCAAAAGAAACGCTGGGGGATGCTAAGGTTTGGGGCAGTTCAGGTGTTTGGGGTTAAAATGCCAAAGGCCTGGCAGGAGGCAGGCGTCAGAAAAAATCAGGGGCTCACCAGAACCTGGGGTTCCAGGCTCTAATCATCTTTAGAACCGCCGTCATATTGGTTTAATTTTCTATAGTTTGCAAAATGCTTTCTTAGACATTTTCTCAACAAATCAGTAGAGAGCTTGGGGAGGGACAGAGAACATCAATTCCTCAGCCTTCTCACTTGCTCACTGGGGGCCGTGTGTGCCAGGCATTGTTGGGGAGACAGTGCTTTATCCATCACTGTCCCCATCCTCGGGAGTCTGACAGACTGCACTGAGGGCCTGGCTAGCTTCAGGACCCTTCTGTGAATCAGTCAATTATAGCACCAGCTGCAAAAAGAATGACAGTGACTGCCTGGCAGGAAGGCTGTGAGAACTAAACAGCTCTTGCTTCAGTCGATGGTAGCCAATAGCTGCTAGAGCTGGTGAGAGGTTCACAGTGGGGTGGGGACCAGGGGGAGGGGAGGCATATGGTTTGGTCTGCATATCTCACCTAGGTATAAGTTCCTTCTAGAAAAACAGGATGTGGAGGCTGGAAGGGGGCAGCATCACATCAGGCAGGCATTGAGAGATGCTCTGGTGAAGGGGGACCGAGGCTTGGGGGTTGCTGATGGACAATTCAAGGTTGTGTGCAATTTTTCACTTTATCTATGATACACAAGTCCTGAGACCTAATGAGGGATGAACTATATCACTCCTCTCCCTTAGCTGGTTCTGAGACATAAGTGGGGCTCTCTGCCCTCTGCCACTCCCACTGTCTTCCTGACTCTGCCCCAGGCCCACTGGCTGCCTCACTGGCCCTCAAACATGACAAGCATGTTCCTGCCTCAGGGCACGGACACATGCTGTGTCAGATACGTTCTTCCCGTAGACAGCCACACAGTCCACTGCCTTTGGTCCAATGCCACCTTTTCAAAGAGGTCACCTTTGACCACCTTATATAAAATAGCAACCTACTGATGGTGTCCATTTGGCTACATCACGTTGAATTTTCCTCCAGATCATTCATCAGATCAGAATATACTTTATAACACATACTAGTTTGTTATCTGTCTCTCGCTCCACTAGAACATAAGTTCCATGAGGGTGAAGTGAACTTACTAGGTGATAGCACTAGGACTTGCCTAGCATGCAAAATGTACTCAAACAATATTTGAACCTCTGGTAAGAGAAATAGCAGGCTGCCTCACAAAAGCATGACACAAAGCCTTTTTTTATTATCTAGAGCTGGCATTTTTTGGCAAGTGCTTCATATAGGACACTGGACTAAGCCCTTGACATGCATTAAATTAGCTAATTTAACCAAGTGCACAGATGAGGACAGTGGATCTCAAAATTTAGTCCCTTGACTCAGGTAGTATGGCAGAGCCAGACCTACACCTAGTCCTGATGACCTGAGAGTGTGGGTCCCAGCTACGTAGAATGCTCACTCCCAATGCATCTGAAGTCTGAAAGGATGGACTTCAGAACTGTAGGCTTACAGGGGATCTATACTCCATCTTCATATTTTCCTAAATATTTTAATTTCTTCTCTGATATTCATTTTATTATTAGGACCAGCAAAAGTTTGATCTGCCTATATGGTCTACATACCAGGCATTGCCAAAAAACTGGGAACCCGCAAGAGGGAGGTGGGTCACAACTCTTCCAGGAGCCTCTGAATCCCAGAATCTCTGGTAAGAGCAGGAGGGATCTGGGGACCCCTGCTACAAATGTTGATGGCAGGAAGACAACATTCATATCAGCTGTCTGGGCTGCAATTGTAAGAGGCAGCAAGGCCTAAGATGGGAGGGAAACCTTACTCCACAAGCACAACCATGTGACTTTCTTCTGGATTCTGGCACTGCATGGACAATAAAAACACTTCAAGTCCTGAGACTGACTTGCTTAACTGATGCCACCATCCCAAAATGGTTCTTTTTTTTTTTTTTTCATAATTGAAGTATTTTATTTTATAAAAGAGTTAGTTTCTGCTTTACGGTAGATTTCTCCACAGCCAATTCAAGGAAGATCATTTAGTCCAACTTAATGAAGCCTATGTCCTTGGCATACTGACAGAAACACTGGCGGCACATGCTGAGTCCATATTTCTGGATCAGGCCGTGTCGGTTTGAACAGACTTGGCAAGAGCGAGAACCCTGGCCGAATTTTCTCAGGTGACTCCAGTAGAGCTGCTGGTGACCCATCTTGCTTTCTTAGAGGCAACAAGGCCAAAAGGCCAAAATGGTTCTTAGCTTTGGAGTTGTAACAAGGCTCCAACTTTCACCCAGAAATAACCAGCAGAGTTTTCCAGTAAGGTAACTCCATCCCACACCTGGTGTGTGTTTCTGTCCTTATAGGGCCTAGTCAGATGGAAAGGAATGCTGTGACAACCATGTGACCACAACCCTCACATCCATGACCCTCCCAGTTGTCAGTTATCACTATGTCAGGGCCAAGTCAGAAGAAAAAACCCAAGAGAATGTCCTTGTCCTTAGGAGAGTTGACTCTTGAACAACACAGGTATTGAGGATGCCAACCTAACACTAATGTGGTCAAAAATCTGAGTATAACTTTTGAGTCCCCAAAAACTTAATAGCATGTTGTTAGTTGACAGAAGGCCTATATAGTCAATTAATACATATTGGATGTCTTATGTGTTACATACTACAGTCTTACAGCAAAGTAAGCTAGATAAAAGAAAATGTTAAGAAAACCATGAGAAAATATATTTAGAGCACTGTACAGCATTTATCAATACTGTACTATTACTGAAAAAAAATCTGCATACAAGTGGATCTGTGAAGTTCAAACCCATGTTCAAGGGTCAATGTACACACTAAAACCTATAGGGGCAAAGAAATGCTACGGAAGAATTGACATTCTCAAACAGTTGAGGAAAAAATGTGTGTGACTAAACATAGAGAAAGTGATAAAGCAAATGGAGCAAAATGTAAACAACCAGCAAATTGGTAAATGTGAGTTCCTTGTGTTGTTTTTGCAAATTTCTGTAAATTTCATTCTTGTTTATTAATTTGTTTTTAAAGATTTATTTATGCAAACAAGAACTGGGGTGTAGGCCAGAGGTGAGAGGATTCACGAGACAGAGAATAGGGAGCAGAACAGGCAGACTGACTGAAATACTCTACTGAGGGGAGCAGTGGGTAAGGCAGGAGAGGTCTGCTGTGCCATGTGGGTTAACTCCCTGGCCAGGGAGCAAACTCGTGCCACAGTGGCTGGCAATAGCTTCATAGCACTGTGTCTTTAACCCCTCCCGCCAGGAAGGCCCTTGTTTATTAATTTTTAATTGAGGTAGCATTGGTTTACAACACTGAATGTGTTTCAGAGGCACCGGCTCACACCTCCCCAGAGGCCTGGCACCACACCACACCCACCACCAAGGCAACCACTGTCCTCCCCCATAGTGCATTGTGCCCCTCCCCTCATTACCGCCCACCCCCTAGCATGTAGCCACAATTCCTCAGCCAGATTTCTAGGATTAATATTTCTATAAATTTTTTTTTTTTTTTTATTTTTTTTTTAATAAATTTTATTGTTATATTCCCCATACAGTTGCAGCCCCCCATTCTGACCCCAATCCCTCCCCTCCCACCCCGCCCCCCTAAAAGTGTCTCTGGTTCATAGTTTTTTGTTGATTTTGATTTTCACTTTCTTATAGTTATTCATTTTCCTGGTCCCTTATTTAAGTTTTCTAGATTCCTGCTATGAGTGAGACCATCCGGTATTTTTCTTTTTCTTTTTGGCTTATTTCGCTGAGCATGATCCCTTCCAGCGCCATCCATGTTGCTGCAAATTGCATGTGTTTATCTTTTTTGAATGCTGAGTAATATTCCATGGTATATATGTACCACATCTTCTTGATCCAGTCATCTACTTTTGGGCATTTCTATTTTAAGTCATATCAAAAGTAACAAAGAAAACGTACATGTGTGCTGAACTGACTAAGGACTCAGCCTGGGGTTCAGAGGATCTATGCAATTCCTTTTCTTATACTAAACCCCCCCAGGAACCGAAGAAAATTTTGATCTCACCTCCTTCCTCTTGCCATGGGTCACTCTGGATTCTCTTGTTTTCTGGTATGGAAAACATCCTGCTTGAACAAGAGCTTTGATGATAAAAAATGCAATAAATGCCCAGGGCCTGAGATGGAAATCTTTGCAAGGGACTGTAAGAGATAACATGGAAGGGGAAACTTGGGTAACTCCCCACGCAGAGGCCAAAGCAGGATCAACAAAGAGAAAATCTGAGAACTCACAGATACACCTCCCAGGGCTGGAGGGCAAGTGAAGCAGACTCTGCCATTCAGGAACTCATGTTTAATAGGGAAAAGAAGCTACGCAGAGGCAACCCCTGGAATGGAAAGTCACAGAAAAAGTCCTCTATGGGTCTGAGAGCAGGGAGGCTGCTTGGGGGATCCTTGGGGATATTGTGAGGGACACAGGAAGGAAGAAATGCCTGCAGTGAGGTCTCCTGATAAAAATCCCTTTCTGCTTGAGTCAGCCTGCTGGCTCATCAAAACCCAAAGCATGACTCCTCCCCTGCAGTGAGCAGCCTTTGCGCCATCCCAGTTCTGATGCACACCCAGTCCTCTCTGCTTCAGCTGTTTCTCCCACCTGAATTCCCCTCTCCCAGGCATCCTCCCAAATCCTGCTCTTCCTCCCACCTGACACTTTCCTACCTTCCCCTTGTGATGCCTTCCTTCCTGTTACACCCCCCAAAATCCTCAATCTTTGCTTTCCTTCAAGGCCAGTGTGCAGTTTTCCAGTCTTCAAGCTGCTCCCCGCCCCCCCCCCCAGTATTCATTTGATTTTGAAACAATGCAAAACATCAGTATGACCTGGTCATTTAGACATTCAATGCTTCCTCAGCATGCATGGGCAGGAAGTTATTTTGAACTGACCAGTCCCACCATGCTCTGCAGTTTAGATACTTCCAGGAGGAATTCTTGAAAGTCCTGACAAACCATCACTGCTCCAGCAGGCACTCAAATGGAGGGCAAACTTGCCACATGACAGGGATCTGGTGGCTGAGGAAGCCAAGCTGGCCAGAGTGAATGGCAGCTGGAGGTGCATTCCAGGAACTGAAGCTGTCATGATAGGAGTTGAATTGTGGTAGCACAGCTACAAAAACTAGGACTAATGTAGTTAGGGATACAAGGAATACTTTGTATTGTAAAATGCTGCCACAGGCGGCAGGAGTCAGATGAAGGTAGAGCAGCGTATAAAGATTTGTATCAGAAGTTGTGAATGTTGAACCATTAGAGCAATCTCTAGATGTCTAGGGTGACCCGAGAAAAGAAAAGCAATATGCAGAGGTCTTCATAAAGCTAGTCTATTTATTTATTTATTTATTTTTAAAGATTTATTTATTTATTTATACATGCACTGGGTACAGTCAGAAGCGCGGGAGGGTGAGAGAATTCACCAGAGCCAGAGCGGGGAGCAGAGCAGGCAGAAGGACCGAAGTACACTGCTGAGGGGAGCAGCGGGCGGCAGGAGAGGTCTGCGCGCCATGTGGGACCCTCCTCTGGTAGCCGGGGAGCAGCCAGGGATCGAACCAGCGCTGCAGAGGCTGCGGGCAGCTTCGCAACCCAGCGCTCAACCGCTGCGCCACCAGGGAAGCCCTATTTATTTTTTAAACAGATTTATTTATGCATGTAAGAACTGGGGTACAGGTCAGAGGTGTGTGGGGGAGGGTGAGAGGATTCACCAGAGACAGAGTGGGGAACAGAACAGGCAGACTGACTGAAATACACTGCTGAGGGGAGCAGCGGGCGAGGCAGGAGAGGTCTGCTGCACCATGAGGATTACCTCCCAGGTCTGCCGTGGACCGAACTCCTGTTGCAGAGGTTGCGGATTGCTTCACAGTGCTGTGCTTGTCCTTGCACTGCCAGGGAGGCCCAAAGCTAGTCTATTAAAGGACTTTTTTTTTTTTTTTTTAATACAGCTCCACGATCCAGAAAGCTCTCTTTTTTGGTTTGGTACCCAAACTCATTTGGCAAAAATCCTATCCTGAACCAATATAGTTACTGATAGCCTGTCCTTATTCCACTTAGTTGAATATTCTTTTGATTTACTGTGGAAATTTTACATTTTATAATGAGTGTCAATATGAGCCCTATTACCTTTTCAAAAATGTAAAAACTTTCAATTCCAAAACAATTCTGGCTTCTGGGGTTTCAAAAGGAATTGTGGACCATTATCAGGTGCACCATAATTTTTAGGTTATTATGGTCTTTCTTTAATGAAATTGTGAAAGTAAATGTAACCACACATTTTTTTTAAATAAAAACAAAAAATGGTATTGCTTAGTAAAATTAAAAGTTGGCAATCCTATGCCTAGTTCCATAACTTCTGGACCATTATTCTGTGAAGCCCAACTCTGGTATAAGGCACTTGTGGGACTTTCCAAACCTAGGTTTTATGAGTACAGAGGTTGCCAGCTGGTAGGCCCACTGACCAAACTGAGTCTGCAAGCATGTTTTCTTTGCCTCGCACTGTGCCTTCTCCCCTACCCATCAATCTGGGAGATGAACATAAAAGTCCAGTTTCTCTTGAAAATTCAGGGCCTCCTTGATGGCACAGACGTTAAAGACAGCACAATGAAGCTATTGTCAGCCACTGCAGCATGAGTTCGATCCATGGCCAGCCAGGGAGCAGCCCACATGGCATAACAGACCTCTCCTGTCTCACCCGCTGCTCCCGTCAGCAGTGTATTTCAGTAGATCTGCCTGTTCTGCTCCCCACTCTCTCTGGTGAATCCTCTCACCCCCCACACCTCTGGCCTACACCCCAGTTCTTGTATGCATAAATAAGTAAATCTTTAAAAAAAAATTTAGATGATGTTGACACTAGTCCCATGTGGCATACCACCAGCTGGAATCAGGAGGCAGGTGGCTCCCTCTGCCTTCCAGCTGACCCCTCTCAAGAGATGGATTTTCCCAGTAGGACTGCTGATTCCCAGCTCCATATGGAAGTGCTGCTCTAGCCAATATCTCCACACAAAAGTAGGAGGCTGCTCTTCAGGGAAGGCCTGGAGCAGAGGGTTCTGGAAAGCTGGCAGGCCAAGAGCAACTTGCTCAACTCAGTGAGCATCTTAGTTGAGGTAATGAAAGCACTTGCTTGATTAGGAATTCCTTCCAGCTTTCACAGCAACTCCTGCCAAAGCTGCAATTATCAGGACCTTTGTCACAGCCTGCATGAAGCCTAGCTGCTGAAAGCCTGCATGTAATATGGTCCTTTGTCCACAAGTATGGTTGCATTCTGAGGAAAAGTAGTTTCAAAGATGGTATTACTACACTTAAAATATCTTTTATTTAAAAAACACAACACAACATAAAAACAGTGAATTTGGTTTTCTAGATTCCTGCTATGAAACTGAAACAGATTTTGAGGACCTGTAAGACCAGAAAAATAATTTTTTTTCCTCAGATGACATGATCAGGTAGAGGATTCTATTTCTAAAATACTCCAGGTGTTATCACAGTACATGAACCCATCTTCACTGATAAAAAGGATTTTGCATGACATGGATGGAGCTGGAAGGGATCATGCTCAGTGAAATAAGCCAGAAAGAAAAAGAAAAATACTGGATGGTCTCACTCATAGCAGGAATCTAGAAAACCTAAATAAGGGACCAGGAAAAAGAATAACTATAAGAAAGAAAAAATCAAAATCAACAAACAACTATAAACCAGAGACACACTATTGGGGGGGGGCAGGGAAAGGAGGAGTTTGGGGTCAAAATAAGGGGGGTGCAATTGTATGGGAATATAAAAATTAAAAAAAAAATTAAAAATATTAAAGATTTAAAAAAGGATTTTGCATGGACGCAGTAAATATAAAATTCATTAATTTTGGGCTAAAGTATTTAAAATACAAAGTTTCCCCTTTTTTGGCAAAGTTACATTACTGTATAAATTTTTAAGGATTTTTAAATGCTACTTTATTAGCTATGTGAAGTACTAAATTAGAATGCCAACTTAAAACTATATCAAATTTAGTTAGTAGAATCAAATGGGATCCACTCTTTCTATAACTTTAAAGGAAAATAATAGTTGGTTAAAAATAGCCAAAACATGAAGGGGAAGATTCTATACTTCCAAAACATTAACAGCGATGTAGAGCGATGGTACTTCAATTTAAAAAAAAATCCAAAACACATTCCTCTTTCAAAGCTAGTTATAGAGCACACGGGGTGGGAGAGGAATGATTGGGGTGGGAGGAAGGTAAATAAACACAGCTAATTATCTCAAAGCAAGTTTTCAACCAAAGCCAGAATGATAGAACTACACGAAGATTTTATGAACAGTGAAGTAATTTATAGCAGAAGCCTGGAATGCAAAAAGTGAAAGAGTTGTTCTCAGGGATTTTGGAGTGCCTTCCTTGTCTGCTTGAAGAGCCCACCACAAGGACGCGTCGGTCCTCAGCCTCGAAGGAAAGGATCCGTGTCCCCTGGAAAGCTATCCAAGCGGGCATAGCTGCTTCAAGTTCTATGTGGAACAAGATAATGGGCCTGATAAATACATAAAAGTTTAGGTAATAAACAACTCCATGATAAAAGCTAAATGAAGTCTGGCTATCCAGATGTACTTTAACCAATTCAAGGGTCAAGATGTAAAGATGAAATAAACAGCAGCTGTAGACAGTGAGAACATAACCAGCTAAAGTTTCTTGGTACTTCCCCACTTACCCCAGGTCCCTTTTGTTTTTATTTATTCTCGATATTCTTGCCTTTTTCATAGGCTTTTACTCAATGTCCTTGACAGGGTAAAAAGAAATCATGTGTTGTAAGATCTGTGCTGAACCATGCTTATTTTTTTCCCAAAGATTTATTTATTTATGCGAACAAACACTAGGATGTAAGCCAGAGGTGCAAGGGTTGGGGGTGAGAGGATTCACCAGAGAGAGTGGGGAGCAGAATAGGCAGATCCACTCAAATACACTGCTGAGGGGAGCAACAGGAGAGATAGGCGGGCTCTGCTGCGCCCTGTGGGTCAGCTCCCTGGCTGGCCTGGGATTGAACTCGTGCTGTATTGGCTGGCGATAGCTTGATAGCGCTGTGTCTTTAACCCCCGCACCACCAGAGGCCCTGAAACATGCTTATTTAGGAAAACATATACAGCTGCTTACTGTACTAAATGAGCAGCACTATAAGCATATGTAATAAGAGATGGTGAACATAGGCCTCCATGTGCAAGTAGTAGCTCCATCCAACAGGAGACTCCTGTCAAAGAGTCAGTCTGGTGAAGACACTTCTTCCTGTCTTAAAAAAATCCTCTACTTGTTAGCTGTTACTTGCTAGCAACAGTTCAAATGATTACCCAGAGCAAGAATCTGGGACAACACACGAAACCCTAAAAATGCTTTCCAATCACAATGCCTTTTCTAGGAAAAGCAATCCCAGATCTGCCCCTACCAGCACCCCTTATGTCCCTTGTTCCTCTCTCCCCTCCCTCTTAACGTCAGTCCTCAAGATGTTTGTTGATGTCCAGTAGTTTTTGAAAATGTTTTGTTGTCAAATTGTCCATTTTATGAAAGTCCAGTATTTGTTTCTTGTTTTGACTTCCTTTGCTGCACGATTCTTTCAAATTCCCTCCATTTTGGTGAAAATGGCTGCATTTCAGCCTTTTTTTTTGTGGCTATGTACTATTCCATGATGTGGATATATCTTTTGATCTATTTGTCTATTGAAGGAGATTTAGTTTGCTTTCATGTCCTAGCTATTGTAAATAATGCTGCTGTTATAATATCGTCAAACATGTATGTTTGTTTTTTTTTTTAGATTTATTTATTTATTTAAAAAAGCACTGGGTACAGTCAGAAGCGCGGGAGGGTGAGAGAATTCACCAGAGCCAGAGTGGGGAGCAGAGCAGGCAGAAGGACCGAGGTACACTGCTGAGGGGAGCAGCGGGCGGCAGGAGAGGTCTGCGCGCCATGTGGGACCCTCCTCGGGTGGCCGGGGAGCAGCCGGGGATCGAACTGGCGCTTCGCAACCCAACGCTCAACCGCTGCGCCACCGGGGAAGCCCCACATGTAGGGTTTTTTTGTAGGTAGTTTCACAATCTGTGGACATATGCTCAAGAGTGGGATTGCTGGATCATATGGTGTTTCTATCTTTAATTTTTTAAGGTAAATCCAGATGGCGTTCCATAACCTTTGTATCAGTTCACATTCCCACCAACAGTGTAGCATTTTTCCTTTTTCTCCTCATCCTCTCCAACACATGTTGTGTTTTCTGATATGTTCTATTTTCACAGGTGTGAGGTTGTAGTTGTAATCTGCATCTCTTGTTAGGTGTGATGAGGAACATTTTTTCATTTCTTTTGACCATCTGCATCCTTTTTAGTGATGTATTTGTTCATACCTGCTGCCCATTTGTTAACTGGATTATTTTTTGTTGATGCGTATGAGGTTTTTTTTTTTTTTTTAAAGATCTATTTTCTTTTATGCATACAAGAGCTGGAGCACAAGCCAGAGATGCAGGTGGTGAGAGGACCCAACAGAGACAGAACAGGCAGACCGACCGAAGTACACTGCTGAGAGGAGCAACGGACGAGCCAGGAGAGGTCTGCTGCACCATGTGGGTTGCTCCCTGGCTGGCCGGGGATCGAACTCGTGCTGCAGAGGCTGCGGACAGCCTCATAGGCTGCGTCTCAACCCCTTGCGCCACCAGGGAGGCCCCGTGTATGAGTTTTTAATATATTTGCATATTAATCACTTACCTTTTATAAACTATGTAGTAATTTTTCCCATTAAGCAGGGTGTCTATTTAATCATCTTGTATTTTTTTTGCTGTATAGAGGCTTTTTAACTTCGGTATTCCCAATTGTTTATTTTTGTTTTTAATTCCTTTGCCATAGGGGTTGAGTCACCAAAAAATATCCTTATTGTTATGGTGGAATGTATCACCAGTGTACTCTTCTATGTATTTCATTGCTGCAGGTCTTATACCTAAATAGTTAACCCATTTGGAGTTCATTTTTGTGTATGATATTAAAGAGCAATCCAACTAAGCACATTATTTCCAAAGACACAACTATGAAGGGGACAAATAGAGCTAGGTGATGAAGCTTTCCTAGGATTCATTACATTGCAGTGATAGCTCAACCACAGAGTCTCAACAGTTGAGTCAATCAATTCATTTTATATAGCTGTACTGGTTCACCTAAAATTTTTGATATTTGCAGTATTTTTTCCAATATGACATTTTCATAAACACCATTTACCACTCAAATCACAATTCACACACATCATCTTTTTAATTTCTTTCTATCACTAAAAATACAGATATTATTTTCTCCATTGATAGGTGAGGAAATGGAGTCTCAGAAAAGATAAATGATTTGCCCAAGGTAACATAGCTAATAAAAGGCAGAGTCAGGATGTCAAAACGGATCTGTTTAGCTTCAAACACCACATTCTTTTCAGTTTCAGTTATGTAGCACCTCTGAGTAATTCTTAAATGTATCATTATAGGGTTGTTCAATTCTTAACTGTTGTAGTTAAAATTTTTAATGACTCAATTACTAGCAGTGAATAATCCTACTCTTTATTCAACCTGGAAGTGAACAAAACTGAACAAAACTGGAGGTATTGCTCATGAATAGGCTCATTTATATTCTTGAAAAAAAGTGGCAGTAACTATAAAAACTCATTTATTCAATTTGAATAAAGTAAATATTGATACTAGACTTTACATTTAAAGAGACTTGTCTAGCAAGTGAGTCACGCTTTAACAATAACCATAGTAAAAGGGTAAAATTTAGAGCAGTAAGTTAAATAAAAGGCTAATAAAACTTTGAGGAAACAGCTCAGTGTTTTCTTTTAAACCCTAAGAACACCAAACATATATTATGTTGCATAAAGAGTCATTTCAAGAAAAGACTATTAACAATGAAATAGTAAAATCAGTACTGAGAATTTCAATGATATCCAACTCAAAAATGCATAGGGAGAGTAAAATTATTTTATTAAATCATGCACATCACGTGTGTTAGTGCAAATAGTTTAATCTGTACTCCAGAAATTCTATTGTACTTTATATCTTTACAAAATAGATTTAAAACAATTATTTACTTTAAAAAATGTAATTCTGAAGTTAAGCATTTCAGAACAATATTTGCAATAACCTATATACAAGAGGTACTGGGTACCACTGGCATATTAGCATTCTGTGGTGGAGTGGCTTCCTGCAACAGAAAATGATGAAATGAACTATATATGACAGTATTTTCTACAAGTCATTTGTGACTAATTCCTCCATAAATCTAGTGATCCTCCCAATAACAAATCCCAAATAGCTTAAAACATAACCTTTAAAGTAGAAACAATGACTGGCAAACATCACAAGGCAAATTATATCCTAAGCTTCTATTTCAATATTTGGCTAGGCCTGTGAATTGCCACAGAACATTAAAGCCAATTCATTGACATTCCCTCCTAGTCTCCATTGACTGAAAAATTTTAACTATATGATACTTTAGGATATTCTATGACCTAAATAAACTTTATTGACATAACCGTGGTGCTGCACAAACCCATAGCTAAACTTTCACTTCTGTGTTGTAAATTTATAACATCAAGCAGTGTTTAGGTGCTTCATTGTGCATGGAACACTATTTATCTTGGGAATAGTGCTTCTCATTAACAGAATGTCCCAATTAACAACAATAAAAATAAAATAACCATTTGCATACCAAACCAAGAAATCTGTTGGTAGGTAACAACAGCTCGTCTCAAACATGAATTAGCTTTGAAATATCATAACCAAATTAAGTCAGTAAAAGCTTATCTAAAGAGATATTAATTCTTTCTTCAATTAAACATGCTTGGAGGAAGAGATGATAGAAAAAAAATCATGCTTTCTAAAATGCTGTATATGAGAAAGTAACTTGGCTTTTAAAGAAAATATCTCTTTAAATACATGAGGTTTAATAAATTACATTCCAATTGACTCAACAGTTTGGTTTACTGTACTGAAACTGTATAATTACTATGTTTTTGCTCCCAGAAATACTTCAGTTTGCTTGAGAAAAGACATACTCTCATGGAAAGTTTCAAAGTTGGTGTCCTCCATATTGTCAAGTCACATTAAGGCCGAACAAGCGTGCACATATTCCCCAAATTATCACTAGAACAGAATATTTTTCAAGCGTATTTCTTCTTAAAAAAAAAAAAAAATCCACATAAATAGTTGTCTCTAAGTCTTGTTCCCAATAGCTCAGTGGTTTTATAACAAGTAAAAATGGCGTAAATATGTAAAAAAAATATATATATATGTGTATATATTTCAAACTGATAGGCACTGAGCACACAGGGCCTCTCTTCCCGGGTATCGGTTGTTTGGTTTGGGCAGTTATCGAATCAGAAAAATGAATTATCTGGCCATTAGAATTCAGAGTAAAATACCCACAAATTTAATGTTATAAATAATTTGGTGTACCAAGAAGCCTACTTTAGGCCACCATAATGTTCAGATTCTCAACATACTAATTTAAAAATTACATGAAAAATTGCAAGCAAATTATTGCTTACAGTTGAATAAAGTCACAATTTTATATCTTCTTTATAGACAGATACATTTTATATAATTTAAAGCAATGACCCTATAGCTGTATTCTTGCACTTCTGCTGTTTTAAGAGGTAAAAAGGAAGAAAATGGTTGTTTGTCCCCAGCATGAGTGTGATGCCAGCTTCTAGAGGGAGGACGGTGTACGGACTCAAGAAACGCTCTCATGGAGAAGCTCTGGCCAGACCTGGCACGTACAGCACGATGGCTGTCACTGCAACCAGGGCAGCCAACATGGGCATCCAGGGCCAGGGTTTCTGTGTGGAAAGAAACCAAGAGTCAATATCACATTCTCCCCTCTCTTTTCATACCTATTAACCCCTTGGTTCCAGAGAGTCCTGAATACTTAACAGAATATTCGAAAATTCTTATCCTTGCATAAGAATATAATTTAAAAAGAAAAGAAAAGAAGGTGAGGGAGTGCAGGTGTGAGGAGAGCCATAAGAGCAGGAATTCTTTTAGCAGACCATTGTGTGGGAGCCTAATACAGCTTAGGAGAGTCTTGGGCAGTTTTTGGTTTTGTTACAGTTGAAACCGAGTAGTGACTTCGAAGAAACCCTCTGGGCTTAGCCTGCCTTATTTGCTCTGGTATCATATATTATAACTGACTGATGTATATAGATGTCTGGAGTATGTTTCTGCCTAAAATGTTTATTTCTTGATGAAAAACAGATTCACATGTTGGCGTAGTTTTATACAAGGGGCTGGTAGGTAAGGTGATAGAAAATGGTCAAAGCTTTGATCCCCTATTTTCAAACCACAGAAGACAGATGGGAATCAAGATAGGAAAGTGTTACTACAAGAATCCTGGCTGTCTGATATTTTTGCTAACGACCATGTCCCGTGTAATTACACCATGTGATCATCTCATATGCTCTACTGACATGCATGCCTGTTGGAAGCATGCATGGATGGGCTGTTTCCAGTTCACTTTCCGAGGGTTTTATAATATCAGCTTGCTATGGGTGATAGCTTCATTTTCACTGATGTTCTGAGAGTCTTACTGAGAAAGTTGACTTTTAAAGAAATATTCTGATGTTGCAGGTGAGAGTTCAGAAAGATGTGGTATACGTTTATACTCTTGTAACTGAGTACCTCATTGGGGTTAAGATTGTGAATCAATGGTCCATTATGATAATCTCATCCTTTTTCCTTTTTATAGCCATAGTGTAAACGGGCAAAAGTTGAAACAAAGAAATTCTAAGCTATGGAAAAGAAGAGGGAAGGGAGGAGGAGGAAGAAAGCTGGCTGAAAACTTCAGAGGCAAACTCTTCATTTCTCATTCAAATCTAATTAAACATATAATTGGGAAGGGGGTACTAATATTGCGGCAATTCAGAGTTTACTCCAGTTTGCTAGAGACAAAAACTCAGTTAAGGTAGTAAATTAACAAGAAGTTAGGTTGGAATTAATTCATGGTTAGCATTTCTACAAAGGAAACAAGACAAAATGTTACGTGATTAGTTGACTGTTCAGTTCATTCATATGACACACATGGCATACTAAATGAAGGGTTTGCTTCAGGTAACACAATACCTGTGTGGTTTTGCCATGCACTATATTACAAATGTGGCACAAACAGGTGACGGGGACAAACAGACAATGACTCAACAGTAGTGCTTGTACCTTTCTCTACCACAATGGACCGAAACACCAAAACAGGAAAGCCAGGAATAGGCCGATGAATACGGCTGGGACGGGTTGTAATATGGAAGGCTAAAGAAGGGAAGGGATATTAAAATCATTTTAAGCTATAAAAAAATCAAATAAGATGATTTAGACCCCAGGAAGCTAGGAGGGAGGAGGAGAAGACTGAGGTAATAGAAGTAATAGCACTCAGGTTTTACACTGATTTAAACATTTTAAAGACATCTAACACAATCCTGAATGATGGACTGTGGTGTGTAAATTGGCAAGCTACCAGTTTAACAGGACCAACTAGAGCGAATGGGAATGTGGGTGTCCCTGACACACGAATGAAATGTAGCAGAGCAATGGCAGCACCTCACCAACTGATACTCTGCTTGACAGTACATTATTTTTTTTCCATATTTGGAATCCATTATTTGATGAATAATGTTTAGAAATGACTAAAGTTTATTTTATCCCTCCATCAAAACTTTTTTTTCAATGAGAACTCTTGCCTGAGATGGTACTGTTTTCAAGTTCAAAAATAAATGCTCTGTGATATGTGCTTCCTAAACCAGGCAAGAGATCTGACACCATATATGATAAACATTTGTTATATAGAGACAGGTAGCTGAGTCTCAGGGATTTCAGTTAAGTTACCGGAATGTAATTAATTTTTAAAAATTGGAAGGAAATTACTAAATGAGAGTTAATACAAAGTAATATTTTGGTACCATAAGTTCAATATCATAAAAAAGGAAATTCACCCTTATGATAAGTGATTTGAACAACTACAAGTAATAATAGCAAGGTTACTTTTGAAATGATTTTGAGTAGTACAGAAGGATCCATTCTGATTATGCTAGATGTCTTCACAGATTAATTTAGTAGCAAGTAGGCTGAAATTCCATAATCAGAGGGATACAGATTAACACAAAAAAGAGAAGTAACCAAACCATTATGATCTGATTTCAGAAGAGTTCCATAATGTATACTTTCAAAATAAATGCAATCCATTTTTTGTTTAGCATAAAGCCTCTGCATCCAATTCACCAACTTTGAAAAGGGTTTCAACCCAAGTAACACGTCTTTATCTTATAAAAACTAAGATTTTCTTTAGCAATGGACAGTTGGACACAATTCATGAGCATTCAGTATGCAACTGTGTAGTTGGATGGCCATGCAACATTACTCCTTTGTAGTTGTGATTGCAAGTGAAGCAGAGTGCCTTCCCCCATAGGAAGTGTGTGGTTCATGCCCACTGCAGTATCCAAGCCATGACAGGGGTTTGAAATAAGTCAGAGCACAACCAACCACACTGAACATCCATCAGTTAGGGCCCACAAAGGCAATGATCACCAAAACATACAACACAACATTTATTTAGTACATCTTTAAAAAGACCATCTGCCTTTCTAGCAAATGAAAAACAAATATTATTAAAGTCAATATATACCAAAATGTTCCAGTTTCCCCTTCTCGTTCTCGTACACACACACACACACACACACACACACCACACACACACACTCACACATACACACCCCTCTATAGTAACTCACCAAATACTTCCCAATAGTTACAGGATCCAAAAAAAAAAAACAAAAACCCACTATGGTTTTAAGGAATGTGCCTTAGTGAGATGAAAACATTATTACTATATAACTATAAAGCAAAACCCATAATTAAGTCTCCCATTTTTTGATACAACCAAAGTCTGAGGAGTCAACAGGTACTATACTCTTTCTTAGACATGTCCCTAGTGGTATAGTGCTAGGGAAAAACAAAAGCCAGATGATACCCTAGGCTCTCCTAGGGTACAGGTTAAAGGGGCACAATGATTCCATTGGGAATATCATAAGTGTAGTTCATATGTGCTATGGGCCTTACTTTCTTATATCAGTAATAAAGTCCTCTGAATTTCAAGGTTTTCACCTGCCTCTCAATCAAAGCTAAGCCAAGTTTGCAAAGACTTACATTATTTCCTTTCTCTCGGAGCAGCTTCAGGTTGTCTTTACATTGTTTGAGCTCATCTGTGATTGATTGTTTTTCCTGCTCAGTCATTTCAAACTTCAACTTCAGCTCTGAGAGTACAGTCTGTGTCTTTTCATACTAAAGGCAAAGAAAAAAGAGTGTGCAGACTCAACTTAAAATGGGTATGAGGTTATGGTTCTAGTCAGGCTTAGTCACCTGTAATAGCAAAGTCAAGTCTTTTTGTTCTAAGGAGGATAAGAATTATTTGCACTAATAGTAAGTCTTTAATGTTAACTTGATTCTATGTAGGAAGTTTTTGGCTCTGGATTGTAAAGGTAAAGTCACCTTTTGTCATAGTTTTCTAATATAAAGGGTCACTTGTTCCACTGAGTTAGGGGAGGAAAGTAAAATTTCAAGGTGAGCAAAAGAAAAACAAGTAAGAAAAACCCCATAGCCTAATTAAACAGCAAGGTTAGGATGTCAGTTTACAAAGTCACACAGTGAGCAAAGTCATACAGGTCATTTTTTAGACTTGAAGTAAAAAATACCTACTCCCAGTTGGCCTTCCTTCACCCTGCATCACTGTGTCCAGAACATTACCGTGTTCAGGATAAGTAAATTTTCCAGGCAATGAAGCAAATAAACGTATTTAAGGCACCAAACACTATGACTGGGACATTTCCACGTCTCCAATTATAACCTATAAGCATCAATTAAAAGTAACTTTTAAAAATAACTTTTTAAAATTTGTTTCTGATAATTTTCCATAGTAACGTACCACTTCCTGCTCTGGAAAATAGTCAGAAAACAGTTCTGATGGACCAGCTATTACCAGCACAGGTGAGGCTAATGCAAAACATTGTGTGGTTTGCTCCTACTGAAGTGCCCTGGAAAGTGGGATTATAGACTGGTTACACTTCTAACTGTTGCAGCTTACATGCAAGCTGGGCACCCACTCAAAGAGCAGAGACTGTTTTGCTTCTGGCTGTGGCTTCCGCTGCCCCTTTCTGCCATCTCTGAATGCTTTAGGAGGTAAGAAAGACAAAGACTGAGTGTAAAATAAATAAACAATAGATCTGGCATGCCAGAAAAGTTCCATCTCTTCCATAAATATAGCCCATGAGGGTGGAAGCCTTCAGTTCCTTTCTGTCTACAGTCAAGAAATTCCTCAATAAAGCATACCTTTATAACACACCTTCAGTGCTTCTGAATAATATAAATACCTTGGAGTGATTTATTAGGACTTTGTTTATTTACTCCAAAAGATAGATAGATATTAAGATGAATGCAAATGTATAAAAACATTAGACAGAAGAGGTGAAGGTGGAGTATCAGGGTCAGTAAGGAGGTCAGAAGCTAGGAAAAATGATGTGGGTACACAGAGGGAGGGAAAATGAAAGGAATTCCCTGTTACCTAACAGTGTTCCCAGAATAAATCTGGTTAGTTTCCAGAGAAGGAACTAAAGAGTAAGATTCATGACCTTTATGACAGTCTGTGGACTTTCTTCCAGAAGGCAGAAGGTTACCACCAGGCTACGAAGGCAAATTCAATGACTTAGATTGTTCTCTGCACCTTAGGACATAATCAATTCTCAATGATTTGATTCCTAAAGAATAACTGGAAAGTGCTTTGCTGACCAAAATTCTCTTACTTTCCACCATTCTTACAACTGCCCTGCTCTATATACCAAAACACTTGATCATTTCTCCATTCCAACAGTTGTGAAGCAGAATGACAGGAAGGCAGCTCAGTTGGAAAGATCCTGCTGTTTACGTTTTGTATGTGAGTGGGGCGGGAAGGACTCTGGCTCCAGGGCCAGCTGGAAAAAAAAAAGCTTTAAACAGCTTTCCTGAGTCAGTCTTTGCAGAATGTATTTGTGTGCTCAATGTCTCATGAATTCTTAAATGGCAGGTATTTCTATTAAATTAAAATACATAGATACTTAGTAAAGTCAGATATAAAGATGATATATACCATTGCTTTTTCCTTAATACTGAGGGTTATAATTTACTTTTCTCATGAACTTTTTCACACCTTGCTTGGATATTGTTTTTACTCCATTTTACATTCTAACTTGGAGGTAAGAAATGAGCTCAGTTCTGGTTAAAAGGGAAACATAACATAATATTACCAAAACCTCTGGTCCTTCATAAAAATATGGGTTTGCTTAGTTTCTAATATTTTAGCCTGTTACAGAGCTGAAGATACACCATCACGATACTGTGCACATTAAGCATGATTCTATGAGAGAAAGGAGAACAAAGGAGCAATGTTGAAAGGGAAGTGCATTAATAAAAAGTTGTAATTAATTTTAAGTGGATCACACAGATATAAGAACCTCCTTAAAGAATATTTTAGTTATAGAATAATATAGTCTCTAAAGTATATATATAGTATAGACTCGACATCAGGACAAACGGAAAGAGAAGTTTACATTACAAAGGAGTGTGATGATTACACATCATTTCACATGAAAAACACTGAACAAGAAAATAGAAAAGAAACATACTGACAAGATCAGACATATTTTTAAATGTGCTGCATTTAATGCAATCCAAAAGCTATGAACAGTTTAGATGCTGTGACAACATGCCACTGCCATTTGTGGAAACAGTTAAAGCATTTTGCACTGATTGCTCAGTGACCAAAAACAGACAAATAAGTAACGCAACAAAACTGCTAATGCATTCATAGTAACATACAACAGAATCATCTCCGAACCACAGCATTCTTCCCAGATTTTGAAAGAATTACGGCATATGGACTGGAAGGACACAAAGTGCTTACAGTATTAAATACTAGGATATTTACTTTGGCACAAAATTTGTGTTCCAACTAAATAAAATTAGATTTCTTTCAAAACACACATCCTTAGCAAGAAGGTAAAAATGAACATATTACAAAAGCAGTATGCCCACACATAAATAAATAATATTACAGTTTTTTTTTCCTTTAGAAACAAACATGAAGATAGAAGAACAACAATCATTTCTAAGTTCAGGATACTACAAGGAAAGAAAAGTGCAAAGAAAAACTGTATTGATTAAACAGATCTTTTGAAAACAATTTTGGGAAAATTCATTATTAAAGACAGAGTTGTCTTCAACGTCCTCCCATTTAAAATGAATCTTTCATTTAAAAGAATCTACAACTGCGGTGGTCCTTGATCGGTAAATCAATCAGCATCAGCCTTCTTTTTCCCCTAGTTTTCTAGGAGTCAATGTAGGGAGCAGCAAAAGGACAGTAAAACTGATCAGAAGTCTTACTGCCCTCTAGTTAATGTCAAAGGTTTGTGCAGGAAAAGGCTGGTGGGGTTCCCACTCTAAAGTCAACCCTCACCATTTTTAATATCACATCCAATGACACTTTTTTAAAAAGACACCCATGTCATTTTAAGCAAAATGACATGAAAGGTGAGCATGCACATTTGCGAAGGGAGAAGGAAGAAAGTAAAAGGCCACAGAATATATGTCTGACTAGCTGGCTAAGAGGTAAATTATAAGTTAACTGTTTCAGGCCAGTTTCACCTGAGGGGTTTAAATAGCATTGTAGTGTGACCCCAGTTTGCTTTCCAAAAGTATTCTAAGTTAAATATGTTACTGTCTTTGAAAGATAAACAATGAATTACACGATCTGGTACAAAGGGCTTCTTAACTAACTGGTAGAAAGGAAATTTTAATGTAATTTTGTATGTTCATATCTTTGAAATTAAACCCTACTGATGAATTCTCTCTGCATGGATATTGATGCACAGCTAGAAATCACCAGAGATGCTCCAATATCAACTCTGTGACAGGTAGTGTGACTTCTGCTTCCCTTTACTTCTAACTAGCATGAATATCTGATTTGCTTTTGGCTTTAAGCCCAAGCATAATTGGGCTCATAATGTCTTTTCGCTTTACCTCTTTCTGTACATCCTTTGCTTGGTTTTCAGCCTTACTGAGAAGAGTTTTTAAGTCTGCTGAATCCCGAAGATGCTGTTCTTTCAAGGATCCCACTTGACTCTCAAGTTCTTTCCTGGTTATCTGAAGGATGCTGAGATCACTGGTAAGCTCTAAACTCTGCTTCTGAGAACTGCAACATAAATTTTGACAGGTAGTTATTCATGTAGAAGCTAAACATAGCAGAAAGTCCAATTTCTTATACTTCATTAGGAGGGATGAGGTGGGTTTCAGAGGAAGAAAGGAAATTATAGAAAAAGAGTGTAAGATATTTTCAATAAGTAAAAAACATTAAAATGTCAAAAAATGTGAGTTTAAAATTGAGGCCATTTTCAGGTAATCAGCTGTTACATACTAAGGTTAAAATTTTAAAATCAGAAGTAGATGGTGACTATCTTTATATTTTATCACATATTAGTTATATAATAAAATGATTCAATGTTCGTCTCCTACAAGAAAAAGTGCATGTTTCAATTATTTTTTTTTATAAGAACGTAATAGGATGGGAGACAGAAATCAAAAGTCACTGTTAAATAAAGACAAATCAAATCAAGTTAGAAGATATGCCAAATTGGGGGGAGAGCATGGGACAAAGAAACAGGAGACCGTGTTCAGGATTACAGTTCTGCCAATATTTAGTGTGGAATGTTAACAAATCACTTAACTGGTGCAGTTTCATTCCCTGCATAAACATTTCCTTGTCAGTTTTAAGATCTTTGTCAGGCACCATACCATGTTAGACCAACATAAAATAATACAAGGAGAGTCTCAGTGCCCTCCACTGTCAAACAAGAGGGATGAACTATTAGTCAGGCCAATATACCTAGGAACTAAATGGCATATAAGACCCTGCGAAGGAATACTTGCTTTTAAATACTTACTACTTAAATGATGGGGAGGCTTACCAAATAAATTTACAAAAATACAGAACAAGAAAAATTTAGGAAACAGATGTAATTTGTCTTCAATAGGTTATATGTCTTTAGGCATAGAACCTGACCAATGATTTAATATATTTCACCCTTCTGGAGAACATACTTCTAACTCATTAAGAGTTTGCAGGCTTGCTTTTCAACACTTAAAATTTGAAGCAATTAAAAAATAGCAATTAACAATCTTGACAGATTCTAGTTAATCACACCTCAAATATGAGGAATGAAGTCTGAATCTTTAAAATATCAGTAATTCCAAAATAATAATAATTTTAAAATAATCCTGGCAATCAAACAGTATTTCTCATTGATAGAATACTAAACTAAATGGATTCACTAAAATCCGAGACTTGAGTGTCTACATCATTACTCTTTCTATAATCCTGTTTGAAATTTGTAATTTGAATTTATACCTTTCAGTAGTATAAATCCTTCATTATAGTCATCTCCTGATCACCCTTATTAATGGAAGGGATTACTGGTATGAAAGAAAAACACACTTGTATTTGAAATTTGATTATCATTCAGTTTATAGGGCAACTTCAACCATTAATTGTAGATCGTGGTTGTTTGCTCAGGGTTTTTTTTTTTTTTTTTGGTGGGGAAACAGGATTCAATGAGTGTGCATGCCATAAGGAAACCAAAAAGAAAGGCCATGCAGGATGATGGCAGTGTCAGAAATAAAATGTTGAAATATTCACTTAGTGTAGCTAACCAGCCAAATAGCTAAACAATCTGGATGAACATTTTCCTCCAGAAAGATATTCAAATATCAAATTCAATTTGATTTAGATGAAAATTTAAGATAAATATTTTGAAGCTAAAAGAGTTCTTGCATACTTGTGCAATTCTTTTTCTTGTCGCTGCAGTTCTGATGATAGCAAAACATTTTCCTTTTTAAGAGCACGGCATTCAGTTTCCAATACATTCCATTCCTTTCTCAACTTCTCCAGTTCACCTAAGATAGTCCCAAAACACACTCATTAATACAGAAACATAATTCCCACAGTCAATCAGAGGAAAAAGGAAAATATTTCAGAGAACAGCATATTTTACCCCCCTTAAACACATGTAGAGTTTACATGGCCATTCTATGATTCCTCTTTCTTTGCATCTGTATCTCAGGGAAGTCTCATTTCCTTGAACTTGAGTAGTACTTTTGCCCATTCATTTTCATAAGACAAATAATTTTTAAGTGTTTATATAAAAGAAAAAATAGTAAAAACATTTTAATTTTTTGTAGAACTTACAGGGTTGAAGAATGTTTATAACCTCCAATATAAAAACAGTATTTTACATAACCAATCGCTATCACACAGAGAGAAATAGCCTGAATTTGTGCAAATTACAAAATTATCATTGTCAAGAGTTAAATGCTTTATGTAAAATACATTTACTCACTTTGTAGCCTTGTTGCTTCTTCTCTCTGCTGGTCCTCACATTGTTGACACCGAAGCTGAAAACTGTTTTGCAGACTTGTGATTTCTTTCTCATATTCTGAGGCTGCTTTCCGCCACCGCTCAAGCTCTGCTCGCACCTTCTTAAGCTCTTCTTGTAAAGAAGTAATGTCAATATCCCTCTCAGAGGCAGCCTTTTCTGCTGCTTGATGAAGGAGCAAAATTTCATCTCGGGCACTAAGCAATTCATTTCGAGTGCTTGTGATTTCACTGTCCTTCTCCTCCCGGAGATTCTCCATATCGACGTGTAATCTCTGCAGTTGGGCTAATAAAAGCATATTTATCCATCATTGTCTTAGTCCGTAGCAATTAGGAATAAAAGAATAACTCATATGGGATTATAGTTCTGGCACTCCCAGGTTGTCAGAGCATTTGTTGCTTTTGATTAAATTGTACAAACAATCCATGTTTAATGCAGAGAATGCCAAACTACATACGAAGAAGAAAACCAAAGTGACCTGTATTTCCCCCACACAGAGAAAACTGTTCCTAACATTTGGTACTTAATTCATCTAGATTTTTTTCTATGCATTTATATACATATAAAAAAATACAGAGGGATTATAATATATATATATATGTATATATAGTGCTCTCTATTCTGCTGCTGCTGCTGAACATCTTTAAATAATAAAAGTAGTCACATTGTAACTACTTTGGAGTAAGCCTTTATTTTAGACATTTTAGGTTGCTCAGTTTTTAATTACTAGAAACAATACTGCTATAATGCAATCCTGATTTTTTTCTCAGGGTAAATTCCAAGACATAGAAGTGCTTGGTCAAATGGCAAGTGCTAGAAAAACCTCTGGTTTTGATGCAAATTGCTGTTCAAATGTCAATTCCTTAAAGGTGACTTCTCTGATGACTTATTTAAAAACATCCCTCGGGGGCCTCCCTGGTGGCACAGGGGTTAAAGTCTCAAGGCTATCAAGCTATCGCCAGCTACTGCAGCATGAGTTTAAACCCTGGCCAGGCATCTGACCCTCATGGCTCAGCAGACCTCTCCAGTCTTGCCCACTGCTCCCCTCAGCAGTATATTTCAGTATATCTGCCTGTTCTGTTCCCCACTCTGTCTCTGGTGAATCCTCTCACCACCGCCCTCCCACCTCCCACACATTTGGCCTACATTCCAGTTCTTGTATGCATAAATAAATAAAAATAAATCTCTAAAAAAAAATCCCTCTATCATTCTCTAGCACTTTACTCTGCCTTATTGGACATAACATTATACATTTACTTTTCCACTAGACTCCATATCTCACTCCTGTGGGTTCTATCCTCAATACTAGCAAAATAAACAATCAATTAATGGCTGAATTAATGAATGAGTTAATGAATTGATAAAATTAATGAAAATTGCTTAATCAAAGAGGTTTGTTTTAAAGATTTGGTTTTGGAGACTCATGAAACTAAAAACAATTCGTACAGAACCATACTTGGTTCAGAGCTAGAAAACTAGTCTAGTTACTATAATACAAGAAAATTATAAGTAGAATACATTCCATATATAGAAAAGAAAAATAGTTTAAAAGATTTAGGTCTGAGAGAGGGGGCAGTTGTCCCATATATTAAAGAAATTATTAGGTCTTTTAAATTTGCAGGCAGCACTGAGAGGTAACATCTTCAAAATTTGAAAAGATACAATGGTCAGAGATAAGATGACCATGAACTTGTGGATAAAGTTCTACAATGCAAATGCAGGCACTAGGGGGCACTCAGTGATGCTTAGGTAAGCACATTTTAAGACAAAAGGCAGCACTATGTCACAAAACCTTTAGAGAAAACTACCTATACACAGTACAAGATGGAAATTTACATTCAAATCAGATTTATATAAACCAATGGATAATGACATTAAACTCAAATAAGAATTTAAAGAGTTTTCAATTTAAAATACACATACAACCTACCCCAGAAATTTTAAATTGACCATAGTAAAATTAATTTTTTAAATAACTCAAGTGTTCCATACAAAAATAGAGAACACACCAAAGGTTTTTTTTTTTTTTCTCTCTAGAATATTTTAAAGCAAGTATCATAGGTCTGATGCAATAATACCCCATTTCTTCTAAACTGTGATTGTCTTTTAACTTTTCTCTCTATCTCTCAAAGTAAAATTTTAAAATAACATTGGTTCCTTCTTGACAAGAAAGGCAAGTTAAATCTGCTTTAGGAATTTTACAGTGGCATGGAAAATAAAGATCTCTTTGAGGGTATCTCACAATCATAGTCTCATATTACCAGGAGCTCTGGTTCAAAGAAAACCCTTGATCTTTCAGGTCATTACAGTAGTGACCCTTTGATAGACAACACAAAGAAATAGCAAAATGGTGGGTATGAAGAGCAGCCTTTACCAATGAAGGCAATGAAGAGACTATTACTCTATTCCATGTGGTACATAATTTCTATTGGCAATGCAAGTGTGTGATGATCATTAGAAACAATGCCACCACAGAATACAACAAAAATAACTCTTTAGACTGATAAATAAAGTGGTTAACAGAGGAGAAGGGGAAAAAGAGTCAGAGCAAAGGGTAGAGCAAAAGTCAACGTGAAAGGGTGATACATAGCAAGGTGCGAAGTTATACTCCTGAAATATATACCAAACAAATGGTAAATCAATACAAGCTGACTAAAAGAAAATAAATATGCCACCAAACAAGCTCTGATACACAGAAGAACTTAAACTGATTTCCTATATGAAGAATAGCTGTAGTAATTCACTATATAACCCAGAAAGTGGCACAAAATTCCTACCTTCACCCCTGCTCTTCCCATTCCAAGGGTCCACTGGGTAATTGTGACTTGTATGTTAAAAGCTCATCAAGAGACCAATTATAGCCCAAGATACCATAAAACATGGGAACTATCTGCACTCCCACTTTTCATTCTGTTTAGATATCTAAAAACTAACAATAATGGGGGCCTCCCTGGTGGTGCAAAGGGTTAAGTTGCAGCACTATGAAGCTATTGGCAGCCACTGCAGCATAAGTTGGATCCCTGGCTAGGGAGGTGGCGCCTGGCAAACCTCTCTTGTCTCGCCCATTGCTCCCCTCAGTCAGTCTGCCTGTTCTGTTTCCTACTGTCTCTGGTGAATCCTCTCAACACCCCCATCCCTGAACCTGTGGCCTGTACCCCAGTTCTTGTATGCATAAATAAATAAATCTTAAAAAAAATAAAAACAAACAATAACAGTGTTCATACCTTGAAGAACCTGTATTTGTTTAGTGGATTCCTCAACTTGATTTCGATAGGCTTTTCTTTCTTCTTCCAAAAGAGCTGAAAGTAAAAGAGGGTATATCTAATTTTGTGAGTTAATGAAAGTATTAAAAATTGATTAGCTGGAAATTTCTAAGAAATTCTCTCTTAAACTTATTGAAGGAAACAAAAATTAGGCAGTATTATCAGTATTAGGAGTTAAAGATTTTAGGAGCAAAAAACAGTAGTATGTAATAAATCTATTTAATTTAGTAGTGGAGTTTTCTAGAACTTGTAACAAGATAATGTGCTAGTCTTCAAGTGAGAAGCATTCTAGGTAGTTGTTAATCAGCATTTTGAGCTTAAATATTAAAAAAACAGGCTTTAATATGCTCATGTTTTACTACCAAGCATATAGCAAATACTGATTAAGTAACTGTTATTTGCTAAATTTTAAAATCATAATTAAATACATTAACCTGGGTGCTCTAAAAGGTTCAAGCTAAGTGAATACCAATTCTAATTTCTTCAAGAAAAGAAAAGTAAGAAAGTACAGGAAGTTCTAGTCTGTCTGTCTCCCCTGCAAAATGAATCTTCCTCTTGGTCAACAAGAGGAAGATTTTAAAGAAATCTATTTTAAAGAACATTAGGTCCACAGGCCATTTACTTTCTCTTAATTCTAAAACTTTCTAAGGTGTTAACTGACTATAACCAGGTAGTTACTGTGACTGATATGGAAATGTAAGATCTAGGAATAGCACAGATTACACTAGCCTATATAACACTACAGATAAGTGAGCAACTTGAAAATAAAGTGGCTGAGATGTTAGAAGGATCTATACCTTAAACTTGTCTGATTTTTATATTTACTGGTGAACACACAATAAAACATGGGACATAAAAATTTCCCTTATCTTACACTGAGTAGCTATTTTTAATATGTTTTTTTTTTCCTTCTGTTGTACTTACAATGTAATTATTAAGATCTTTCATTGGTACAAGTCTTTCTTGATCTTCACATCAACAATGTGAAGTAGAGCAAATTCCCCATTTTATTAATTTGAAATATAAATTCAAAAAGGTTAAGTGAATGTCCCAATCTCACATATCAAATAAAGTTGTGGATCTGAATCAGATATCATGCCTTTGAACTCCACGTTTAGGGCCATCAGTTATATCATGTGTTCATGTTGCATCCCCTAAAGAATCACATAATCTTGATCTCACCTTGAAGTTCAAAGCATTTTTGTTTACTTGCTCTAGCTAGCTCCTGGGCTTCAATCAATTCCTTGCGAAGATGTTGAATTTCTTGTTTTGCCTCAACTTCTGACTGTGCACCCTGCAAGTCATCTGACAAAAATGTTTATTTTAAAAGCAAGAGTTAGTATGACAAATTTATCTCTACAACCAAAGATTAGTAATCTCTTTCATGTTTAGACATACATAATTAAACAACATAGCACACATGAGTTAAATACATTTTAGAAGCAAACTATATTAAGCATTTTAGTCATTTCACCCTGGGGAAAGTGTATAAGTACTGTTAAATATATAATAACACTTCATGCCAATGGCATTATAAGATAAATATATTAACTTATACTAAATTATATGTTTCACTCTGCAAAGTTTATGTAACATTTGAAATTCAGTGATGATGCTATTCAGGCATATGCTATTTTTTATCAATTGTAAAATTTCTTGGTAACAAGTCAGGAAATTTTCACTTGGAACTTGAACTGGAAACGGAAAAACAGAAACAAACTTTTCCTCAAGAAAAGACTATTATAGCATGATTTCCCTAGTTGTGGAATACCAAATTAAAACTAGGTTGAAAGCCCTTCTATACTCACTTTCTCATCACTGTATGCTTAACACCATACACATAACAAATAAATATTTGCCGAATTATTCAATGATGCAACCTAAAGGGTTTATCAAAATAAATTACATCCAGCATGGATGAAATCTTTTGCTCCTGAACACTGCTTGAAATAAATATATTATAAGGTATACCATACTCTTCTAATGCATTCTGTTTGACCACTACTTTGGTTTACAAGTGCTTCAGGCAGGACAACTTTAATCCATTAAAAAATAGCTAAGAATAAAATTTCACAGCAAGTATTAGATGTCACAAAGACTTATTTTCATACTCATATATTATATCTTATTTTTCTCTGTCAACAATTTTGGCTATGGTTCATTTATTCCAGTTAACTACCAATTCTTCCTCAGTCTCTTGCTGGAAGACACTTGATGGGGCAGGTAGAGAGAGAATTTCCAGTGGCAGAAAGAAGTACTATCTTAGCAACTATAAAACTTCTCTTTCAACACCACATGCTGGAGTCTGCAAGAGTCCTAGCTGCCTATGTCTAGAGTGGTCCTTATGTAGGGTATGACCTTATTTTTAGGAATATTTAGGAGGGAAGTTAATGCTTCTTATTTTCAGGTGGTTTAGTAAAAAAATAGCTAGATAAAATCGTTGGCTAGATTATTTTCCTAGTTGTGTGTGAGCAGTTTTTTCACCTCAATTCTTTCAACCTTTTGAGCTGAATAAATCTTCACTCTAGGGACCACCTTGTATTTAGTAGCTTTCTAGTCTATATCCACTAGAGGCCAGTAGTGCTCCCTCTGAATTTTAACAACCAAAATTATTTCCATATATTGTTAAATGTCATGTGGGGGATAAAACTGCCTCATGTTGAGAACTACTGCTCCATGTTAATAATTCGATAATCAGGGATGGGGGTGGGGAGGAATTTACACATATACTCCTTTTCCACAGAAGCATTGGTAGGTAATTCTGAAATTACTTTCTGTGTGTTTTAAAAATGATCAGATGAATTAAATATATTGTGGATAAAGGGAACCAGGTTTCTCCCTGTTAAAAAAAGAGAATTATAGCTATGGAAACAGGGAAAATGAATAAATCCTATAGCGTAGGGTATGAATTAAGAGTATGAACTCTGATTTGAATATATAGAAAAATATAAATATAGATATGAGATTATATACAAACACATATACACATATGTATATTTATATAGGTACATCTATATCTTAACTCCATCCACTGAGTGGGCCAAGCAGAAATGAAAATACCAAATACTGAGATCTTTGTTTCTAAAGGCCATTCTCTACTAAAAGGACCTAAAACTTTTGAGAAATGGCTAACTTTTAGGACTAAAGCAAGGAAAATACAAGATGAGCACAGAACATCTTCTGTGTCAGAAAGTAAGAAAAGTTTCAAAGAGTGATTGGGTCATGTCAAAAAGACACAGGGGTTCCCATTGGTCAAACGTTGCACAAACTGAGTATCAAAATAAATAATGACAGTGGTACATTATAATCTATTAAATAGAATAATGAAGTCACAGTGATACAGAAAGAGGAAGAGGGGGAGAGGGATCGAAGGAAAAAAAAAATCTTTATAGTAGAAAGCCAGCTAGTAAGTATAGAAGAAATGAATAACTGTTTCAGGCAAGAATCATCCGTAGATGCTAAAACTGAGTAGATAAAAGTTTTTTTTTTTTAAGATTTATTTATTTATACAAGAACCAGGGTACAGGCCAGATGTGTGAGAAGGTGAGAGGATTCACCAGAGATGGAGTGGAGAACAGAACAGGCAGACTGATGAAATACACTGCTGAGGGGAGCAGCGGGTGAGACAGGAGAGGTCTACCTCGCCATGTGGGCATCTCCGCTGCCAGGGGGGATTGAACCCGTGCTACAGAGGCTGCGGACAGCTTCACAGCGCTGTGCTCAACTGCCTGAGCCATCAGGGAGGCCCTGAGTAGATAATAGTTTGAGGAGTAATAGGATATATACATAAATATCATAGAGCAATTCAATATCAGGTTCTTTCTGATATGATACCCAGTATTATTTATGATTTAGTACTGAAAAAATTGCATAGCTTGAATCAAATCAAAGAACATAAAATATATCCAAGACTGAGAGAGACATTTCACAAAATAACAGTGATCCTCAAAAATGTCAATGTTGGGCCTCCCTGGTGGCACAAGGTGTTAAGCACCGCACTATGACGCAATTCGCAGCCTCTGCAGCACAAATTCAATCCCTGGCTGCCAGGGAGTAACCCATATGACGTAGCAGACATCTCCTGTCTTGCCCACTGCTCCCTTCAGCAGTGTATTTCTGTCAGTCTGCCTGTTCTCTTCACTCTGTCTCTGGTGAATCCTCTCACCCCCAACATCTCTAGCCTGTACCCCAGCTCTTGCATGCAAAAAAAAAAAAAATTTAAAAAGTCAATGTCAAAATATACAAAGTTAAAAGAGACTAGATATGACAACTACAACACATGACTCAGGACTTTGTTTTGTCATAAGGGACATTGTCTCAACAATGAACAAAATGTGAATAAGATTTATGAATTTGATAATAGTGATGTCATCAATGTAAATTTCCTAGTTTTGAGAACTGTACAGTGATTATGTAATAAAATACACAATAAAGTATTTAGGAGTAAATGACAGAAAAACAAAATCTAAAACAGGCAGATATAACATCACAAAAGTGCTGATGAAAGTTAAAATATAATTAATACAATCATAAAAGGCTATCGTGCTTGCAATTTAAAGCTATCATGCTTGCAATTTACTTTCAATGATTGGGGAGAGAGGAAGGAGGAAGAGGGAAATGGAGAAGAATAAATTCAGTAAAATGTTAACCCCAAAATGGGGTAAAATAATAACATCTAGAGAATTAGCATAAAGAGTTTATGGGATTCTCTTTTCTATTCTTGCAGCTTTTCTATAAGCCTAAAATAAAAAGTTAAAAAAATTATATGTATATACAAATAAATTAATATGGCAAAATATTAACAACTGCTGAATCTAGGTGGTGGGGATGTATGGGTGCATTTGGTATTCTTCAACTTTCTCTGTGTTTGAAATTTTCCTAATTAACAAAGATTTCTTGAAATTACTAATCCTCAATCCACAATCTAAGAACAAGATACAAACATTTATATCTTGGGCCTCCCTGGTGGCACAAGGGGTTAAGACGCAACCTATGAAACTATCCGTAGCTTCTGCAGCACGAGTTTGATCCCCGGCCAGGGAGCTACCCATATGGGGCAGCAGACCGCTCCTGACTCACCCGCTGCTCTCTTCAGCAGTGTATTTCACTCAGTCTGCCTGTTCTGCTCCCCACTCTGTCTCTGGTGAATCCTCTCACTCCACCCCCTGCACCTCTGGCCTGTACCTCCGTTCTTGTGTGCATAAATAAATAAATCTTTAAAAAAAAACCACAACATTTATATCTAAATTCCTATCAGTAACCTATCTTGCCCTTTGGCATTCTATAATGCATGTGAACTAGAGCAATTTTCTTACTTAAATCAAGAATCTACAACGACTCCCCATTGTATCAAATCCAGGCATCTTTATCTGATTTTTAAAGTTCTTCACATTCCAATTATTTTCCATTACTGACTAATATATTCAATTCCTACTAGTGTCCTTAGGAGTTCCAGCTCATCACTACTTTCCTCACTTATCTTTGCTCATACCACACTCCTTTACACACCCAAACCTGCAAATCCTTTAAAATCCAGTTCTTCATCTAATCTCCTACTGCATCTACCCAAACAGCAGTCTCTTTTGTCTGATTTCTGGAACTTGATAGTAAAACCCAAGCAAACCAGGATGCTCTTTCCAGTTTCTTAATTGTGAAAAAGCATTTACTTTTGGTTTTAACGGCACATGAACCCATATAAATTACAGGATTTGGGGAGAGACATTTAAGATCAAGTAATCTATTCTACTGATTTGACGAATGAGGAAATAAAAATCCAGAGATCTCAAATGGCTTATACATCTGGGAAGTGGTGGAAAGAGCACTAGAATTCACAGCTCAACTGCCTTTCCCATAAACCAAGGCATAATTTTAGTTATAGTAACAAGCATTAAAGGCACATGTTTCACACTTCTGTTCCACACTACATGGAACATACTCTATAGAATATTCATTCCATCTAATAGAATGTTAGACATATAGGAGGCACTTAACTATCTGACTAATATACAAGGTAACCAATGATTTTCATAAAATGTATAGATTTTTAAAATAAACATAATAAACATAAATGAAGAATGCAGTAATTAAAGGGCTGTTTTATTTTGAGGAAGTGGATCCTTTTATAAATGAAGAATCACATGTAATCCATCTTGAAAATTTATTAAAGCAGAGAATTTTTGCCTGCAGCATGATAATTCCCTTGATTGGTGATGCTAAAAAACAAATCTAATTCTTGCTTTTTAAAGCAAAAATAATAAACAGATTTTATGTTAAGTAATTTATAAGACAGAATATAATTTAGGTAATAATAAACGGTGCTAGCATAAGGATCTACTATTTGCAAATTAGTTCTCTGTACCACAAAATGAAAAGAATCTTAATTAATTAGAGCAAATAAGATGCATGCATCAAATAATGTATAGCTACAAACTCCACACAATGTTTGGTCATAGAGGATACTGAATAAAAATCTTTACATATTAAGTTTAATAAAATAAACACAAATGGCTATATTCAAACTAATCAAGTAGTGTACACATCCTCTTTTCAGAAAACTAAGTGTTCATTTTTTACCAAAGACGAATGATTAAATCTTTTGTACTAAGGGTGAACAAAGGGTTCATTATATTTCATTTAGTTGCATGGGAAAAATATATTATTAGTTTATTATGACTTATAATAATAATATATTATTAGTATTAATAATAATACATTATTAGTTTATTCCACTTTCACGGTGCTTCATTTTTGGCATGGTAAGGGACTTTTTATGTCAATCTACTTCACAATCTTGGGGAAAGTCTTGTGATGAGTGTTGGTGGCAATTGTTTAGATGAAGATAATGAAAGCCTTACAGAGTCAAATCCATTTTATTTAGATTGCAAGTCAAATGGAAATAAATATTTTTTAAGTAACTATGATGAGGCGGAAAGATTAACAGAATCTTTTTTCCCCTTTGACATAAATGGTATATATTTAAAATTGCTTGGTGTATCAGCAGACCACGGGTCAGTTTTTCAGAGACTAAGGTTAAATCCTGCAAAAAGACCCACACCACACAAGAACCCACTAAATGAGCCAGTTCTGGCACACAGAACACCTAAATGAATATCCTAAATTAAATTTGGCATCGCTATGTCTTCAGAAGAGTGACTGAAGATTTAATTTCAACTCTGACCTTTGCTCTAACATGACTGAATATACTCTGAACCACTTGGTAAAGAGCCAAGTCAGAGCCCCTTTCTTCCCAAATTTTTTTTGTGCATGCATGTTTATTTACATTTGATTTAGTCACAATATGTTACCTCATTCACTGGCTGAGGCACCTGGCCAGGTAGGTTTATTGGCCTGGTATTTTCAAGTTTGATTGATAAGAACAACTTTCACAATAAATAAAGTCCATTCTTCCATCATGGGTATGTGTAACCTTGTGACACAGTCTTACGTGGCAACCTAACTGTGGTTTTTACTTTGGCAGCAGCCTCTCTCTGTGGATCCCCATCCCTTTGCCATTCCTTCTGACAAGCTGGGTTCCTCCTTGACAACTGAATCTCCTGTTGGCTCCTTTGCCTTCCCCATTGTTCCTGTCTTTTTCTATAAACACCCCCTGCTACCATAGTCCACCCCTATTTGCAGAGAATTTCCACATCTGGCTATTGCCTTCTATCTGTCCAAGTCTCATCTTTCACCCCTTTTGACCCTCAAAGACTGTGTTATGTACACTTTCTTCCTAATAGATGTTATTTGTGTATACTTCCTTCCTAATAGATGCTATTTCTTCTTTAAACATTATTCATATTGGTAAGTATTAGTTCTATATTAAAAATATGCATATCTCCTTTTCCTTTCTTGATATATTTTCACTTATCTTGCTTTTCCTCCCCAACGTCCAAAATAAATAAAAAGAAACAAATAAAAAATGTGAACATTCTTCCTCCTTTATTTGATTCCCATTGGCAACAAACACCAAGAGGCAGCTTAGCATCTGCACCTCTACTATCACCAAGTGATTAAAAACTCGTCAACCCACAAGGACAGTCTCATCAGACTTTGAAGCCAGCTATTATTATAGTTCCTTAAGCAAAACGAACATGTATTAGATACTACTTGGACTGAATTCACTTTTTTTGTCCGTTTGGGGGGAAATGATTTCAAGCATATAGAAATCACTGGTTTGTACCTCATCTTTACTTCTCTTTCAGAGGCAGATGAATTTTGTTTAAGATGAATAATATTTTAGGGAAAAGATAGTATTACTATCATTTTACTTACATCTCAAGTGTATGTTTAAAGTTCTTTAGATTATTTTCCTAATGCTAGATAACTAACACAAAGGACAGCAGACTATAATTTTAAATAAAAATTGGCTGGTTTTTTTTTTTTAAGGGAGAGGATAAAATTTGAAAATAATGGTTCAAGAAGCCACGAATGAGTTTCAGTGAGGAAGAAGGGAGAAGAGGCCACTTAAATGTAGTTCCCTTTTGCAGCACTAAACATTAACAAGGTGGTCTATAATTTTTACTTAAAAAAAAAAAGAACGATTCTGTCAGTCTACTGAATGAACTATACAGATTACAAAGTATAACCGCACATAATCAAGAATAAGCCAAATGTTTCTAGTAAGGCCAATGAATACATTAATTTTAAAGAATTTTTACAACTCTAATAAAAGAAAAATAAAGGGTTATAAAACCACTTACAGTTATGGTTACTGTTTCTTGGAGACCTCTAAATTGTTTCTGCTTCTAACTGGGTGACTTTTCTTTATGTATACTAATTTACCAACTTAAAGTCTGTTCTTAAAATCAAGGTGCAAAATCTTTCAATAGGTTCTGTTGGTAAAGATATTAAGGGGCCTCCCTGGTGGCCTAGGGGTTAAGTCTCAGCACTATCAATGCTACGGACTGAGTTTGATCCCCGGCCAGGAAGCCAAGCCACATGGTGCAGCAGACCTCTCCTGTCTCACCCACTGCTCCCCTTAGCAGTGTTTTTCAGTAAGTCAGCCTATTCTGCTCCTCACTCTGTGGTGAATCCTCTCATCCCCTGCACCTCTGGCCTACACACACACACACACACACACACACACACACACACACAGGATATAATTAATATAAGTTGGTAATCATACAGAAGTGTAAGGAAATTTTGGGGTTCTGTTTTAACTTAATTTAGGCTCAGGAAACTCTAACCCATCTTCAACAATGACACTTGAAGCAATTACTAGCAGCATCTGTACATACACCACATTCCACAAGCACTCTGTATTTCCAGTCTCTATCTCTCCCCACAATTTCCCATCCTCTTGATTCTGATTCCCCAATCTATATTATGGGCACTTTTGCAGATACTATTTAGCCTTCCCAAGACACTCTAGGATTAAAAATACTTTTCCCTGACATCTGGCAAAGTAACAAACAACCAAATTTACATTATTCATTGTAAAAGATCTATCACCAATGGCTTTTCCCTACAAGATAATGTCGGAAATAGTTTTGACCCCACAATTGTATTCAATTAATAAAAAGTTAATCTTCAACAGACAGGTCTGCTTTTCTCAATCGCCATCATCATCATTGTTATTATTATCAGCATCTTCATGAAGAGGTTTATTAACACAACAGGTAAGTGACCTATATGTCTAATTTCACTCAATTCTCACAATAATCCCATGAAGTCAGTTTTCCCATTCTGACAAGTAAAAAAAGCTGAAGTACAGAAAAGTTAAACAATTTGCCCAAAGGTATATTACAAATAAATGGCAGAGCTGGGATTGAACTCAGAGCTTTTTGCCTCTTTGCTTCTTGGCTAGAGTGTATTACTTTCCAAATGTTCCTGTGGCTTTATAACTTTGATGTAAGAGGTCTGTTATTAATTAATTCAACAAATATCTCAGTTTTACTGAACATGAGGCACTGTGGTAGACAATGAGATCAAAATAAAATATAAAACTACATAAACCACAAAAATACTAATAACAATATATAATTAATACAATCATAAACGCTACTTATAAATCTTCTGAACTTGGCTGCTGAGAAGGTTTCTAGGAATTTCTATAGTAAAAAGGAAAAGATCACTAAAAAGCTACTTTTGTATGAAGGGTGTTCATTCACTCATTCACCCCTCCTCTTATTTCTCTCCCCACAAAGGACCAGGGGTTCTGACATTTTCTTAGGTATAGGTTAACAATATTTTATACTATAATAGTACTGCGTATCTGAGAGACTTAAGAAATGCTCCAAGATGAGATTTCTGCACTGTATAAACATTAACTCAGATTTATTATAACAACAGCATGCTTCATCAACACCAAAGATTACCTGAGAACAATACAGATCAGTAAGAGTGCTGGAAATTATGATCATACTTAAGGACAAGTTGGCAATTGGTAACCATTAATCCTTAAGGCCTCCCTTAAGGCAGTGGAATTTAATCAAGGGTGGCTCCAAGAGCCATGTGAGCTTCAGTATCCATAGGTAAAGAAAGAGAAAGCCAGAATGTTCAGATTAAAGAACTCAGGTCTGGGTAGATAATTTCTATTTTAACCACCCCTAAACTCCATCACTGTACAACTAGGCCAGCAGCAGGGTCATGCAGGGTGAAATGAAGGCTTCCTTACATAATATCAAAGCTCAGGATCTCGACTAGGAGATCCCTTCGTGTCCTAGCCAGAAGCACTAGCATTTCTGCACAGACAAATTTCCACAGGGTGCTTCTGCTGCTGTAATTCCAGAAAGCTGCCCAGTGTTAGTCCACTGCTATCAACATGTTTCATCCAGAGGGCAGAACTTAAATGTCAATTTTTTTGGTGTACACTAAGGCAATATAAAAGAGACTAAATACTAACAATCACAGATTTATCGATAAGTCATCCAAGGCACTTTATTCAGAAAACAATTTTATAAATTCAGATTTATTTCCTATCACTTCATTCTAAACAAGTAAAAACTAAAAAAATATATATATATACTTATTTAAAAGTGAGACAAGGGTCAGGAAAAAAAGGAGAAAAACAAATAAACAAAAGCGAGACAAGTGAGAAAGTTCATTACTTACACACTTATCTCAGGTCTACCTAAAATTCCTTAGCTCAAAATTTCTAGAAGAGTGTCCGAAGAACCTGAGGGTATTTATTGGAGGAGGAGAACCAAAAAATGAGGAAATTTATAACTCTCACCATATGATAAAAGAGCAAACAGGAGGTTCCTTCAAGAAAGTTCATATTTTCACTTTTTTCTAATTTTGTTAAAAGTGGTAATAAGTTTCTGAGATATCAGGATAAACACAAAATAACCCATAGCTATGTTTCATCTTCTACCACTTAACTGCTTTGCCCTTCATGGCCTTTATTAATCCAAATTATTTTACATTTTAAATATTTTGACTGAAGCATTGGTATCAGCACCAACATTATAAATTTTAGTTCATACTACCTTATAAAACCTGTCTTAAATCTTTTAACTAAAACTTAAGTCTTCATATAACACATGGAACTGATTTTGTTGCTAAGGGTGAATCTGACACCCTCCTTTAAAATGTTTCATAAAACATGTTAAAGTACCTTTTAATAGGGACACTTTAGCAAGGGGTTCATTTAGGTCTTGCTCATCCATTTGGGCGTCTACAGTGGGGGGAAAAAAGATGATTACAGACAGTACTCAGACCTACCAACAAGCTATCATTATCAAAATAAATTAAAATTTTACAGCTATTATATTTAAGAAGTTGAAAACAGTTTTAACAATGTAGCCAAGATTTAAGGGAGAGACTTGGTAAACAGAAGCATTTCTTTTGTCCCAAGCACAAAATAAAATCTCCACCCACTTTAACCTATAACCACATTAACATCTGCAGATTTGTAAATATTAGGTTAAAACTTACCTGTAGTGTCGTCACTACTTTTTTCTTTGCTTGGACTCAGAGTATCTGATAAATCAGATTCCTTTGCTCTTGCCTGATTTTCTATCAAGAAAAAGAAATAGAATCTCATTACAATTTAATAGCATATATTTAAGCAAAAAAAAAAACAAAACAAAACTGCTTCAGGCTATGAGTGTTCTAAATCTACTGGTATGCAAAATATTTTTAAAATTAACTGAGGTCACTGAATCTCTTACTTCTTCACCACTCTAGTCCAAAATGGAATGCTGGTTATTACACGTAGCTCATATTAAATTATAATGTGGATCATATCTGCTGTGCAGAGGGCTGGGGCTTTTCAAGGCTGTCCACTTGCCAACTGGAAACAAAAATGAAGCAAGCTTTGCTAAAATATTCAGACAACTGGAACAAATATAGCAAAATTCCCAGGACAATGTGGACATTGTATGAAGATGATGAAAGGAAATGGTTTTATTGTATAAAAACACTAGTTAGGTTGCTTTAGTAATATTTATAGTCAAAATAAAACAAAAAAAAATCACATTTGTTACAAAACATTTAAAACAAGAAAATATAACTGTACTTGAACCACACTGAGAAAAGGCTTAAAATAAAAATGTTTTGAAATTATTTGCAAGTGATAAGCTGCCTAATCCAATGAAGTCATCCTAGACCTAGTTTTCAATGAATTGTTCTGAAAAATCCTAACTTTGAGCTCAATAATTCATTAAAAATGATTACCAATTAATTAGGATCTAGAGCCTCACATGTAATGGTAGATGTGGATATATTAGCGTATAGTAGGATAGCATTTATAGAAACAGTCATTTCTTTGACCAAAGTCCTATAGAATCTCCCTATCTGCCAAGCTTTATATCCCAGCATTTAGCCATAATCTGATCACTGCATTCATTAGTTCTCAAATGAGTTCTGTTTCAATCAGGTTAGTCTCTTTACAGGGTTGAGGTGTTCAAGCTCAAGTTAATATTTCTCTAACCTCAATGATCATTCTCTCTAACTGGTTTATTCATCATTTAAGATATAACTTACTTCCCATCCCCTATCACTTCTAAGGAAGTTTTGGTTCTCTTCGGCATGTTCTTCCTTTTTATTGCATATTCTCTTTATTATATGTTTTTGCAATTAATCATGTTTTTTATTTATTTATCTATCTATCTATTTATTTATTTATTTAGTGGGACCCTCGCCGGCGGCTGGGGAAAGAACCGGCGCTGCAGAGGCTGTGGGCAGCCTCTCAGCCCAGCGCTCAACTGCTGCGCCACCAAGGAAGGCCCTAATCATGTTTTATTTTATATCATCCTGTGTGTGTGTGTGTGTGTGTATCTTATTTCCTTAATGAGAATATAAATTCATTAAGCATGTTTATTTTTGGTAAAGTTATACATTTGATTGCACTGTTTGTGGTAATATCAAAATTTTAAATGTCCACAGTACATTTCTTAAGGAAATAAAAGACTACATATGGTATATAAGAATGTTCACTACAGTATTTTTCAAATGAAATGGAAAAATATTCAAGATACATGTACTACCATTAAGTAAAAATAACATCTGTTAAGGGAATAGTATGTATAACAAGACCTATTTAGATTGAAAATAGATATACATTTAACTATGAATTCATAGCTGTATACATTATTCAAGTCCAGAAAGACACTAGTAGTTATTGCTGGAGGTAGGGACATGGTAGATATTTATTTTCTAACTTCACATAGTCACATACTGTTTAAAAAAGTATAGTGAATATACAGTTTGTCAATATCATCAAGCGATATTTCATTCTGGAAGTAATGAAAAACATATTTAAAACCATTACTGTCAAAATACTTAGTAAAAATGTAAGTTGTTATAGCTATTCCATATAAGAAAACCCTAGAATTTGTGGTTTAACTTGTGAAATGGATGCTGAATTATAAGAGTACTTTGCTTTTTTTCCTCACTGCCATTTCTAGTCAAGGGTCAGATGCTGAGAGACAGAGAACTTAGATTAAAAGTGAAGTCACTGACCACGAAGGCCCTTGGGAACCCAATCTGTGACTTCTGGTGCATTCATTTCTGAATGTTCTAGTTTTGATCACAAAGTTATAGTCTCAAGGGAAGCTAATACATTTAACCTATACAGAGGCAGTAAAAGAACCACTCTGGAGAAACTAAAAGGAAAACAGACTAACAATTCTCCTTTGATTTTAATATTCCTAACAATTTTATGATGAAGATAATGAAGTAAAATGAGTGAAATATATTTTCAAAAGTATTCTCCTGGTTTAGAAGGAACTTTTATTTTACAGAGTATAAGGCAGGGAGGTAAAATTATCTAAAAGTGAGACCAAATCTTCCATTAAGATCTTACTAGAATGCAAGCTCCATGGGGGCATGGATTTTTGTCTGTTTTGTAAACTGCCATTCCCAACTGCATAGAACAGTGCACAGACCACATAACAGGTGCTCCCAAAAGAGGATGATTTAAGGCACAAATCTATTTTGAGTAAGAAGGAAAGTTTTTAGCAAGTCAAGTCATGGTCTATTAAGAAGTTATTACTGCTTGATTTTCTCTGCAGCATTTAATCATTAAGATACACACCAATAGTATAGAGAAGGAAATGGAAGAACAGCTATCAATATCAAAACTGTTCCCATACTGGAAAGTCTACAATACAATAACTATTTTCACTATGTTTTTAAGTATCAGTCCTAGCAATGGATGGGCAAAACAAACATACGGGCTGTAGACCACATCCTAGACCACTGGAACTATTACTTGGAAAGAAAGCAAGAATCAAGAAGGAGCAAGATAAGGTGTATTTGTCAGATATAAGAACAGTACGTCCTGCTCTATAAGCAGTATTTCATTAAATTCTCACAAAACTCTACAGGTTAAATATTGTCAATTCCATTTTATAAATAAGGAAACTGAAGTTTAAAGAGCTGAAGTAAATTGCCTGGCAGCATACAGTTAGTTAATAGATTCAACATGGAGCTGAATCCAGTGGTCTTACCTACTCAAATTCCTTCTGCCTCCACCCCTAAAGCTATTGTAAGATGAGAGTTAGTGCTTAAACAGAAAGCATATGCAAACTTGATTACATTCTGCATTAGGTGAAATATCTGCAGGAATACTAAAACCTGTAGCTGCTAATTGACCATTTCTAGCAATTGCTATTTATTAATGCAGACAGAAAGATTTCTCCAAAAACACTATCAATGAAGGCATTTTAAAAACAAGACAATCCAGCCAATCCAAAATACTTTATAGCTATTTTAAATCATTTAAAAATGTAACTTATTTCAGCAATCCAGTTTGATATGAGGGTTTGTGTACCTCTGCATGTTTATTGTGAGTACTAATAAAATGTTGACTGCTGGTAGAAAAATCTGTGGGTATATAAGACTTGCATATACATAAAGGATGTTTTCTATTCACTTGCATGGGCTTACTGGCTATAATTTATTTAATAGTGCCCTTATTACTGGACACTTAGGTTGTCCTCTTTTTGCATTTATAAAAACACTGAAACAGGGCCTCCCTGGTGGCACAGGGGTTAAAAACAGCACTATCAAGCTATCACCAGTCACTGCATCATGAGTTAATCCCAGGCCGACCAGGGAGCAACCCACATGGCACAGCAGACCTCTCCTGCCTCGCCCGCTGCTCTCCTCAGCAGTGTTTTTCAGTAGATCAGCCTTTTCTGCTCTCCTCTCTTTCCAGTGAATCCTCTCACCACCTCTGGCTTACACCCCAGTTCTTGTGTGCATAAATGAATAAATCTTTAAAAAACAAAAAAACACTGAAACAAATACCCTTGCTGATTTGTCTAATTTGTTTCTTAAGATAAAAACCCAGAAGTGGCATTATTGGATTAAAAAGCATGCTCTTTTAAATTACATAGATTATACATTTATAATTAACACATAGATTATACAAGGTTTGAAGTAAACTTGCACAAATCTGTTTCAGTAATGACATCACATGATTTCAAGTAAATATATTCTAATACCGAATGCATTAAATAGAAACACTAAGGTAGCAAAATACTTTAATTAAGGAAGCACTGATTTTTTTCCCTAATTATTAAACCAACGAATACAAACAGGTATTTAGGTGGTGAAGTGAAAGCTATTTTAAAGTCTGTTCTCATCTCCCTTTAAATGAGGAGAAATAAATTGCCATACGTACTAAAAATAGTTCACCATTCTGAAACTCAATGCCTGTTTGCCAGAATAATATTCAGTGATTCATATTCTATGCATTCTTTCTCCAAATATGGCATCTGCTATGCACAAAATTGAGAAAGGGAGTCACCAGGTATTTGAAATAACGCACTATCCTTTTAATACTTTTACAAGCTCAATGGAATCGGTTGCTTTCATTTTGTTTCGTTACATTTTATGAAAGTAAAATAGAATTTACAGAAATTGAGTATTCTAAACTGTTACCATTCATTGTTTTAATTGACCAAAATGATGTATTTCTAAATTTTATACTGGTATGTTCTGATGAACATCCTAGAGTGATTGTGAGTATATCCCACCAAATTAATTTGCCCAATTTCCCTATGAATAAGTGACTTGACAATATGCTTTAAAATTCACTTTTCTAACAAAAAAATTAACAGAATAAACTACTATAGGCAATTATAGACTATTCATACAAACCTAACAATATTCTATATACATACTTCTATTTGAATTAAATTGAGATGCCAAAAATTAGGAAAATGTTAAATATAAAATGGTAAAGGTATAATAACCCCAAAATTGAAATCATAAACATTTTTTACCTGTTGTTTCAAAAAAGATATACATTTTGTTTGTTAAATTTTGAGGTCAAAGTCAAAAATAATGCTGGAAGTGAGACAGAGAGATCACAGCAAATCTTTCACACCTAAAGAAAACTATTGCAAGCATTAACTTTCAAAAAAAGTACATATATAGCTATTTAAAAAGATTCTTTACAGTTAAGATATCCTCCTTAAAACAGAACTCCCAACTATTTTATATTATCTGGTACTGTTATTAGATGCCATTTTGTGGGCTATAAGAACTACAAAGTGATGATTAAAATACTATAACCTTGAAAATGTACACTGACCTTCTTTATCCAAAAGAGTTGTCAAAACCCACAGAAAACCCAGATAAAACGAACCTTTTGAAAGCTTTGTTTCTTCTACCACTTTGGTTAGATGCCCCTCGACAATCAGCTTCTCTGTCAAAGAAAATAAACGTTACTATCCAAGTCCAAACCGAGCAGCATTTCCCTGAGCCAGGCAGTGTAACACATTCCATGACCAAATTTAAAGATGATAAAATTACTCCCATGACTAGGCTTGAAAAAACTTTGAATCTGGAAGGAGAACTAAGAGAATTTGAACAATAATAGAGCAATCAGGTTAATAAAAATAACCTGGGGCTAGGGGTTCCCTTTGCTTTTATTTTCATTAGTTCTTACCTTATTTTAAAAGTCTAAGCTTTTTTAAAGGGACTCAGAACAAAGCAACCCTCTTTAAATCAAGGATATTAAGTTGAAATAAAGGAATTCTAAGAAGGTATTTTATTTAAATACAGAAGATTTACAAATTATGTTATACAAATAGCTTACTTAACCCTATTCATGTAATTCAGTAGAAATGCCTATATGTTTCAGTAAAATCAATCATTTTATAAGAGTGAAATTTTGTTTATTTAAAGAAGTGAAATTTTGTTTTGCTTTGTTTTAGTTGGGGGAATTCTCTGTAAATGTATAATGCAGTGTCTTTATAATTTATTTAAAGTCAGATTTTCATATTCTCTAGTTCACTGAAAAATATCCATTCTGTATGCCCCCTTTATTTAATCCTGTATGTCAGTTAGTCTCCTTCAATTTATACTTTTGCAGCATGTGAAATAATTTCTCTAGTCTTTCACTCTTGAACCCCCTGAACTTGGTTTATAGTCATCACTTAACCACTGAAAATGCTCTGAGACAACCATAACCTCCTATCTGCCAAAGTCCATGGCTCCTTTTCATAATTTTCATTTCATATAGGCTCTTTGCAATATGTGGCACTGATTCTACTTTGGACATTATTTATTGATCATTTCCTTTTTTTAAAAGATGTATTTTTATTTATTTATACATAAAAGAACTGGGCTATGGGCCAGAGGCACAGGAGGTGAGAGGATTCACCAGAAACAGTGGGGAGCAGAACAGGCAGATCCACTGAAATACACTGCTGAGGGGAGCAGCGGGCGAGGCAGGAGAGGTCTTAGCTTCCTGGCTGGGGCTCGAACTCATGCCCCAGTGACTGGCAATAGCTTGATAGCGCTGAGACTTTAACCCCTGGGCCACCAGAGAGGCCCTATTGATAGTTTCTTTAGATGATTAAGCTCTCATATCCTACCATCATTCTTATAAGGGTTGCATTTTATTCACCTATAATAAGTATTTATATTATGACTACATACCTGAGTCATAAAATATGCTATGATATTTCCCTTCTTATACAACCTTTAGCTTTTTTGGAGCTTATAAAGTCTTGTTTTGTTTTGCTAATTTTTAATACATCTACCTCAAACATAGGTCAACTTCTTACAAAACATAAAATTCTCAGTATTGTCAAACATCAGGTCAGCTATCCCAGTATATATTCCTGTCTCTCTCTTCCACAGGCCCTGAATCTGTTGTAGCCTGGGCTTTATCCTGTGCAAAATCATCTGCCCCAGATTCTAGATCTTCCTCTGCCTGCTTTATTCTCCTTGTTTTAGTGTAATGTACCCTCTGATAATTTCCCAGAAAGGGCTAAAGAAAAGATAAATAAATGACATATAAGTTATCCTGAAAAGTAGCATATTACCCACACATTTGGTTGATGGCTTCATTAGATACACAATTAATTCTGTAGGAAGTAAATTTTCCTTCAGAATTTTGAAAGCATTGTTCCAAAGTCTTCTAGCTCCAAACTAGAAAGTGTATTTAATGCCAGTCTCACTCCTGTTCTTTAGCATGCATAGTAGAGAATTCTTGTGTTCAGCCATGCCTGGTTTGCCAGTCCCTTTTGGGGTACCAGTGAGAAAAACTCAGGCCAAATCCCTAGTACTGAGAAAGGTTCACATAACTGGTTCTAGGTTGGGCCAAAGCATTTAAGAGAGTAGAATTTTCTACACTTCTCTATTACCCTGCCATAGGAAGCATGTGTTGAGATGGCAATGTCAAAAGATGCTAAAGCTGCCATTAGCTTAGATCCCTGGGTAACAGTGTCCCCACTCACCATGGACATGTAACATGAGTTAAAAATAAATGCTGAATTGTCATTAAGATTTCAGGATTTATTTATTGCTGAATTATAATTTAGGTTAATATTACTAATATGAGATCCATTGTTCCTCTCAGGTAGTTTTTAGAACCTTCTCTTTATCCCAGTTATTCTTTTTTTTTTTTAAGATTTATTTATTTATGCATAAAGAACTGGGGTACAGGCCAGAGGTACGGGGGTGTGAGAGATTCACCAGAGATAGAGTGGGGAACAGAACAGGCAGACTGACTGAAATACACTGCTGAGGGGAGCAGCAGATGAGTCAGAAGAGGTCTGCTGAGCCATGTGGGTAGCTCCCTGGCCAGGGATCGAATCCATGCCACAGTGGCTATGGACAGCTTCATAGGTTGTGTCTTAACCCCTTGTGCCACCAGGGAGGCCCCACTATCCCAGTTATTCTTAAATTTCATGTGGTCTCGTTTATTAATTCTGGTGAAATTCATATAACATAAAATAATTATTTTAAGGTGAAAAATTCAGTGCCATTCAGTATAGTCATAATGTATGCAGCCACCATCTCTATCTAGTTCCAAAACATTTTTATCACTCCTAAAAGGAAACCTCATGCTTACTAAGAATTTACTTTCAAGTCTCATCATCACCACCTCTGGTCATCACTCATCTGCTTTCTGTTTCTAAGAATTCCTACTCTTGATATTCATGTAAAAAGAATGACACAATATGTGACTTTTTATATCCAGGTTAGTGTGTTTTTAAAAATATATTGTGTTGAACAATGAAATCATTCTTTCAATGTTTTAGAAGCTCATCTCTTCAATTCTGGGGAATTACATTCTATTTCACTGATAAATTCTCTTTTCTCATCTCTTCCCAGACTCCCCTTTTCTCACTATGGAAATCTTATTATTTAGATGTTAGATCAAGTCCCAAATTTTCTTAAATTTTACTTCTTTCATTTCTTTAAAAAATAACTCATCTTAGACTCAACAAAAACAAAGAAAATAATCCAGTCAAAAAATGGGCAGAAGAACTAAAAAGAAACTTCTCTTAAGAGGAAATGCGAATGGCCAACAGGCATATGAAAAAATGTTCAACATCACTTGTAATCAGGGAAATGCAAATCAAAACTACAATGAGATACCATCTGACACCAGTGAGAATGACACATATTAAAAAAACTAGCAACAACAAATGTTGGCGAGGGTGTGGAGAAAAAGGAACTCTCCTGCACTGTTGGTGGGAGTGCAAACTGGCCCAACCACTATGGAGAGCTGTGTGGAGATTTCTGGACCTACTAAACACAGAGCTTCCATAGGATCCAGCAATTCCACTCCTAGGTATTTACCCAAAGGACACAGAAACATCAATTCCAAAGAGCACCTGCACCCCTACGTTATAGCAGCACTATTTACAATAGCTAAGCTTTGGAAACAACCCAAATGCCCAAAAATAGATGACTGGAGCAAGAAGATGTGGTACATATACACCATGGAATATTACTCAGCATTCAAAAAAGATAAACACATGCAATTTGCAGCAACATGGATGGCGCTGGAAGGGATCATGCTCAGCGAAATAAGCCAAAAAGAAAAAGAAAAATACCGGATGGTCTCACTCATAGCAGGAATCTAGAAAACTTAAATAAGGGACCAGGAAAAAGAATAACTATAAGAAAGAAAATATCAAAATCAACAAACAACTATGAACCAGAAACACTCTAAGGGGGGAGGCGGGCAGGGAAAGGAGGGGTTGGGGTCAAAATAAGGGGGTTGGGGCCTCCCCGGTGGCGCAGCGGTTGAGCGCTGGGTTGCGAAGCTGCCCGCAGCCTCTGCGACGCCGGTTCGATCCCCGGCTGCTCCCCGGCCACCGGAGGAGGGTCCCACATGGCGCGCAGACCTCCCCTGCCGCCCGCTGCTCCCCTCAGCAGTGTACTTCGGTCCTTCTGCCTGCTCTGCTCCCAGCTCTGGCTCTGGTGAATTCTCTCACCCTCCCGCGCTTCTGACTGTACCCAGTGCATGTATAAACAAAACAAACGAACAAACAAACAAATAAATAAATAAAACATGCCTCTATTAAAAAAAAAAAAAAAATAAGGGGGTTGTAATTGTATGGGGAATATAAAAATAAAATTTAAATAAATTTAAAAAAAAAAGAAATGAGCTGGGAAAAAAAAACTCATCTTTTTGTTATATTTTCTGAATTTTCCTCTGCTTTTTCTTCTATTCCTTTTTCTGATTAAATTTTAAAAATCTGGAATCATATTTTTAGTTTTCAAGAATTCTATATGCATTCTGCTTCTCAAAATAGCATTTATCTTGTTTCATCCACAAAACATCTTATCTCTGAAGGAATTATGTCTTTTAAAAATGTTTTCTTCTGCTTCTTTCATTTTTCCTATTTAACATTTTGTTTGTTTTTTAATTAATTTGCTCTCTCCTTTCTCAACAATTTCCCAAAAAGTCTGGCGATCTTGACTGTCTCTTCACATTTAAGATGAGATAATAAAAAACTGACAAGGTTCTGTGCATGAATGGGACTTGCCACCTACTTGCCATCACACAGTGGCGGTTTATTGGGAGACATTCAAATGTCAGTATCAGTGTTTTTCTTCTGGTCCAGCTTACTTGCAGTAAAATCCTCTAACTTTTCTAAGGAATGTAAACCTGGTGAACAGCATTCTAATTCAAATGCAGACTTCACTGAATCCTCCTTCTTTTTTTCCCCCAAAAGATGTTCATACCCTAATCTCAAAACATTTCTGAAGTACCCCATCTATTGACTCTCCATTTCAACCTCAGAGAGCAAACCTCGTGTGTGTGTGTGTGTGTGTGTGTGTGTGTGTGTGTGTGTGTGTGTAAAGAAACATTCGTCTGTCTGGAAGGGATGGGGGGAGAAAAAAGAGGATTGGATTATTATATAAAGGGGTGATACTATACCACCCTGTTTGGTGCCCTGATTAAGAGGTACTAAGTGCCTCTAATACCTGAGCCACAGTTTTAAGCCTACTTTTTTGAGGTTTCCTTCACACACACACACACACACACACACACACAGCCACAGATCCTTACACAAGAGAGAATGGAAACTCAAATATTTTACCACTCAACTATTTACACCTTCCAACATTTGTGGACATCTATTATCTGCTGTAGTTTTCACTTCCAGAAGAGCAAAACAGGGGCTTCTACAAAGAAGACATACAGATGGCCAACAGCTGTGTGAAGAAATGCTCATCATCACTTATGTAAAGATATGCAAATCAAAACCACAATGAAATACCATCTTCCACCTGTGAGAATGGCCCAATCAAAAAGATCAGAACAAGTGTTGATAAGAATGTGGAGAAAGGGCCCCCCCAGTGGCGCAGCAGTTTAGTGCTGGGTTGTAAAGCTGCCACATGGCACGCAGACCTCTCCTGCAGCCCGCTGCTCCCCTCAGCAGTGTATTTCGTCGGTCTGCCTGTTCTGTTCCCAGCTCTGGATCTGGTGAATTCTCTCGCCCTCCCGCGCTTCTGACAGTACCCAGTGCTTGTATAAATAAATAAATAAATCTTAAAAAAAAAAAAAAAAAAAAGAATGTGGAGAAAAAGGAACCCTTGAATACTGTTGATGGGAATGTAGACTGGTTCAGTACCTATGAAAAATAGTATGACTGTTTCTCAAAATATTAAAAATGGATGTACCACAAGATCTAGCAATTCCACTCCTAGGTATCTACCCAAAGAGCGCAAAAACATTAATTTGGAGGATATGTAGTCCTATGTTCATTGCAACACTATTTCCAATAGCTAAGCTATGGAAACAATGTAAGTGTCCAAAAACAGATGAGTAGACAAGGAAGACGTGGTATAGACCTAAATGGAATACTCCTCGGCTGTTAAAAAAAAAGGATAAACACTTGCTCTTTGCAACAACATGGATAGAACTGGAGGAGATGATGACAGTAAGTGAAATAAGTCAGAAGGAGAAAGAGAAATATCAGATGGTGTCACTCATATGTGAAATACAGAGAAACAAAAGAAAGGGTCAGTGTAAAGGCAGGACTGGACACAGTGTAAGTTTTCTAATATCCAGCAGACTGGGTAAAGGAGGAGTCAGAGTCCTCAGTGGCTTCTGCAGGTCTTTTATTGGGATTTACCCGGTACACAGCAGGCAGGGGTGCTGGGGGGCCGGGAGGCTGGCAGTCCTCCCAGCCCCCAGCAAATCCTCACTCTATCTGGGCTCTCTGGTGATCTCTGCTTCTGCTTCTTTGCTTCTGTCTCGGCTTCTCTTTCGGCTTCTGCTGGCGTCCCCGTGATGCCACCCTTAAAAGCCCAGTCTCAGCCCAGGTGAATCCCATCTACCTCTGCCCACACCCTACTCCAGGTGCCCTCCATCAGGCATGCATTCAGGACCGCAAGGATCCATCATCTATCCTGATGGCGGGAGGGCAGAAAAGCCTGACATTTTTCCTTACCCTACAGTCAGGTAAAGCCAAACCAATTACAAACCCTAGAAATCTGACTGTAGAACTGAAGATATCAGTGGGGAGGAGGAGGGAAGCAATGTGGGGCGATAGCACAATGGACTATGCTGGAGAACTATAGATGTTTTGGTGGTGAGTGTGGTGTGGTAACAACACCTGAAGGGGGTGATACTATACCTCTAAATTATATACAGTGTTGTAAACCAATGTTACCTCAATATAAAAAAATGAAATAAATATAATTTTAAAATGATAATAACCACTGGTTCTCACACTTGGGGTGGAGACCGCAATCTTTAGAGCTCTAGAAGTCAGATACCCCTCAGAGACTCAAAACAGAACTTCCATGTAACGATAATTGCAGCTCTTTAAAAAGCTACTTGCCTTGGCACAAATGAAAGATAAAATACAGGGTTTTCTTTCTTTTTTAAAACTTCCTCTTTTTGAGAAATATTCTAGAGAAAATAATTGCTCATTTTCACCTAGTTTTAGAACCAGTTTATTTGCTGTGAAAAATAACACATAAAAAAGGGGGCATAAAACACAAAAGGTTTTAAATAAGGTTAATAAAAAATTTTAAGGCAAATGTCTGTATGATTACAGTCGAGATTCAAGACTGAGAACCTAACCACCAACACCTGAAGCCTTTTACTTTTTGCCAATCAAAACCTCGCCCATAAAGGTAACTATTAACCTGGCTTTTATGGTATTTGGCTTCTTGCATTTCTTTATAGTCATTCTATCCAATATACAGGACTAAATAAGTTTAGTGGCTTTGAAATTTGCACCAATGGAATACTATAGCATATATTCATTTGTATCAGGCTTCTTTCAACCAATAAACCGCAGTGTATTTGACCATTGAGGGTCTTTTGGGTTGTCTATGGTTTTGAACTACCATGAATAAGGCAGCTGCCAACAGTCTTGACTCTGTGCCTGATATATATGCATAGACATTCCTAGAGGGAACTTAGCAAGGAGTAGAACTGATGGGTATAATAAATTTGAGAACCATCATCTAAGTATTTTGTTGAGTCAGAAAACATGATGGAACTATAAAAAATGTAAAATTTTGTCAAAGACTTAACAGAACAGAACCAAATTTGTTTCTTGGTTGATAAAAATATGTACTAAATATATAGGCACACCCACCCACCTACACACACACACACACACACACACAGAGAGAAACAATGCATTTAAGAGAAGCTCAAAGAGAGGACCGGTGTCCCTAGACTAGAACAAAATTTTAAAGCTAAAGGATCACTTTCCTCACGTGACAGCTACAACTAATTGAAAGCAAAAAATAAACTCAAACTGCACTATCAGATACAGATGTCAGCTACCTAAGGGACCTTAAACTGACAGAAGAGTGGATGAATGTAAAAGAACTATAAAATCTGCTGCTATAACTACAACCTGGAAATTATTCCTAATTCTCTAAGTTAGGTTTCATTAAAAAAAAAAAATGAGTTCAGCATTAAAATAATATGCTTGAGACCCAATTTTTTAAAATGACATGCCTTCTTGGATAATTAAAAAGTTAAACAATCTCGGGCCTCCCCGGTGGCACAGCGGTTGGGCGCTGGGTTGCGAGGCTGCCCGCAGCCTCTGCAGCGCCGGTTCGATCCCCGGCTGCTCCTCGGCCATCGGAGGAGGGTCCCACATGGCGCGCAGACCTCTCCTGCCGCCCGCTGCTCCCCTCAGCAGTGTACTTCGGTCCTTCTGCCTGCTCTGCTCCCCGCTCTGGCTCTGGTGAATTCTCTCACCCTCCCAAGCTTCTGACTGTACCCAGTGCTTGTATGTATAAATCAATCAATCAATCAATCAATCAATAAATAAATCTTTAAAAAAAAAAAAAGTTAAACAATCTCTATATTGTCAAAAATATTACTTTAACAGGAATAATAAAGCTGAATCAATCAGCTTTCATTGTCTTGTGACTGGGAATAAAAAGGGGGGGAAATAAGTTATTTCAATAAGAAAGCTCCCACAAATACTCTCTCCCGCTACTCCTCTCCCCTACTCTCTCTTCCACTGCCCCAGCAGCTTCTATCCATTGGTTAACATGTATTCTTTGTGGACAGTATTACTTGTAATGCTTAGTAAATATGACTTGTCATAACAATCTTCTTAAGTAGGTACTATCATCCCATTTTACAAGTGAGGAAATTGAGTTTTAACAAGGTTATATTGCCCAGAGTCAAACTGTCAGTGAGGGATTGAGTCAGATTTTGTATCAAGTTTCTTCCAATCCAATTCTAAACATTACAAATAAAAATGAGCTAAAAGTCACCCAGAAGGTCATTAAAGAGAAATATATCAAAGAAACCAAGACTAGAATTAATGTCTAAATACAAAGTAAAAATTAACAAACAGCATTCAACATATTGCCCATAATTTATTTCCCTTTAGAAAGCAGACATTCACAAAGTAAAAACAGAGCTTTAGAATCTCACATGGGAGATGTGAGGCAGACACCCTCTGAGGTTGCTTATTTTAATAAAAACTTTCACAAGACTATTCATTTCTGAAGGAAAAAAAATTAAAGCAATTCTTGCTATGAAGCTAGTTTTTCTTTCCATAAAACAGTTCCAGAGCTATTTGTCCTAAAACCTAAAAATAAAGAAGACTAAAACTGGAAAAATTTGTTCCAGAATAGATTGCAAACTAAGTGAAATGGGCTAATTTCAAGTATACAGTCATATATATCTTTTAAGAAAAGGAAGTCTACAGACCAAAATACTATTTGTATGAATTTAAGACTAACTCCTTTGCAGTTATACTGAGAAAAATATCTGGTAGAAATGTCAGAAAGCTAGCTGACTGGGGAAGTGTGTCCTACAAGAAAACAAACAAAAGCATGCCAATATATCCTACTCTGGACAACTACTTTAAGAACAAAGAAATAAAATATTAGCAACATTTAGATTAAACTCAAGAGTTGTCCTATCCTGAGGATATAAACTATTAGGATCAGGGAACCACACCAAGTATTTCGATTCTTTGTCATTAAAAAATAACTTTGGCTTAGAGAAACTAAAGTTTTAAAAAATGAAATTTAAAAAATCTGTTTCATACAGAAATGTAACTAAAGCAATCTTGAGATTGTTCAGGGGGTGGATCTCATTGAATGATGAAAAATAAACAGTTACAGGAGCAACACACTGATTCAAAGCATTACTCCAAATAAGGTAATTATGTGAGAGCAAAGCCCTAAGAGAAAGGAGGAGGGCATGAGAAGCATACACAGATAGTGACTGTGATTGCAAAAAGGGGGTGAGGGGCAGGGAGGGATTTTTTTTTAAGGGCAGGAAAAAAACAGTATAAAATATTAAGATAATTCACTGCCTAAAGATAATAAAAACTAGTTTCACATGGATGAAGTATACAAAGACTTGAGGTTTACTTCAGAGCACTTATTATCATCAAAAGGCAGATGTCCTTGAGGGAGGGCGGCATTTTGTCTGGACAAAGCAGACCTTAGAGGAAAGTTTCTCTGCACCAAGCAGAGATGTCTTTGTCCTCACCCAGACAAGAGAATGATATCAAAACAGGCAGAGAGTGGTCCAGAAAAGGCTGTGTCTCACTCTATGCCCACAACATGATGGCAGGACTCCATGTCCTTATAATCTATATCTTTTACCCTTTATCTTTTCACTCAGATAGTGAAGAATTAAAGAAGAGTTAACAAATTAAAAGGGTTTACCGACTAGGTATGAAACAGATCTAGAGATTCACGATTTGTTAACAGAGAAAGCATCTTTATCACAACACAAAAGCCTCAATGTATTCATTAAGTTATATGGTAAACCTTGAGTAACTATAACATTCAGGGCAAGGAATGTGTCTTAAACCAAACTTCATGCTCAAATCCTGAAGAGGAAAATACTGCTTGAGATTTTAGCAAGTATTGTTAATTCTAGATTTTACACGGTATATTTTTATACAGGAATTTTACTTCACATTTCTGGAGTTATATAAAAGGTTAAAATGAAATCTGTTCAAAATCCAATCTCTTTGTTTGGTATTAAAAGCTTTCTCCTTAAAGAGAATTAAAAGCAACATTACTGGCTTTACCATAAAAGGAAAACAAATTGCAAAGTGCTCCAACTCATTTAACTTCCTCAAAATCACCTTATAAGTGTAGAGAACCAAAAATCAAATTGTTCTCTCATAATTTATAAACAAACTGAAAAGAATCTGTCGATATATTAAAAATGGACATGAAGAATCCTATGGACATGAGCTATCTCCTTTATAATTTTAATATGATTTATATTATATAAAGAAAGAAAGAAAGCTTGGTACTTAACATTTGCTTTTTAGAAGACCACACTGAAACAAGAATCTGAAGTATCACTGCTTACAGAATAGTCCCTCCATATTCAAGATTACAAATCAGTTCAAGATGTCTATCAATGAAGACACTGGCAAAACTTTGTGCACTTGTTAAAAAAAAAATCCAAAATTGTTTCAAAAGTTCACCTGAGTAAGATTTTTGCTCTATTTGCCTTGCTTGCCACATTACTTATTAAACAACAACTCCTATAATTGCCACTTATCATAAAATAATGAAATGTCATTTCTGACAACAAACATAACTAGAAAAATCCTTATTATGCCAACTCTGGCTATCCAAATTTAAGGAGTCAAACAGCTTGGGAAAATTTTGAGGTACATTTGGTATCTTCATGAATCAAACTTGCTAACTGCAACCAAAATTCAGGAACCAAATAGATTCAGAAAATGGTTTATGTCCATAGCTACCTGATTGACAACCCAAACTCACTATTTGCACTTAGGGACTCAATGGATGCGGATGTCAAGGAATAACTGTAATTTTATTGTTTCTTTTCTTTGTAACAGGACTTTATATTCTCTTTTTCCTTCTATGTGTCACATTAGCATTTTCCCATGCATTGCACAGTCCTTGTAAACATCATTTTATTGATTAATAGCCCTTTGAGAGGTCTTACTCTAATTTATATAACTTCTGCTCTATTTCTGAATATTCATTTGGTCCATCTCCCCTCCAAACTATGACACAATAAATATCCTCAAACATCTTTTTCTATATTTAAAACAAACATTGCTTTAGGTTAAAACTACAACTAATATTTTATACATTTTTAAATAATATTTTAAATAACTGCGAATTGTAAGTAATTTGGTGAAACATTCTTCTAATAGTTTTGTCCTTACTTCTTTGGGCTCAAAATATAAATGACAAAATTCAAAATAAAAATAACATTAAAAAATATGATCATTTTAGTAAAACTATAAACTCCTCCTAGAGATTTGTATTTAGATTATATATAATATTTTTAGTTGGTTTCAGTTGGTATCAACTATTTTGCCCTAAGTCCCTGTATCAATTTCCTGTAAAAGCGAGATTTAGTAATTTAATACAAGATAACAAAAAGATGACTAATCTTTGCTTTCTGGAAACTTTTCTTTAAAGTTTCATTTTTATTTTTATTTATTTTTATGCATTGAACGGAGGTGTAAGTCAGAGGTGCGGGGTGGGGGTGGTGAAAGGATTCACCAGAGACAGAGCGGGGAACAGAACAGACAGATCTACTGAAATACACTGCTGAGGGGAGCAACGGGCAAGAGATGAGAGTTCTGCTGCACCATGTGGCCAGGGATTGAACTCATGCTGCAGTGCTGGCTACAGCTTGATAGCTGAAACTTTAACCCCTGTACCACCAGGGGGGCCCGCTTTTTGGAAACTTTTTAAAAGACAAAGAAATAAGTCATGTTTTTAAAATAATTTGCTTCAAAATGACATTCAGTTTATATTGACCATTATAGTCTCTAAAATAGAAACAGAAGTTCTTTTAGAACTACTAAATGAAATTCTAGGTTTCCTTAAAGTAACTCTAAAGAATACATTTGATCTGTTGAGTTTGTCTCTGCTATAACAACCGAGGGTGACCCTTATAAACCCAAGTGCTCCTGTCACTGTGGAGGGCTTGGGGATAAGAAGCCACATATATGTGCACACCCACAAAATAAATATATGAACGAAAATTTGGAAAACCACTCATTTCAAAATGAGAGTGCACAGGCAGGAAAAAAATGCTGGACAAAGTGTGTGTCTGATAGGAAAAAGTACACATATCACCAAAAAACTTAACACAGTGACCATTTATTGTCACTAACAAGACCAAGAGAATGTCACAATCTCAATTGTTAAGACTTAAGTAGTCACTTGATTTTTCAAGTAAGAATTCACAATACCTTTGTTCAGAATTCAGCAGATATAATCACCTCAAAAGCCAACCTATCTGTCTAGCTTAAAAATATTATTAAAGACAGCCTTGTACAACTTCCCAAAAGTAAGGTGACATCAGACTGGAGGCTAATCTATTACTACTCTTTCCTTAGAAAGCTCTTGCTATCCAAGGGCCATCTTCATATCTGAGTGCCCAAACTAAAAAATTGTTTTGTGGCTTCATTTAAACTTTTAAGAAACATATGAAGGAACCATAAATCCAAATCTGTGATAGAACTAAGCTTAAGTAAAACTGTAATTACTATCTTTTAAGTATTGACAAGGAAGTTTTAGATGCTTTACATGTTATTTTGTTTTCTTCTCAATAATAATTTTTAATTAACAAGGCTGAAACTTCCTCTTTTTTGTAGGCAATATTAAATGTTCACTTTCATCTATGAAGCCAAATGCAACAGTAATACCATTTTTCTCAAAAGAGAGAAACAGAAACAACATGAAATGGATCATTGATGTCTTAAGATGGCCCTTTTATGCTTCTTTGCCATAACAAATACATTAAGACCTTCATTTTTCCTGTAATTTTTCAATTTTAATTTCTGACTGCATTAAAATCAATGTGAAAAATACTCTGTACTCACTCTGGCATTCTATGAATTGATGAATAAAAGTGCAGTCCCCGCCACTCTTTGAAAGCAAGTGCTCTAATAAAGAAAGAAACACCTTTAAGGATATAGTTTATTGCTGTTTTGAAAAACCAACAGCAAAGGTAGGAAAACTGAACTATATTAACATGGATAATGCTAAATAAGATTAATAAAAATTTGATATATTTTAATACTACGAGATATATTTTGGAGTTAATATTAAAAGACTGAAAATTATAATTACATAATTATTAATTTGCACCCTAAATGGTTAGTTTTTAAAAGGAGCCATTTCTACACAAAGAACTCAAGAAAACCATAGAAATATATTACTTCTCCCACTTTTAAAATACTTTCTCCACTAGCACTTAATAAATACCCTTAAGTAATTTTATTTTTTTGTTCCTACTGAATTAATTTTCAAGTGACTGTTCTCTACCACACCCTCTTCAAAGCTATTCCCTTAAGAGGCAAAAGATAAATGCTTTAATACTATTACAATTCTTTAAACTCTCAAAGAAACTAGATACAGTATTTTAATTTTTACTTTCATTTCACATATAGTCTTCTCTTTTGAGTTACTTAATCTGTACTTCACATACAATAAAAACATGACATTGTTTATCTTAACTCAAATGATTTTTTTTAAAAGCAAAAACTCTACATTTTAAAATAAGAGATTGGTAAATGGATTTGCTCAGGTGAAGTAGAAATTGTTTTCGTTTTTCTTTTAGATGGGTGCAGAGAATCAAATATAACACAGTAGTTTCAAGTTTCAACCCTTTCAATAATCTTTATTCACTTTGACTCAAAGAGTTAAATTTTGAATCTGAATAACATCTTTCAATTAATATATATCTTTTCAAACCACCAACAGACTGGAAGTTCAAGTGTTAAAAATATACTCCAACATCATGACAATCTAGAAGGTATGAAAGCACTACAGTCTATCAAGCAGGACAGGAGTTAGTAACATTCTGACCTTAAAGGTCTCTTTCCTTTTCTCCATTTCAATCTACCTCACCCCTAATCATTTCAACTTTGCTTGCTTGGGAGAAAGTCACCCCCTACTCTGGTTGCTAATCAACCTCTCTTGACATCCTTACTAATAGTCTTCTTCTTTACCTTTATACCCAAATCTATCATTATCCTTTAACAATAAGGGCTTTGCACAAGGGGTGCAGAGTTTCAGTTTAAGTTACCGTCAATATAAAACAAAAACATACAGGAAAAAGGCTGATAAAACTCATGTTTTGGAGAAACCAATGCATTACATACTTAGAATATTATATACAGAGATACAATGTAACCTCCCCATTCCCAAGAAAAAAAGGCCAACTGCAACAGAAATTTGAAACAAAAATCATAGATATAAGAAATAACGTTTACCAACTGGAGTCAAGAAATCCAAAACAAGAGCTCTTAGTTGAATCGTAATTACCAAGATAAAGTTCTTTTCCATAATCCTATCCAAGCTATTGATAATATTTTCAAAACTCAGACTAAACAATGTCACTGTTAAATATGAAAACTCATCTGAAATCAAATTTTAACCTAACTAAAGACTTTATAAACTTATTTGAAAGCAAGTTTCAGACAAACATCACAGGGCTTCACATGAAATTAATGCAAGATATCCCACCATCACTCACCAAGCCAAAAATCACTCACTTATCTGCTCTGTTTTAAATATCTGAACTCTACATTAAAATATTTACTATATTAGTTCAGATAAAATGGTAGTTAATATAAAAAGACATATATATACACATGACTTCCACAAAGGCATTCCTAAACATATAATGACTCAGTATAAGTACAGGATAGGGATCATAATACTTTTATACTCCAGTACCTGAATTTAGGCCCTAGGGAATTCATTTTGTTAAAACTATAAAAGATATTACTGATAATTCAAAAGAAATTAGATACTTATTGCATGGGGGTCTAATAGGGCTGTAGATATTTTATTAAAAAATAAAAAAGGATAGGTACAGAAACATAACAGAGAACCATGGTATATAAAATGTTTATATATGTGTGTGTGTATATATATATATATTTGTAGATATGACTTTTCTACCATTTTTTATTTTCTTTATCTGTACTGTTCAGTGCAGCAGCTATTATCCACATGTGGCTACTGACTCCTTAAAAAGTGGTTAGTTCAAACTGAGACGTGCTGTAAGTGTAAAATAAATATACAATAATTTAAAAGAATTGGTAAGGAAAAAATAATGTGAAATACTTCATTTATAATCTTTTAATGTTAATTATATGTTGAAACATTTTGGATATAATAGTTTAAATAAAATATATTATTAACATTTTTACCTGTTTCTATCTATAATATTAACGTTATACCAGAACGTGGCTACCAGAATTATAAAAATTCGATACATGGTTCTCATTATTTCTAGTAAGAGAGTGCTTTTTTATACTCTCTAAGATATACTCAAATTATTCTTACAGATAAGATACAGAAAATTTACAGGGAAAAACCTGTGCTTATAGCAATTATTACAGATTTAAGAAATACTGAAAATGGAATTTACTGGAGAATTATTAAACTTAATACCTAAACATTTTTGAAATACTCTCTTACAACAACACTTGGTTCTCTATTTAAAACACAATTTTAGTTAAAATCAATCTGATAATACATCATAGCTATGGACTTCAGTAATACTGTACTCCATAAAAACTGGTTTGTGATTATACCACAAATGATTCAGAATAGACCCATCTTATTCCAAAATCTACTCTGTAGCCAAATTTGATGTAATGAAACTTTTGTGTATATACAGATTGTTAGTACCCAGTTACTTTGAGGATATTATATTATTGTTCTCATGCTACTCAATTCATAGTCACCAAAAAAACAAACATATTAGCAAGAAAAAAATAATTATAGTAAGGATTACCTTAAAGTATCCAAAACACCTCATTTAATCTTAACTCTAGGAATTATTTACAATAATTCTCATCCAAATCAATGGGAATTGGTAAAGAATGTAAGTAGAAATTTGACAACTCTAGTATAAAGATAGTTCAGTGTAGCTAACTGATTCGGTGTTTACAATAGTTCACTTTTAACTGAAAAAAAAAAAAAAAATGGTACCAGCTTAAGTTAACACTAACATTAATAAATACATGCTCAAATCAAAGGGTGATAGATCTGAATAAAAAATGGTATACATGCCAGAAAGAAAAAAGCCAAAATAACGACAACAGAAAATATAAATTCATTTGAGGATGAAGTTTTTAGGTCATCACATCATTTTAAATGTTTGCTAAATATACTTAATAAACAGAAATTAGTAATTTTGTTGCAATGACTACACCTTTAAAAATTCTCAAACTGAAACTCAACCAAGCTAGAGTTCAAACACAGAACAGTCAAAGAACAATAACTAATTTTTTTTTTAATTTAAAGTTTCAAACTTCACTATATGTGCAATCTTAGGTCTTGACCTTGTAGCTCACAAATACATGATTATTTGAGCTTATTTTGCCAGTTCTTAATTAAAAATAAACCAAATAACATAAAAGCACTTCCTAACTTTGTATCAGAGTTTGGTTACTATCCAAGTTTGCTCTGCTATCTAAGAAGTATAAAGATATCCCCTGATACATGGAAAAAAAATTTAATAAGGAGTTCTGAGAAATGTTCTTAGTATCTCCCACTAACTTCTACAAAAAAACTGAAATGAGAGGCACACAGATTGTTAAACACAGAAAACAGTTCTAATCGTTCTGTATTCTGATCATCTAAATGCAAATTCTGGCACGTAGTTGGTGCTCAATTAATGTTGACTGGATAGGAAAGGGAGAGAGGTGAGTAAGGATCTTCATTTCATGACTGAAAGTATATAGAAGTCATTGGATAAGAAGTATCACAGACAGCAGTAAAAAAAACCAATAGTGGATATACATTTTTAGCTAGAGATAACCTATCCAGAAAGAAGGGTCATAGTACCACAAACTAATAAATGTTATTTTAGATAACAGAAACGACCCTTTTTTTCTAATTGATGAAAGATGGATAAAGATAGCAGTGTCTATAACAAATCCAAAGACTAACGAGATATTACATAAACTCTTGACAAGGGAGGTATTAGGGCATAATATTAAAAATGGGGGCCAATTTTCTCCAGAAAGTAGTACTTGAGGGAAGAAAATGGCAGCATCATTTTTTTTTTTTTAAATATAGTGAGGGGACAATAAAGCTATATTGTTATATATCAATGCTAAAGTTGAACTTCAGCATTTTCTCATTATTGAGTAATTGAAACTTCCATATAACAAGGGATATCTAACTATAGATAATGCATATGAATCACAAAATAAAGGGAAGACTGACTTTAAAAGAGGATTCAATGATCTATGAACAGCATGCTTTTCATTCCAAACACTTAAAACCCTAACCTCTCTATCCTGCTTAAATAGTAAAAGGATGCCATGAAAGAAAAATAAATTTAAGTTTTTTACACTACCTTTTTCTGTGCTCCCATTTATTTTAGGTAAGAAGTCATCAACTTGTATCCCTAGGATTAAGACAGTGTATCATTGCCTGATCAAAGAAAGTATCACTTTAAAACCGGTCTCAAGTGTAACCATGGTATTTTGTATTCCTATGTACATTAAGATTGAATAGAACGCTTTAAATTTATTTTTACAAGATGGGTTTAACTGGTTTTCATAGAAAATAGTATTTTCTATCAACACAAAGAAAAAGCCATAACTATACAGTAGCCTTCCAATGATCCTCCAAAGAAAAAGGATACCACTGTTTATCTTTTTCTTATTTAAATATGTCTAAGTAGAACTTCTCAGATGCAGAAATTTCATTCATTTCAAGGATTAAACAATGGTGCCCACTGGTGGCAATCAGCATACACTTAAGAAATTTCTCAAGAGTGTATATAGATACTTTACATCTAATAACATGTAAAAACATCCCTCTTCAAGAAAATAAGTACCCAATGTGACATAGTAAATGTCAAAAATTTAATAAAATTCAGCTTTAAGTAAAAAATTTGATAACACCTACCTAAGCTGCTGCATTCTTTAAGAGTTTTCTCCTGAAGATGTTCTAACCGTACTGTAAATAAAAGTCCAAGAAAAAGATATTTCACAGATAAAAAGAAAAAAATGAAATCAAATCATTTCTGGATTAATGAACTTACCTTGTAAAGCTGTTAGTCTTTCATTGGTGAAGTCATTATCAGCTTGCAAAGCTTCTATTTTTGCCTGGAGCTCCTGTTCTTTTTCTTCCATTTCATCAATTTTATGTTGCAATTCTTTTTTCTCAGCTTGTCCCTTCTGTTGGATTTCCTCTTGTTTTCCTTCTGCTACCTGTTTGGAAAGAAAAAAAGTTCAGTTAATTAATAAAACTTGGTTGTATTAGAGGTCTTACACCAGTACTGCTTTTATTCACGTAAAGCTCCAAGGAGAAAATTCACTATTATGTAACATATTTGTGAATGTGAAATGATGTAAAAGTGATTTGCATTAGGATCATGCTTCCATATCACCTAGGAGGAAAAAACTTGGAGCAAGAACCAGGTTTTGTGTACACAGAGCTAAAAGAGTGAAAATTTAAATCTCTACATTTTTTTTATTTTATTTATTTATTTATACAAGAACCAGGGTACAGGCCAGATGTACAGGAGGGTGAGAGGATTCACCAGAGACAGAGCGGGGAACAGAACAGGCAGACTGACAAAATACACTGCTGAAGGGAGCAGCAGTCGAGACAGGAGAGGTCTGCTTCACCATGTGGGATTCTCGCCGGCCGGCCATGATTGAACCTGCGCTGCAGAGGCTGTGGACAGCTTCACAGTGCGGTGCTCAACCGCCTGAGCCACCAGGGAGGCCCAATCTCTACATTTTTAAAGAGGGACAGTTTTCCTCTAAAATTACTATTATGTCAGTTAGTTTATGGATTCTAAAATTTAACTTATTCTGAAATTATAAACAAAATTACACTTAGCTAAAGGAATAACAGCTACAAGCACTTTTCAAAACAACCTTCTTTTAATAAAGTTAATCTTTAAAACTATTATAGCTTAACCAATCACACAGAGGGAAGGTATACTCTGTTATTCTCCATCAAATGCATGTGTCTTCTAGTCACTTAATTCATGATTTGAATAATATAAAAAAGTGAGTCTTCACAAACTCAGTTATAAAATTTTAAAGGACCAATTTGACATTGCCCTATGATTTGCTCTGTCCTCATCCTAAGTATCCCATAGCTACAGGGAGCTGCAACTGAAGCGGAGTCAATAGTATTACTAGAAGCCATAAGCATTCTGTATCTCTCCAAGGGGGCTCCCTCTAGGCTTGTTCCAGCACAAAAATGGAGGATCCTTGTTTTTAAAAGTGTCCAATGCTAAAAAGATTCAATTTTCTAAAAAATGTCTGAATATCTTGGGTTTTGCTGCTTCGTCTGCAGCTTTGTGTTATATATTAAAAGATGCCTATTGTGAAATACTGCCATTTTATTTCCATCCAGAGGAAAGAGGTCAGGTTTTCCAGACTTTCAATTATCTGTGGTAATAAGGTTTGGGCTAAATAGAATACCTGTTTCTTAACCTCTCCACACATTTCAATCATTACCAAATTTTACATCAACAGCTATTCAACAATACCTAAAATCTTAAGCTATCCAGTTTGCTAGGGACAATTAACAATCTCTCAAGGTGGGTAAATACATACCTTTAATTTATCCGATAAATCTTTAATCTCATTAACAGCTCCATTATATTTATTGGCTAGTTCTCTTAATTCTTCCTGAGTCCGTTCATTCATTTCTTTCAGGTGGGTACATTCATCTTCTGTATTACTCAGACTTCGCTGCAATTCAAATTTATAGGCGATGGATTTAGAATAAAGGCACAGTCTGAAAAGTGTAATTATGGGCTGTTCTAAATCAACATCTGCCCTTAACTTTATATAAGGCTGGGTTAAATAACATAAGGATTTCAATTTCCCTCAGGTATATGCTAACACAGAAAATACAACTAAGGATTTGAAACAAAGAAAAGGGGGAGTGAGGAAGAAGTTACCTTTATATAATTATACTTTTTAAAGCAAATGAACATGACTTTTGGCCTTGAAAATGTAGTTTAAGTCTATCAATTTTTTAAAGCAAGTTTAATAATATACAGCAATTAATTTAATAAAAAGGACAGCTAGACTTTATTTCCTTATGTCAACTTAATGGCAATAAATCATTCATTATATGATGGAGCTATTATAAAAACTATCTCTTTACCTAGATGTGTTTACTATATAAGTTATAATGAGCATTTAATGAAACCCAGTAACAGATATCTTCTGTGGTAGTTTTGCAATGGTTCAAAGGAATGAATGATTACTTTGATTAGGTTGTTTTTTTTAAATAATGAGAATCACATTTTGATTATTTCTAAGAGACCTAGAAAGAACCTTAGAGATAATGTCATCTTTAAACCTCCAAAGTTAAGACATAGTTTTTCCCTCTCTGGAGGGTGGGTAAAGTGAGAACATGTAGTGTAGGTTCTCTATTTTATAATGACTATTCTCAATTACTAGAAAAGCAAATCCCTGGCTCATATCATGCACCATTGTATGGTGGCTGACTCCTAAGCAGACTGCAAACAGTAAGATTCCCTGGTTAGGCTTTTATTCTTCAATTATTGACTAGGGATCATAAGCATCAAAACTCATATGGTTATGTTGAGAATTCCTGACAATGAAGGCATAATGCATCTTTTCATTGGATAGATGGAAATACTTTCTGGCTATATAATAATATCTCAGTTTAAAATGTCCTAGAATCTACGAATGTTCGGGCAAAATTTGAAAAACATATTTCCATTTAGAATTTGTTAAATTGAAATACCTCAACTTCTGAAAGTTTTCTAACCACTTCAATTTTCTCCTGAAGAACCCGCCTCAGGGACTCTTTGGCTGTCGTCTCATAGTTGTGTTTATCTTCCTGTAATGCTATTAATTCCTTCCGTAAACTATCTTCTGTTTGATTCTAGGATTAAAAGATATTTATAATTATAGCCATGTTATTTTTTTAAGTATTTACCATTTGAAATAATAATGCATTACAATACTCTTTGAATTCCATATAAGGTACCTTCAAGTAATGCTGGCCCTGTAAAAATTGAAGCTGTATTTAAAAGTTAGTAAGTTATGCCTTCACAAATATGTTTCACACTCCCAACAGAAAAAAAATGTCAGAAGAAATCAAGAATATCTTTCAAATACACAAAACAAATTACTTCCCTATTAGTCTTATTCTCCATAAGCCACAGTATTTCCATTTTGGGGGGAAAGTAATCTATTACCTTCAAGGGAGTCAAGAATTTTAAAACAATGGGTAAACCAAGAATTAAAAGCCAGTTCTGAGACAAGAAATGTACAAGATAAGTCTGGAACAATTTGTGTGACATGACAATGTGAAGTTACTGAAGTCAGCTAGGGTTCTATCAAAAAGATATGGGCTTCAACTGAAGTTCTTATTGTCCAAACATGGGGTAATTTGAGGATCAATGAGAAAAAAATTGGAACATGTCAAAACACATGAAATATATTTATACTGAAGTTAGAGAATAAACACTTCATGATCATTCTTTAGTGGATGAGAAGGAACCAATTCTTTTTTTTTTTAAAGATTTATTTATTTCTTTATTTATGCAAGCACTGGGTACAGTCAGAAGCGCGGGAGGGTGAGAGAATTCACCAGAGCCAGAACAGGGAGCAGAGCAGGCAGAAAGACCGAAGTACACTGCTGAGGGGAGCAGCGGGCGGCAGGAGAGGTCTGTGCGCCATGTGGGACCCTCCTCCAGTGGCCGGGGAGCAGCCAGGGATCGAACCGGCGCTGCAGAGGCTGCGGGTAGCTTCGCAACCCAGTGCTTAACCGCTGCGCCACTGGGGAGGCCCCAATTCATTATTTTTAAAGCCAGTAAATAAAGAAAGAAATTCAGTAAATAAAGGAAATGTACCTCAGGATAACTAAATGATTTATGAGAGGGAAGATTCTCTTTATAGAAGTAATTCAGCTAGTAAATAATGGAATGATGGAATTACAGCATCACCATTTTTGTAAACCTTAATAAAATAGTGGACCTGGGCGAGGATCATCATAATTGTTAGTATTTCAAAAAGAAAGGTAAGTATACATTGTGGTGCCTTTTAACGAAAGTACATAATACCATCCATGACTTAAGTGTTCCTGGCCAAAAAAAAAATGGCTGAACCCAAATCAAATCAAATCTCTATATCAAACTACCAATGTATGGTATGGAAGGAGCAGTTAGAGAATGTTTAAATAGCAATTGAGGTTGAGGGAAATTATAAAGGACAAATGACTCAGTTTATCCAACAAATGTTGACTGATGAAAAAGAGAAAGAGTGTGGTACACAGGTTTTCACTATACAATTTCTTTCTACTTACATGTTTGAAATTTTCCATAATTACAAAAGACTTGAAAGAATGGTAAAATGTTTTATCATATTCTCAAAATGACAAAGTAAAGCTATATATACATAAAGCAGTTTTCTTTATGCACTTGAAATTAATACTTACTTTGGAGCATGCCTGTAATTGATTTCCCATAACTTCTAACCGAGATAAGAGTCTATCTTCATCTATTAAAGCCTATTGGAGAAAAATTAAATATAAATAAAATCCAGAGTAACAAAAATAACATATATCCAAAAACTTTGCTACTGCCAAAAAAAGAAAGAAAATCATAAAACTGAACATCCACTGTAAAATGCTAAATTTTCAATATTTCTTCCATAAGAAATAAAGAACAAAATTTTAGTTTATTTAATATCTAAGTGATATTAAACTATTCTTAAAATTTCTTGAGTATAAAGGCATCTGGAATACCTGCCAACTGGTATCTGAAGCCTCTTGGGTAATGGCTAGTAGCCGTTGAAGCGTGGCTAACTTCTGTTCCAACATCTGTTCCCGGTGTAAGGCCTCCTAAGATTATAAGTCAGAAAATATTATTAAAAACACTCATCATGATTCCTTTGAAGAGTAAGCAATTTTAGCACATTCTGAAAATATTCTCATATCTCACTTTGTATCTTGTTGTCAAACTTGATAAATCTACTTTGTAAAATATATATAGTCTACATCATTTTAGCCCCATTTGCGGGGCTGTAAGTACTGTTGTTAGGGGTGCTCTAGATGCAATTTCCCCTAAAACAGAAAAAGAATCATTTTTTTTTTTTTTGCTCATAATTCACAAGAATTAATTTTTCCTTTTGAAAATGTTTAAAGAGAGACGGCTTCACTGGCATAGCCTATTGCATTTTTATGTGTTCTGGTTCTCTTTGTGATTATATACCACTTAGCAGCAATGCCAAAAGTAAGTTAAGTCCACCAAATGCTGGTTTAATGCAATAAAGTAGTCAAGGAGTTACATAACTATCTGGTAGCCCCAAAGGAATATTTTTATAGAACAAGACATTGGTGAGCAAAGCCTTATCTCTAGGTCACTTGTTAACATTTGATAGCTGTTAATAGGGTCTCCTTCACTGAAAGTCAAGGTGAAAATGCTCACCCAGCATTCATTTGTGGTTTTGGCGCATCATTACTATTTCCTTTCTTCTATTTCTGTCATTATCCAAAGAAGGGCACTTACCTAATACTTAATACCTCTGAGCCACCTCAACAGAGAAGTGTATATTTCAAATAGTACTTAAGGTTTAAAGCATGCATTTATTGCTCTCCACATCCTTAATAAATAATGATTAGGGAAAATCAGGTCTAATCAGAGTTAGAAGTACTGTTTTTGAATACAGCCTAAAATATAGATTAAGGAATCTAATGAAAGCCATACCTCCTCAGAAGTCAAATTAAAACCCAGCTTACATTTAAAAAATACTTACCAAGTTTATTTCAAGCTTCTAAAATATTTCTAATATCCAGGAAATTACACTAATGCTGCAAAAGTTTTACTTAAAAACAAAACCACCAAACAACCACTACTTCCACTAGATGGTACCATTTCACCTTTTCTACTCAATTCCATTTAGTTTTATAACTCCATGAACCACATCCCAAAAGAAATCTAACACCTCCAGGAACAATGTTTTAGTTCTAAGGCAAGCAAATTTTTTCAAAGAATTTGAAAAGAGAATGGTGACAGATTATAACTACTATGAATCTTCAAAGAACTGACAAGAAAGTTGGAAAGAGTACAGGAATGAGTTAGAATTTTACATGCATAGTCCATGATGACTTATAACAATAGCATATATATATATAGCCTTGGGAAATCTTTTACCTATATGAATCCCATATTTCTCATATGGAAAATTAAGGTTTAGATCAGATTAAATTCAGTTTTTTTCCACCTCTAAAAATAAGATATCTAGGTCAATTAATGTGTCTTCCTATTGAAATAGTTAGCTAACTACTAATAATTATGGCATACATTCCATGTGCCACGCATTCCAAATACATTAATTTATTCTTCATAATTCTGTGTGTGCCTAGTGCTATTGTTATATATATATCATACACGAGGAAAATGAGGCAAAAAGGGTTAGACAAATTTTCTAACAGATCAGAACTTAAAACCACAGGTCAAAACCACAGGTCCACTAGGCTAGAGTCTAAGCTTTTTAATACTCTACTTAATTGCAAGTGTGTAAATCTGCTTTACTATATAATGATAATTTCCTGTTTATCTGAAGAGGTGAGGTTCTAAAATGAGGTAAAACAGCTCTTAGTGACTGATTTTAATAAAAGAATGGAAGGACGCAGGATCACTGAGCTGAGCTGATCATTTTAAATAAAAGGCAAACAAAGACCTACACATGTAAAATGACTCAGCAAAGGTCACAGAACTAATTGAGTAGCAGAGCCAAGACAAAAAAAAAAAAAAAAAAAAGCCAAGACCAAAACCTCAGTCTCTATTAGGGTGTCCCTTAATATTCTCCTTCACCAGAATAATAAGCTCAAATCTATCACAATTCAGCTCCACTTTTTTTTAAAGAAAGTTGTATAAATATTTAAAGACATTTCTTTAAATATGTCTTTCATTAACTTATTCAGAAGGCCATTCAATTATTTGCCCGATCAAGAAATATTTTTATATAGATTGAGTAGCCCAGCATAACAGTTAAAAGAGCAGAGACTCTGAGGTCTGACTGTCTGGGTTCACATCCCGATTCTACCACATATTTGGTATGCAATACTACATAAATTACTTAACTTTCCTTCCTCTCAGTTACTTTATCTGTAAAAATTGGAATAAAACATGTACCTTAGAGGACTGTTATGAGGATGAAATAAATTAATATAAAGTATTAAATTAGAATCTGACATATAATAATTCCATGTAATTATTTGCTATTAATATATTTAACAACAAAAATCTCTGTAGGTTTAATTTTCTTTGAAAGTCATGTATGGCTAAAGAACGATATTAGAACTTCTTCATATTTGAAGTAAAAAAAACTTCTTGTACAGAATTGTATCTTCTCTATCTTAACAACTCAATTCTGCTTGTTTCTACCCTTTCTTCATAAAGGCCTATTTTTGGTCTTCTTTGATTTTGAAATATATTATCTTTGCAGTTGTGTTCAGACAGTATGTCTTTGGACTATATTTATAAACGAACAAAAAAATCAAACCCAAGTTGTTTAATTCTGCTTTTAAAGATTAAGAATTCTCAAGATTTTCTTTTACCTGTAGATACTGAGAAAGCTGGAATAATTCCTGAGAGTACATACTTGGAGTGTTAGCAGCAACCTAGAAATAAAATGACACAGTCTCAATAGTGAAGTAAAATATTCATTACAGAAATTACAGACAAGTCAAGTACATGAAATGCCTATTTGCTTAAATATACAAAGTAAAAATTAATTTTCAAATTACTCAGTTCCTCTAGGTTTTTAAATATTTCTGTCTAGAATTTGCAAAAGGCATTACTATACTGACTACTTAAAGATTTAAAAGCAGGGTGATGGAACAAGTGCTACTCATAAAAATATTCCTTGATAAACCAAATCACAAATTTATAGCACAAAGGCAATATAGCTTTTCTTAATCCAGAAATAATAACTTTCAAATCAATATATCTACATTTTTCTCCTTTAAAATTCATTGTTAAATAGTTCTTCAATATGTTAAAAAAAAATCACAATTCATTTAAAAGTAGCCATCTTCTGGTTCTCTGTTCTATGACCAGAGGCAATGAAAAGAGTTTGTCAATTTTTTCTTTAAACTATTAGTATGCTTTAAGAAGAAAAAGGTGTAGAATAATGGTGTTTACATATTACAAATCACAGGCAAAATGCTTAGAACTCAACAACTATGGCATTATTCAAAAATGGGGGTGGGAGGAGCACTGTCAAGTAGCCTTAACATTTATGCACATTTTCAACACTATCAAGGCCATAAATTATTAATGATGTTAACAGGATCATTCTTTTTTAAGCTCAGAAAGTATATTTTTTATTAATCTGCTAACTGAAAGAGAGGTGGCATTATTTTTCAAAATTAGGTGGCATTATATTTGAAAATTAGTCCTAAATTGGCAAGGCTATTATTTACTTCTGAAATAGTTCTTAGTATTGCTGAACTCAATGATTAACCCCTTTAACCTCTAAAAAAGGAATCTAACACAGAATTTGTATTTTAAGCAGGCTCTCATTCTTTATCCAAACGTAGGTGAAAAAAGGTAAGATAATTTGCCTAGTAGTTTAGTCACTGTACCAAAAAAAAAAAAAATACATGTTAGTGTCAACGATGTATTTTTTGCTATGTAGCAGACATCTGTGGTTTACTACACCATTACTTCTGAACAAAAGGAAAAATATTTTTAAAGTCTCTTCATTACCAATTTAAGCTAAAACTGATCTTCAAGGTATAAAGACAGCAATTTCTATAAATCATACATGTATGTTATTGCCATGTGTAGGTATTACACTGAACTATCTGAGAAGCAAGCTTTAATAAATATTTTTATATAGAATTGTATTACAAAATAAAGATGTAGTAACTAACACTGGTTAGACAAAAACCAAGTACTCCATAATCATTCATTTACTTGAGATAACAAAAGGTTTTTTTCCTAAGAAAAATCCATCTTAATTTTCTCCATATATTGAAGAATAGAAGACTAGAACAATTATATCACTCTCTATGCACTGTATATATTTTGTTACAAAAGAGAGTTAAGTTTCTAGGTAAAGGACATTAAAAACAAACATTTTTTAAAGCAATAACTGAGTGCATTTGGAAAAAATAATCATTAGCAACTTACTTTGTCAACAGGACTTGGTAATGGAGCATGGATGACACTGAAAAGTAAAATTTAGAACTTTTATCTAATTTCCTGCCAACAGAGGAAATAGAATATGACTACTAGAATCTCTTAAGCCCTAAAGTTGACATACTTGCCTTTGTATTATTAAAAAACTGTGAAGCAATTTTCAATCTTTCAAGATGTAGTACAGAATAGAAAACAAGTTAATAAATATACAAACCTACCTAAATGCTAATTGAAAACTCAAAATGCAGTGAATGTCTGTTGAGACATAATTAACTATTTAATGTATAAAATAAGTTCTTTCGGGGTGTCCCTGGTGGCGCAAGGGGTTGAGGTGCAACCTATGAAGCTATCCACAGCCCCTGCAGCACGAGTTTGATCCCCGGCCTCCCAGGGAGCAACCCACATGGTGCAGCAGACCTCTCCTGTCTTGCCCGCTGTTCCCCTCAGCAGTGTACTTCAGTCATTCTGCCTGTTCTGTTCTCTGCTCTGTCTCTGGTGAATCCTCTCACCCCCCCACACCTCTGACCTGTACTCCAGCTCTTGTATGCATAAATAAATCTTTAAAAAAAAAATATAAGTTCTTTCAAAATTAAATATTTCCATATAGAAAATCTTAAAAAAGCAAAGTTCTACTGGAAAGAATACTATAATTTGGAAAATTGTTCTGAGTCAACAACTTAAGCTAATTAAAACAGTTGATTTCTCTGCCCAGTCACCTCACACACTAACAACTGAGAGCTTAGATGTAGGCATGAAACTAAATTCAGCATATCACTTTAAACACTAAAGAGTTAATTGGTACTAATTACCTTCTCAGCCTTATAATACACCATTTACAGAGGCAGTGTAGTGTACCAGTGCATTCAAGTTATACTGACTGGGCCCAAAGTTCAGTTCTACTTTCCAACTGTGTAATCTTTGGCACATTATCTAATTACTGTCTCAGTTTTCTCATCCATAAAATGGGAATAACCATAAAATCAATCCCACAGGGTTATTTTGAGCATAAGGACACAGTAGAACATAGTAGGACTTAACTTGATCACTACCACCACTACCAAGAGGCAATGAAGGAAGCCAGACCTGGGTGGAAGTGAGTAGCAGGAGCAGAGAGCATGAAAACTTAGTTCACAAACAAAAGGCTAAATATCCAGCAAAACATTCCATACGTGATATTTATATTTTACAAAAAGTATCTGACGACTTCCACTGAAACAACCATTATATAGTAGCAGCCATGGCTCTGCACTGGCCACAGTTATAGGCCTCAACAAGGGCCACATGGTGACCAAGAATGTGAGCAAGATGTGTCATGGTCACCACCACACACCAAGCACACCACGTTAGTGTTGGACGTGATCCAGGAGGTGTGAGGCTTTGCCCCCTATGAGTGGCACACTACGGAGTTGCTCAAAATCTCCAAGGACAAGTGGGTCCTCAAGTTCTATCAAGAAAAGATGGGGATACATACCAGTACCAAGAGAAAGAGAGAGGAGGTGAGCAATGTCTTGGCTGCCCTGAGGAAGGTGGCTGCCAAGAAAGACTGACCCCCTCCTATGCATAAATAAAATCTTTTCAGAAAAAAACAAAAACAAAAAACTATCTTGGATATAGGTGTATTTTGTTTGAACTATGGAAAAACTTCACAAGCAACAAGGGAATGTGGAAAACTATTACTTAGTATTAACATGTGCAATTATAGGTAATTTTTGTTTCTTAACATGAGAAAATTATTTATGCAATAAAAACCAAGGAAGAAAAAGAATCAGCTCTTGAAACTATCTGCTAAAGACCTTAAAAACATTAGAGAATATATATACAATATAACTGAAATTCTAAGCATTCTGGCACACTCAAAAGCATCTTGATTCCTAAAAAATATTATTTACAATAATAGAAACAGCTAATATTTGTCATGTGCTTATTACACATGTTAGATATTACATTAAATTCTTTAAGTATCTAATCTGGTTTAATCCTTCTAATAAAATTCCTATTTAGTATGCATGATTATTAACTTCAATTTTCAAATAACAACATGTGGAGCTGGGATCTGAACCAGACTATGAGCCTCTAAGGACCATTTTGATCTTCCTCCAGCTCTAGAGAATTACCTTTTCAAACTTCATCTTCTCCAGAGAGTCAGCCAAATTATATACAATGAAATTGGCAGCAACAATTTTAAATGATGCTAATATTTAACCACATAAGAGAAACCAAACAATGCAAAAGAAAAAAGGGTAAAGTTGGAGAAACAAGAGAGAAAGGGACGTAATTCACTGAAATATTTTGAAAAAACTCAGATGCCTTACTATACATAACCTGGGAATACAGACGACCCTTTATGTATGTAACTGTTAAAAGATTCTGATTCAATGAAAGAAAAATCTCTATCAAATACAAACATCAATGTCTTTTAGAAGTCATATGTCATTAGTTGATTATGTTACTCTTGTTTTTAAAATCTGAACTCTACTCAAAAAAGCTAAGTCACACTAAAGTTCCCAAACTTTACTGTATTTTTAATAATCAAACTATAATTTAGGCTAGGAAACAAATTGGAAAGGCCCCCTTTTGCTCACTTTTTTTCTCTCTTTCCTACTCACTATTCTACTTTGCCTTCAACCTATTTCTTCTCTGAACCTCCCACCCTTAGATCTTTGGTCTCTGACTTTGAAAAATAGAGCATTTTAGTATGCTGGCTACTGAAAAAAGCTTCTAGCATATTCAAGGTTTCCCCTCAAAATAAAAATGCTTAAGTTTAAAGACTATTTATCTCCTCTCAACACTTTATAATGATAACCTATGAAAAGTACAGGATCAAAATGTACTCTTTTATATTTTAACATTTACATTTTGAGTGATTTTTCCCTTTCAAGGTTATCCTCATATAAGTGATCTTTCTATTGCTAAAAAAAAATTACAATATTGGTAAATTCCTCCAACTCCCACCAAAACAGGCTACTAACCATATCAACATTCTCAAGGTCCTATAAGATTGTGAAACTAGCATTAATTTCAGAGACAATCATAGTCATTAGTAAGGCCTATATTAAATAAAGGTCAAAATGAATACAGATATTAATCACCATTACATACCCCAAATATTTTGAAAAAACAACAATTATATTTCAAAATATAAATTATAATTTTAACTTTAACTTTGGAAACAAAATAACCTATACCTTTTATTCATTTTTATTCATTAGAATTATAACAGTGAAAAGCAATTAAACTGAAGTATATTAATATTCCAAAAGTATTACATCAGTTTTGTAACATTATTAGAATAATCCAAAAGTAATAACTGTATACTATCATGTAGGATATTCTTAACTGATATAATTCATACAAAAACTTCAAAGCACTAAATTATACTCACTCTGAGCGGAGCCGGGCTTCCATACCATCTGGTAGAAAAAGCTTTATTGTGGAAACAATACACCCATGGGTAACTGGTTAAAACAAACAAATAAGGTAAATAAAATAATTGTTTAAAAATATAAACCTTTGCACCTCTCATATCCAAACATACAGTTTATTCTGAAATGTAATAATTTCTGGTGATTTAACAACAATATTCATTCCATTGGAAAAACTCATTCCTATTCAAAGGAATCACAATAAAATGTAGAATTAGAATTGTTTCAAAAAGTGTCTCAACTGCCAAAGCTATATATAAAAAGTCAACTGAATATATGGAAAGACAACTGAAGGAAGAAAAGGCACTTTCTCCTCTACCTTGTAGCATCAAACTAGTTCCCAGTTAAAAACATTAACTCTTTTTTTGATTGCTGAGTAATATATGCAGTTTGCAGCAACATGGATGGAGCTAGAAAGGATCATGCTCAGCGAAATAAGTCAGAAAGAAAAAGAAAAATACTGGATGGTCTCACTCATAGCAGGAATTTAGAAAACTTAAATAAGAAATAAGACCAGGAAAAAGACTAATCAATGTAAAGTAAAAATCAAAATCAACAAGCAACTATAAAACCAGAGACACACTAGTGGGGTAGGGAAGGAAGGGACGGGGAGAGAAAGGACTAGAGTCAAAATAAGGGGGGGTGTGCAATTGTATGGGGAATATAACCATAATGAAAATACATATGTTGGGCTCCCCGGTGGCGCAGCGGTTGAGCGCTGGGTTGCGAAGCTGCCCACAGCCTCTGCAGCGCCGGTTCGATCCCCGGCTGCTCCCCGGCTACCGGAGGAGGGTCCCACATGGCATGCAGACCTCTCTCGCCGCCCGCTGCTCCCCTCAGCAGTGTGCTTTGGTCCTTCTGCCTGCTCTGCTCCCCACTCTGGCTCTGGTGAATTCTCTCACCCTCCCGCACTTGTGACTGTACCCAGTGCTTGTATAAATAAAAATAAATAGATAAATAAATCTTTAAAAAAAAAAAAGGAAAAAAAAAGAAAATACATATGTTATGCAAAGATGAAAAATGATGTAAGAATTATATAAAATAAAATATTAAAAAAAAAACACAAAACATTAACCCTTTTTGAGGGCCTCCCCTAGTGGCGCAGCAGTTGAGCCCTGGGCTGTGAAGCTGCCCACAGATCCCCGGCCATAGGCTAGGGTCCCACATGGCGCGACAGACTGCTTCCCTCAGCAGTGTATTTCTTAGTCAGTCTGCCTGTTCTGCTCCCGGCTCTGGCTCTGGTGAATTCTCTCACCCTCCCGCGCTTCTGACTGTACCCAGTGGTTGTATAAATGTATAAATAAATCTTAAAAAATAAAAAAATAAAAAAACAAACATTAACCCTTTTCCCACTTCTCCTGTCCCCAACCTCTAACTCCTGTCCACATTTCACAAAACTCTACTGTCCTGCTTAATACAACTTGTAATATAAATATACCACTCAATTTCCCATTTTATAAATGAGTAAAGCAAGACATCAGACAAGTAAAACTACTTTTATAACTCTCTGCTATTAAGCATCAGAGTTGTTTGGTAGAACTTAAATCTGAGGTTTTCAGTTTATATTTAAAATTTTGGTTTTGGGGTCTCCCTAGTGGTGCAGGAGTTAAAGTCTCAGCACTATCAAGCTATCTACAGCCACTGCAACATGAGTTCAATCCCCAGTCAGAGAGCTAACCCCGTGGAGCTCATGGTGCAGCAGACCTCTCCTGTCTTGCCCACTGCTCCCCTCAGACACCTCTGGCCTACACCTCAGTTCTTGTATGCATAGATAAAATAAATCTTTAAAATAAGTAAATTAATTAAAAATTTGGTTTTGTTTTTGGTATTTGTTTCTTTTTCCATCCCCATCTTTATGTAACATTACAACAATCACTTTGTAAACAAATTCCAACAGCTCTTATTTCCTCCTTTATCTTCTGACATCCTCCACTCACCCATTTAAAGATAATATATTTTTTTATTTCTCTCTTTTTCAGATAGCATGTCTTCCATGGGTTGAAAGAGGTAATTTAGTTTGCCAAATAAACTAAAAGCAGGTGATCAAAATATACCATACCATTATTAAATGGTTGTGTGATGGATATGTGATTGTATACATTTGACAAACTCATTTATTTGTGTAAAATATTCATGTAAATTGGTGTTTTAAGTAAATTATATCTCAATAAAACTGATTATTAAGAACAGAGCGGGAACATTTATATGAAAGTAACTTATTAAGTGATCAAGTTCTAAAAGAACCTCAGCAGTCTTAGCTTCATTGCTCTGTGATATGACAAAATCTTCTAGGTTCTATTTGTACATTTCCTATTTTAGACTCAGAGTTACCTATTTCTCACAGGAATCCTGTTTATTTGGTGAGGAAATTCTTTCTCTAGGCAAGTGCACTCAACTACTACTTTATTTCTGTAGCATACCATTCAGTGATATTGCACATTGGCTTATTTTTTCACTTCTTCACAAGGAGGCGTGATCCTTAGTCTTAATCTGCTTGTTCAAATTCACTGAGAACCTGCTGGTTACAAAGTAGTTTGCTGGAGGGCCTCCCCTGGTGGTGCAGGCGGTTGAGCCCAGTGCTGTGAAGCTGTCCGCAGCCTCTGCAGCGCCGGTTCGATCCCGGCCAGCCAGCGAGGGTCCCACATGGCACAACAGACCTCTCCTGTCGCGCCCGCTGCTCCCCTCAGCAGTGTATTTCATCAGTCTGCCTGTTCTGTTCCCCGTTCTGTCTCTGGTGAATCTGGCCTGTGCATCTGACCTGTACCCCGGTTCTTGTATAAATAAATAAATAAATTCTTAAAAAAAAAACAACAACAACAAAGTAGCTTGCAGGGAATGATGGAAAAAACAAGATAATTATAATTATATCCTATAGGAGATTTCAATTTATGTTGTAGAAAGAACAAACTTGAACTAGTTAATGTAACACAAAGGACAGTGAGGGACTCACAAATGCTAAAGGAGGGACAAAACACTGTGGAAAATTGGAATGGATATGGGTAGAAGAAGTCTTTATGAAAAGGGTTAAAAAAGATTTCAAAAGCAGGAAATGAGAGGAGGAAAGGCAGAAAGAATGGCACGAGCAAAGAAACAGAAAAAGGAAGGATGTGCGAGAGTGTACATCTAAGCAGGGCAGTTGGAGGAGACTGGAGAAAAGTTAAGAAATTTTCAAGGCCATCTATGTAACAGGCCTCATGCTAAGCAAACTATGCATTTTAAGTACTTCTGACAAAAAAATATAAAAAGTTACTTTTATGTTCCATTTTAAAGATGAGACAACTAAGGTCAAAGATGTTTTGTAACTTGCTTAGCATCACACCTATGACAGCACTAGAATTCAAAAGAATCTTTTCCTTACACATCTTACTTCTAAAATAGTTTAATATATATTAAGGGAAGTGATAGGAAATAAATTCAATGAGTAGAACTGAGTCCACACTTTTAAGGGTATCGAATGTATAAGCATTGAAGACTATTTTGCAGTATGGCACAGTCACTTGAGGCTTCTAGAAGCAGGAGAATGACATAAAGCTGTAACAGAAGAATATTCTGCAGGCAGTGAGTTGGCAGATATGGTGGGCAGAAGTGGAGAGCTAATCTAACACTCTAGGGTTGGAAACCAGAAAAACAAGTAGTGGCAGAAAAAGGAGGTAAGTGATGATATAACTGCCAGTGGTAAGGATGAGACAAGATTCAGAAAAGAGACCAAGATCCTAAATTTGAATATTTGGGAGGGGCCTCCCTGGTGGCACAAGGAGTTAAGATGCAACCTATGAAGCTGTCTGCAATCTATGAAGCTATCCGCAGCCACTGAACACAAGTTTGATCCCCGGCCTGCCAGGGAACAATCCACATGGCGCAAGAGACCTCTCCTGACTTACCCACTGCTCCCCTCAGCAGTGTACTTCAGTCAATCTGCCTGTTCTGCTCCCCATTCTGTCTCTGGTGAATCCTCTCACACCCCGCATCTCTGACCTGTATCCCAGTTCTTGGATGCATAAATAAATCTTTAAAAAAAAAAAACATTGGGCCTCCCCTGGTGGCGCAGGTGGTTGAGCCCAGCGCTGTGAAGCTGTCCACAGCCTCTGCAACGTGGGTTCGATCCTGGCTGGACGGTGAGAATCCCACATGGCACAGCAGACCTCTCCAGTGTTGCCCGTTGCTCCCCTCAGCAGTGTATTTCAGTCAATCTGTCTGTTCTGTTCCCCACTCTGTCTCTGGTGAATCCTCTCACCTTCCTGCGCACCTGACCTGTACTCCGGTTCTTGTATGCATGAATAAGTAAATCTTTTTTAAAAAAAGAATATTTGGAAGAATGATGGACCAATAAAAGAAATTTGGAAGTGAACAGACAACTCTAGTTTGAAAAGTAAGCTTTGCAGGAAACAGTAGGACATTCAAGTAGAGCAGCTGGAACTACAGGTATAAACCTAGCAAGAAAGACTCATAGCAGATAGACAAGAAAGGAAACCTGGCACCTGAGGATAAAAGGAAGCATATTAAAAAGCTGCTGCCAGAAACTTGATTGAGAAGGGTTCTTAAATCCTAGTTATACAAAAGAACTTCAGGTTTTTAATTGAGCTATTCTTTTTAGGGCTGAAGGATAAGATCTAGGCAACCGTAGTTTTACAAAGCTCTGCAGGTAGCTCTGGTACACATATTAGCTGAGAATCCTTTTTTTTTTTTTTTTTTAATGAACAAAAGAAACTGTCCTAACATCAGAATGATTCATTTTCAGTCAACCCCAAACTGGCAAATCTGTGCTGAACTAGCTTTGTGATTTCCCCACTAGCTAGAAAATGGAAGTACATAAAGCTCATGGTGAAAGTTACCAAGAGCTACAAATAAGCAAGGATAGTGTAACTAAAAGTGAAAGAGTAATCTAGGAGTTGGAATGGGTACCTTTGAAATGGCCAATGATGGATTCCAAAGGATAGACAGGTAAAGGGGTCAGAGTTACTGAGAAAGAAAATAACTTAGTGCTAAAATAAAGATGTACAATTGACTGACAAGGGTGGTTTTTTTAAAAGATTTATTTTTATTTATTTATGCATACAAGAATTGGGGTACAGGCCAGAGGTGCGGGAGGTAAGAGGATTCACTAGAGACAGAGTGGGGAGCACAACATACATTGAGATACATTGCTACTGAGATACATTGCTACATCCCTACTGAGATACATTGCTGAGGGAGCAGCTGGTAGAATAAGTCCTATATTGCTGTTTATTCTCATTCCTTTTCTACAAATTTAATTTACTAATATTTTAATTCAATTTTTTCATCTATTGTCACAAGTCAAATTATTTATAGTTTTCCTTTTTTGTACTATATCTCTATCAGAACTTCGCATTAATGATATGGTACTGGCTTCCTTAAAGAATCTTGAGAAAATATTAAAAATAGATCTACCAGCAATTCCACTCCTAAGTATCTACCAGAGGAACACAAAAACACTAATTTGGATGTACATATGTACTCCTATGTCCATTGTAGCCCTATTTACAATAGCCACCTTATGAAAACCTAAATGCCCAAGGACAGACAAATGGATAAAGATGTAGTATATATATACACAATGGAATACTACACAACTATCAAAAAAGATGAACTCTTGCCCTTGGTGACAACATGGATGGAACTGCAGAGAATAAAGCTAAATAAAATAAGTCAGAAGGAGAAAGACAAATGCCTGATGGATTCATTGATAGGTGGAATATTGAGAAACAAAATAAAGCGTCAGATAAAACCAAGCGAATAACAAAACCCTAATACCTGACTGCAAAACTGAGGCAACCAGGCAGGGAAGGTGAGAGGGTAAGAGAGTGTCAAATGGAACATGGTGAAGGATTACTGGGGCTTTGGTGATAGGCATGTTGCAAAAAAAAAAAAAAAAATACATTTGTAGAAGTCTATAACTCCTAAAAAATACAGTGATGTAAACTGACTTTACTTCATTAAATGTTATTGGAAGGGAAAAAAAGAAAGAAAGCCATTTAAGAAGTGTGAGAACTTTCCACCTTTATACTTGGATTATTTAAATAACATTGAATGTATCTGTTTTTTAAAAAATAGGACAGGGCTTCCCCTGGTGGCGCAGCAGTTGAGCGCTAGGCTGCGAAGCTGCCCGCAGCCTTTGCAGCACTGGCTCAATCCCCGTAGGCGATGGTCCCACATGGCGCGCAGACCTCTCCTGCTGCTCCCCTCAGCAGTGTATTTCATCAGTCTGCCAGTTGTGTTCCCCGCTCTGGCTCTAGTGAATTCTCTCACCTTCCTGAGCTTCTGACTGTATCCAGTGCTTGTATCAATCAATCAATCAATCAATCAATCAATCTTTAAAAAAATAAAAATAAAAAATAGGATAAAATTCAGCTGTGAATACCACTGAGTCTCTTTTAAAGAATCAGTTTATTACAGCTTTCCATAACCAGGGGTGATTTTGCTAGGAAACATTAATTTACTTTTTTTTTCTTTGCCATATATGCTGAAATGCAATAGTCTCTTAGAATTCTTTCAGTATACTCTGCATCTTGTGTTTGCGTCCCCTTTCTCATTCCCTACCTTGCATATTTTTGCTAGCATTTTTTTAACTTAATAAAAGAATCAAGGCTTATGAATCATATTTTATTTATTTATTTATTTTTAAAGATTTATTTTATGTACACAAGAGCTGGGGTACAGGCCAGATGCGTGGGAGGGTGAAAGGATTCGCCAGAGCCAGACCGGGGAGCAGAACAGGCAGACTGACGAAATACACTGCTGAGGGGAGCAGTGAGTGAGACAGGAGAGGTCTGCTCGCCATGTGGGTTGCTCCGAGGCCAGCGGGGATCGAACCAGCACTGCAGAGGCTGTGGACAGCTTCACAGTGCTGCACTCAACCGCCTGCACCACCAGGGAGGCCCCCAAATTATATTATTTTTAAAAGAACAAGCACTTGGATTTGACCCTTTTAAAATGTTTATTTCATTAATTTCTGCTTTTTTATTTTTTTCCCAGCTCCCTTCTTATTGTTCATTTCCTAATTCTTCTAAGTGCCAAGTTCCTTCATAGTTTGTTTTTCTTCTTTAATACTGAAGGAATTCAAGATTATAAGTTTTTATTTGAATAATGAATTTACTATGTTGTTATAAATGTATCCTCTCCTTTTTACATAGTTTAAATTCCCCCTTTTCATTTCTTCTTTGATTCAGGGATTATCCAGTAATGTATAATTTCAGTAGGATTTTCCACGTGATATAAACAGACCATCAGACTGTTCAGCATATTACAAAGTTTCAACATTTTCTCACGACATACACTTAAACAAGGTAGTACTCAACTTGTGACATGGCTGGATCCCAAGAGTCCACATACAAATCAACTTTTTAAGCCAGTAAATACCAAAAGAAATATTTTAAATGACGAAACTAATTTTCTCTACTTAATCTTCTTGAAGTTGGAATAAAAGATAATTAAATTCTCAGGATTGTCCTCCTAACTTTCTAATGTGTTTTCTAAAGAATGTCTCTCACAGTTATATGAGGAGTGGGAAGGTGGTTAAAAAGAAAACTATTTTTTAACAGTCACCTCGCTAACCTCTGATTAATCATTTCCCAAATGTATTTGATTACCTCATTCTTTTATCAATTATTGCCTATTAATTCTCTTTGGGAAATACAAGTTAAGAAAATATATATTCCTTGGAGAGAGAGTATAATCAAATTCTCTACCTTCTCTGTGGGTTACTCACAACTGGGGCTTAGTAAATGTTTGCTGAATAACATGGTATCAGAGGAGATGTGGCAACAGTACATGTTGTATCCACTGCAACTGTTCTCAGTAAGATCACACATCAATTGAGTTCTCTTACTAAGAAGTACTCAATGTTTTGCATCAATATATAAACTTTCTTCTTCTATTTTACAATTGTAAATGGAAATTCCTAGTGCTCTAGCCCTACCCAAATTCAAATATCAAAGCCTAACTCCCAAAAGAGGCCAACAAAATTCAGTAAAAATAATACTGCAGTTATGACACTTGCAAAAGTATACAGAGGTATATGTACATGTACAAACACACAAACCAGCATCACCGTCATCACCCCTCATCCCCAAGTTTGCAGAATAGCAGACTGATGATTTAAGGTTATTACCAAATCAAAGCATGTTCAGAAAAATAAAAGGAGACACTTGTTAACTGATCCATTGTCCATATTAAATTAAACCAATATTAAGAACTGCATACTTTTGCTGCCTATTCATCTTATGATTCAGTCATATAATTTCATAGTCATAAAATAGATCATGAACTAGGTAGAGCCAGAAAGCTTCTAAATTGTAAAAACAAAGACAATCTACATTTATTGAGTTAGAAAAACAAGACACATGAAATTTTATATTGTGATAGGTACCATTATCTGTCTAAAAGAACTTTGATTTTACTTGGGACACAACCAGAAGGGATAAATCATAAGTGATCTATGCTAGTCATGGATTTCCTGTTCACCTTTGCCACGTAAATAACTTCACAGGTTCCTTTGTAGCTACAAGTTGCTATGTTTATGACCTAACCATGGGGCCAATGAGACAAAGAAAAATCTGCTGGAAGGATTCTATGAAAGACTGCTATTTCAACATAAAAGAGTCATACACAAAGACACTTTGTCCCCACCTCATTGCTTTTCCCCTAGAGCATTGGTGTGAGAAAAATAATGCCTGGGATTGCAGCCATCACCCTTTGACCAGAGATAAGCAAAAACACAAGACAACAACATATTAAGAATAGTGGAATGTGAGGACAGTAAGATCTTGGATTCTAAATAACATTATTTAATCAAGTGAATAAAATCTGAAGCTACAGCCTATAGACTTCTTATTGACAATAAATATCCTTATGGGTACGCTGTGGTTGCTGCCAATTGTTTCCTAACTGACACATTAGTACCCTATGTTTTCATATTGTTATGAAGAATAAATTACTTGTCAATATTTCAGAATTTAAAATTTTAAAAAAATAGAAGTTAGAGTTTCTACTTTTCATGGCACACAGTACTGTATTTAATTTGCTTTTGCAAGCATGAGATGTTTTGTTCTATTAAATAGCAGAATAAAAATAAACTTAAAAGGACAAATAATAGGAAAAATCGATCCATACCCGTACCTTTCCGTGTGTTCTCCGTCACATCTACCCCAAACTGGATAATGTCACCGGAAAGAATTTCACATGGTGGACTTTCTTCAGAGCCTCGACTCAATCTCTGGCTATTTATAAAGGTACCATTACTACTTTTAGTGTCTTGGAGATAAAACTGCAAAAATAAAATTAAAAAAAAAAAGAGGCAAAATTAATGTAATTACAAACTTACTTTTAAAAATGTACTTCCAACTTTTCCAACTATTGCAGGTAGATATTTCCCCCGAGCAATTAGTTCAACCAGCAAAGGTCCTCCTTCAATATACATGAAATAAGAACCCTAAAATCGGGTGATTTAAAATCTAGCTAGACAAAATATTGCAATAACATTGGAGAACAGTTTATAAGGTCTTCAAAATGGAAAACATAAAGTTAGCATATGACCAAGCAAGTCTACTCTGGACTACATAATCAAGGGAACTGAAAACATATGTCCTCATATATGGTTTTTTTTTGTTTGTTTGTTTTGTTTTGTTTTTTTATCCTCATATATGTTTAATGGAAGCAACTGAAATATTCCCTGAAATGAACAGGTAAAACAACGTAGCATATACATACCATGTTGTATTATTTGGCAATAAAAAGAAATGAAATACTGATTCAAGCTACAACATGTATGAACCTTTAAAAACATTACACTGGGCCTCCCCAGTGGCACAGCGGTTGAGCGCTGGGTTGCGAAGCTGCCCGCAGCCTCTGCGGCGCCAGTTCGATTCCCGGCTGCTCCCCGGCCACCGGAGGAGGGTCCCACATGGCGCGCAGACCTCTCCTGCCGCCCGCTGCTCCCCTCAGCAGTGCACTTTGGTCCTTCTGCCTGTTCTGCTCCCCGCTCTGGCTCTGGTGAATTCTCTCACCCTCCCGCGCTTCTGACTATACCCAGTGCATGTATAAATGAAACAAACAAACAAATAAATAAATAAAACATGCCTCTATAAAAGAAAAAAAAAAAATAAAAAAATAAAAACATTACACTGAGTAAAAGTCAGTCACAAAAGATAACATATTACATAATTCCATTTATATGAAATAATCAGAATAAGCAAATCCATAGCGACAAAAAGCACATTAGTGGCTGCAAGGGGCTGAGATGCCAGGGGAAGTGGGGGTGGAGGGGTGGGGTAGGCTGGGTGGGGGTGGATAATGACTACTAATGGGTACAAGGTCTCCTTTTGGGGCGCTGAAAATATTCTGAAATTAGATAGTGGTGATGGTTGCATAATTGTGAATATACTAAAAATCACCGAACTGTATACATTGAAAGCATGAGTATTACGGTAACATTAATTATATCTCAATAAAGTTGTTTTAAGTCAGCAAAATTCTAGTTCTATCTTTCCATCTCACTCCAACTTTGTAACTTCATTCCTAGGATATCTGGGTTAGCCAAAATACTTGGTGTCAAAACCCAGCACTCACAGCTCCTTCAGAAAAGTCTGTGATAAAGCAGACTGAAGACACTAGAAACTATTAATAAAATACTAGAATCAAGTATGAATATACCACTTCCTGGCCTTCCTAATGTACCTTTCATCACTTGGGGGTGGGGGGGCGGGAGGGGAGGGATTGGGGTCAGAATGGGGGGATTGCAAATGTATGAGGAATATAAAAATAAAATTTATTAATTAAAAAAAAAAAAAGAAGAACAGCAGGAGACACAGGAAGTCTACCTACTTATCACCTATCTATCCTAAAAGAAACTAGGAAAACTGGGATGACACACTATAGACTTACTAAGAATAGAACAACCAATAAAAAAGATGTACCTTCCTTTTTGCACGTTTCTACACTCTCCAACCCTGGTTATTCTAACATTATTTTCACTGAATTTCTTTCTGAAGAAGAAAGGATAGGAAAAAACTAGTATTTATTAAAATACATGTTACACCCATTAGACTCTCACTTAACCTTAAATTTTAAGTTATGATATAGCTATTATTTCAAATTCTAAGTGAGAAAAGTGAGGCAGAGGCAAGTATCTTTCCAAAGGTCATTGACTCCTTGCATCAGCAAGGAGTCAAATAATAGAATTAGCGGGCCATTTTCCCCATTACTTCACACTGACCTTTATGTTTCATTTATCCTTCACTCCTCCCACAAGCTCTCTTCCAAAATGAAACACAATAAAATAATAAGCAATTTGCAGAAAATATGAAAATGGCATTTCTTTTCATTAATTCTTCAGTGACAATTTAAAGACCACCAAGCTGTCTATAAATAACTTATTCTTTGTTTATAATTTAAAAAGAGACCAACGGTTATTTTGGCTAGCAGTTTGGATATTTAATTACAGACCATTAAAGAAAAAGATTATGTTGACATTTTATAAGTCCATTTGAAATGTACAGACCCTAGCATTTCACACCAGGGAGACAACCAAGGTCAATATCAAGTAGGAAAATTTATCATCAGACTTTTCTCTACATTAGAACCTACTGTTATACTATATAAGGGTGTTTGGGTTTTTAAATAAATACATTATTATGTATTTATGTATTCTTATGTATTATTATAAAGTCTTTTTTTAATAAATACATTATAGGAAATAGAGTAGCATCTAGATAATAATTTGACTATTTTCAATAAAACGTGTGTTGGTAAGTCAAATAAAAGATTTATATTACTTATACAGTGGTTTTCAAACTTCAACTTTTGGTCCACTAGTGTGTTACTCAGTCAATTTAGTGGGTTGCAACTGTTTGTTTGGGGGGCTGTTTTAAACATTAAAGAAGACAGGGCCTCCTGGTGGCATAGAGGTTAAAGTCTCAGTGCTATCAAGCTATCATGAGTTTAATCCCCAGCCAGGGAGCTAACCCATGTATGGTGCAGCAGGCCTCTCCTGTCTCACCTGCTGCTCCCCTCAGCAGTATATTTCAGTAGAACAACCTGTTCTCCCCACTCTGTCTCTGGTGAGTCCTCTCACCAACACCCCGGCAACTCTGGCCTACATCCCAGTTCTTGTATGCATAAATAACTAAATCTTTAAAAAAATTAAGGAAAACAACAAATAAGAAAATACGAAATAAGGTTCAGTACTGTTTAGCAAACTTTGTTTTTTAAAAGTATGCATTTATATTTCTATATATCTCAATAACTCATCTGTAGTATTATATAATTTAAAAAATTTAAATTTTCTAATAAAAAATTTTCAATCAGTACTAATATTGGTTCTCTTCATTCTGACAATAAAATAAAATTAGAATAAAATTAAAAATTATTGGCATTACAGTCTATAAAACTCTACATGATCTGGCTCCTAGTTCCCTCTCCAAATTCATTCACTTCCACATCCTTTTTAGTCACATTAGTTTTACCAGTGCTCCTAAGCCTCGGCACTTATGTATAGATAAACCACATTAGTTTACTTCTCTGCATAAATATTTTCATTGATACAATTTAACCGTCTGTCCTTGGCTGTTTTATTTTTTTTATTTTTATTTTTTTTTTTTTTTATAGAGGCATGTTTTTTATTTATTTATTTTGTTTGTTTGTTTGTTTTTGTTTATACATGCACTGGGTACAGTCAGAAGCGTGGGAGGGTGAGAGAATTCACCAGAGCCAGAGCGGGGAGCAGAGCAGGCAGAAGGACCGAAGTACACTGCTGAGGGGAGCAGCGGGCGGCAGGAGAGGTCTGCGCGCCATGTGGGACCCTCCTCTGGTGGCCGGGGAGCAGCCGGGGATCGAACCGGCGCCGCAGAGGCCGCGGGCAGCTTCGCAACCCAGCGCTCAACCGCTGTGCCACCGGGGAGGCCCTGTCCTTGGCTGTTTTAAAAGGTTGAAATTAAAAATAAAGTTTCTGTACCTCCTATGAAACAATCTACAGACTTGCCAGTCTACAGTGTACAGAAGTTTTTCTACTTACTACCAGGCTTGGTTCCTGAGGAGTATAATGAAGTCGACTTGTTTGCAAGGGCCTGGCAAGGGACTATGCTTACAGTCCCTAGATGCATTTCCTATAAGTAATATGTTAGTTAGGCCTTTGTCACTTTCAAACCAGAAATATCTTTCTCTCTATGCTGATAATATTCTATCACACTTTCTTTAAATTCTCTTAGATCAATTTTGATTAATCTTAAAAAAAAAAAACCTTGTTACAGCTTTTAGATTCCTTATTTCCTAGTAGCCTCAGAAATACCCATGTATCTCTAGTGTTTGCAGTAACCATCAGGCATTCACTTTGATGCTCAGCAGGGAATAAGTAGTCCTGAATTCATAAAACCTTCTGTGGCTTATGACCAGAGTTCAACTTTCATTGTTTTCAGGTTTCATTTTTATTTAAATCCTCACCGCCTCTGAATGCTACGCTCCCAGAAATCAGATAGTGATGGTGACTTTTCAGAACTGGAAAGGTTGTCCCTGTTCACAGGTCATTTTTCTTTGTCTCTTGCTGATTATTACAACTACCTTCAATGACACAGACATAGCATAATTTGCTCTTTGGCCTTCAGAATTTTCCTATTGTTCATTCCACAGACAAATACATTTTGCAATACTTTCACCTTTGCTATATCTATAAATACTTTCATTTCCACTATAATGAAAATCAGATTCTTTTTAGTCCTTTCTACATAGATAGGTTTTGCTATATCTATTTTTTAATTTAAATTTTATTTTTATATTCCCCATACAATTACAACCCCCTTATTTTTACCCCAAACCCTCCTTTCCCCGCCACCCAACCCCCATAGAGTGTCTCTGGTTCATATTTGTTTGTTGATTTTGATATTTTCTTTCTTATAGTTATTCTTTTTCCTGGTCCCTTATTTAAGTTTTCTAGATTCCTGCTGTGAGTGAGACCATAGGTTTTGCTATGTCTAAACACCGATAGATTAAGAACATTTAAACTACAACTTCAGAATAAAGCACAAAGATAGTACACATGCCATAAGCAGAGGCCTGAAATGCTAAGTCTATCCAGGGGAGTTTTTAGAATGTGAGTGCAAAATGGATTTTGGATTCTAGATGGCAAAATCACATATATTCAATCTGCCTGAGTGACTAAGATAGCAAATAGAATGACTAAGATAGCAAAGCCAAAATACCAAGGACAAAATTTACAGCAAAACTAGGTGACAAGTTATCCATGTAAGCTCGAAATACGTGTGTGGGGAAAACCATCAATGGCCATAAGATCTGCATGAAACCAGGATCCAAGCAGGAAGATACATAGGGAAGCAAGGTGCATTTGAGGGACTTTTGGAGAACATCAAAAAAGTCACTGAACATTTAATTTGAGAAGTGAAGTTGAAAATGAGAAAGATTTAGCCCAATTCAGTAACAAGTGAGTGTGAGGTAAATTCTGAAAATGTTGGGAACATCCTGAGTCATAGGAATTCTTAAAATAACCTACCAACCAAAATTGCTTTCCAGGACAGGGATCTACAGCAAGGAAAAGCTGCTGGGTGTGAAATCAAAAAGAGCAGGACATGGACAGAAGAAACAAGGAAAGAAAAAGTCTAAATAAAAGTGGGATGGGGGACTTCCCTGGTGGCGCAAGGGGTTAAGCACAGCACTATGAAGCAATCCGCAGCCTCTGCAGCACAAGTTCGATCCCCGGCTGGCCAGGGAGCAACCCACATGGAGCAGCAGACCTCTCCTGTCTCGCCCGCTGCTCCCCTCAGCAATGTACTTCGGTCAATCTGCCTGTTCTGTTCCCCACTCTGTCTATGGTGAATCCTCTCACTCCCCCCACCCCTGCACCAGTGGCCTGTACCCCAGCTCTTGTATGCATAAATAAATATATCTTTAAAAAAAAAAGTGGGAAATGGGAAAGGAAGCCACAGATTTTTTGAACATTTTACAAAAGAACAGAAGAGGGAGCTGTGACATTAGTAAAGTTATCCTGAACCATGACCCCATCTGAAAGTCCAAAAAAAACAAATTTCACACAAAAACAAGCAGCAGAAAACATCAGTGTCACATTCCATAGTTTTGTTTTGTAAATAGAATTTAAAAATACAATAAGATCCCTACAGTATTGAAAGACAAACCTTAGGAGCAGATCAAAATAATATCACTTACTCCAAAACAAGCTAAAAAGACATTAAGAAAATAATTCAAGATGCAAAAAAAAGATGCAAATGACAATTACAAAATTCTAGAAAAACTGAGCAAACTCAAAAGAGATAAGTAGAAAAGAAAAAATCATTTCCTTTTGATTAAATGAATATAACATTAGGACATGAGTGACTATAACAAATAACGCATTGAGAGACATAGAAAATAAAAAGGGAGTTTTTTTTTTTTAAATCAACAAGAAATATGTGACAGCCATAAAATGGCAGAGTAGGCAGCTCCAAGTTGTAGTACCCTATGGAAAAAAGTCAAAACCAGCAGAATCTCTAAAACAAGCAGAACTCTAGAAAACAGTTTTACAGCAATTTGTGAACACTGAATCAAGATACAGGCAAGCACAAAATTGTGAGAAATCTCTGTGGCATTACTTACCCTTATACTTGTCTGTCCTCATGCCCAGTACAAGAAGTCTTAAAGATATTAGTCTACATTCCCAGTACTGGGATCCTGTTATTTGGTTCTAGAGAAAGCAGTAAAGACCTAAGTTGCAAATGATTGTGTCTGTTGTAACCTGTCTGGGGGTGACCTGAAGGAAGGCTCTCAACTCTGTTAAACGTAAGTTAGAACTCACTCAATCTGGAAAAATAGTGGTTGGTTGAAAAAGTGGGATTTATCCTAGGGTTCAACACAAAAAAGTAAATCAATGTAATACACCACATTAACAGCAAAACGTGGTGGGGGGATGGGGAGGTGACACACTATCATCTCAACTGATAAAGAAAAGCCATCTGACAAAATCCAACAAACACCCTTTCATGATAAAACCACTCAGAAAAGTAGGGTTAAAAGGGAACATCCTCAACATGATAAAGGACTTTTATGAAAAATCCACAGCTAACATAATACTCAATGAAGAAAGACTGCAAGTTTTCTTCCTTACATCAGGAACATGTCAAGAAAGCCTGCTTTCACCAATGATATGCAACACTTTAGTGAAAGCTGTACCTAGACACAAGAAAAATAAAAGGCATCCAAATTAGAAAAGAAGAAATGGGCCTCCCTAGTGGCGCAGCGGTTGAGTGCTGGGTTGCAAAGCTGCCCGCAGCCTCTGCAGCACCAGTTCCATCCCTGGCCACCCGGTGAGGGTCCCACATGGCGCGCAGACCTCCCACGCGCAGACCTCCCCTGCCGCCCGCTGCTCCCCTCAGCAGCGTATTTCGTCAGTCTGTTCTGCTCCCTGCTCTGGCTCTGGTGAATTCTCTCACCCTCCCTCGCTTCTGAATGTACCCAGTGCTTGTATAAATAAATAAATCTTAAAAAAAAATTTAAATTAGAAAAGAAATAATCTGTGTCTATTCACAGATGATATAGTTCTCCATATGTAAAACTCCATAGAATCCACAAGAATGCTATTAGAGCTAATAAAATAAACACATAAAAGCCAGTTAATAGTAATGAACAATCCCAAAAGGAAATTATTAAAGAAATTCCATCTATAATAGCATCTTAATAAAATACCTAGGAATAAATCTAGTAAGAGGTAAAAGATTTGTTTGCTGAAAACTAAAAATATTACCAAAAGAAGTTAAAGAAGAATGGGCCTCCCTGGTGGATCAAGGGGTTAAGCATAGAACTATGAAGTAATCTGCAGCTTCTGCAGCATGAGTTCGATCCCCGGCCAAGGAGTTACCCACATGGCACAGCAGACCTCTCCTGTCTCGCCCGCTGCTCCCCTCAGCAGTGTATTTCAGTCAGTCTGTCTGTCCTGCTCCCCACTCTGTCTCTGGTGAATCCTCTCACCCCCCACACCTCTGACTTGTACCCCAGCTCTAGTTTGCATAAATAAATCTTTTTAAAAAAAAAAAAGTTAAAGAAGACCGGAATAGAGAGTATCTTATGTTCATATTGCTAAGGTGTCAATATTAACCAAAAATTATCTACAAATTCAATGCAATCCCTATTAAAATTCCTACAGTTTTTTGCAAATATGGAAAACTTATTCCCTAAATTCATATGAAATTGCAAAGGAACCCAAATAAGCAAAAAAATCTTTAAAAATAACTAAGTTGAAGGATATATACTTCCTGAATTCAAAACTTATATAAAACCATAGTAATCCAAATAGCACGGTATTGGCATAAGAATAGAATTAAGAGTCTAGAAATAATACTATATCTTTACTGTCAACTAAATTTCAACAAAGGTGTAAAGTTCACTCAAACCAGAAAAAAATTGTCTTTTCAACTAATGGTGCTAGGAAGTAAAATACTAAAGTTGAACCCTTACCTCACTCCATATATAAAAAGTCATTCAAAATGAATCAAAGACCTAAATGTAAGTGGTAAACCACAAAATTCTTTTCAGACACTATTTCTTCAAGGTTATTTTTGTTTGTTTATTTGGTTTTACCCCTTACTCTGTACTCCTTCTAGATTCCCATAATGCACTGGTACACTTAATAGAGTCACAGGTCTCTAGGAGCTCACTTTTCTACATCTTTTTTTATTTCTGGTCCTCAGACAAGGTAATTTCAATTACCCTATCTTCAACTGTTTTAATTCCTTCTTCTGCCTGCTCAAATCTACCACTACACCTTCTTTCTTTTATTTTTCAGCAATTGTGCCTTTTATCCCCCACTTATTCACACATTATTCTCCTATAGTCCTTTGTCCCTGGTTTCCTTAAGCATTTTATCTAATATAATTAAAGTTTGCTAAATGGTCATAACTTCCTATTTGTCTGCATGCCATGAAATTTTTTTGTTGAGAACTGGACATTGTTAATACTGTTCTGTGGTAGCTCTAGAAATCAAGTTCTCTCTTCTCTGTAGGGATTGCTGTTGATACTTGATGAATGCGATAGTTGCTTGTTTAGGGACTTTTCCAATTTTTTTTTGTAATGACTATATTCCTTGCTGTGTATTGTGATTAAAGTCTCCATTCTGTTATGTCCATGGTCAACCAGTGACCTGACAGGTATTTCCTTACATGCCAGAATCCAATAACAACAAAGGGGTAGGTGGTGGTCTCTTTAAATCCCCTTGCAGGTTGCAAGAAAAGCCACGTTAGCCTTGGTGTTTGAAACAATGGTCAGTCTCTATGTTGGTCCATCAGCAATCAAAGCACACAACCACAATTTCTGAAGGACAAGCAAGTCACAACAAGAACCATGGGCCATCATATATAGTAGCTGCTTGTAGGACTGGAGGATGGAAGATGGTAGCCACAATGCAAAACACAAATTTTCAGAAACTTACCAGTCTCTTTAAGCATTAATCACTCTCCTAGATGCTGTATGTGTTTGGCTAGACCCCCTAGTTCCAAAATAATTGCTTCAGGTAGTTCACTAATAGCTATCTTGGTGAAAGAAACAATTTTGGATCTTCCTTCTCTACTATTTTCCATGATGTCACACCCATTTCAACCTACAGATCTTTTCTATTTCAACCTACAGATCTTTTCTTGGGGAAAAGTAAACAAATCCCTAATCTATAATAATAATTACCATTTACTGACTGCCTACTATGTGCAGGAATTTCTGATGTTCACAATCCTACCAAGTTAGCTGTACCACCTCCATTTTATAGGTTAAAAAACTGAGGCTCAGAGGCCTCCCTGGTGGCGCAAGGGGTTAAGCACTGTACTATGAAGCAGTCCGTAGCCTCTGCAGGACGAGTGTAATCCTTGGTCGGCCAGGGAGCAACCCACATGGCGCAGCAGACCTCTCCTGTCTCACCCGCTGCTCCCCTCAGCAGTGTTTCAGTCAGTCTGCCTGTTCTGTTTCCCACTCTGTCTCTGGTGAATCCTCTCAACCCCTGCATCTCTGGCCTGAACCCCAGCTCTTGTATGCATAAATAAATAAATCTTAAAAAAAAAAAACCTGATGCTCAGGTATATTAAGTAGATTGCCATGTTCTCACAGATTCTGCAGATCTAACACTGTTATTCCTTCAAAACCTCCACATGACCTTCTTCTCCTACTTAGACCAAACAAACACTCTCTGATCTTTGAATCCAAACTTATGAAATCCCATTTTATTCATGAAGTATTCCTGAAGCAGCTAGAGTAGAAAGAGCTCACTTTAACTCAATCATCAAGTAAATCACTTATTTACAACATTTTTTTGGCACCTGTCTTGGAAAGACTGCATATTCACAATGGTAAATGCAGGCAGATCTACACTGGGATTAAAAGAGTATGAATTAAGTACCAAAATCCTGAAAGAATGGTGAGAAATGTAGCTAGAAATATAGTTGCTAAGGAAGCACTTACAAGTGAGGGTGGTGAACTGAATGAAAGACAGGGAGGAGGAAAAAGTATTACAGTACATTTACATATAGTTAACACCCAGCCCCAGAAAGTAACAAAAAACCAAGAAAGAAAGAAGTGGGGAAATAGAAGATAGAATGAAACTGTAAAGACAGGGCCTTACACATTGGACTAAATAGTTGAGATTTCTTAGGATAGAAGCTACCACTGAAACAGTTAATGAGAATATCGTTTTAGGGAGATTATTCTAACAGTGCTGAGAATCTAGCAGCTTTATGTAGGATGAACTGTAGTGGGAGTCACTAGAATTAGGGAGATCCAAGATTTGTACATTTTTGCCACCAATGATTCAGTTATTTCTTAGACTACATAGAAGGCTCTTTATAAGCATGTTCAATATGAATATATTTGTTTATACAACCTTCCTGGTTTTCTGACTAACCACATGTTTCAGAGGTTGGAATTTTTAACTTATGCCACTAAAGGAGGAAATGCAAAGTTTTACTCACATGCTATCGGGAAACACACATGAAAGTGGTAAAATGCTCTCACCAAAATGAAATATCACATGTAAACTAAAATGAACTTGTCAACATACCACTCAAAGGACTTGGAAATATTATGAATTTGCCAGGATTTTCTTCCATCTCTAAGTGACATTCCAGAAATGTTCATTGCATAGTGTTTTTTTTTTAATGGAGCCAGTTCACAAGAGAGAAAAGAGAATGAAAAAGTATTTTTGTCTCTATACACAGGAACAGAGATAAGATTATGAAGAACAAAAGTAGAAAAGAAGGAGAATTTTTTTTAATTTAATGAAAACATACATAACACAGCTAGCATGATTACGTCCTTCTTAAAGATGCAACCAAATTGTGACAATCCTTCACTGAGGATTCAAGGCAAAGTAAATTAGATTTAGGAATCTCAGCAAGACACAAAATAAACTTATCAGAACATTATAGTTCTGAAGGGAAGCTATTATTGAAAGCCTACACCAAATTCTAACTTGGAGAAGATTAATCTGTTTCCCATATCCCAAAACCAATGGATGAACAAGCAGATCCTGGTTATTTTCTCCTCTCATAGCGTGTTAGTCACAGCAAGATGCATTCAACTTTGTCTTTGAGGCTCTTATTTAAGTAACTGGCATTGCAGAACAGATACTGATTCCAAACTCAATCTTTTAGGCTCCAAAAGTTCTGATCACCTTAGAGGATGTCAAAAACTTAAAACCAAAATTTAAAATAACAATGTATTAATAAAAATGCAATGTAATTTAGTATATTAAGGCTAGTGCACAGATTTCATGGCATTTTAAACACACAATACTCTGACTATACTTACAAAATGTTAGCCATGTTAAACCATTCAGAGATCAGCTTGAAACAACCAAATACTAGAATCCCTACTCTATCTCTGATAGTCAAAACCTCATCCACAGAATAATAGCCACAGAATAATAGCCTTGTCACAAATGGAAACCATTATGATCACCTTTGTGGGAAATAGAGAAGGTCACAATGTTTAAAGGATGTAGCCTTACCTACTGTTTAATAACACACACAATCCACTCAATCTAAGGACAGTTGATATTGATTTATACAGTTACTATGTGGTAGGAGAAAGAAGAAGAAACTAAAATAAAATTTTTCCACTAAAGACTGGCAAAATTGGCAAAACATAGGAATCTAAATTTTAATTACAAAAAAACCCCACAAAACTGCCCACACATAAAACAATCTATTTGGCAAACAAATTCAATGGAAATGCTAAAAGATGCAAATAGTACATCTGCCACCAAAAAGAACATTTGTAGATTTTTTTAAGATGCTTTAAAAGGTAATGAAAATAATCATGATGGCCTTTTCCATTCTTCAGACACAACCACTCAGATTGGCTTATAATTTTAATATTTAAAGCACCCTGATCTTTACTCCTGTCTCTTCATTTTAAGTGATAGTTAATTCTTCAAGAGACTTATTGTAAAGCTCTTAAAGTTCACACATCCAGGGATGAGGTGGGGAACTCATCTCTGGAATACTACTAAAATTAGAATACTACTAACATGAAAGAGAGAAGAAAACAAAGTCATTGAAGACTATAAGTAAAATAAATAGAAATAATAACAATGCAATTTATGAAACAATCATTTAACTCAGAAGGGAAATGACTATTGCAACCCCCCCCCAAAAAAAAAGAAAAACCCTTAAAAGGTTGAATACAGCGCAGAGGCTCCCATCATTTTTGCTGCTATATGATTTAGAGCTTCCAACATAGTCCACTACTTTCAATATACCTCATCATATCTACTGCTTCTCTGGACAGGTAAAGATAAAGTTTCCCTAGGAAACTATAAACTTTTTAAAGTTTCCTAGGGAAACTTTAAGGGTTAATGCTGAAGATATCATGAAGCAGTAATAACAAAGACTATCAATAATAATCTCTAATATTAGGCTGATAATCTGACAGGGCACCAAATATATCACCAATTCCTAGAAAATCTGATTCACAATAATCTCAATTCCACTTTGTTTCCTTTCCATCACTGTTGCTATAACCCAGGACCAAATATTGCCATGTTGATGGCTATAATTCCACTCTCTCAACCCACCACACCAATACTAGAGTTGTATTGAAAATACAAACTGGGCCTCCCCTGGTGGCGCAGCGGTTGAGCACTGGGCTGCGAAGCTGCCCACAGCCTCTGCAGCGCCAATTCGATCCCTGGCCGCCGGAAGAGGGTCCCACATGGCGCGCAGACCTCTCCTGCCACCCGCTGCTCCCCTCAACAGTGTACTTTGTCTGGCTGCCTGTTCTGTTCCCCGCTCTGGCTCTGGTGAATTCTCTCACCCTCCCGTGCTTCTGACTGTACCCAGTGCTTGTATAAATAAATAAATAAATAAATCTTTTTTTAAAAAGGATTAAATTAAGAAGGATTACAGGATATGCTACTTCATACTGTTTCACACTGATTTCTTTCAAAATAAAAACTATTACTTTAAAAAAAGAAAATACAAACTGGATCACTTTGCTTGCCTTTATATAAAAAGCTCTTATAAAAGAGCTGTTGGCCAGCTGCTGCCTTCAAAATCATATCTCAGAGTTGTGATAACTTTCAGATTTTCTCAAAATGACCCCAACCACCCTATTTAACCTGATCTTCCACTCTTTTTAAGAGTACCATCAATGCTACTCTTACCTAAATATAAACAAATCCTATACAAACCAAAGGCCTCTCTGTGTGTGTTTGCTTATACTAGTCTAGATCTGAAAAGCCCTTGTTTCCACCCACCTCCACTCTTGTTAAAAACCTCTTCTTTCTGAAGCCCAGTTTAAATATCTTAACAAATAAGATTTCTCCCTCACTATATAAACACCTAAATCAGAGTCAAGGCTTTATTCTAAGTTAGGCAGCTAACTCCCAATCCTCTATTTCCAAATCACACTTTGAACAGCACTACAATCCCATCTTTTCTAATCTATAATATTTATTGCCTATCAGTAGGCAGTCACAAATTACTTTTATATATAGATATATATATATATTTTTTTACATCATTGTTCATTTTTGTAACATGTTTGCTTTCTCCTCTCAGGTGTAGTCCCCATAAAATTCCCACCACCAATTCACCCATGAACCATCACCATAGTCCCTTGTGTTCTTCCCTCCCCTGTTTTGATCCCTCTTCCTCCTCCTCTCCTGCAGAATGTCTCTGATTTATAGTTGCCTGCTAATTTTGTGGTTTTTTTAATTAATTTATTTTTTCCCCTGATCCCTTATTTGGTACTCCTATATTCCTCCTGTTAGTGAAACCATCCCATAATTTTCTTTTTCCTTCTGGTTTATTTCACTGAGCATAATCCCTTCCCGCTCCATTCATGTTGCTCCATTCGAGTTTATCCTTTTTGATCGCTTAATAGTATTCCTTTGTTTTTAAATACAGAATGAATAAACAAAATAATTCATACTCTAGAATGGAAGTCAAAGTTTTGATTTAACATAGGATAGGCCAAACTGTATCATACCTAAATAACAATATGCTCTATGGAATATAGCACACATTCACATTAAAAGCTTGAACTCCAGCTCCATCACCTTCTAACCTACTGTGTGGCCTTAAACATGTTACTAAATCTCTCTGAGCATCCCTTTTGTTATAAAGGAAAATTTATAAACCCTTACTTATAAATTGAGGATAGTAACTCAGATGTTTGTCAAAGATTAAGCGATGTTAAAGCATTTTGTAAAGCATTTAGCAAAGCATTTGTACATTATAACCAATAAAGTAATGGCAGCTATTACTAATTTACAGTATATACATTATCATGTCATTGCCATGACTTTCTTCAGTTAAGGAACTGATACAAAGACTTACCTTTATAGGTCAAACTTTTAAAAATAAAGTTCTTTGGTAATTAATTAAATAGTAAACAGCTGGTAGAGATATAAATGGATTAGTTAACAGCTGAACTAACATACAGGTGTTAAAAATAGTATACCATGGCCCCCACTACACATAAATATTACCATAAATGATCACAACCTGTGCACAGAAGGAAAGCAGTTAAGTCTTTGATTCACAGCATAGACTGAAAACCAATTATGAAAAATATGAAACATAAATCACAACATGCGTCAGGGAATTCCCTAATTGGTTATATCAAAAGGAAATTACTACTCTTGTATATATGTAAAAAACATCTGGAACATATAACAGATTAGCAAACTACAGCTCAATTAACAGCATGAGCCACTTATAAATAAATTAAAATAAAAGATATTTAGCAGATGTTATAAATCCATTTCCAAACCAGAGCCCTACTGTATTGCTAGCTCCGAGTGATAGGGCAGGAAACCCAGTCAAGTCATGGATAATGCTCACAGAAGACCATATAACTCACACAGTTCAAAACTCAAACTGTTACTTCAGCCACCCTCGGGTCAGGGGGTAGAGGTTTTCCCATTACAAGCACCTATGTTATTTGAATTTTCTTTTGAGAGAAAGAGAAAGCAAGAGTGAGAACAAGCCAGTAAGAGAGAAATATGCAAAGGGGCAAATAATTCTAAAACTCTAAAAAGACCTAAAAGTTCAGAAAGATGAGCAAGTAACAAAGTAAATATTAGTTTGGCAAAGATTAAAACTAATGAAACTTGGCACTGGTAAGAATGTGGAGAAACAGCACTCTCTCATACCGGGCATGAGAGTGTAAAGTCACGTAACCTTTCTGGAAAATGATTCAGCAATCCCTATTAAAATTTTAAATGCTATACCCTTTGACTCAGTAACTCCACACCCAGGAATCTAACTTATAGAAATAATGAAACACACACATGTACAATAGTAAATGCATAAACATGTCCACTGAAACAAGGCTAATAGAAGTTAAAAACTGGAAAAACTAAAATGCATTCTTTTTATAAAAAGAATGATATACGCAAATACAACATTAGGGAAAAATATGGGTGTATATAAACTGTTCACAGTGCTTATCTCCAAAAAGAAAAAAAAATGTTTAAAGAGTTAAACTTTAAAATTAAAAAAAAAAAGACAAAACTTTATGCAGTAAGGCTAAAACATCTTTAATTCCATATTATGGTCATTTAGTGGATGAGTAGATGAAAGATGAAAAGAAGAAAAAAAACTAGAATATATTAAAATATATATACACACACGTGTGTGTGTTTAAAAACACCAGAAGAGGGCCTCCCGGTGGCGCAGCTGTTGAGCACTGGGTTGCAAAGCTGCCCGTGGCCTCTGAGGCACTGTTTCGATCCCCGGCTGCTCCCCGGCCACTGGAGGAGGGTCCCACATGGCGCGCAGACCTTTCCTGCCACCCGCTGCTCCCCTCAGTAGTGTACTTCTGTCCTTCTGCCTGTTCTGCTCCCCGCTCTGGCTCTGGTGAATTCTCTCACCCTCCCGCGCTTCTGACTGTACCCAGTGCATGTATAAACAAACAAATAAATAAATAAATAAAACATGCCTCTATTAAAAAAAAACTATAAAAAAATACATAAATCATAAAAACACCAGAAGAAGACAAATATATTCAGTGAGGAAAAAACAACAACAGAAATTGACAGAAAAAAGAGGAAATCATCAAGCATCAAGAACAAAAAGGGGGCCTCCCTGGTGGTGCACGGGGTTAAGCACTGCACTATGAAGCAATCCACAGCCTCTGCAGCACGAGTTCGATCCCCGGCCGGCCAGGGAGCAATCCACATGGCACAGCAGACCTCTCCTGTCTCACCAGCTGCTCCCCTCAGCAGTGTATTTCAGTCAGTCTGCCTGTTCTGTTCCCCACTCTGTCTCTGGTGAATCTTCTCACCTCCCAGACCTCTGGCCTGTACCCCAGTTCTTGTATGCATAAATAAATAAATATTTTTTAAAAAAAAGAACAAAAAGGAAAGAAGTTCAATAAATTCAAGAGTTAGTAAACCAGTCACATCTCACACATTGAAGGACAAACTTCAGAGGTAAAATTATTTACTTCTGAAATTAAATTAAGGCCAATAAATACATGGGAAAATGTTCATCATCACTTCAAGTAAGAGAGATGCAGGTTAAAACCACAATAAGATATGACCTTACACCTATGAGAATGGTACATGAGAATAAGATCCACAAGTGCTGGAGAGGACGTGGAGAAAGAGGAACCCTGTTGTACTTTTGGTGGGAATGTAAACTGGTACAGCCATTATGGAAAGCGACCTGGACTCAACTTTAAAAACTAAAACTAGAAATACCATATGACCCAGCAATCCTTCTCTAGGACATCTATCCAAAGAACATAAAACCACTGACTAGTAAAACCATATGCTCTAGAGTATTTATTGCAGCATTGTTTACAATGGCTAGGGCATGAAAACAATTTAAGTGCCCACTAATAAATGGTCTAAGAAGATGTGGTATATCCACACAATGAAATATTATTCAACTATAAAGATAGGCAAATTTTGCCATTTTCAACAAAATGAAAGAAGTTTGAGAGAATTATGTGTAGTAAAGTAAGTCAGAATGACAAAGAAAAATGCTGAACATTTAAAAGACAGTTGAATATATACACAGAGTTCAGAGCAGTCTGGTTTGAGCTAAATATTTGTTATTAGTATATACAAAGAATTCAAGGTCATGTAATGTGATGAAATCACCAAAGGAGTAAATACAGATAGAAAAGAAAAGGAAAGATAGAGATTTGGAACAGTCTAAAGTTTACAGATCAGAGATGAAGACCAAGCAAAAGATATTTAAAAGACAGCCAGTGAAGTGTAAGTTGAAACAAAAGAAAACAGTGTGCCCTGGAAGCTATGTGAATGATGCTTTCTAAAACTTGGGGGGAGATCAACTGTGTCCATGGTGTGGAAAGATCAAGTAAGACAAGGAACAAGAACTGAGCAAGAACTGGATATAACAACCTGAAAGCCACTGAAGACCTTGACAAAAACTGTGTGAATACAGGGGTAATGAAAGCCTGATGGGAATAATTCAAGAAAAAACAGTTATAGAGGAATGAGAAACCATGTTAGCTGAATCTTTTAAGGAGTTTTGTTCTACAGGAATGGAAAGAAATGAGCAGTAGAGCAAAGAGAAAGTGGTATGAAGAGATTTTTTTTTTTAATAAGAGAAAAAGTACACTATTTCATATACTAATAAGAATGACCCAGTACAGAGGAGAGGCACTTGACCCAACCCTGAGGATTCAGAAAAGGTTTCCTGAAGAAGTTGCCCTGTGCTGAGTCATGAAGGCTGAGTAAGAGTGAATCAGGATGAGTGCGGAGGGGACTGAAACAGCATGAGCAAACAGATGTAAGAAACAACATAAAGTGTGGGACTGCGGACGGAGGTGGTATGTGAAGAACAAAAGTGAGAATGACAGGAGGTGAAGCTAGAGAGGTAAGCAGTTGCCAACTGTATCAAGCAGTACAACCTGCATCAGATAGATGCTACTGGAATTTGCCACTACAGGGTTTAGGCAGGGAAGTACTGAGATCAAACCAACATTTCAATGAGGGAGGGAATGACTTGAGGGGTAGTAGACTAAAAGCAAGGAGACCAGTTAAGAGGCTGTGTTTTGGTGTATTAGACCAATTTCCAATGGGGGTATGAGTAGACCTTCCCACACCAACCACCAATTCTCAGACACTGGTAGGGTGTTTTAGAATTCAACTAAGTCTGACACTATCTGACTGGAGATAGCATGAGGTTCCCAGGTTAAGGGTTCAGTCTCTCAAGAGCACCCTCCACTTCAGACAAAGGCTGCAAGCCTAGGCTACCGCTTGGGCTTCAGTCCAATCCACTAGAAACAGGAGATTCCACAAGCTCCCTCCTCAGACTTCAGGTACTTAAAAAAAAGCCGAGATTATCTGTGCTTCTGACTGGCTGCCTATAAATCAATGGTTCCCAGGGCACCCTCCTCAGGTTTGATTAATTTGCTAGAAGGGGTACAAAGAACTCAGGAACAGCAAATGGAAGAAATACAGAGGGCAAGATATGGAAAAAGGCAGAGATTCCATGTCCTCTCCAGGTATGTCATTATCCCCAAATCTCCAGATGTTCACCCAATGGTAAGCTCTTCAAAGCTCCCTTCCCATGTGGGGTTTTTACACATACATGATTGATCAACTGATGGGTCACTGGCAATGAATTCAACCTCTAGCCCCTCTTCCTTCCCAGAGAAGTCAAGGGGATAGGACTGGAGGTTTCAACCTTCTAATTACAAGGCTGCTACTTCCCCTGGCTAGCAGCCCTTATCCTCAGGTGCTTTCCTAAAAGTCATCTTATCAACAAAATAAGAGACACCTTTAACCCTCTCAACATTTAGGAAATTCCAAGACACTGTGAGTTTGGAATGTGAATGGAGACCAAATACATATATTTTAGTAATCTGAATAACCTACTATATATTACTTCTTAAAATATGTATATATTTTTTAATAATCACAATGTATTACAGAGGCTATTGAAATAAATATTAAATCCTAAGCTAGGACAGTGTTACAAGTAGTGAAAGGGAATTAGAGATAGATGCTATGTGCTGAGTATTAAAGGCAAGAGTATCTAATGTGGACTTCTAGGCAGATGATGTCTTATCTGTATTTGGAAACTGAGAGGAGCTGGGGAGGACAGTGAATAACCCATTTCAGTTTTTTTGGAGATTCTTGGAGTCTTTACAGGACATCCAAATGAGTAAATGTAAGTAGGCAGCTGTATAAAAAATGCAGAACTTAGAAATTCTGATGCTAAGGCATCAGTATAAGACAAGTTATTAAAATTATTGCAATACATGAGATGATCCAAAAATAACATTTACAAGAAAAACAATGACTGAACTTAAAAGAACACTGACATTTAAGCAGAAATTAGTAGAGAAAATGCTTGAATGAATTTCAAATAGTACAGTCAGAAATGTGTAAGAAAAATCAGTGAAAAATACTCAATAGGCCACAAAAACACCCAAGGCAAATACTTCTACCAATGTAAAAAGAGACTCTGTAGGGGCCTTCCTGGTAGCTTAGGGGTTAAGTCTCAGTGCTACCATTGCAATGGCCTCAGTTCGATCCCTGGCCAGGGAGCTATGCCACATATGGCGCAACAAACCTCTCCTGTCTCGCCCACTGCTCCCCTCAGCAGTGTGTTTCAGTAGATCTGCCTGTTATGCTCCCCACTCTGTCTCTGTTGCATCCTCTCAAACACCACCCCCCCCGCCGGCAACCAATGCCTCTGGCCTACACCCCAGTTCTTCTACACAAAATAAATAAAAATCTAACAATAAAGGAATAATTCTTTTAAAAAAAGAAAGAAGGAAAGAAAGAGACGCTGTGCTGACCTGAATAATTGGGCAGAGATCAGAGATCAGAAAAGTCGAGACTTTACAATTCTATTGTATGAACTTTTCAAAAATCAGTAGGAAGCTAATATAGGACCATCTTTTCCTGAGCTCCTTAATTAGTTAAGCCAATCTGAGTGAAATAGACTAAAGGAACTAAACACAGTTGTACCACTACCTACAGTATATTATTCATAGCTTTAATAGGACAGTAGTTATGATGACTCTATAAAAAAAATTGGCAATAAATAATAAAACCAAAATTTTAAACTATAATAAAATGACTTCTTGATTGTTAAAACATTATTTTACCTATGAAAACATAAACTCAACAATATAAAATTCTTATAGCTTACATAATAAATATTTAAGAATGGATAATATAGAAATTTATAATGCTAGTAATTAGGGGGAAATATTACCAATATATTAAAAATTGTCAGAAACGTAAAGAATTTTTTGATGTTGGAAATTTTGATGTTTTTGATCTTGAATGATACAGGGAAGAAACAGAAACAATTTCCACTTTTTAAAAATTTTGCTCTAATTTACCACTTTTTGGCCAACAATAGGTCAAACTAATAGAACCACTTACTCTTGAAAGGCTATACACTACTATACTAACTGGGAGTGATTCACAAGCATTTGGTCCCACCCATACAGAAGAACGCCACAAAGAACTTTAAAGAAAAATCACCAGGAAGTATATTTTCAGATCAGCACCTAAAGCAAAATTAATAAAGCATAGAGAGAACATGCAGAATTATTTTCTCAAAATGGGAAAGTTTATAGCACTTTCTTGGAGTGGGTTGGGAGGAACTCCCTAAGTGTGAGTCATTGGATTAAAGAAGAACTGGATCCAGGATTTTGCCAAAGCTGGAAAAGCAGGATTCAGAGCACAGGAGAGCAAACATGCAGCAGTCTAGGCCTGCAGAGGGGTGGGGGGAGCCATGTGGGTTAGTGCCTCCAAAGTTTGCATGAGTCACAGAGTGAAGAGGAAAGCACAACCAATCTAGACTTCAGCACATGAGGAAAATCTAAAGCTGTTTCCTTACCTTTTGGTTTAATATCTCCCTTATTTACTATTTAAATAATTAAGTAGTTAAATAATTAAATGTTTTAATTATATTCAAAAAAGCTAAAATGAAAGTCACCTCAGGATCTTACTACTCTAAGGATCTGAATGGGCTTTGTTACATGCTTTGCACACGGACTGGACCAACATACAAAGCTATTGTCACTAGAACAACCTTTCTAGCACTAGGTATTTTGATTTTGCTAATTAAATATACCCTATTTGTATATTTTTTGATTTATGATTTTATTTGTGTAGTTACCAGCAAGAATGAAATTTCTGTTTATTAACTTCATATACACATTTTGAATGAACTGACTGCTTGATTCTTTGGCTCGTTTATCTATAATAATCTCAATGACCTTCTTTTATATTAAAAGGAGATTTTATGTGTTATATTCATTATTCTGTCAAAATGAATGCAAATCATATCTCATTTGCATTTTTCTGATTTTTCATGTAAGCAAACTTTTCAATGTTTATTTAAAGTTCATAGATTTTAGGGTCTAACAGTTGCTCATCTATCAGTAAATCCTGTAGTATTGTCCATGATTATACAGTATACTACAAGCCTTAGAATTTTTCATTTTCTTGCTCAAATCATTTCACTTTAACTGTTCTATAAATCATTTAGTTGAATTTCTCCTCAAGTATAATGCTGTCATCCATTTTTTAAAAGAAACATTTTTTGTCATGAAGTAATGATAGAAAATTTGATAGTTTCTACTCGTAGTTATCTACAAAAGCAAATGAAAGACACAAAGAATAGTACACAAATGTTCCTAGCAGCAGTGTTCATAATAACTGCAAGTTAGAAATAATCCAAATGTCTATCAATCACAGAATAAATAAAACCATCACTAATAAAAATGAATGAACTATTGATTCAACATAAATAGATTTCAAAACATTATGATAGGTGAAAGAAGCCAGACACAAATGATTACATATAGTATGATTTTTTTATTTGAAATTCCTAGAATATGCATATCTACTGAGACAAAAAGCAGATCAGTGATTACTTAATATTTACAAGTATAGGATCAAGGACTGACTGCAACTGTGCACAAAAGAACTTATTGGAGTGATGGGAATGTTTTACAGGTGGCTTGTGATGAGGGTTGCAAAACTATGGATTTACTAAAAATCATTAACCTTAAGTAAATTCAGCTTACACTTTCAGTGTATAAATTATATAGTATATTATAAATTTTATATCAATAAAGCTGTTTGTAAAAAGTCAATGGACAGAGAAAGGACAAAGAGAATATATATTTTTCTATATATATTTTCTAAATATATACATATTTGTGTATATATATTTATATATGTACATATATCTTCATATATGTACATATATCTGTATATATGTACACATATTAAGTAATCTTAAAATATACAGTTCTAAGGAATTCTATTTGTTACTGATAAGAGAAGCAGGAAGTATTTTAAATAAGCATGAAGTCCATCCAAAGGTGACATTAGAGAAACATTTCATGGGAGTACAAATTGGCACAGCCTATCTATAAAGCAGTTTGGCATGTGCACAAAGGAAGTTTTAAAAAATATCCCCTTTGATTCACTTCTCAGAATCCAACTTAGAGAAGTATAAAGAACCATGAGTAAAGATCTCAGTATAAAGTGAGCAAAATTTATAACAGTTTTTGAAATGCAAAGCATGTAATTACCCAACAGTGCAAGAACAGTTAAGAAAACTACAACCTGTGCATGAATATAATCCATGTATTTCAAAAAGAGTGGAAACAACAAATGTTGGCAAAGATGTAGAGAAAAAGGAAAACTCATCCACTGTTTGGAAGAATATAATTTGGTGTAGCCTCTATGGAAAACAATATGGAGAGTCCTCAAAAAATAAAAACAGAAATACCATATGATTCAGCAATATCTCTAGTGGGTATTTACCCAAACATTATAAAAACATATATACAAAGATTTACGCACTCCCATGTTCACAGTAGCATTATTCACAATAGTTAAGTCATGGGACCAACCAAAAGGCCCACTGATAGATGATGGGAAAGAAATTGTAGGATATATATTCAATAGAATACTATTAAGCAATTAATAAAGATGAAATAGTGCTTTCTGGGACAAAATAGATTGGTGTTGAGGTGATTTTGCTAAATGAAATGTCAGAAAGCAAAAGACAGTTACCAGATGGTTTCATTCATTTGCAGACAATAAATAACCAAAGAAAATAAACTGGCAAAATAAGAATAACTTTTAGACTTTATGAAAAATATATTGATTACCTGAAGGAATGGAGGGGAGGAGGGAGGCAGTAAGACAAGGAAGGTGACATGTTTGTGCCCTAGGGAACTGGTGAAGGCTAGTGAGGTATACACATATATAGAGGTATGAAGTTGTACTCCCAAAATCAGTTATGTAAAATGGTAGCCAATCAATTAAAACTTGAAAAAGATTTAAAAATAAAATAAAAATGTTTGCAGGCCTAGTACAGAACATGGCATCACTGATGTCAATGGGGCCTGCACTCAGGCAGAAAACATGCTGAGTGAAATATTCCCTCTGGGTGCTAGTATTTTTGGCCTAGTCTGTTAGTATAGGCACACCTCAGAGACACACAGGTGTGGTTCCAGATCACTCCAATAAAGGAAATGTCACAATAAAGCAAATCACACAATTTTTTTAGTTTCCCAGTGCATGTAAGAGTTACTCTTACAATATACTATATTAAAAGTATAGTAGCATTATGTCTAAAAAAATACATATCTTAATTTTAAAACAATTATTAAAAATTAAAAATTGCAACCATCACCTTATCCTTCAGCAAGTCATAATCTTTTTGCTGGCAGAGGGACTTGCCTAGATGGTGATGGCTACTGACTGCTCAGTGTGGTGGTTGCTGCAGGCTGGGGAAACTGTGTCAATTTCTTAAAACAAGACAATGAAATTTACCACATGAATGATTTCTCTGTAGCATGCCGTGCTGTTATCCACAGCAAACCTTTGAAAATTGCACTCAATTCTCTCAACCCCTACTGCTATTTTATCAACTGCATTTATGTAATATTCTAAATCCTTTGTCAACAATGTTCACAGTATCTTCACCAGTAAATTCCATCACCAGAAACTACTTTCTTTGCTCATGCATAAGTCTGATCATGAGATTGCAGCAACTAAGTCATATCTTCAGGTTCCACTTCTAACTGTAATTCTCTTGCTATTTCCACCACATCTGCAACTGCTTCCTCCATTGACATCCTGAACCCCTCAGAGTCATCCATAAGGACTGGAATCAATGTCTTCCAAATTTCTGTTATGTTAATATTTTGACAACCTCACATGAATCACAAATGTTCTTAACAGCCCTAGAATTCTTAATCCTTTCCAGAAAGTTTTCAATTTTCTTTGTCTAGATCCATCAGTGGAATCACTAGGCATGGGCAGCCTTATGAATGTAGCTCTTAAATATAACTTGAAAGTCAAAATTATTCTTTGATCCAAGAGTTGCAGAATAGATATTGTATTGGCAGGCATGAAAACATTTATCTCTATGTTGAGATACTAGGTGACCAGGTGCATTGCCAATAATCAGTAATATTTTGAATCTTTTTTTCTGAACAATGGGTCTCAACAGTGGGCTTAAATATTCAGTAAACTGTGCCATAAACTGATGTGCAAACATCCAGACTTTGTTGTTCCATTTATACAGCACAGGCAGAATAGATTTAGAATAATTCTTATGAGCCCTAGGATTTTCAGGATAGTAAATGAGCACTGGCTTTAACTTAATATCACCAGTTGCACTAGTCCTGAACAAGAGAGTCAGCTTTTCCTTTGAAGCCAGGTGCTGACTTCTCTCTAGCTATAAAAAATCCTAGATGGCATTTTCTTCCAACTGAAATCAGTTTCTTCTATATTGAAAGGCTGTTGCTTATTGTAGCCACCTTCATCAATCTTATCTAGATCTTTTGAATAACTTGCTGCAGTTTCTACATTAGCTTTTGTGGTTTTACTTTGCATGTTTATGTTATGACATAGCTCTTGTGGTTTTTTACCTTGCATGTTTATGTTATGTTTTTCCTTAAACCTTAAAAGTCAACCTCTGCTAGCTTTAAATTTTTCTTCTGCAGTTTCCTTACTTCTCCCAGTCATCACAGAATTGAAGAAAGTTAGGGTCTTGCTCTAGATTAGATTTTGGTTTAAGGAATGTTGTGGTTGGTTAATCTGCTCTTCACTCCAGACCACCCAGACTTTTTCCATATCAGCAGAATGGCTGTTTCACTTTCTTATCAGTTGTGTGTTCACTGGAGAAGCACTTTTAATATCTTTCAAGAACCTTTCCTTTGGATTTATAACTTGACTAACAGGCAACAAGAGACATAGTTTTCAAGTCTATCTCAGCTTTCAACATGCCTTCCTCACTAAGTTTAATCATCTCTAGCTTTTGATTTAAAATGAGAGACATACAACCCATCCTTTCACTTGAACACCCTTGCAATACAGGGTTATTAATTAGCCAATTTCAATACTGATGTGTCTCAGGGAATAGGGGAACCTTAGGAGGGGGCGAGGTGGATTGGCTGGTTGGTAGAAGATTCAACACACAACATTTATCTATTAATTGTGTTATCTTACATGGGCACTAGAACACATTTATAACAGTAACATCAAAGATCACAGATTACCATAATAACAGATACAATACTAATTTAAAAGTTTGAAATACTACAAGAATCACCAAAATGAGACATAGAGAAAGGAAGTGAGCACATGTTGAAAAATAGTGCCAACAGACTTACTCAATGCAGGGTCCCATAAACCTTCAATTGTAAAAAAAAAGTAAGTATCTAAAACGTAACAAAGCAAAGTACAAAAAAATAAGGCAAGACTATATAATGGAAAAGATGAGAGGTCTGCTCAACTTTATATTTTAAGTTTAAAATATGGCAACCTTGGGCCTCCCCGGTGGCGCAGCGGTTGAGCGCTGGGTTGCGAAACTGCCCGCAGTCTCTGCAGCGCCGGTTCAATCCCGGGCTGCTCCCCGGCCACTGGAGGAGGGTCCCACATGGCGCGCAGACCTCTCCTGCCGCCCGCTGCTCCCCTCAGCAGTGTACTTCGGTCCTTCTGCCTGCTCTGCTCCCCGCTCTGGCTCTGGTGAATTCTCTCACCCTCCCACGCGTCTGACTGTACCCAGTGCTTGCATAAATAAATAAATAAAAACATGCCTCTATTAAAAAAAAATAAAAATAAAAATAAAATAAAATAAAATATGGCAACCTTGTGGAAATTAACAATTTATCTTCATCTGTGAGAAAAAAAAAAAAAAAACACTATGGCATGGGAGCAGCAGCCAGCACCAATTATCAGTAGAGAGGCAATTTTACTACCAGGCTAAGGGCAAATGGAATGGATGTTCTATGTGTCCAAGAGGCAACAAAGATTGCAGCTGCCTATTACAGATCTGTAAAGGAACAATACTGATGAAGCCACAGATGTACCATTATGAAGATGTACCATAATCCTGGAGTCAGTTATGGCACACAAGAAGAAATTCAAAAGAAAGATGAGTGACTTCATTATGATTCTCAAAGGCAGAAGAGTACACACATTGCTAGTGTTGAAAATGCTGAGGTAAGAAAAGTTACAACAACCATCCAGTTTGCTACAGTTAACCCTGAACATGTTTGGAAGCATTAGGCCATCACATCTACTGCAGCAATCCATCTTTTGAAATTCATGGTGCAAATATGTAGATCAAGCTTAAGCAGTCTTTACAAGATGACTCTAAACTTATTATCATGCCTTCAATGGAATATTCACAGTCAACTTTAAGAAACATTGTGTTCTCGATTTTAAAAGGAATTAAGAAAAGTTTGTGAATGCATTCATGCTATGCTATAAAATTAAGCTTAGAAAGTTGAGAGGAAGAAGCAGAAACACTGTAATGAATATGATTCAAGTAGTGGAAGATACAAAAAGTATATACCTAGGGAGGGAGTTTGAAGGCATTGAGTTGAATCTCATATCTATACTTAAAAACTCATCCTGAAATAAATCCAATTCCTAAGGCAAGCACAGCTCTTTCCTCTTCAGTCAGTAAGTCAGAAAGCTGTATCTAGCTGATTCTGTCCATGAAGCCCAGAAGACACACCATCTCTCCCCTTTATGAGGGTTAGCTATGTTTTATGAACAGAAATTATTACAATTACAGGAAAATAGCCTCATTATCTCTTATATGTAACAAATTGTATCCCTTAACTATGGCAGTCAAATACTTGCTCTTGGCTCCCTGGCAATGTTGTTCTACTAATATATTCTCTAACACAGAAATAATGACCCATATAGTGTGCTACCTACTGCAGAGAAGGGGAGAGCTTCAGATAGGGCCAAGAATAAATGTATTAAAATACAATTTTCATTTTCAGTTCTATTAGGAAAAAATAAAATCATCTTTATTACAACTGCCATTATAAACTGAGGTACCACAGAATGACTTGCTCATAAGAAAAAATTTCCAAGAGATGGAATAGTGGAGTCACTCTTCAATGAAGACTTAATTATCTCACATAGTCAATGAAAGAAAATGATATAATATTATGAAGTCATCTATTTCTATATTTCTTTGTTCTGGGCTCCAAAATAAGCACGGCTACCGACTTTGAATGGGAGGCTCCCATTTTCTGATTTCTCTCTTAATGCATTTCAATATACTATTTTTCTGGGATTAAGTTAAGTAACATCTATACATCAATCAAATTATACTAGAGGTCGTGCTCTACCAACTTCTAGCTGAGTTGATGTTATATGGTTAATTTTCCTAGAACTGGGCAGTTAATTAAACTAACATTCCCTTGAGCTTATACAGTTTCCTAAATTAAAAATTCACATTATGCTTTATATGTATTTTACCATAATAATTCTTAAAGTGATCAAAACACTCTACAGAGAAAAAATGTTTGCAAATTCATCTAATGAGGGGAGTATACCCAGAATATACAACTCAATGATAGAAAGATGGACCAATTTTTTTACATGGAGAAAGAACATGAACAAAGATTTCTAAAAGCATATACACATATTGCCAATAAATACATGAAAAGATGTTTAAGTTATTAGTTATTAGGGAAATGCAAATCAAAAATACTAGGAGATACTACCTCATACTTACTAGATGACTACATTAAAAAAAATCTATGCTGATGAAAGAAGCTACAAAAGCTACTGTAGCTACTTTGACATACGACATGATCCCATTTATGTGAAATGTCCAGTTAGGCAAATCTACAGAAACAAAGTAGGAAAGTAGTTGCCAAAAGCTGAGCAAGGAGGAAATGAGGAGTGATTGCTAAGAGGTTTCTTAGTTTCTTTTTTTTTTTTTAAGATTTGTTTTATTCGCTTATTTACTATGCTTACAAGAGTAGGGAAAACCCAAAAAAGAAAAATCAACAAAATAAAAGCATTCAATGACTTATCTAAGAGGTTTCCTAATGACTTTAAAAATTAGTTTAAGTGAGGGCCTCCCCGGTGGCGCAGCGGTTGAGCACTGGGTTGCAAAGCTGCCCGCGGCCTCTGCGGCGCCAGTTCGATCCCTGGCTGCTCCCCGGCCACCAGAGGAGGGTCCCACATGGCGCGCAGACCTCTCCTGCCACCCGCTGCTCCCCTCAGCAGTGTACTTTAGTCCTTCTGCCTGCTCTGCTCCCCGCTCTGGCTCTGGTGAATTCTCTCACCCTCCCGCGCTTCTGACTGTACCCAATGCATGTATAAACAAAATAAAAAAACAAACAAACAAATAAATAAATAAATAAATAACATGCCTCTATTAAAAAAAAATTAGTTTAAGTGAAAACGCCTATATGATCTAAATTCATAAAATTGAAGGAGCTGTGACAGAATTCACCATATTCAGGATACTAATAACAGTGGGCAAAACTAAAATTTAACCCAAAGACTTTGGGGACATAAAATAGTATTGCTTTTACATAACAAATTTAAAGGATAAGATATACCAAATAATCTTGGATCCTGTATTAATAATTCAGAAGTACCCCACGTGTCCTAAATAGGCTGAGGTGATGATGAAAGATAGATGACGGCACCTGGAGGGCAGGGACTTTGCTTTAACTAGAACAGTGCTTGGCACACAGCCTATAATATTGGCTACATGAATCAACATTTTGAAATCTAAAGAAAACTATGCATACATTTTAGGAATTTGCATCTAGATTTTAGGAATATTACACATTTAGAACTGGAATCTCAATGGATAAAAAGTCAGAAATATCTGAGATCTAAAAGTAGAGTTTCAGGGAATAAAAGAATTTCCCTTGAAATATTACACTGGCGAGAGGCAGAAACCCACACAACTTGCTTGCACTGTTAAAAGTTTGAACATAATCACATTTCCTTTACTTTTTAAATTACTTGTGTAATGAAAAATATAAATAAGTCCAATATACTTCTAAAAAATTAACTATTTAAATAGTAAAAATAACTATACATGTTTAGAATTTATTATGGTCAAGTTAAACACACAAAAAACGTAAAATCACTGAAAGATGAAGATATAAGTAAAATAACACAAAACCAGTACCTAAGAAGTCAAAGGAGAAAATATAAGATCTAACTGTTAAAAATTATTCAATACTAACCAAACTTAGAACATGAACAGAGAATTAAGACAAAATCTCCCACTTTAGAGGGATTAAATTCAGGATAAGATAAGAAAAACTACAATACAGAGACAATGTCACAGCAGAGATAAGAATAATTTCTACCAATAACCAATTTTAAAGCATTAGTACATGTGTAAAAAGTTTCCATACCTGTCATAAATAGAATAAAATCAATACAAAAAACCCTAAAAGGTATTTTACATAAAAATATCACTAAGGGGCCTCCCTGGTGGCACAAGGGGTTAAGATGCAACCTATGAAGCTATCCGCAGCCACTGCAGCGAGTTCGATCCCCACATGGCACAGCAGACCTCTCCTGACTTGCTCGCTGCTACCCTCAGCAGTATACTTCAGTCAATCTGCCTGTTCTGTTCCCCACTCTGTCTCTGGTGAATCCTCTCACCCCCACCCCACACCTCTGACCTGTACCCCAGTTCTTGTATACATAAATAAATCTTTAAAAAAATAAGTTCACATTTAAATATTTAATGAACACAATTATCACAAATTTTTGCTCTATACATCAAAGTACTCTATTCTGAGAATAATGAATGTCTCAAGATAGTTCATTTCACCTCACTTTTTAAACAAGAGATCTGCAGGCAATAAATAGACAAGCAAGTAAGGCTGCAGTTGAAGTTCAAACTCCTTGTTTGAACATCCTTTCCTTGAACACGTTAAAAGACATTATACTTCACACTTGAAAACTGTTTTAGATTTATCTCTATTAAGAGCTTTATCTGAATCAGAACTATCAAATAAAACTTGTGATGAAATACTGCTTTGTTTTCCATTAATAACTATAATGTATGTGTCTTTACATGGATCAGTTTCAATTCTAAAGTTTAGTAAAGGATGCAAATTGGTTCAAGTATAAGAGATCTCTATTACTCATTAAAATTATAATTTTTGAGTATTTAATATAAGTAAACTTAGATGTTACATCAAAAAACTTAACCATTTTTTCGTTTTCTGTTGATACAGGGGTTCATTTGAGTTTTTGGAAAATTACATCAAAAACATTTAAATTAATTTTTGAATAGTCATAAGTAAGAAAAGTAATCATACCTCATGTGTTTTTTTCAGCTCTCAAACTGTTTTTCAAGACCCTGAGAAATTTACACTTTGTTTCAGGCATGTTATCTTAGCAGCAGAGTCAGACTTACAATAAGGAAGTGACGGTGCAGATTCGGAGTTATGACATACAAACTTTACAATACAAAATATTGCGCAAGTAGAAAGTACAAGGTTTAAAACTGCAATATGAGCTTTCTTTTCTTTTTTTTTTTTTTTTTAAGACTATTGCTATGTATTTTATACTAGGGCAAAACTCATAAAAAACCATTCCTCCAAAATCTCCTTTTTCACCTGTTTCTCTGCTCAAAATAAGCTTTTCTATCCTAGAACTCATAAAATATATTTTAAAATGTATGTCAGTACACCTTTATTATCTTTTACATGCACGTATATAATGCTCTGAGATTCAAATATTTTATTTGACCTCTTTGCTCCAAAGTAACTTGTTTTTCTATATAATAAATTTAATATATTTCTCCTACATTTAAAATTAACTAATTTCGGGTCTCCCTGGTGGCGCAGCAGTTGAGCGCTGGGTTGCGAAGCTGCCCGCAGCCTCTGCAGCGCCGGTTCGATCCCCGCTGCTCCCCGGCCACGGGAGGAGGGTCCCACATGGTGCGCAGACCTCTCCTGCTGCCCGCTGCTCCCCTCAGCAGTGTACTTTGGTCCTTCTGCCTGTTCTGCTCCCTGCTCTGGCTCTGGTGAGTTCTCTCACCCTCCCCGCTTCTGACTGTAACCAGTGCTTGTATAAATAAATAAAAATAAATCTTTAAAAAAAATAGCATTTAAACATTAAAAAAAAGATATAAAAAGATATAAAATTAACTAATTTCTAAGTATCTAGTTTATAAGTAGTTCTACATGTGATCTCATTTTATATAATATAAATTCAGAGGAATTTTAGTCTTACAAGTTTAATTAGTAACTTCTGGATATCTTTATACCTAAAAACGAAAGTTTATTTTAACTAATAGTCACATATTCAGCACCTATCATAAAAACAAAGTGAAACTATTATAAATTATATAAATAAAAATGAAGTGTTCAAAATATCATAAAACTTTAAATAATAGAATTTGATAATTTACAAAACTTTTTTTTACAAAAACACTCAAATTTTATCATGGTATTTCACTTTTTATTTTTTAACCTTGGTTATAAATTTAACCATTCTTTAGTAATTGTTAGGATGGATACGAAAACATAACCTTTGTATTGAATACTAAAAAATTTATGCTATGGCCTCCCTGGTAGCTCAGGGGTTAAAGTCTCAGCACTATCAAGATACTTATTGGCAGCCACTGTGGCATGAATTTGATCCCTGACCAGGGAACTAACCCACATGGCACAGCAGACCGCTCCAATCTCACCTGCTGCTCCCCTCAGCAGCGTATTTCAGTAGATCAGCCTGTTCGGCTCCCACTCTGACTGGTGAATCTTCTCACCCACCTCCTGCCCACCTCTGGCCTATACCCCAGCTCTTGTATGCATAAATAAATTAATCTTTAAAAAATATGGTAAAATTTTCATTTTGGCCAAAAGAAAAATAACTCAATCCCCATATTAAGAAGTCCTCAAACAGCCTCTTTTTCACATATTTTGGACATACATACCAAGCTATATACACATACTTTGTATAAAACTACTCTTTTTCTACCAACAGAAGGGTAAAGAAAAATTCCTAGCTTTAAAAATTTAGAACAAAAAAGTACTAGGGAATTTGTAATCTGTGCAGAATTATAAAATTTTAACATTCCTATATATTTTTGACATCAGTGACTCATGTCCCTTTACAGAAACGATATTTAACTCAATAATATTTTAATTTACATATGTCTTTTGAGAAATACGCTGGATAGGGAGTGACTGACCTATGTAGCTTTTCTCATTCCACATTACCCCTCCACCTCACCCCCACCTATCACCCCAAGACAGGTAGGGAATTATCACAGTCTCTTTGGAACTAGCAATAATTAAAACTGGAAACAAAAATTATCAGCATTGAAGTATATACATATGCTTATCTTTCACAAGGAAAAGTCCTTAACCACCTTCCGCATCCACTCAGTTAAGCACTTTTCAGAGCTGTCATACTCTCTAACTTAGAGCTTTCTTAACCCATAGCCAGTGAACTTCTACACCCACTAATCTGTTAAATAGCCATCAAGTCACTTGAAGAGATTCCCACCAGCTAAATCCAAGGACTACTGCCAGCCCTTGTAAGATGATATTTGAGTGCTATGAACACTAATTTCTCAAAAACTCTGCAATCTTGTACTTCATACAATTTATACTGGTCCTCCTACTTCTTTGGCAGTTCTACCTATCAGCTGTTCAAATGTTGATTATCCCCAGAGCTCTTTGCTAGCCTTTACTTTTCAAGATGTACAAACTCCCGGAGAGTGTATTTCCTATATACTTCACTACACTATCTGATGACTGTCAAATCTGGCTCCCTCCATCAGGATAACCTGGTTGAACTCTAGGAATTTATTTCTGTCCTTTTTATTGTTATCACTATACTGGATCTTCTTACAGCATAATTCCAATGTCTTCCACACTATCACCAACACCGCTGCTCTAAGAATAAAGATCTAACCATTTACTTATATTACTCAAAATCTTTTGGAACTCCTCACCCTCTAATCTAAAGAATAAAGCAGCATGTGGGCTTCCCTGGTGGCACAGGAGTTATGTCTCAGGGCTATCAAACTATCACTAGCCACTACAGCATGACTTTGATCTCTGGTCGGGGAGCTAGCCCACATGGTGCAGTAGATCTCTTCTGTCTCACCGCTGCTCCCCTCAACCATGTATTTCAGTAGATACACCTGTTCTGCTCCCCACTGTGTCTCTGGTGAATCCTCTCGCCCTCTGCACCTCTGGCCTAAACCCCAGTTTTTGTATGCATAAGTAAAATAAATCTTTTGAAAAATACAAAAAGAAAAAAGCAGCATGACATAAAAATCCTTCATAACTTGACTACCTTTTCTGGCTCATCTTCTGTCCTTTCCCCATACGATGTCATATAAAATCCCTCAAAGTTTCTCAAATAAGGCATCTATTTTTGCTCCTTCAGGCTATTGCTCAGGCTATCTACTAGTGCTACCTAACATACACTTCCCCCTCATTTGCATGCTAAAATTCTGCTCTTCTTTTAAGACTTGTTCCAGACATATCCAGAAAAGCCATTCTATTCCCTCCTTCACTTCTATATCAACTGGCCATCCCATCCTCAACATTCCTCCTGCAACTCATTTGACTAGTACCTCTCTTAACAATTATTTCACTATGGTATAATTATCTATAGAAATATCCACTCATGTATAATCTCTAAAAACAGGAGTGTATCTTTTATCTGTGTACCTGTCAGCTGGCAAACATGCCACATAGTAAGTAGACGCTTAATGAACAAATGCCCAATAAATAAATCCTGTGTAATTTATGTCACTTCCTATTTTAAGTATGATCATGTTTAACCCTATAAATATATTCCAGTATTTTATTTGAAAATATGATTGATGTTGATTCAGTCCATGGCAAAGCAATGAAAAGATACAACAGAATGAAGAGATGTTTGGAAATAACAATACTTAGAACACAACCTTAACTCAATGTTAGATGTCTCAATGTCAGAGATATTCACGAAAGACACCATGTGACATAAAAATGTTATAGTCTTCTAGCTCATAAAGAGAGCAGCCCTACTTCAAAGTATAATTTATGCCTTAATTTTCTCATCTCTAAAAGAAATACAAACCATTTACCTTACAAGTATTAGAATGATCATGAGGGAATGGAAAACAACTTTATTTTTGGCAAAAATACATTCGTATTTGATACTTCCAAAAGCTACATAATTTTCACTTTGAATTGAAAAGTAAGCAGAGCATAGTAGGATGTATGACTACACTCAATTAATCCACTGCTTCTTCCTATATGAATACTAATTATATGTCCCTGACCAAATGCATCATGGTTGGCCATGTGTCTTGTTTGGGCCAAAGAAATATGAGTGGAAGTAACTTGTAGCAATTTTGAGCAGAAGCTTTAAATGTAATTCCAAGGCCTTGGATAATTCTCTTCCTTCTACCATCACATATCCCAGATAGGAACTGCCCCATCAGATCAAATTCCAAAAAAGGAGGACAACTGTGGATAGAACTGCTGTCTACCAAAACATGTGACATAAACAAAGAAATAAGTTTTGCCTGTTATAAGGTTTGGAAGTCTTGGGGTTATTTATTATCACAGTATAATTAGTATAAGCTAACTAATTAGAGGTTCCTCCTCTACAGTATCATAATACCCAGGCATAGGCCACTATAAAAATATTATACTATACTTAAAGGTTTTTTATTGTCTTATTTAAGTAGAATTATGATTTCAAGAAGTCAGATCCTTGTTTTTTCACCTTTTTTTTTTTATATATATATATAGAGGCATGTTTTCTTTCTTTCTTTATTTGTTTGTTTTTGTTTATACATGCACTGGGTACAGTCAGAAGCGTGGGAGGGTGAGAGAGTTCACCAGAGCCAGAGCGGGAAGCAGAACAGGCAGAGGGACCGAAGTACACTGCTGAGGGGAGCAGCGGGCGGCAGGAGAGTTCTGCGCGCCATGTGGGACCCTCCTCCGGTGGCCGGGGAGCAGCCGGGGATCGAACCGGCGCCGCAGAGGCCGTGGGCAGCTTTGCAACCCAGCGCTCAACCGCTGCGCCACCGGGGAGGCCCTGTTTTTTCACCTTTAATACCTGGTAGTATAAGACTGATACCTGATTTGTGGTAAAATATCTTAACATTTTTCTAAATGGTTTCAGCAATGTAGTTATCAAAGATTCCAATAATACTATTTTAATATGCTACTTTACTTAGTATATTTACTTGTAAAGTAGGAAGAAAAGAAATATGGGAGCATATGTTCAAGTTCATGCACTATGAAATTCACATGCTTCCTCAGAGATCCATTTTTACATGTTTATTTATTTTGTTTTGCAACAGTACCTACACGAATGACTGATCTAGAAAACTGACAAATAATAACCCAGAAGAACCAACACATTAAAGTAACACATAACTCAATAACTTTAAAACAAGTTAATCTAAAGTCACTTAGCACTGGAGCAAAAAACTTAAAGCCTCTAATGCCTCTAAGTACATAACTCAATTAGTAAAAACAATTAGGTTATGACAATTAGATTATTAAGAAAAGATTATGTCCTATGTGACAGGGAAATGTTTAATCACCTTAGAAATTTTTCCATCAAAAATGACTTGGGTACAAAAGGTGTAAATATTCAACTCATCAGAAAATCCTATTTTTGAAAATGACTCATTCCCTCAGGGTGTCAGGAAACTAAGGCATTAATTATGGCTGGTGTAATCCCTAATCTATTAAACATATTTTGAGTTTTAAATTTTATATAGATTAAGAGGCATACCTCATATTCCGTACAATCAAATAAATGCTTATGCTTGTTAAATCTTCCTAGTCTTTTATTTTAAATGGGAGTACATGCATTAAATATAAGATGATAGAAATTTTAACATTCAATTAATATTACGTCTCAATCTTTGTGATAAAGTATAAAGCATCTAAAAGTATAAAGCATGTAAAACTTCAAAATGAGTTACATATTCGTTACAAGTAAACACTACTTTAACAAATACAGGCAATGTACAAACTTCACCTGCCAAAAGTCATACAGAATAATTTCTATGTGGTCTTTTTATTGTATCTTTTTAAATCTTTTTTTTTTAGTTATTATCAGCAGTCCAAATAGAAAAATAGATGATAATTTTCAAAAGTTCTCTCTTTATTATACTTAATAATAAAATAAATGGCTAGGTTAATGTATTTTTACTTCTCATTATTCCATCAAAATAGTAAACTCACAACTCCAACATGATCTTCATAGATATTAATTTACAGATTTTTAAAATATAAATTATTTATAAGTATTAAATCATAATCTCTGTGGGATTTGGCCCAGGGATCAATGTGTTTTATTTTTATTTTTATTTTTTTAAATGTAATTTTTTTTTTTAAAGATTTATTTATACAAGCACTGGGTACAGTCAGAAGGGCGGGAGGGCGAGAGAACTCACCAGAGCCAGAGCGGGGAGCAGAGCAGGCAAAGGGACCAAAGAACACCGCTTGGCCGGGGAGCAGCCGGGGATCGAACTGGCGCCACAAAGGCTGTGGGCAGCTTTGCAACCCAGCGCTCAACCGCTGCACCACTGGGGAGGCCCCAGGGATCAATGTGTTTTAAAAGTGCCAAATGACCCTAATATGCAGCTGCGGCTGCATATTATATTTCTTTAAATGTCCCTACAAAACATAAACTTTTTTTCTTTTAACTAATTCTAGACCAATTTTTAAGGGACTGGTTAATAAGCATTTCCTTAAAATAGTGCAGATTATATTATTAATCCCCATTTCAATTTCTCAAGACTTTCATTTAAACAGTAATTTTTATCAAGCTTATAAAATGTATCTTCTTTTTTTAAAGATTTATTTATTTATGCATACAGAACTGGGGTACGGGCCAGGGGTGTGGGGGTTGAGAGGATTCACCAGAGAGAGTGGGGAACAGAGCAGGCAGACTGAAATACACTGCTGAGGGGAGCAGTAGGTGAGGCAGGAGAGGTCTGCTGCGCCATGTGGATCACCTCCCTGGCCGGGAATGGACCTTGTGCTATAGTGGCTGCAGATACCTTCATAGTACTGCATCTTAACCCCTTGTGCCACCAGGGAGGCCGCTAATAAAATGTATCTTGAAAGATAAATTTTTTTAAATTTAAAATTTTTTTAAGATTTATTTATTTATTTATACAAGCAATGGGTACAGTCAGAAGCGCGGGAGGGTGAGAGAATTCACCAGAGCCAGAGCGGGGAGCAGAGCAGGCAGAAGGACAGAAGTACACTGCTGAGGAGAGCAGCGGGCGGCAGGAGAGGTCTGCGCGCCATGCAGAACCCTCCTCCAGTGGCCGGGGAGCAGCCGGGGATCGAACCAGCGCTGCAGAGGCTGCGGGCAGCTTCTCAACCCAGCGCTCAACCGCTGCGCCACCGGGGAGGCTCTTGAAAGATAAATTTTAAAAAGGTACACTTTAACCATCTAAACATCAAAGATTTCTATTTTTTAAATTAAATGAAGTCAGAAAGTTCTAGTCACAATGCCAAAGTACTCTTTAAATTATAAAATTGTTTAAATGTAAGGAACTCAGGCCATAGGCGTGATAGCACTGAGACTTAACCCGTAGGCCACCAGGGAGACCCCTTTTATAGACTTCTTAATGAGGCAGACTCTCAAAAAGTCAGCCCTTTTACTTTATGATTCATCTTACAATACTCCTACAATCATCCCAACAAAGGCATACACAGTGTAGCTATAATAATATTCAGAGTCTTAAAGATCTTATCTGATATTTGTATTATTAAGAATTTTATCTAATGGGCCTCCCCTGGTGGCGCAGGGCTGGGTTGCGAAGCTGCCCGCAGCCTCTGCAGCGCCGGTTCGATACCCTGCCACCAGTGAGGGTCCCACATGGCGCACAGACCTCTCCTGCCGCACCGCTGCTCCCCTCAGCACTGTATTTCGTCCATCTGTCTGTTCTGTTCCCCGCTCTGGCTCTGGTGAATTCTCTCACCCTCCCACGCATCTGACTGTACCCGGTGCTTGTATAAATAAATAAATAAATCTTTAAAAAAAAAAAAGAATTTTATCTAAGTATGGAATTCCTACAAAGATCTGAACAAATCAAAAGTATATTGTTTGATGAATCACCACTAAGTGAACACACTTTTCTAACTACTACCCAAGTTAAGATTTAAAACATTAACAACATATCACTTATCTGATTTGTTATGATCTGTTATGTTTGTTAATAGTTAAGAAATATGTTAAGGGGAAATAAATAGTGCTGACTTCCTAAACTTCCATTTGGGATACAGTTTGGGGATTATATTTTTTATATTCCATTTCACATAGTTTGACCTTTTCTGTTTTTTCTTTCAAAATTTTAATAGTTCATATGTGCAAATGTAAATAAACAGATGAGTAAGAACTAAAGAAAATAAAACAAACATCCAAGTACCTAACGCTCAGCTTGATAAGTCCCCCTGTTCCTCCCATCAGGGCAAGCAGTATCACTTGATGGTTAAGGGTACAGTCTCTGAAGTCAGACAACCAGGGTTTGATTATAAGGTCTACCTCTTAAAAATAGAGTGAATTGGGAAAATTAAGGTTTTCTGCACCCTTATTTATAAGCACTTTTATTTATAAATGAGACTAATAGTGTCTTCTTCATAGCAGGTACTCATTTAATTATAAGAATTAAATAAATATATATTTGTAAAGTATTTAAAACACTTTACAGTGTATATTATGTAAAAATAAGCTAATTTGGAATTCATTCTCTGCCTCACAGAGCAATGTTTACCAATCTATTATTATTTCATATAGATAGTAAGAAAGATATATGAACAAGTATCATGATTCTTAAATTTACTAGTATCATGGTCTAGTCCTTTGCAACTTGTTTTATTTATTCAACATTTTTGAGATTCATCTATATTGATATATATATAGCTACTGTTCATGTTCTCTCATACACAGTATTCTATCATACAAATTAACGGAAGAGTTTACATATACCTGCCATTGGACATCTGCATTACTTACAGGTTTTTTTTTTTTTTTTTTTGCTATTATGAGAAATGCTACTATAAACATGCTTAAATTTGTTTCCTGATAAGTTATTAAAGTTTTTCTACACTATATACCTAGGGGATGAACTTCTGGGTATACACAGTTTAGCATTATGAAAATGTCAAATTATTGATCAAAATGATTATGGGACAGTATTACACTTAAGAGCTTTTAAATCAATAATTTTACAACTTAAGAAACTAGAAAGCAAAGGAGGAAATCCAAAATAGGTGGAAACAAGGATATAATAAAGAAATTGATAAAACAGAAAACAGAAAAATAACAGAGATAAACCTATCAGAAGTAATCCCTTAAATGATTAATAAATTAAATGAACATGAAAAAAAGATGGTGATTCTAACCAAGGTAATAAAGGAGGGGGAAAAAAGACACAAATTACCAATACTGGGAACAAAACAGGTGACATTAATACAGATTCTGTAGATATTAAAAAGATAATAAGGTAATGTTGTGAATATTTTTATGCTAATAAATCCAACAACTTAGATGAAGATTAATTTCTTGAAAGATACAACTTACCAACATTAACTCAAGAAGAAATAACCTGAAAAGTCCTGTATATAAGAAAATAAACTTAGGGCCTCCCCTGGTGGCGCAGAGGTTGAGCGCTGGGCTGTGAAGCTGCCCACAGCCTCTACAGCGCTGGTTCGATCCCTGGCTGCCGGCAAGGGTCCCACAAGGCACGCAGACCTCTTCTGCCGTGCCCACTGCTCCCCTCAGCAGTGTATTTCATCAGTCTGCCTGTTCTGTTCCCCGCTACGGCTCTGGTGAATCCTCTCACCCTCCCATGCTTCTGACTGTACCCAGTGCTTGAATAAATAAATAAATAAATAAATCTTTAAAAAAAAAAAAAAAGAAAAGAAACTTAGAGTTTAGAACTGTCCCCAGAAAGAACAAGAATAAAATAAACACAAACAGGTTTAATTGGCCTCACTGGTAAATTCTAACAAGCATTTTAAACTATTCCTTCATCAGGAAAAAGAAAAATATTGGATGGTTTCACTTATAGCAGGAATATAGGGGAACCAAATAAGACATCAGTGTAAAAAAATAACAACAGTACAAAACACAACAAAGCAAAAACGGGCAATTATAAATCAGAGACATCCTGCAGGGGAGGAAAAGGGAGTTAGGGATGAGCACAGGGGACTGAGGTGATGGTGCACGGGTGCACTGGTGAAGGAAACTCTATGGGGACTATACCTGAGGGGGTGAGGGGAAGCAAATACTGTTTAAAAATAAACAATGATGTAAAAAATAAAATAAAATAAAACTATTCCTTCATCAACAGAGAATGCAAAAATCCCTAGCAAAATGTAACAAATCACCTGGCAATGTATAAAAGGATAATATAGTACAATAAAGTGGAGTTTATCCCAGGAATACAAAGTTGGCTTAATATTCAAAAATTAATGTAACTGTCATATCAACAATAGAGCACAAGAGCCCCTATTGGTCTACAGTGTCACCCACACATGATATTATCCAACTTTCACATCAGTATAAATGACATCTCAAGGTTTAAGTTTATAGTTAAGCATCTTGTATTTATTTGTGCAATTTGACCATTTTTTGTTGCACTTTTTTATTATTTGGAACACATTTTTTTAAATATCCTGGATACTAATCCTTTGCAAATGATATATAATTATCTTCCTCTAGTTATTTTTCTTCACCTTTTTCATTCCATTTTAATGAATAAAATTAATTTTAGTATATTTTTAATTTATCAATCTTTTACGTCAATGTCTGTTTCTTGTTAATTACTTATGATATCCTTCTCACCCCAAGGTCATAAAGATATTCTATATTCTCTCCTAAGAGGGTTTAAAAAAACAAAAAGACAAATTTCTTAAGTTAGCAGTTCCATAATTTCTTTGGAGAAAGATACCATGTACACAATAATTTGTTCAACCACCTACTAAATTCCAGGCACTCTATCTATATTGTAGAGCTAGAAGGCAGCACCGTCATTACAGTTGCCTTTAAAGAGATTAAAAAGTAATTAGGGTCATAATTAAAGAGCTAGTCTAGAATAATATATAATCAAGGGTTAAGTTTTGTGATAAATATGATGAAAGTACTGGGGACAAAGGGGTTAAGTCTCAGCTCTATTGTGCGGCCTGAATTCTATCCCTGGCCTGAGTTCGATCCCCAGCCAGGGAGCTAACTCACATATAGCACAGCAGACCGCTCCTGTCTCACCTGCTGCTCCACTCAGCAGTGTATTTCAGTAGATCCGACTGTTATGCTCCCCACTCTCACTCCCCCCACCCAGTTCTTGTATGCATAAATAAATAAAAAGAAATATTTTTTAAAAATGATCAAAGTTCTCACTGATATATCAATGAGAATTGTGCAATTGGTAAAATTTCATGAAGAAAGCTTTAAACCATCACTTAATAGTTCTGATCTAGGAACAACAAAATCCAAAATTTACCTGAAACATTTCCATGCCAAAAATCATCAACAGGTAAAAACCACAAGGTCTGAATTAATGCAAAACTTGCAAGTGACAGGAACAGAAAATGGAAAATATAATAAAAGTAATACTGTAAAAGATATATAAACATATAATCTTTTACTCTGTATGACTGCATTATATTGCTCAGGACCTGCATTGTTTATATAATTGAATCAACCAGCCCAACTCTCCAGAAAAGCAGGAAATTCAAAAGCAAAAAAAAGTTGACAGGTTATGAGTTGGTAACAATTAACTGAAAACTGAAGCTATGACATTAATTGCAGAAAAAAGAATATCTTTTCCTAGCAGGTCTTTTTCAAGTGACTAAACCTAGAAATTTTAAACTTTTTCCCTCCAGTTTCAACATTTGGATGCCAACACTTCAAATATTTTATTGTGGAGAATAATATTTTGGTACAAAGACTTGAAAAATCAGACTTAATTAAATTTATATGTACTTGCATATGCATACACACACATTCACACACAGAAGGCAATAGTAAACCAACAGTCCTAAGTCCTACAAAGTAGTCATTTCAGAAAATAATCCCCAAAATGTTTAATTTTCTTAGCATACCTAAGACTCCATATCACTATGAGAACAAAGCTGTAACAATAAAGATTAATAAAAGTAGAAAAAGCAGTATTTATTAATTTTTATAACACAACCACTCAATATTGGAAGAGTTTTTTAATAACTTCCTCATACTTTATTCAAATACTTTACCTATTGTTATATCCATTTTCAAAATAGCTACAGCTAAAACTAAGGACAAAGTTTTTATAAAATTCTCAAATCAGCTTTACTGGGAAAGAAGAGGAAAAAGAAGAACTCTTAAAGACAAGAATAATGCCAATAAATATAACTAATGCTCAACCTCTCACAATATCAAAAATGATACTTAAACAAGTTTATCCCAGAATTTAAAATGACTGACAAAAAAAAGACCTGAAAACAATTCACTGAAGTGCAATCTTGTTGTTTGCTAAGAAACAACCTTGAAAATAAGAAATCACTGAAAACTTCAAATATCATCTCCTCACTATACCTATGAACCCAGTCTTCATTATATTTCCCTATTATGAAGTCAGCATATTAAAGCAGATGGATATTTCACAATCCACTACAGAACATACCAGTTTTATTATTCGGGTTATCTTGATTGATTAAGGGAAGAAACTGCTTTCTACAAAGTTGAATATCCAAGAATTTTACCCTGAGGTTTGTGCCTTGATTCCCTAAAGGCTTCTGTCCTACTGCACCATCGACCCTAATTTAGGTTCACCTCTGAAATTGTGTACCCGGAACCTGGAAATATGTATTTATTATATCACAATCACAAAAATCTCGGGGTATTAAAGAATATGGTTAAGTTTAGGAGACTGTAAAGACAAAGGAGAAAACTTTTTAACAAAGAGCATACTTCGAGAAAATAAGCATACAAGTCTTACTGTGCAAAAACACTAACTAAAACAATAAAGAAAATTATAATAATCACAAGCTACTGAGTACCTATTCTGTACCAGGTATTCTGCTAACTGCTTTGAAAGAAATCTCATTAAATCTGTACAATAATCCTATGGAGTAAATTCCACTATTAACCTCCTTCTAAAGATGAGGAAAACTGAGGCTCTGAGACCCTCTCAGGTCACACATTTGGCAAATAGTGGAGCCAGGATTCCAACTCAGGTAGTCTAATTCCAGAATGTTCCAACCTTTAGCCACTATGCCTCCCCTCCTAGGACCTCTGCCAGAAATATCCAACTACCCCAATTCTGTTAACTTCTAGGTTTGCATTTCCCATAAAACAGCATTCTCTTTCAGGACTTTCTGCCTTAAACACATACTGTTCCCTTGCTGAAATGCTCTGCATTATTTTTACCCAGCTAGTAAAGCCCTACTAACTCTTGAAACGGTGGCTTAAAAACTACTTTCTCTGTGATGCCTTCTTTATTTCTTCCACATTTTCTGCCCCCAATCCTGGGAGAAGAAATACATCACTCCCTTAGCTCCCTGGAAACAATGACTCACAGATCTCTCTATTGTTGAACTTACTTGTACTGTAATTATATTTTTTAGGACTACTTACTGGACTCTACATTGCACTGCAAGTATTACATACTCAGATACAGGTTGAAGACTAAGAATGCATAATGGTCCAGTTTAAGTTCAACTACACTATAAATGAACAGTTTCTTCTAGTAAAGACAGCATCATTCATCCTTACAGTATTTTACTGCCCTTAATGTGCCTACATATGCACATGAGTAAAATTAAGATAATTGAATTTCCCAGGTTGAGATTGGGACTTTTCAACTTTCCAACCATCTTTCAACTTCTACATTAAGACTTTAGTATTACATCTTGTCAATAATAGCAAACTGGTACCTATTAAATAATTGAAAGTGGAAACACACTCTCCATCTACTAACTTTGTTTTTAAAAAAGCATACATTCTTCTACTTCTGACACTGATTTCACTAAGCTGTTACTTCATCTAACAGAACTCCTTGGGGGTGTAATTCGCATACTGCACAATTTGCCTATTTAAGTGCACAATTCAGAGCTGAGCAGTCATCACTACAATCTATTTTATAATAACATTTTCATAACCCCCAGCCCCCAAAAAATACATACCCTTTTAGCACTAGTCAGGGTTGTCCCAAGAAAGAGAACAAAAAGGATAGGTACAGACATAGAGATTTATTTTAAGGAATTTTTGACTAAGGAACAGTGGGTCTGTCAAGTCTGAAATCTTCAGGGCAAGGCAGCAGGTTAGAGATCCAGGTAGGAGCTATGAGTGACTATAATCTTGAGTATGATGGCTCTCTGAAAAGAGAATCCTTCTTCTGGAAACCTCAGTCTTTTCTCTTAAGGTCTTCAACTGATTTAATAAGGTCCTCTCACATTCTGGAGGATAATCTTCTTTCTTCAAAGTCTACTGATTTTATTTTATTTTTTTTTAAGATTTATTTATTTATTTATACAAGCACTGGGTACCGTCAGAAGCGCGGGAGGGTGAGAGAATTCACCAGAGCCAGAGCGGGGAGCAGAGCAGGCAGAAGGACCGAAGTACACTGCTGAGGGGAACAGCGGGCTGCAGGAGAGGTCTGCGCGCCATGTGGGACCCTCCTCTGGTGGCCAGGGAGCAGCCGGTGATCGAACTGGCACTGCAGAGGCTGCAGGCAGCTTCACAACTTAGCGCTCAACCACTGCACCACAGGGGAGGCCCGAAAGTCTACTGATTTTAAATGCTAATCACATTTTTAAAATAACTTAACAGTGAAAGCTAGACCAGTATTTAACAAAATATTAGATACCACAGCCTAGTCAAGTTGACACAAAATTAACGATCACATTCCATTACTTCCAGCCCCTAGCAACTAATTTATTTTCTATAAATTTGTCTATTCTACATATTTCATATAAACAGAATCACACAATATGTGGCCTTTTCTGTCTGTCTTCTTAGCATAATGTTTTCAAGATTCATCCATGTTTTAGCATGTATCAGTATTTCATTGCTTTTTAGTGTCAAATACTATTCCATTAAATATATGGCATACTACATCTCATTTAGCCATCTAGATGATGGACATTTGGGTGATTGTGACTATTATGAGTAATGTTACTATGAACATTAACACAAATTTTTACATGGACATAAGGTTTCATTTCTCTTGGGTTGATATCTAGGAGTACAACTGGTAGGTTATACTGTACCTCTGTAACACTCCTTTTAACTATACAAACTTTTTTCTAAAAATTCAAAACCAGAAATTTTCCTTATTCTGCCAGCTTAACTACCATGGCTATATTATTGGTAACATATAGCATAATCTTATATTCTGTCATTGAATTTTAGAAATAAAAAGACCCTTATAACTAGGGTCTAATAATATAGTTAGTATTTCTGTAGTTAAAAATTCATATAGCTAAAAATTCAGATAGTCATTTTTCTAAACTATTTAATTATGGGTTTAAAACACAACTTAAGGGTCTCCCCAGGTGGTGCAGCGGTTGAGCACTGGGCTGCGCTGCAGCGCCGGTTTGTTCCCTGGCCACCAGCGAGGGTCCCACAAAAAAAAATAAATAAATAAAACACAACTTAAAACAATCTCAAAATATACTAAACTTAGAAATTATCCAATGAAAGGAAAAAATTAGAGCATCTCATAGTGATACTCTAGTATCTTTACACACAAAAGTTTTTATTCAATACGTAAAATTTTAAGTGATAAATAAATACTATTTGAAGAACTGATTTTCAATTAAAACTCTAAACTGGCTTACTATCAAATATCTAAGAGTTGGGCCTCCCTGGTGGCACAAGGGGTTAAGACGCAACCTATGAAGCTGTCAACAGCCACTGCAGCACAAGTTCAATCCCTGGCCAGGGAGCTACCCACATGGGGCAGAAGACCTCTCCTGTCTCACCCGCTGGCCTCACCCGCTGCTCCCCTCAGCAGTGTACTTCAGTCAATCTGCTTCTGTTCCCCACTCTGTCTCTGGTGAATCCTCTCACTCCCGACACCTCTGGCCTGTACCTGAGTTCTTGTATGCATAAATAAATAAATCTTTTTAAAATAAATAAATAAATATCTAAGAGTTAACAGATAAGGTTTTTATTTCAATTTTTTTATTTGGCTCTACTGCTTATTAACAAGTTGGTAATAATATTAACAACCACTAAGAGTGCTGAAGGAGTCCATTTGTCACTGAGAGGACGAGTGTTCAAATTCTGACTCCACCTCTTTCTGTGGCCTCCTAAAACAAACCCTTTCACCTCTCTAAGGTTCAGCCTTCTCATGCAAACTGAGGTCAGTAATACTACCAACTGCTAAAGTTTGTTAGGAAGATTAAATGAGGGCCTCCCCAGTGATGCAGCGGTTGAGCACTGGGTTGCGAAGTTGCCCACAGCCTCTGCAGTGCCAGTTCGATCCCCGACTGCTCCTCGGCCACTGGAGGAGGGTCCCGCATGGCGCGCAGACCTCTCCTGCCGCCCGCTGCTCCCCTCAGCAGTGCACTTCAGTCCTTCTGCCTGCTCTGCTCCCCGCTCTGGCTCTGGTGAATTCTCTTACCCTCCCACACTTCTGACTGTACCCAGTGCTTGTATAAATAAATAAATATTTTTTTAAAAAAAAAGATTAAATGAGATGCACATAAAATTTTCCTTACACATCATCCAGTAAGTGCACAAACTAACAGCAGCTGTTAGTTTTATAGCAGTTTGATTGTTGGTCAGAACATAAAGCATATTAACACATTTCAGATAAAATTACAACTCACTGGTATCATCAGTTTAAAAGTGCACTTTAAATTATGATCTAATCACTTGTAAAAAACCGAAACAATAAAAACTATGTATTTTAATCAGCATACCTACACAGGCAAATGCACAGAAAAAGTTCAGAAGATTACACACCAAACTAATATCAGTTACTTCTGGAGCAGGGTAAGAGGATGTGAGGTACCTATATGGAAGGGGACATATTCCATATGCCTCCCTACTGTTTGCATTTTTATCAAAATATATTCTCATAATCTATATAACTTAAAAATAACAGCTTGAAAGTCCATATTGGAAAATCATTCCTACTTGGTGTAGTTAGAATAATTCAGTAGTTATAAAAGTAGAAAAAATCAAAAGCCTGAAAGTATTAATAAAACTTTAGTACAAGAAAAATGTTTTGGGGCCTCCCTGGTGACACATGGGGTTAAAGCACCACACTATGAAGCAATCCGCAGGCTTAGCAACATGAGTTCAATCCCTGGCCAGCCAGGGAGCAACCCATATGGCCAGGCAGACCTCTCCTGTCTTGTCCGCTGCTCCCCTCAGCAGTGTATTTCAGTCAGTCTGCCTGTTCTGTTCCCCACTCTGTCTCTGGTGAAACCTCTCACCACCCGCATCTCTGGCCTGCACCCCAGCTCTTGTATGCATAAATACATAAATCTTAAAAAAAAAAAATGTTTTGCATGACCTTAAATTTAAAATCCAATCCAAATTGCCTATTTCACAACTGATACTGTAATGATCATCCAAAATTTCCATGGTGTCAAAAGTCTATGTAAACTTTAGTTGTTTTTTTTGTTGTTTTTGTTATTGTTGTTGTTGTTGTTGTTTTTTAGTACATATGGTCGCCATCTTCTTTAATAGACAAAAAAATTATCTTGGCACTTTTTTGCCAGAAAAATTTGTATTGCAAACAAGTTTTTCCAAGGCTGGTTCATTCATGTGCACAAACACCTAAATCCAAATCAGCTGCCTGAATGCAAGCCTAAGAAAAAATACATTTATTGCTAGGTGGAGTAGAGGTCTTTTTTAAAAATGCCAGTTGACTCAGAAATAATTAACTCAGGTTCTCTTAGTCTTTGAAAGTCTGTCATATGACAAGCATTTAGTTATGCTTAGATAATAGCTTAGATTACCTTTCAAAAGAGCAAAGACAGATTTTCACTACAATAATGGTTCAGTTCATAATAAGAGAGTTCAGAACAAATGTCTAGCAGTTGGTTTTTATTTTGGGGGGAAAAAATCCAGATTCTGGCACTATCTCCCATAGATGACCTTGTACAGTCTCTGAACATTAAATTCTTTCTGAATAAAAGGGACCCAGTCTATAGATGTTTTACCTATCTTCTAAGAGTGTTTGAACTCTCCAGATCAAAAAAAAAAAAAAGGGGGGGGTCTCCCTGGTGGCGCAAGTGGTTACGTCTGAGTACTATGAAGCTATCCACAGCCACTACAGCAAGAGTTTAATCCGCAGACAGGGAGCTAACCCACATGGCACAGCAGACCTCTCCTGCCTCGCCCACTGCTCCCCTCAGCAGTGTATTTTAGTCTATCTACCTGTTCTGTTCCCCACTGTCTCTGGTGAATCCTCTCACCTCCCCCGCACCTCTGGCCTGTACCCCAGTTCTTGTATGCATAAATAAATAAATCTAAAAAAAAAGAGAAAACATTCCTCATATTTAAAAAAATAGGAAAGCACTCTTATAAAAACTCTTAAAATAAAAGCATTATTTTGTATGAGAATGGATACATGTATAATAGCTCAAAATTTGTATTACCAACCACAAGAGTATGTATGACTGGAAAATACTTAGAGAATCTTACACACAGCAAACTCTTGATAAGTAATGACTTATATAAAGACTACATATTTGTCACTGAGTCCATGATCTCAAAATAAGAACTAACTGGAATGACCTTCTGTCTCTGACCCTTTCCAAGGTTTTCAGAAATACAGACTGCTCCATTGTTCACATTTCACTCATTCAATCGTTTATATAGTGCCCGTTCCCTTATTCTGAAGAACTCACATCTGGCAGAGAAACAGTACATTTGCATCATAATTATTTTGTTGTCTATGTCTCATAATGAAATTATATACTAAGTTCTAAGGGAGTGTAGAGGAAGAAGCAATTAATTCTCAGTTAATGGGAGTTAGGGAAGGTTTCACATTGGAACTGGGCCTCAAGGGATGAAGGGGAAAGGTCATTCTGGAAGACAAATGAGCAAAAAAAGACACTTGTTCTCAGAACAGTGAGTGCTGTCACATAGCTACCATACAGAGTTTGGGGAAAACTAAAAAATAATAGAAGATGGAGCTGGAAAGGCAAAAAAGGAAATGAAAGACAGATTTTAAAGGGGTTTATACATTATGTTAAAAATAAATGGGGCAAGAACCAAGATTTCTGTGCAGGGGTCTTAACTTTTCCTTTATCTGTAGTAGCAGTGAGAGAAACATGGGCAGCAAAGAACCCTTGGAACATTTCAGCAGCTAACAAATGCCACCAGTTTTCTTGATTCAAGTAACTGACAAACATTAAGAACCAATCTCAAAATCTTTTCCCTTAAAACTCAAAATGACAGACATTCTTGTCCCTATTTATCAGATAGAATAGATACTAAGCTCTAACATAAATACCACTTGAGAAAACCAAATAAGAATCTCAGAAGGTAAAGAGAATATTTAATCTAAGGAATAAAGTCAAATAACTAAGTAGGGAAAAAAGTTTGAAGGACAGATAAGCAACCATATTTTGAACAACTTGAAATGATAGCTAAAACATTTCAGTAATTTTCCACTACTGTGAAAAGTAACATAGGAAATGAATATGTGCTTTACATACATGATTTGACCTTCTAAACAGGTTTACATTAATGTGCTTTAAACATAATGTGTTACATATATGGCTTTCCTCACAAAAACCAGAACCTTTTAATGACCTTTTTACTTCTGTCAACAAAAAAGTTAGATATCTGTTAAAACAACACATAAAAAAAATCAATGAATGTATGACCATTCTGAGGCCAGGATCTTTACAGTTAGCTTAGTATGATGATCTTGGTCATCAAATTCTAAAGAGTTTTCCTTTGAGTGAATTCCTTGCAATGTCCTGAGAATGTGCCATTTCATTCCTGCTTTTATGTTTTTACTTGATCAATTCCTCTCACCCAAAACATCTTTCCCTGACTGACTCCACCTACATATCGTCTTACATAAGACACTAAGGTCTAGCTCAAATTGCATTTCATTTATGAAGCCATCTCATCCCTGAAACCTTCCCTAAAATGTCCACTCCATACAGAATCTCTCTCTTTGTTCAAGTCCCAATGGACAAGTTAACACACACTTGTCTTTATTTTTACTTTTTTTCATTTTTCTGGCACCTTAATTCCTACCGTTAACTTGATCTGTATCCTTCACAAAATGACAAAAACATCATATCCAAGTTGTTATAATGCCTTCAAACAGCAAAGCAGTTAGTGCTTAAATTTTAGTCTGTAAATAAGAGTCCAGAGGCAGAATACCTCAGTTCAAATCCCATCACTACCACTTACTAGCTATGTAAATTTGAGCAAGTCAACCAAATCCAATCTTCCTGTGCCTTAATTTCCTCATAGGTTAACATGGGTAAATAAAGCAAGTACCCATCTTAAATACTTATTTAAGGATTAAATAAGTTAACATGTAAAGTATTTAGAGCACAAGAGACAGAATATGTACTAGTATTAATTAAGCTGTCACCCATTTTTTCTTACTCCGGGTCCCTCAACATATTATTTTTGTGTCTCTCCTAAATTTTAGTTTGTTAGCTTAGTTTCTATGCACAAAAATCTTACTGGCCTTTCATAGGCCATACATTCATGTCCTTAGATCTGTTCAAGGCACTCTATAATCTGGCACCACACCAACTACTCAGTTTCAGTTACTCAACATCTACTTTATACAAAATAAGAAATAGACATATGACAGATTCCCTGAGAACTAATTACAAAAACAAGGTACAACATAAAAACATCACATAGAATGGATGGTCACACCTAAGTACTCTTAAAAGAACTCTCCAATCCAACAAAATCAGTCTTCTTGTGGTTTACAAAACGCCAAATTCATTCAAAATTAATACTTTTGTCTATTTTATTATACCTTATCCCCTCAAACCACACAAAAACAACCCCCAAAAGCACTTTTTCTTAACTAACATCTATCCACTGCCATTTTAAAGTCAAATTCAAACACCATCATTCTCTTGCCATTTAAACTTATATTATTTATCTCAATAAATTGTTCTCAAGGTGTATAGTCACTCTCTAATTAAAACAAAAGCTCCTAAAAAAAAAGAAAATAGAGTAACAATTTCTTACCAGTTCTCATTTCCTTCCACCTTTCACTAAAACTGATTAAAATAGAACCAGTGCTCAAAAATGTGTGTTTGTAAAAAAGTCAACTGGTAGTGGACAACAACTACTACGATTTACTAAGCAAATGACAGTGAAATCGAAAATAGACTACTGTGTCAACCATTAGACTATCACGTGTCCACAAAACCTCCAATCAAGTAGGGCCATCCAAATCATAAGGAGGCAGTCCACTCATGCCATCTGTGGAAACCATGATATGGGCAAGATTTACTTGGTCAGTAGTCAATAGCAGGATTAATAACCATTCTATTGCATGCCATCTATTGATAATCTAAAGAACTGACCTCCAAAAAAGGAGTGAAGGATGATCCATTGGGTCAACATCAAATCAGGGCAATATCTAACTCCTACATCCCTAAGTAGAGGATTTCGAAAAACCTGTCACCTCTGACACACAGGTTTTAAGTACCATCATATAGTCTACGAACCTCGCATTAAAAAGTGTCACCTCGACTTTCATTCACCTACGTTTTACAAATTTTCTACAATGAATGAATATTATTTGCATTATCAGGAAGTTTCAAATGTTTACTATTTCTTCCAGTTCCTAGTGGGGCTCCAATAATGAGCAATGCAGAACATAACGATTTAGCTGAAAGTCAACCAAATGGCATACAGCCCCAATTTAGCAGTAAACTGCCAGCTTGCACAAAGTTCTGAACTTTGCTAAGTTTCAGTTTTAAAAATTAGTTCTACATATTTCATCACATGAAAGAAGATAATTTTTCATTACCTACACTGCCTTCCTCCCAGGATTCCCCTACAACACAACAAATTGCAAAGAAGCTGTTTGGATGGTTCCCTCTTCCTGCCAGTCCCTAACACCCTTCTCTTGAAGTAACATCCCTTAATAAAGGTGACAAAGGGTACTAAGAAATTTACATGATTATCTCAATTCTCAAAAACAATAGTAGGTACCATTATTATCTACAAAAAGGAAAACTGAAGATTAGAGATGTTTGGGGTAAGGGGGACTTGCCTAAGGCAATGCTTACAGAAGAAGGGGATACTTGCATCCTACAAAGGAATGTGCTGGGAATACAAATTAAGGCCATGGACTTTTAAGACAATTATGGCAAAAGCCGGAAATTTCACAGAGAAAAATACACAATAAATGATATATGGTCTAACTGTGGGTTTTCTTTGGAACACTGTACCTCATAATACCTGACACATAACACATGCTAAATAAAAACCTACTACCTGTTCAAACCTAAATTTTAAATAATTAATTCCTAACACAAACTGATCAAATGGCAAGATCTGACAGGTTGTTTAAGCTAGATTAGGTGGTATAATAATCAATTATATCTACACCTAAAGTAAAGGCTTTCATATCCAGAGTGTATGTTAGCTAACAAAGTAGGGTAGAAAAAGAAGAAATAGCAGAATAAGTCTTATATTCTTTAAAGATAAGTTTTTCTAATAACAAATTCCATTTAAAATTCAAATTTTAACATAGCTCCACTTATATAATAAACACTCACTATTGATCTATTCTTAGTTATCTCAAAATAACCTATTGTGGGGTTTTAGCATAGCCATGAAAAGCACTGTTCAAGTAATCATTATTTTTCAAACACATAAAAGAAAAAAATCTGTCTCCTCTGAGAGTTGAATTAAAGTAAAGAACATGCATTTGCAAAGTATGTATTTGAGCAAACCTGTTATCTAATTAAGTTGGACCTTAATTGTTGCCCAAGGACATAAAAAGACAGAAATGTAAAAGCTGGTTGAGTTAAGGCACTCATAGTTAACTGATGTTTGAATTTGATTGCAGGAGAGATAAGTCCTATGAATATTCATTTTAAATGATTATGGGCAATCTATGAAGTCACTGAGGGACCCAAACTTTAATATCCAGGGAGAAAAAAGGTCTGTGTCCCTGGTAATGAGCATCTGGTGTTACACATAAAAATTTATTCTCAGTTCTCATTCTACACACGGAGTAGGGGATAGGTGGTATTATGCAAACACATAGCACTTGGGCAATCTTTTCCTCCTTTCTTTTAAAAAATGACGTATAGTAATTCCTTAATTCAGAAACAACAGAGACACGGCTATCTTCCCTTTGAGACAGGTTTGTTTCATTTCAAAACACTACCCTTGAAGACTTAATTTTTTCTTTTAAAAAAGATTTAATCATTTAACCCAAAAAGAGGGAGCAAAAAGTCAGGACATGAAACCCGAGTTATTCTTATTAGTCTTACATAACTTACTCTAAGTTGGAACTGATTCAGTATTCAACTAAAACCTGAAGTTTAAGCACAAAGATGAGCTCTTTACTATAAACTCCACACATATAATGAGTTTTAAAAATTGAAAGTCATCCTTCATTTTTTTCTCCTGTATTCTTGAAATATAGGTACCTACATGTAAAGTAAATTAGGGTGTCAACATAAAAATGCTAAAATGGTCACATTTAAAAGAAGCACTAAATTCATCACATCTCAGTAATGCAATCATTGACAGAATTGGATAAAATTTCAGAAAATGAATCCATTTCCTAACACTGATTTTTAAATACCACCTCTGTTATAGTGCTACAGGGAACATAAAAAAGTGATTTTCAAAAGCAATTGATACATGTTCATCCAATTTGCAAACAAAACTGAAAATGTAAAGCTACAGTTGTTCCTTCTTAATTAAATTGGTTTTGATAACTGCAAATTACCTCTTCATGAGTAAATATGTATCAAATCTTTCAAAAACAGTAAATTTACACAAACAGTTGTACTTACTGAAAGGTCCTGATTTGAACCCAACTGAAAGCTACCAGGTAACTACACCTCACCACTGAGACACTTGAGCCGCAGAGTAATACTGGCCTGGGATTCCCCGCATTGCTCTGGGACCTGCTGTTTGCTTAATCAAACACTGAACTGCAAATTCACCTTTCTAAAAAGACTAAAAGCAAGAGGCCAAGTTTCACTATTTAGTGTTCTAAAGCAAATTAGGGTTTGGGATTTCACTGGGAAGGACCACTATCAACATGCCATCGCCCTTTCCAGGCATTTAATTACAATATCTTCTCTGTTTTCCATTCAACTACCTCAATTAAATTTCCACGAGAACCAAATACACAAAAAGTTGATTCCACGGTGTGGCTGACAGCAGCTTCTGGGTGCAAACCCAGGGATTATGCAGACATCATGAAGAAAAGGCAAAGGAATCTGAAAGATTAGACAACGTGATGACATTACCTTGCCCGTCTTGTGATCAAACCAGACGAGAGCATGGTTCCTTGACAGCACTTTGCAATCAAAGGTAGCATTATTCTGCGCAGGTCGACAGCGGGCCACGGAACGGCCGATTTTAATGGGTTCGTCCAGGTAGACATGACGCTCCTGAAACGGGTGCGAGTTCGGGCGGCAAGTGAAGATGGCCAAGGCTGACGGCATCGAGGACAGACTGGGGGGTGTCTCTCCTACCAGGGACAAAGAGGAGTTCCACCGAATCCCGACTGCCCGTCACAAGCCTATACCCCTATCCCCCCCCAAAATTTTAAATCAAAACAAACTGCGCATTGTCTAAGCATAACCAGTGAACATCATCAACAACTCTTCACTAGAGTGGGAAGACAAGCCAGCACAAGCCCCATCACCTCCTTCAAACCCCAGCTGCGCCCTGGTCACGAAAAGTCCCCAACTGGCAGCTTTCAGTCCATCTTCTTCCCGGGGAAGAAAAGGTTCAAACATCGGACAGCTTCGGCCAAGAAAAGTCCTGGAAGACAGTTTGGGGACTGGAGGTATCCAAGCCGATGAGTCACACGCCAATTCTTGCGTTTTGTTTGGGATCGCGGCCGCTTTTCCCCCTCGGTGGCGGAAATGTTGCAGCACTGCAGCATGAAGAAAGGGTCGGTTCGGTGCGGCCAGGAAAGTCTTTGGGGGCCGAAGGAAGGTGCACCCGAGCACCTCCAAGCCGACACCGCCCGTTCCCGGGGGCCTCGGAAGTGGAGGGGCGAGAGGGTCTACACAGCCAGCAAGACCGTCTGCTTCGCCCCTGCTTCGCGGAAGCTGCCCGGGAGGTGGGACACGGTGCCCGGCCCCGCGCGAGCCGGGGCGGCGGTGGCCGGGGTCCTTCGCGCGAGGAGTGGGACCCGCGGGGAAGCGGGGCGCGCCCGAGTCGGGACTCCGGGCACCTGGCGGGCGTCCCCGCGAGCAGGGCGGGGATCCGGCGCGGCAGGCCGGTGCGGACCGTGCTAAGCGCAACCCCCGGAAGGCTCGGGGGTCTCTGCCCGCGGGAAGTTGAGCCCCGGACAACTGAGCTCCTGGCTGTGGCTCAGCAGACCCGCTGCCTCCCCTCAGGGCCGCCCCCGCGAGGGTCGCATCTCAGGGACAGCAGCCGCAGTTCCTAGCGGACGAGGAGGTGGGGGAGGGAGACTGGCCCGGAGGTTGGGGGAGAGGCCTGGAGGCCCCGGGCTGGGTCCGCCGCAGCCTCCACTGCTCGCGGCCGGCGGGACACGCTCAGGCCGTGTCAGACGAGGCAGGAAACTTTCCGACCTGGTGGGGAAAACATCAAAACAAACGGCCGTCAGGCGCCGGTGCCCGCCCGCCTCTGCCCGCGATCCCCTCAACCCCGATACCGCCGGCCCCCGGGATCGGCCTGGACTCGAGCCGATCTCTCCGCGGACAGGCTGCGAGGGTTTAGAGCCCCGACGCCACAATGGGTTCAGCCTTCCCTGCGCCCGCCACCGCCGCCGCCTCTGCTTACCCTGCCAGCGCCGGCCGCCATAGTGACTCTGACTGAAAGCTACCCGGTGCACAGGCACGGGAATGCGCACCCTTCAAGGGCCCTCCTACCCCCTCTCCCGCGCCGTAGCCCGACGTGCCGTGTGACCGACGCCGCGGAAGCCATGATAGTCAAGGGCAGAAAAGAGGGCAAGCTAATTTTAAAGAGCCTCCGGCGCCATCTTAGTTAAGGGCTGGAAGCTTCATACCATAAGACAACCTTTACGGCCATTTTGGTTAAGGGCGAGAAAAAAAACTTGACCTGTTGCAGGTTTTCTAAACAAAACGTGCCAACTTCCTATTTTTTCATCTTGATTAAGAGGCACTAATTTTTACTCAATTTTATTCACGGTAGTTCTCATTGAAAATAGCACCGGCAAAAGGAACAGACTCACCCAAAGGAGATGTTTATTAGCAGTCATCTTAGATGTGGGCAACACAGTCCCTCGAGAGCCACCTCAGGTGTGAGTAACCAAATTCCCACAAAGATAAGGAGGTCCGTTCTCTCGCTGCTAGAGACTTCCTTGTGTATGAAGCCGGAGGAAAACTATTTATTGCTGACTGCGTTCTATTTTAAGTGACAGATCTTCCAATGAACCTGTCAAATCCTCCTGAACTTCATCGCAGTTTCTACCCTACAAAGAATGTGACTTAAGAAAGTTTAAAACAATTTGCCTCCAGAAAGAGGTCTATTTATAATAGGAAAAAAGGTTGGTTGGTACCCTCGCTCATAATACTGAGGTAGATGAGGAGTTTGGGGTTTTAAGAAGGAAAGACTGCAAAATCCAAACAAAATTTTCAAAAAAGAGAATTGGAAGGAATCAATAGTGGCTTCATTCTGCAAATTTCTTTGAAAACAGGCTCCACTACTGTGTAACTCTGGACAAGTTCCTAACCTTTCAAACCTTTTTTCTCAACTATATCATGGAAATAATAAACCCACCTGTTATTGTGAGAATTCAAGGTGATTGTCCATGTTGCTCAATGAAGAGTGACTACTTCTTTTTTTTTTTTTAATTTATTTTATTTGGGCCTCCCTGTTGGCACAGGCGGTTGAGCGCCGCACTGTGAAGGTGTCCACAGCCTCTGCAGCGCCGGTTCGATCCCCACCGGCCGGTGAGAATCCCCTATAGCGAGGCAGACCTCTCCTGTCTCGCCCCCTGCTCCCCTCACCAGTGTGTTTTGTCAGTCTGCCTGTTCTGTTCCCTGCTCTGTCTCTGGGTGAATCCTCTCACCCTCCCGCGCATCTGGACTGTACCCTGGTTCTTGTATAAATAGATGAATCTTTAAAAAAAAAAAAGAGATTTACTTTGTACAATAGCAGAGGCTGTGGATTGCTTCATAGTGCAGTGCTTAACCGCTTGAGCCACCAGGGAGGCCCTTTCTGATAACTTTAAAGCTTACAGGGAATGAAGTAATATAGGTCCCTCTACAAATTCCTAATGAATTCTGTGCTTGAATTTATAAATCACTGATGTAATCTTTCATTCATTTTTTTAGTTTTTTAATTGAATGCCTGTTGAGAAACTTTTTCTCAAAGCTGAGAAACTTTGAAAGACCCTTTGAAAACAACAGCAACAAAAGGCTCCTGTAAGTTGCTCACAATTTAGTTGATGACACAATGAGATCCTTGGTGCAATAAATATATCAAGAATAACAGGAACATGGTGAAGAAGTTTAAACTGAGTCTTGAAAAAATAGTAGGCTTAGAATCCCACTGATGGCAGTAGGGTAATGAAATGTTAGACCAAAGTCATCATATTTGACTTGAGAGAAAAGGACTTTAAGGAAACTACATGTCTGAATTACTGGGTTATATGTTTGGGACAGGGGAGGGGTGGCCAAGAAGTGTGGTATCTATTGCTAAAGAATTGTAGGCAGTGCAATGGACTGCAGAACATTTCCATCTTTCTCCTAGAAGGTCAAAGTAAAGGAAAATCAGTGTCTCAGAATCAGACATTGCATCACCATTTACCAACACTGTATATGGTAAATTATTTAGCTTAGCTATGCCTGTTTCCTCATTTGAAAAATGATAATAAGTGGATAATACAGTCTTGCACTGTTAAAATAAAACAATACTTGACAAAGTGCCCAGCCCGATACCTGAAAATACTTGTCAGAAAATGTTAATTTTTATTATTATTACTAATAGTAAGAATTCCCCCAGTCTTCCAAATTCAATAAGGAGCAAATTGTCTTATCCACAATTTGTAATAGAGAAACTGGTTCATAAATATGGAAACAAAAATTGTCTCCTTATGTTCAGTTCTACTATAACATTAATGTTAAGCAAATAGAGTGGGTTTTTTCTTTTTTTCTACAAGAAAAGCTGGGACTGCTATGTCCTGGAAGGGAAGAATCCTACCAAGCTACACAGGGTAGTAGAAATGCCAAAATGGCATTGAAGGCGTTTTTTCACCCACTGGCATTTGGTAGGCACAGAAAAGGCTTAAATTAAGAAATCTCATACATGAGATATTTTGAATTCTAAACCATGTGGGTGTTCCTTACAATTCTGTATCCATACAATATTTTAATTAACTGAAAAACATGTCATGTTCTGAGCAATTTGGAATGGCAACATTTCCCAATGTTGTAGTTTTCTCTGCCCTTTTTAAATTTTTACCTTTTGTAACTATTACTACTGCTATGATGTGTGCTACTTTTCAATCGTAGAAAAGCAAAAAGAAAATTGTAAAATTATTACCCCAATACCATGAGAGACAGGCAATTATTAGCATTTCAGATGTTAGGAGACAACCCTGTAAATATACCCAGTTAATATGCAAACTCCCCTAATTGATACTGTCTTATTGGACTTTGACCAATGACATATAGTATAATGAATTATGGAACACTTGCATAACTGCTTAAGCAGAGTATTTGGATTGCAAATGTAGGTAAGCATACTAATTAAAGATGAGACACAGAGTAGTCAAAGATTAAAATTGAGAGTATGTATTTGTAATGGAGAACACTGACTTATTAAAACTGAAGTTCAATCTTCTCAATAAGGAATGATCTTCTCATCAGGGAGATTCTAATAAGTGGAAATACCCTGTCATTTCCCAGGTGTCCAGGGTGGAGTGGCCCATGCATTCCAGAGTTACTGCTCATCTGTTTGTGGTTTTCTGGTTCTTCAGGAAATAAAAGAAAAATAATTATCTGAAATCAAGTAAAAACATTTATCTTTCCACTTAACAATCTTTTTCTGCCAATATAAAAAGTGGGAATAAGAGTAGTAACTCTCAAAAGCAACACAAACAACTAATCCAACTCCCTCATTTTACATCAACCTGAGGCTTGTGTCAATACCATACAAGAGGCATTTTCCCCAGAACAACTCCACATGGTATTAACCCCATCTTATAGGTGGGTAAACTGAGGCTGAAAAATGTAAGTGTCTGATCCTAAATCACTATGCTAGATTTAAAATACATGCTAGGTTTGGGGGTTTGTTTGTTTTTTTAAGAATTTCTTTTTTTAATTTATTTTATTTATTTATGTATATAAGATCTGGGGTGTAGACCACATGTGTGGGGTGGGGGAGAAGATTCACCAGAGACAGAGTACGGAGCAGAACAGGCAGATTGACTGAAATACACAGTTGAGGGGAGCAACGGGTGAGACAGGAGAGGTCTGCCACGCCATGTGGGTCAGCTCCCTGGCCAGGATGGAACACAGGCCGCAGTTAACTACCCATAGCTTCATAGTGCTGATACTTAACCCCTTGTACCACCAAAGAGGTCCCAAGAATTTCTTTACTTTTTTTTGGATTGATAAAAGTAATGCATACTCAATATATGTATTTAAATAAACAAAAGCAAGGAACGTGTGGGTTCTCCAGTTATTCTAAGCCACATGAAGCATGCCCTTTTTAAAATACTATATAATTTATGAGCAATTGGAACATCATCATTAAAAGCCTTATTCCTAAAAGTGAATAAATCTATATATCAATAGCAAAAGCTTATTTCGGAGGAAATGGGCAAAAGGAAGGGAAGAAATTTTATTTGTTTTTGTCACTCTTATTTCAGTCCCCCTTTGATTAAGGAAAGTATTCGCTTGTTTTTATAATCAGTTTAAGAATATTACTTGGAATGTAGCAAATGCTTGCTTAGTGATAAAAAGGATGAGTCAGAAAGCCACTTGAGGCATTTTCTTTCTGAATTTTCATTGGTATATTTGGGTTTGTTTTTAAATAATTTAGTTATCAATTAAAATAGCAGAAGCTATTTGTAATGCATATATAATGGTTTTATTCATGTAGTGATATTTTTAAAAGAGCATTTTAATTCTAGTCCTTATTCTGGGAGAACTATGACAATTTGAATCATCATTTTAGAGTATAATTAATTGGGTTTCCTTTTATTCAGCTCCACTGAACTTTTGTATCAGATAAGTGCATTGTTGCTACTACTATACAATACTGTCATAGATAAGGGTTAATAGCATTTCGCCAAATAGCTATGTTTAGGAAAATTGACAGATTTCTCAGGGATCTTTGGTCTTAAGCATCCTTGAGAAGATTGGATGAAACAGAGTGAAGAGACCTATGAAGAAAAGGAAGTCTAGAATGCCAGCAATTTCTTCACTCCTACTCCCTCCAAGCATGCATAGCGTACAAAGCTAGGGAGAGAAGATAATGATGGCGACTTTGCTGGATTATATATGTAGGGCCTATTTCCTGTGTGTGTGTGTGTGTGTGTGTGTGTGTGTGTGTGTGTTCTTACATAAGATAGGGCCTGTGCTAGAAAGCCTCTGCTCTGTTTTGAAATGCTTAATTTTTTTTTTAACACATGATCCCTCATTTTCATTTTGCTCTGGGCCCCTCAAATTATGGACCTGTCCTGCCTTGAGTATTGCTTTGAGAATCCAGCCTCTTCTGTACAAGTCTAGCATGTTAACAAACATGACACATAAAATGAGGGAGGGGAAATAAGTAGACTATTGATAGTGAAGAAACATCCCTTAGAAATGAGACAATTTAAAGTGAAACCAGACAGGTCTCTCTCCCATCACCTGAGACCTAGTTATATAACTTGCAAAGTAGCAAAGATGATAACAGAAAAAAAAAATTGCTTTGATTTTGTAATGTATCTTCTCGCTCTAGATTAGATTCTGAAGTTATTCTTAAAAATGATGAAAATAACACAGAATCATTACAGAATCTTGGATTTTATTATAGCTTTCTATTACAAAAATTTCAAATGTACAGGATAATTGAAATAAAATTACAACAAGCCCACATACATGCCCCTCCTTGATTCAAATTATTACCATTTGGTCATATTGTCTTTATCTATCTATCCAAGTGTGTATTGACACTTTACTCCAAAGTAGATCAGCAGGCAATTCCTAACAATACAGATATTCTCCGAAATAGCCAGGATATATGGGTATAGGGGTAGGTAGTTAAGTTATGTAACATGGCAAAGGAAACTTGACAAATATGATTAAGAGTACAGAACTTGAGCTGGGGAGATTATCCCGGCTTATCCAGGTGGATCTACATGAGTTATTGAAAGTGGATGATGGAGGCCGAGAGTAGGTCTGAGATATGTGACGTGAGGACTCAACCCTGTTGCTAACTTAAAGATGGAGGAAGATGGGCCACAAACAAGAAATGAAGGCAGACTCTGGGAACTGGAAAAAGGCAAAGAAACTGATATTCTCCTAGAGCCACTGGAAAGAAACTCAGTTCTGCCAACACCTAGTGAGACCTAATTGGGGTTCTGACCTATAGAACTGTAAGATAATTTCTGTAGTGTAGCTTTAAGTCACTAAATTCGCAGTCATTTAGTACCACAGAAATAGAAAATGAATGCCTCTCCCCATTTGTATTTGCCTTTGAATAATAATCTTTTATTCTTTAGGATATTTTGTCCTAAAGGGATTTAGGATTTTCCTTTTCTATTTCACTTTGAAAACAATAATTTTAATTCTATGAGAAAAGAAAGGCAGACCCCTAGGTTTTACTCTGAAAGAAGGACTAGATCTTCTATGGTTCTGTTCACCAGGTCTTGGCAGACTAGTAGTGGAAGGGGACAAAGAGGAAAGAGAATAGGAAGGGAACTGCCCTCCTGGCCTGACAAGAAATTCACTTTAGGAGTGGAATTGTCGGGTAGTATGGTAGCTCCATTTTTAGTAGACTGAGGAACCTCCAGACAGCTTTCCATAGTGGTTGGATCAGTTTGCACTCCCACCAGCAATGTAGGAGAGTTCCTTTTTCACCACATCCTGACCAACATTTATTGTTGCTTGTTTTTTTGATATGTGCCATTCTTATTGGTGTAAGGTGGCATTCCTAGGGATCCACCCAAAGGACACAAAAACATTGATTCAAAAGACCACCCCTATGTTTATTGTACCCCTATGTTTATTGCAACACTATTTACAATAGGTAAAACCTGGAAACAACCCAAATGCCCCAAAATATATGACTGGATCAAGAAGATGTGGCATATAGACAAAATGGAATATTATTCAGCAATCAAAAAAATAAACTCATGCCATTCTCAGCAACATGGATGGAGCTAGAAGGAATTATGCTCAGTGAAATAAGCCAGAAGGAAAAAGAAATATATTGGATGGTTTCACTTATAGCAGGAATAAAGGGGAACCAAGTAGGACATCAGTGTAAAAAAATAATAACAGTACAAAAGACAACAAAGCAAAAACAGACAATTATAATCAGAGACAAACTGCAGGGGAGAGGGAGGGAGTGATATCAGAGGGAGGAAGGGAGGAGCACAGGGGACTGAGGTGATGGTGCACGGGTGCATTGGGGAAGGAAACTCTATGGGGACTACACCTGCAGGGGTAGGGGGAAGAAAATATTGTTTAAAAATGAACACTTATGTAAAAAATTAAAAAATTAATAAAAATAAAGAAATTCACTTTAAAGTATGGAAATTATTTGTTTCTTTTTTTTTTTAAAGATTTATTTTTTTTATTTATACAAGCACTAGGTACAGTCAGAAGTGCAGGAGGGTGAGAGAATTCACCAGAGCCAGAGCGGGGAGCAGAGCAGGCAGAAGGACCGAAGTACACTGCTGAGGGGAGCAGTGGGCGGCAGGAGAGGTCTGCGCCATATGGGACCCTCTTCCGGTGGCCAGGGAGCAGCCAGGGATCGAACCGGCGCTGCAGAGGCTGCGGGCCGCTTTGCAACCCAGCGCTCAACCGCTGCGCCACCGGGGAGGCCCAGGAAATTATTTGTTTCAAGGAAACCAGTTTATTGCTAAATTCTCTCACAGATCTTTGTACTTACCTTTCATAGGACTTGTAACAATTTGTAAGGGGTTATGAGTATAATATCTTGATTAATGTATGTAGTCCCTCTGGACTGTATGCATTGTGAGAGAAAGGACCTTGTCTGGTTTTGCTTTCTGTTCTATCACCAGCATATAGCGTAGTGCCTGGCACATAGTAGGCCCCCAAAAATTTGTTAAATGACTGGATCTTTAACTGTGTAAAAATCTGGTTCTTAAGTAGCTAATGAGAAGCTAAGCTGCTTTGTGCAATAGTGTTAAAAATAATAATATTCAATTATATATGATTATAAACTACATTATTTTAAATAATATCAAATAATTTTCAAGAAAGAAAAGGTTGTTTCTAATATGAACTTAGGACCTCTTTGCAAATGATTATATTATAGAGATCTTTTTCCTAGATATAGATTCAGACTACATTGTCTGAATGCATTCTCTAGGCATCAGTGTGTTCTTGTATTTGTGTGGGTTTCTTCCAAAAGTTCTCTCTGGAGGTCAGGAACAGATTGTTTAGAAAGACAATGAGCAGTGTCTTCACTTCCTGCTGGAAGCCACTGTAGAGTCAGGCGGGCAGGGAGCTCACCCTGGGCTATTGTGTTCAGCTGCGATTGTATTTCTCCCCTTTACTGGCCCAGATGGAGCAGTTTGCAGGCAATGGAGCTAAAATAAACACTGACTAAGCAATGCCTCCCTTGCTGAAGACATTTCTAAGAGTTAGAACTAACAGAAAAGTTACTCTGTTTTCTAGGAACCCTTTTCTGGGAGTGTGAAAGTAGAGCGTCATCAGTTAAAATAAAGAGCAGAGCAGTGAGCCTGAAAAGCACTTGCACACTAAGCTTTGAGGAAGAGTCTGCCCAGCTCCAAACTGTTTCCATTGCAATCTAAGTCTCAGTTCTATTTGGGCAAATGTTTATGAAAGGAAACTTTTTTTCCCTTCAAATCGGCTGTTATTGGTTAGGGTCCTGTGTTTGCAAGCAGCATAAACTAACCCTGGTCAACCTAAGCCTATGGAAATTATTGGAAATGCATGTGGTAGCACAGATCATAGAAATAAATGCCAAAGGAGCAAGTCTTGGGAGAGAGGAGTAGCAAAGCTAATGAGAAGAGCTAATAGCAGCCTCTTTAGGCCATCAACTTTAGTAGAAATGAACATACCCTTATTTCAATGTTTTTATCCCTCTCCTTAAGATTCAAATTCCCGAGAGGCTAATTCACCTAGATTGGGTTACCTGCCCATTTCATGGCTAGAAGGGCAAAGTACTTTGAAGGGCAGTCCCCCAACTCTATATCCAATAATACATGCATGGTTTCCTAAACGCATTGGCAGGGAAGGATTATTGGGCAGACAAAAGCATTAGATGTCTACTTAGCCTATTCACCGAATGTACATTTAAGAAATTTAGGGGTTTTTTTTTAAAGATTTATTTTATTTATTTATGCATACGAGAACTGGGGTGTAGGCCAAAGGTGCGGGGACAGGTGGGGGGGGGGTGAGTAGAAGGGGTGAGAGGATTCACCAGAGTAGGGAACAGAACATTTGGATCTACTAAAATACACTGCTGAGGGGAGAAGCTGACAGGACAGGACAGGTCTGCTATGCCATGTGGATTAGCTCCCTGGCCAGGGGTTGAACTCATACTGCAGTGGCTGATGATACTTGGTAGCTCTGAGACTTTAACCCCTGCGCCACCAGAGAGGCAGGGAAATTTAATTTTCTTCTTGAGTCTGATAGCAAAGAGGTAGAGCTGCCTGTGGAATCTTGCAAATAACTTCCTGATGATCTTAGACAGATGATAAATGCTCTCTGAGTCACAGTTTCCTCATTTATAAAATGTATTGAACAGTTGAACCAGACCATCCACAATGGCTTACAGAGAGGAAAGAGCCGGAAGAGTGTATCTTCTCCCACGTACTACCAGGCAATGTGACATTGACTGACTCATTTTCAAATTCTGGGTTTTTCTGTGTATAAAATAAAGGAGTTGAACTAGACACCTTTAGTTTTCTCTAGCACCTAAAGTCCATAATTACTCCATAAAAGGATAGATGAAAGTAGTTAACTTGATCGCTCCCCAAAAATCAATGGGATAGCCTTGTTTTTAGGAAATATGCACCAAAGTATTAAGGGGTAACAGGCCTTGTGTATGCCACCTACTCTGAAATAATTCAGAAAAAATACATATGTATATATACATATACATATATGTAAAGATACATAGAAAAAGAGCGAAAGGGAGAGAGGAGAGAATATGACCAAGTGTTTAAAAATAGTGAACTTGAACAAAGACTGTGTAGGAGTTCTTTGTGCTATTCTTGAAACTTTTCTCTTAATGTAATTATTTCAAAGTGAAGTTCAAAAAAAAAAAAAAAGTCAAGGAGTCAAGGGGAAGGGCAAAAGGAAATCTGCTCCTCCGCTTGTGTGTCCATGGGCCTTTTCATGAATTATTTGTGTGACAAAAAGAATATTTGTATGTTCATATTGCTAGATCCAAAATCTCTAGGGGAAGTTCCTAGTGCCAAGGCATGAACTCTACAATGAGTTCTCACTACTGATATGACAATACTCCACTGTGGACCTGGAAGACACTGGATAAGGCTTATCTATTTATTCCTCTTGAGGAGACTGACTAAGTGGGTGGAGATTTCCTGTTGGCTTTTATGCCTTTATTTTGTTTTACCAGCTGTTTGGAACAACATATTTAAGACACAGCATATATACTTAATATTTCGTAGTTGTTGTTTTTTTTAAGATTTATTTATTTATGCATACAAGAACTGGGGTACAGGCCAGAGGTGTGGGGGTGAGAGAATTCATCAGAGGCAGAGTGGGGAGCAAAACAGGCAGATTGACTGAAATACACTTTTGAGGGGAGCAGCAAGTGAGTCCGAAGAGGTCTGCTGCACCATGTGGGCTGCTCCCTGGCCGGAGATCGAACTCAAGCTGCAGTGGCTACAGCTAGCTTCATAGGTTGCATCTTAACCCCTTGCACCACCAAGGAGGCCCAATATTTTGTAGTTTTTAATATTCACCTATAACCCATGCTGCAGTGGCTATTGCAGTGGCAATAGCTTGATAGCATACTGACTTCAAAGAAGTTAAGCTATTTGCTCAAGTTCATACATTTGTTGTAGGTGGTTGCATAGGACATATTGTAGATACTTATGAAATATTTAGTAAATAAATAATAATAATAACAGCTCCCATTTATTGAGCACCTTTCAGGAACCTCGGATGCTCTAAAACCTGACATGTTCTCCCTTAACCCAGACACTCCACCTTTGCCCTCACTACCTCAAGACCACATTCCCTGCCACCATAAATTAGGTCAGGTTTCCTTTATTATATGCTAGACTTCTTTGTATAGCGTTCATCATCATAATAATTAGGTAGTTTCTTTTATTCCTTCTGGACTGGAATCTTAGTGAAGATAGTGACTCATTTTTATCTGTTCATCATTATATCCCAGCATCTAATGCATAACCGAAACATAATCTGCCTGCCTACTAGGGCTTTATTATATATTTTCTCTTGCAATAATCAACCCTTTGAAATAGATTCTTATCATCACTTTACAGGTAAAGAAACCAAGGATCATAGAAGTTAAGTTCCCCAGTGTAGGAGAAACACCGTAATGCTTGGCTCCAATACCTCTTGTCATTTCACTGCAACTCACTGTTTCCACATGACAATCTGCTTGACATTATTTTCTATCTCCAGGCACTGCCCATTCCTTTACTTTCTCTTCCAGTTCCTATTTTTGCTATCTGATCTGTGGACTCTCTAATGAAGAGACATGCTTTCCAAGAAGTAATTACAGCAGGTGATATAACCCGGCTAGATGAAGCCAAGATCTTATTTTTTAACCTTGATGAGTAAAGCAGCTGGAAACAGTACCTTTAGAAGCAAAGGATCCAGTTTCCCTTTAGTATTAACTCTTCCTTAGTCATGGGAATCAACTTGAAGTGGCCTCTTTGGCTCTGTAAATGCATGTCTAGCTCATGGGGGAGAGCTGAAATAAATAAAGAAAATAAATAAAAGAGCTGAAGTAAATAAAGAAAAGCAAATGTAAATGTTGTTTCAGGCTACTAATACGATGTCTCTTAGTAGTTTTCTACCTCTGTAGAATATGATTTATATAAAGCAGTGCTTTTTTAGATAGATCTACGTTGCCCAATGCTTTTGCATTACTGGGTATCTTCACAGAGTTGAGAGAACTATTTGGTCAATGGTTTGTGAGAACTATCAAAGTGGGATGGAAGCGAATGCTGAGAGAGTGTATGGGTTTATATTCTTCAGTCAATATTGGAGGAGAGACTCTAAACAAGAAATGCAGAGTGCTTAGCCCAACATGCCACAGTGTGGATTGTTGAGTTCTGTCTGTGATGTTATTTAAAGACTGAAAACCCCAATCCCAGCCCTTATGAATTGAATTTGTGATGACAGGTCAACCAGAGAATATCATCGGGTGGTGGTAGAGTTTTGAGAGACCCTAAATTTGTGCCATTCAATGGGTATGTCAACAGTGAGTTTCTCAGAGTAGTCACTGCTAATGGCACTGCAAGTTTTCCTGTCTATTCTTTTCTGTTATTCCTAGGCCTTCTGAAAAAGACTTATTACCTGACACATCTGGCCTCAGTTATGTTCCTGAGCTTTTTTCACTTTCTCAGAGGAATAGCAAGCAAAACTAGTGGTATAACTAGTGAAGACAGTCATCTGTACAAGACAGTGGTGCTCTGTGGACTTACATCCTCGTAAGGATGAGAGAGAGCATGGCTGCAGTAGATCAAGAAAATTGGGATGAAAGTATAAAAGAGTTTGTCCAAAGAACTGAAGATATATGAAAACATCAGAAATATGAGAGGGGGAGACTTATTTGCTCTTTCTTGGAAATAGGCCATGAGGGCTTTTGCCATCATAATATGAACATTAAAATTAAGTATGGGGACCTCCCTGGTAGCACAATTTAAAATATTAAAAAATAATAGAATAAAAGTAAGTATGACTTTATTTTGTAGTCTCTGGCTGGGTCAGTGAGATAAAATGTATATTTGAGTTACTCTATGCGATAGCCAGTCTCCAAGGTGACTCCCAGTGATCCTTACTTGTTTGTATTCATGTTACCTATCTTCTCCCACATGATTCTTTGTGGGACAACAGATTGCTGCAGAGAGATTACAGTGGGTGACTTCCAGTGGTAGCTTTTAAAGGAGTTACAACTTCTGCCTTGGTTTCTTGGAGGGCTTGCTTTGGGGGAGGCCAGAAGTCATCTCATAAAGACTCTTCAGCAGCTTTGTAGCGAGGTCCACAGGGGAGGAACTGAGGCCTCCACCAACAGCCAGCACCCATTTGTCAGCCATTGGATACAGATTTTCCAGCCCCATTCAGAGGAGTATCACTCCAGCAGACATTGAACTAAATCTCATGAGGAATCCCCAGCCAGGACTCCTCAGTCAAGTGCTCCCATAGTCCTGATAAATAAAATATTTATTATTGTGTTTAGCTACTATGTTTTGGGATAATTTGTTATGTAGCAATTAAAAAAACCTCTATATTGTAGATTCTATAGAAAAATAGAAAACTCTGCCTTAGTAGATCAGAAAAATCTTCAGCAAAGAGGGGATATGAGTTGAGATTTCAAAGATGAGTAGGAACTTGCAGGTAAATGTAAAACAAAGAGGAGTCATTTCAGGGCCTGGCTTATTTGAAAGAGCAATTAGTTCGGCATGACTGGGGTGCAGTATGTTTCAAGAATGAACTAGAAAGAGATTAGAAGAGTAGATAGGAATTGATTCACAAAGTACCTTACGCATCATGTGCATAGATTTGTCTTTTTATCATGGAGGCAACGAGGAGCCACTGAAGAATTTTTAAGCAGGCAACTGACATGATCAATTGTGCATTTTAGAATGATGACCAAATAGAAGATGGATTGGAGCTGGAAACACCAGCTACTGACTCCAGCAACTGCATATCCAGATGAGAAATGGTAAGTGCCTGAACTAAGGCATTGCCCGTGTGAACAGATAAGGGGGAGTGAATTCAGAGGATTCTTAGGAGGAATACTTTTTAGAAGATGAGGAATGAAGGAGAGGGATGATATGGGATTCAGATTGGTTCACAAAAGTGTCCCTTATTAAAATGTAAATAATTCCATGGGTGAAATAAAATATAAATAAAATTTAGAGTTTTAGATTTGTCCTCCATTGATAGCAAAGGCATTTAGAAATAAGATTTACAGTAAGAAACTGGGATAGGGGACTAGGGGTTAAGTCTCAGTGGTATCACCTCTGTGGCCTGAGTTTGAGCCCTTGCCAGGGAGCTAACCCACATGGTGCAGCAGACCTCTCCTGTCTCGCCTACTGCTCCCCTTACAGTGCATTTCAGTAAATCCACCTGTTCTGCTTCCCACTCTGTCTCTGGTGATTCTTCTCACCCCTCATACCTCTGACCTATACACCGTTCTATGTAAAAATAAAAATTAAAAAAAAAGAAACTGGTATAGAATTGAAATGGATTCATTTTTTCCCCAATTATGTTTATTGAGGTAATGTTGGTTTACATCATTGTATTTATTTTATGGACTATAGGTTCAAACCTTCACAAATGTATGTTTTCACATCATGACTACCACCAAAGCCCCAAACCTCCACATGCTCCGTTGGATCCCTTCCCTTCCCCATTCGCTCCTTGCCACCCTCCCCTTCTGATCGCCTCAGTTTTGTAGTCAGATGTCAAGGTGTTACAGACAGATGTGTTACTGGTTTGGCTTTGTCTGACCCTTTGTGTTGTTTTTCTATATTCCACACCATCTGGAATTTGTCTTTCTCTTTCTGATTTATTTTGCTTAGCATGATCCTCTGCAGGTCCATCTGTGTTGGACAAGAGTCCATCTTTTCATATAGGTAAGTAATATTACATATTTTATATATATATATATATATTTTTTTTTTTTCCTGATCATTGGACGGTTAGGTTGTTTCCATAACTTGGGTGTTCTAAATAGGACTTCAATGAACATAGGATTGCCTATGAAGGAATAGTTTTAGAACCAGGTACAGGCAGGAGAGTAATTTGAAGAACATTTTTTAATGTCTTCCAGGTTTGCTAGGGACTCAACTATTAGCAGAACCTGGTGACTAATTAGACACAATTACTGAAAGAGGGAAGTCTAAAGAACCTATAATTCTCCCCATCCTGATCTGCTTGTTTCCCTACCTCTAATATCTTATGATCTATGCCCCATTTGTGTATCATTGATTTAATTTTTTAATTTAATTTTGCTTCTATTTATTTTACCTATTTTCCAGTAAATTAATATCAGCTTCATAATCTCCTACTTCCCTCATTTTTTTTTCCTTTTTCCTCTTCCTAGTTTTTGTACACAAATGAAAAGAAAACCTCTTTATTGAGTATATAGCAGGTGTGGCATAATTCTTGATTTCCTTTATTGAGTACTGAACAAAGATGACGCTATTTCTTATTTCATTGTTAACAGCCATCTAATTCTTTGAAATTGTTTTCAACTAATACAGTGATTTTCATCTCTAATATCTAAGAATTGCTTAATACCCAGAACTCTAAATTGGAATTCAACCATTTCACCTGATTTGCCCTGATTTAATTATGCAAAACTATGTATTTAGAAATAACATATGCAGTGTTCAGAGCATTAACATCTTAAGAATTAAAGAAAAATAACTTGCAAGTCCATATAATTCTGTAACCAAGTTGGGAAGAACCAAGTTGTGTTAAAAATCCCTGATGTGAACAGTACTTTTTCCTTTGGTTGTTTCAAAACTATTTCTGTCTCAGTAAAAATTAATGTCATTGGGGCCTCCCTGGTGGCACAAGGGTTAAGACACAACCTACGTAGCAATCCGCAGCCACTGCAGCACGAGTTGGATCCCTGGCAGGCCAGGGATCAACCAACATGGTGCAACAGACCTTTTCTGACTTGCCCACTGCTCCCCTCAGCAGTGTATTTCAGTCAATATGCCTGTTCTGTTCCCCACTCTGTCTCTGGTGAATCCTCTCACTCCCCCACACCTCTGGCCTATACCCCAGCTCTTGTATGTATAAATAGATAAATCTTTCTAAAAAAAATTTAATGTCATTGAAATTCATATAATCGTATTTGTGGAAATAACTATGATTTTTTAAAAAATAACTACTTATTTTTTTGTTAACAAGAAAGTCCAAGAAAATTAATGTTCAAAATTAGTCATTGAAGCTGAGTGCTTTTACCTGTGTTTAGTGGTTAGCATAAAGAGATGGTGCTTAAAGTACTTTTAAAAAAGCATATAGTTGATAGAAATGTAGACTTAATAAAAATTTCAAAGGCCAAAAAAATGGGTATTTTTAGTTTTAGAAAAATACTGTTTTAGAGTAAAATTAAAGGAAAGATTGAAAATCCTAGGTAATGGGGCCTCCCCGGTGGCGCAGCGGTTGAGCGCTGGGTTGCGAAGCTGCCCGCAGCCTCTGCAGAGCCGGTTCAATCCCCGGCTGCTCCCCGGCCACCAGGGGAGGGTCCCACATGGCGCGCAGACCTCTCCTGCCGCCCGCTGCTCCCCTCAGCAGTGTACTTCGGTCCTTCTGCCTGCTCTGCTCCCCGCTCTGGCTCTGGTGAATTCTCTCACCCTCCTGCGCTTCTGACTGTACCCAGTGCTTGTATGTATAAATAAATAAATCTTTAAAAAAAAAAAAAAAAAAAAAAAAAGAAAATCCTAGGTAATGGACATTTCCAAGATAAAAACATTTTTTCTGAATATATAACTGAGCCATGCTCACTTTAAAAAATTCAGTTATTCCAGAAAAACAGGAAATAAATTACAGAGAACACACTAAACACAGATTAGTATTGCTTATCTTTTGTTTTTTGGGGTTTAGTTTTTTTTAAAGATTTATTTATGCATACAAGAATTGCAGGTAGGCCAGAGGTATGGGGGGTGGGGTGAAAGGATTCACCAGAGACAGAGTGGGTAGCAGAACAGGTGAATATACTGAAATACACTGCTGAGGGGAGCAGCTGGCAAAACAGGAGAGGTCTGCTGTGCCATGTGGGTTAGCTCTTTGGTAGGGGATCAGACTCATGCTTCAGTAGCTGGAGATAGCTTTGATAGTGCTGAACCTCTTGCACCATCAGGGAGGCCCAGCATTGCTAATCTTTTGTGAACTTACTTCTAGTCATGTCATCATACATATTTTTATATATGCATATACATGCTTGTAGTTTGGCTTATAGACAATCACATTCTACACATTGTTTTGTAACCTGATCCTTTCATTTTGTGACACGATGTAGGCACCTTTCACATCTATAAATGTAGATTTGTTTTTGGCTTTCTAAATGGATACAGACTACAACATGCTAATATCATAATTTAATCAGCCACTCACATATTGTTGAATATTTCAATTATTCCCAAGGTCTTCCTTTAATTAACAACGCCATGGTGAACATCCTTGTCATATTTTGGTCTTCATTTTATTTATTTGTTAGCTAGTTAATTAATTAATTAACTTAATTAACTCAAATAAAACATGGCTCAGAGTCCCCATTCATCAACTTGTGTGATGACAAGTTATTTCTGGGATTCTTTTCCCTGTTGCAGTGAACTACACAAGACATCTAAGGTTTGAGTGGTCCTGGGAAAATGAATTACGGTTATGCTATTGATCTTCTTTTGTCTGGTCACTGACAGCCCCCTCCAGAGGTCTTCTCCACTCTTGGAAGTAAGCAGCCCAGCGGCTTCCAGGGTCTTAGGACTTAGTGCCCAATTTCCCTTATGCCTGCAGCCATTCCACCCTGAGCCTTGTCCTTTGCTGGATGTTCTGAGAGATGGTGACGCTTGAAAATCCTAAAAACCCCAGAATCCTTCCTGAACGTCAGTGTTGCATTACAAAAGGCTATTTTTTGAGGGAATGGAGAAAAGAGGAAGCACTGCTCAATCTTTTCACATAAACCTATGACAGACAACGAGACAGTTGACTCTGGAGGAGTTACTTAACCTCGTAAACCTCAAATTCTTTATCTATAAGATAGTAACAAATAGCAACTGCCAGTTTTAGGTAGAGGCCAGAACATTTAGTTGTCTTTAGCTCCTTTCATTCTCTCCCATTCATATTCTGCCTCCTAAACTTTCCCCAACAACTTATCCACTTCTCCCTTCCCTCCACTGCTTTGACCTTTTTACAAGGCTCAATGTGTCTCTCCTGGAACTTTGCAGTAGCCTCCTAGTAGGCCTTCCTGCTGCCTTTGTTCCCCTGTGATCAATTTTCAAGTCAATAGCATTTTTTTCAAGCTATGCATCTTTTATTTTTTTTTTCAAGCTATGCGTCTTTTAAAAAGGACTGTGGCTTTACTTATAACTTAGCAGAAAAGGCAAAGTTCTTAGACTACCCTCTAAAGCCCTCCTATAAAATTCAGACCCCCCCTTCCAACTTCTCTGACCTCAATTCCAACCATTTTTAACTCTCCCCTTTCCAAAACATGTCAAGTATTCCTTTTGCATTTGTTGTTTTCTCTTCTTTCATCTATCCTCAAGGGTAACAGTTGTCTCTGTTCAGGTATTTGCTCAAACTTCTATCAGTATTTCCATACTCTGCTCCTTTCTTCTCCATTGTACTTATTACTGACATATAGAGTGTTATTTTATTATTTGTCTCTTAAAACTGGACTATAAAGGCCTCCCTCGTGGCACAAGGGGTTAAGCACAGCACTATGAAGCTGTCTGCAGCCACTGCAGGATCAGTTCGATCCCTGGCCAGGAAGTTACCCACGTGGCACAGCAGACCTCTCCTGTCTCACCGCAGCTCCCCTCAGCAGTGTATTTCAGGCAATCTGCCTGTTATGCTCTCCACTCTGTCTCTGGTGAATCCTCTCACCCTCCCACACCTCTGGCCTGTACCCCAATTCTTGTGTGCATAAATAAATCTTTAAAAAAACAAAAAACGAAAAAAACTGGAATATAAGCCCATTGAAGAAAAGGGCTTGCTTACTTAGTTTTCCTGTGCCTAAGAATAGTGACTACCACTTTAAGGATATAATGAATATTTGTTGAATGAATTAATAGACAGCCATAATAGTTGTTATCTTTCAGAGTTGGAGTGGGGGTTTACTCTGATAACTAACATAGTGCCTACTGAGTAAGAAGGATTATGTAAATATAAATTATAATTGAATCATCGTTGTTATTACAGTGTTTAAAGTAGTTATTGAAAAATATACTAGACAAAAGGGCATTTCAGCAAAGAACTGACTAGAGCAGAGGCTAACACTAGGAAGTGCCCTGTAGGTAAATGTGACATGTACTAGGAATATGTGAAAAAACTAGATATTGGTAAGAGATAGCATTGGAAACATAGGAATGGGGCAGAATGTGAAAAACTTGCACTCAGTGCTCAGAAGTCCCTAACAGTGGAGAGCCATTCAAGATTTTCAGCAAAAGATAAGATCTTGGTTTTTGAAGTATCTGTGGTGATAATCAGTTATCTGTGTTATAGTGTTGCTTTTTCTAGCTTGTGGGAGGTGGATTTGTTAACCAAGAAAAAAAAAAAACTGCTTCTTTAAGAAACTTTGCTGGACTTTTCCAGGGACAGGTTGATAAGACCTGGGCTGGGACCTTACTTATTGATCTCCTTTTCATGCAGACCCCAAGCTGCTGGGAGTGGGACAGTCCGAGAGCCAGAGCTTGGGTGGGTTACTCTAGGCCAGTCTGAGTTGCCAGCTCTTTCCTCTTTAGTGATTCTGATTTGCTTAAGCTTTGGATTACATCTTTTCCAAAACTTGATTGTGTTTCATTTCTTGGTTTCCACCTCATATGCAATTTCTGACTATCTCTCTCTTCTTACATAACCCCATTTTCAATTAAAATCTTGCCATTCAAAGTGCAACCCTGGAGCCAGCAGCATTGGTATCACCTGGGGCTTGCTAGAAATGTAGAATTTCAGGACCCACCCAGCCCACTGAATTATAATTTGCATTTTAACAAGACCCCTGGTGATTTGTGTGCACATTCAAGTTTAAGAAGCACTACTCTTAAGCAGCTCTTAACCAGTGGTTGCATTAGTGTCCCTCAGGGGCCTCGCATCACCTCAAATAAACACACAGGGTATTTGCCTTCTCAACAAACTTTCTGGACTAGTTTCCCTAGCCTAGCCACCCTCTTCAACTACCGAGCTTTCTACACTCCACCTTCTGCATAGAAAGTTTGAAGCAGCAGCTGCTCTGAATGTATAATGTTTCTCAAGTACAATGCTCACATCATCTGCATCTGAATAACTTAAAGAGATTGTTAAAAATGCAAATTCCTGGTTCCCATCTTACATCTAAATCTGACACTTTAATGGGCCCTGCAAACTACTTTTTCAACTTATTCATACCAACTATGAAAGAACCAGCAGAAAGCTGACTGTCGAAACATGTAGTTTCTCACTTCAGTAGCTTCCCCTTCTCCTTTTTGGTTTTTTTTATTTTTTTTTTTAAAGATTTATTTATTTATTTATTTATACAAGCACTGGGTACAGTCAGAAGCGCTGGAGGGTGAGAGAATTCACCAGAGCCAGAGCGGGGAGCAGAGCAGGCAGAAGGACCGAAGTACACTGCTGAGGGGAGCAGCGGGCGGCAGGAGAGGTCTGCGCGCCATGTGGGACCCTCGCCCGGTGGCCGAGGATCCAACTGGCACTGCTGAGGCTGCGCGCAGCTTCGCAGGCCAGCGCTCAACCCCTGCGCCACCAGGGGAGGCCCTGAAACGTTTGTTTTTTTATAAAACAAATAGTTTATCTTACCCATTTAAATCTGTAACAATTACTATAAGAGTATAAAAGTACATAAAAATCAACATAATCTTATTAAAATGCAGAATCTGATTTACTACTCTGGGGTAGGACCTAAGAATTCATAGTTGTGAAAAGTTTCCAGGTAATACCAACCCAAGGACCATACTTAAGAGTAAAAGTCATAGTACTCCAAAGTGGCTACACCTTAACATCATTTGGAGAGAAGCATTGAAAAGCTGTGGGTAGAAAGCTCTTCAATGTGCTTATTATTCACATGAAATAAAAATCAATCTGGAATTGAAATTTCATTTTTAAGAATATATTTGAAATTGCTAATATTAAATTATACTTTAAAAAAAAGAGAGAGTATAAAAGCATATGAAGAATAAAGACATGAGCTTTGATACCATACAGTCTGTCCTGGGAAGTGTAAAACCACTGAAGATGGTGAGTATGGGTGCTTGTGTCCTAAACATTAAGCAATTTAACCTTGGGCACTACAGGAAAAATTCCAGTAGTCTAGAAAAATCAGATGCACTCAGTAGAACTGCTCATATTCAAATGGAAAAGGAGGGCACTGAATATCTCCAAGCTCTCTTGATGAGCCAAAACTTATTTACAAGCTGAATCCATCAGAGGGCCAAGATAGCTTTCTCAAGAGCACCAGGTTCTCCTGGCTTCAGATCCCACAAATTAAAGGATTCAGTCCCACAAGATGATCCCCATTTTCAGTTGCCAGGCACATGCTCCAGATTGTCACTCCTAAATGCAAAAGACAATCTTATAACTCCAGAGATTCTAAGACTTTTAGAAGTTACATGCCAGGAACCTGGGACAAAGGCCAAGTATTTATTTTTATTATATCACTCAGCCCTAGCCAACTAAAACACTTACTTGTTAGATCCATCTAAAGTAGGTCTTTCCCACTCCCATTAATCTCCATTTTATTACACTGTTTATTTCTTCACACATTTAATTCACCATTATTTCATTTGTCTGTTTGTTATGTCATTTTTACCTTCTCCCCTTAAGAAACTATAAACTGTTATGGCAAATAATGAAATATAAATCGATACTGGCAAAACCATAGAGAACTAAAACTGATACCAGTGAAACTGAGGGGTGTCCAGGAACCCCAGACAATTAGAAAAAAAACCCCACTGACCTTCAAGAATTCATGCCACATGCACAATCAAGGCAAAGTAATCATACTCTATTGTGCTCTAAGATCTTTGATCAGTGAGAAGGTCAAAGGTCAGAGACACAGAGGGAGGGAGGGAAGAGGAAGGATTTCAAAATAGAAACTGCTGATCAAATTCTGAAATCATCCATCCCCTCATGGGCAAAAGCCCAGCCAAATGGGCTGGACCCAGAGTGGGACCACCGAGGCCCAAAAGGAAAAGTGCTGGGAGAATGAGCTCAAGGCACCTCCTGGAGAATGTTAGGCAGGACCCCAAGGGCTGGGAGGGGAGAGTGTCCTCTGCCTGCCAAAGTGCTAACTCTGCGAAAGAGAGTAAATACTGGGAGATGTGTCTGCCCACGTATCTTCCCATTCCTCTCCCGATTCCACAATGGCTCCATTGCTCTTTTCTCCCTCCCAGCAGCCCCCAGTTCAGTGTCAGCAGTTGTAGTCAGAGGTCAGAGACACAGAGAGGAGGGTGGAGTTTGTAGAGTCACTCATTGCCCAGGTTGTTCCTGTAGAGCCAGCCTGCCCTGAGTACAACTATGTTTTGCTCATTCGTAACCTCAGCAAATTGTCAATTAATATTTATGAATGAAACTTCAAAGCACATATTAAAAAATGAATGAGTGAAACTTTTTTTGACAAAAAGAAATCCTTTAAATCAGCAAGTTTGGGACTTGACAAATATTTTCAATTTATTTATGCACCTAAAGCCAAATATTTCTTACTGTGGTAAAATAATCATAATGTAAAATTTACCATTTTAACCATTTTTAAATTGTTAAATGCAGTTCAGTGGCATTAAGTCCATTCATATTGTTATGCAAACATTATCGTTATCTCTAGAACTTTTTCATCATCTCAAACTGAAACTCTTGCACCCATTAAACAATAACTCCCATTCCCTCCTCCTCCCAGCCTCTGGCAACCAGCATTCTACTTTCTGACTCTATGAGTCTGACTACTCTAGGCACCTCATATAAGTGAAATCATACAACATTTATCTTTCTGTGTCTAGCTTATTTCACTAGGCATAATGTCTTCAAGTTTCATCTACATCATAGCATGTGTCAGAATTTTATTCCTTCTTAGGGTTGAATAATATTTCATCGTGTATATATGTGTGTGTAATATACATAATGTTACACATAATATATATAACACATATATGTTAATGTATATATCTAATTATATATATTACATTTTATTATTTATTCACCTGTAGATGGACATTTGAGTTGTTACTACCTTTTGACTATTGTGAATAATGTTGCTCTGAACACTGAAGTACTATTATTTGTTTGAGTCCCTGATTTCAATTCTTTTTGTATATATACCCAGAAGCGGGATTGCTGGATTAATTTTTTTTTAAGATTTATTTATTTATTTATACAAGCACTGGGTACAGTCAGAAGCGCAGGAGGGTGAGAGAATTCACTAGAGCCAGAGCGGGGAGCAGAACAGGCAGAAGGACTGAAGTACACTGCTGAGGGGAGCAGCGGGCAGCAGGAGAGGTCTGCGCGCCATGCAGGACCCTCCTCCAGTGGCCGGGGAGCAGCTAGGGATTGAACCGGGGCTGCAGAGGCTGCGGGCAGCTTCGCAACCCAGTGCTCAACCACTGCGCCACCGGGGAGGCCCATGGATTACATTTTTTTTAGGAACTTTTGTAAGCTTCCCATAATGACTACAGCATTTTACATTTTCATTTGCAATGTACAAGAGTTCTATTTTTTCTACATCTACACCAACACTTTTTTGATTGTTTCTGATAATAAGTACACAGCAGAAGTGATACTTATTGTGGGCTGGGTTTGCATTTCTGTGAGAGAAAATTGACAAATTTTCAGCTAAGGAAAAGAACTTATAGAGACAGAAGGCAGCAGATCAAAGCCAACTTGTGTGAGGGCACCCTTTGGTCAGCCCTGCCTATTGTCACAGATCAACAGAAATTGTTGTCAGCTGCTCTGGAGCCCCCATATCCCACCCTCTCCTCTCCCCATCCATCTCTGCAGAGGTCTGATCAAACAACCATTTCCTTACAATAAAATCTTCTATCTGCTTAGTTCTTGTTGTCTCCCGTGCAAATGATGCCTACCAGAGATAATGAATTTAAAGTAAACATGTTGTGTGTTTGTGTCATGTGCTTGACTTAAATGTAACACCACCTATCTCAACACAAACTAATACAAACCATACTTAGGAAGTGTCAAAAATCATTTGTCCATATAGGCAATGGTTTATTTCCTGGCTCTTTATTCTATTTCATTGATCTATATATTTGTCTTTATGCCAGGGCCACATTCATTATAACTGTAATTAAAGAAAGGATTGAGATCAGGTGATGGAGTTCTCTGACTTTGATCTTTGAAACAAAATTTTTTAAATTTATATGTATATTTTTTACATCATTGTTCATTTTTAAACAATGTTTGCTTTCACTCACCCCCCAACCCCGGTGTAGTTCCCATAGAATTCCCTTCACCAGTGCACCCATGCACCATTACCTCAGTCCCCTGTGCCCCTCCCTCCCTCCCTTTGTTCCCTCTCCCTCCTTCTCCCCTGCAGGATGTCTCTCTCTCTGGTTTATAATTGTTTGTTTTTGTGAAACAAAATTCTTAATCCACTTGCTCAAGTTATTTGTAGTGCTGCCCTCCAGTGAAACTGCAAAAACACATACTCAATATTAATTATTTCTAATGAGAGCTAGTCTCCTTGTAAATTTTTGACAAGAAGGTGTCTAAGGATAGCAGTCCTAGTTTAGAATTTTATTTCCTCCATTTTTCCAATTAGAGTTTGTAGTGTCCTAGTCTTGTGCAAACTGGCAGGCCTAGCTGGGAAATCAGCCAAGGAGGACTTCCTGGATTAAGTTTAACTTAGGTAAATCTTTTAGTTTGGGCTATCAGACTCCATTAGTTTACTCAGAATACAGAAGAGAACAAACATGTTCAAAACAAGCTGTTTGGAATTTTTCTCAAGCAGGGTTGCTGCACATTCAAGGTTAAACTAACAAAAAATCAAAAGTCAATAGGTGAAAAACCATGACTGAAAGTTGAAGGCAAATTCCGCTGAGGGAGAGCCTTGCTATTTTGATTTTGTAAATAATAAAAAGGGAATCAAACTTCTTTAAACGTGGCCCTTAAGATTCTTCTCCTAATGTTAGACTTCCTGGGAGAAAACTTATAGTTTGAGAAATTTCTTAGTATTTTGCTTTACTCCTAACAGAAGTAGGGTGGGGTAGTAAGAAAGAATGTTGAACTGTGTCCTAAATTGGTTTGACTTCTAGCAGGATTTTGCCATTGACTTGCTGTGGAAACTGAGTGACTAGCCTTCTGAGCTACAATTTCCTCAGTCATGTATTGAAAGAATTCTTGGATCTCTAAGAACTCTAAGAGCTCAAATAATATTTTAAAAGATTTTATTTATTTATTCATACAAGAGCTGGGATATAGGCCAGAGGTGCTGGGCGTGAAAGGACTCACCAGAGACAGAGTGGGGAACAGAACAGGCAGATTGACTGAAATACACTGCTGAGGGGAGCAGCGGGTGAGAAAGGAGAGGTCTGCTGTGCCATGTGGCTGGCCCGGAATTGAACCTGCGCTGCAGAAGTTGGTGGTTGTCTTAGTTTAAATTGCTACAACAAAATACTGTTGACTGGGTGACTTAAGCAATAAACATTATGTCTCATAGTTCTGGAGGCTGAGAAATCCAACACAGATGTTGGCTAATTCAGTTCTCTAGGGAGAGCTTGCTCCCTTTTTGCAAATGGTGACTTTCTTGCCATGTCTTCAAATGGGGTAGATGTGCTCTGGCCTCTCCACATGAGGACACTAATCACATCATAAGGACCCCTCTCATTATCTCCCAGTTCCAAATGCATTCACATTGGGAGTTAGGTTTCAACATATGAATTTCAGGAGGGGGTGGGAGGGGACACAAACATTCAATTATATTCCTCTCCTGACCCCACCAAATTCATGTCTTTCTTGCATAGAAAATACAAGATGAGTTCGAATTACTTTGTTTTGTTCAATTTGTTTCACTGTTTCATTATAATGCGGTGGAGAAATAATAATCCTGGCCTAACTTTCATGAAACAACTTTATTCAAGGGACTACTTTCATTATAAATTGTGTGACTTCAACTTTCAGTTTCTAAGAAGCTACTGAACCTTAGGACTACTTCAAGTGAAGTCTTGCTGCACATGCATGCAATCCTAATAGCATCCAAAGTTCTAACCTGCTCTAGTGTCAACTCTAAAGTCTAAAGTTCAAAGTCTCATCTAAATAAGGGACCAGAAAAAGACTAGTTATAATAAAGTAAAAATCAAAATCAATCAGCAACTATAAATCAATATGGGGTGGGGGGGCAGGGAGGAGGGATTAGGGTCAAAATAAGGGGGGGTGGGAATTGTATGGGGACTATAACCAAGATGAAAATGCATACAATGTACAAAAATGAAAAATTATGTAAAAAATATAATATAAATAAAATAATAAAATCTTAGTTTCATGAGATTCAAATAAATAAATAAATAAATAAATAAATAAATAAATAAATGAGATATGAGTGAGAAGTGAGAAATGGTTTCCTTATCAAGTGATTTATCCTGAGGTAAAATTCCTCTCCAGGTGTGAATCTATATGGAACCGAAGTTATGTGCATCCAAAATGTAAGGATGGGACAGGCATAGAGAAACATTCCCATTCTAAAAGGCAGAAACTGCAAGATGAAAATGCATACATTGTGCAAAAATGAAAAATGATGTAAAAAATACATAAAATAAAATAAAAAAATAAAAGGTAGAAACTGGAAAGAAGAAAAAAGTGTCGGTTCCAAAGTAATTCCAAAACATGGTGAAGCAAATGATATTAGATTTTAAGATTCAAGAATAAACCTCTTTGGTATCATGCTGCTCTTTTTCTTGACCCACTGAAGAGGTGGTGTGGTTCAGCAGCTCTAGCAAATAGAGAAATAGGGGTTGTATTCCCAAAACTCTGGGAGGTCTTGTCCCCAACACTCCAGGTGGCTGCTCTCTGACCTGTGAAATCTGAAGTAATAGTCTTCATCCCCTTTGAAACCGAGGAGGTGGCCTGGATCTCTGAATCACCTTTGTGGACATTCTTCTTTTGTCTTGAAGAACAGCATACATTTGCAGCTGCATAGTTCTGTGGTCCTGTTCTGTTGGATCGAACAAGTCCAACAGTTTTCTTTCATTTTATCCTGTCTCTGTCTCCTTCAGTTCAAACTGGCTTTGTTTCTTCTAGGTTGACTGATTAGGTCTGTGGTTCACAGCTACACTAGTCTCCTTATCAAGTGGTAGTTCAGTTACACCCTCAGTGTTCTTTTGAGAAGAAATGTTTCCATTATTTGCAATAAGAATGGGCTGATCATTTCCTAAATCATTAACTTCTGGCTCATTTTTTGCTTATTCATTGCTTCTTTAATTCATTTCTGACTTCGAGCATTTTACTATAAGTAGCCAGGAAGAACCAGTGTTGCTCCTTCAACACTTAGTTTAGAAATAACCTCAGTTAATTATCCAATTTCAGGGCCTCCCTGGTGGCGCAAGGAGTTAAGCACCGTACTATGAAGCAATCTACAGCCTCTGTAGCACGAGTTGGATCCCAGGCTGGCCAGGGAGAAACCCACATGGCGTGCAGACCTCTCCTGCCTCACCCGCTGCTCCCCTCAGCAGTGTATTTCAGTCAGTCTGCCTGTTCTGTTCCCCACTCTGTCTCTGGTGGATCCTCTCACCCCCAACATCTCTGGCCTATACCCCAGCTCTTGTATGCATAAATAATCTTTTTTAAAAAATTATCCAATTTCATAGCTAGCAAGTTCCACCTTCCACAAAGTACTCTAATATAGTTCAACCATGTTCTTTTGCTTTATAACAAGCTTTTCTTCATTGTCCAAGAACAAGTTTTTCATTTTGGACTGAGATCTCACCAGAATGAACTCTACCATGTATATTTCTACTAACATTCTATTAATGATTATTTATGTATTCTTTAAAAAGATGAAACTTTCTCTCGGGCTCGTCTCTTTTCTTTCTGAGTCTTCACCAGAATCATTACCCTTAATGGCCATATTTCTAGTATATACCCCAACACTTTTTCAGCCTCTCACTATTATCCAATTCCAATGATACTTCCTTTTTTTATTTTTTTGGTATTTGGTACAGCTCTCTCTTTCTCTCTCTCTCATAATATACACATAAAGGCATATATAGTAATATGTATATATATAAAATTATTTTACACAGTTGTGGAGTCTGAGAGCTCCCAGATGGCAAAACCCAGAAGTGTTAATGATATGGTTCCTGTTCAAGACCATAGGCCTAAGAACCATGAAGAGCTGATAATGTAAGTTTCAGTTTAAGCCTGACTCCTAAGGAAGAAGACAGATACAGAAAGCAAATTCTCCCTTACTCAGCCTTTTTTTTCCCTCCCTATTCAAGCCTCCAGTAAACTAGATGAGGCCCATCCATATGGGAGCTGCTATATGCTTTACTTAGCCTACCAATTCAAATGCTAAACCCATCCAGAAACATCCTCTCAGACAGACCCAGAAGAATTTTGACCAAATATCTGGGTACTCCACTGCCCAGTCAAATTGACAAATAAAATTAGCCTGCACAATGGCATAGCAGTGTCGCAGAGAAGTTAGTGAAAATATTGTGATTTTTTTTTTGTAATCTATTTCTTTCTGCTTAAAATATATACTTTGAACATTTTTCTGCTACAAAATATTCTTCTCTGGCATTTTTAATAACTGCATGTTAGTTTATTGAAATGCATATGTGATATTTCCCAGTCAATCCTATTTTTGGATATTTAGGTAGTTTCCACTTTTTCACTGTTGTATAAGCAACTGTTCTGCTCTTGTGGTCTCTTAATGCTTAGTTACAAAAACAATGCATGCCCTCTCTAAGTAATTAAAACAATACAGAACTGTGTAAAATGAAAAACAAAGTTCCCTATTTTTATTCATTCGTACTTCTATTTCCCAGTATTTCAATTTCCCTTGGGGCAAACATTGCTAATAGTTTAACATGTAGCCTTCTGAACTTTTTTCTGAGTCCTTTCTTTCAGTTCTACTAACCTTTTACTTTCTGCTCCTTTCATGATCAGCCTCAGGCAGCCTCTTCATTCTTCTTATTTGTTGTTTACTCTGAGAAAGACAATTTATAATTAGGATTATGACAAAATTCAGACAAAATAATTTATGAGTGAATTTTATTGGTTATTTTTTCTTTTGCATATTGACTACAGATCTATTAAACCTGCCTCCTGGTATGCATGGGTCAGACAATTAATGAAGTAACCTTCAAATAAGTGATTTGCTACTATCTTTACTTTTCATAAACTGGAATGAAACACATTTTCAAGTACTGGAATGGAACTTTTTTTTTTTAAAGATTATTTATTTATACAAGCACTGGGTACAGTCAGAAGTGTGGGAGGGTGAGAGAATTCACCAGAGCCAGAGCAGGGAGCAGAACAGGCAGACAGACGAAATACACTGCTGAGGGGAGCAGCGGGCAGGAGAGGTCTGCGCGCCATGTGGGACCCCCCCCCCACCACGCAGGAGGCCAGGATGGAAATGGCGCTGTAGAGGCTATGGGCAGCTTCGCAACCCAGCGCTCAACTGCTGCGCCACTGGGGAGGCCCTGGAATGGAACATTTTATATAAACTTTTAGTGTGTTCTAACAACTGCCCGTGACAGAAAATTCTATAATATAGGAAAACAACATTAGAAATTTGTTCATTCAGAAAATAATTACTGAATGAGCATAACATGCCAAGCACTGTATAAATACTTGGAATGTAAAGATGGCAAAATCAAAGCTCTTCACCTTAAAAAAAAAAAGCAAACTTTCACAAAGAGTATTTAGGAAGCATCTAATTGTGTATTTTATTGTCATCTTTGCTTGGATCCTCCCTTTAAAATCTACATTTGAGCATTTTGTTTTTCAGGGATGTATGGCAGTTAGCTCAGTCTTTACCACTAACATATTGGCTCTTGAGTTTCTCTGTATTTTCTTTCTTTCTTTCTTTCTGTATTTTCTTTCTATATTTTCTTGCTACCACAAATATAGTTATGCCCCAGCAGCTGCTGTAACTCATAGCTCAAGAGCAAGAGGGAATCCTCTGACTGCCCGACTGAACATCTAGGGCATTTGGAATTCTTTCAGATCCAAAAAATATGGCAGTGCAATTCACAGCATTATCTGAAGCTCACCCTCTCTTTCTTCCTTACTTCCTTCTTCCCTTCTCTCCTCCTTCTCTTTCCCCCTCCCTTGATCCCTCTGTCCCTCCTTCCCTCTTCTGTCTCTTATTTTTAAGCTATCAACATTGTTGAAATGCCAGGAGTTTGATTAGGGGTGAATAGGGAAGTTTGGAATGTTTTTAATCCTGTGCTTAGTGCTGTTGGTAATATTAGAAGAGCAGCGGACCCACGAATCCAGTTATGCTTTTGGCTAAAGCAACCTACCCTGACTTAAAGCATTCCTTAAATGAAAAAAGACATAGGGCTTTAGTTGACAGTAAATGCAATTTGAGCCAGTAGTATGACCTGGCTGCCAAAATCAGCAAATGTGATCTGAACCAGCGTTAATAGAAGGTTGGTAGCTGTCACAAGTAAGATAATAGTCCCAGAGAACACTCTGCAGTGGTCAGATCACACCTGGAGGATGGTGTTTCCTCCTGGCACCACATTTTGATGGTGATGTTGACAAGTTGGAGTAGGCCCAAGTTGGGCAACAGGATGATGAATAGCTGAGAAACGACCTCTCTGAGAAACTGTTGGAGGAACTGAAAACTGGAAGGCATAAGGATGTGGGACAACCATTTCCAAACACTCACATGGCTATCGTGCAGAAGAGTTGGACTCTCCTGTGTAATCTCTGCAATTTAGACCAAGGGTGTATATTACAAAGTAGCTGATCTTGCGTCCATAAGAGGAAGATTTTTTCCTAGTCCTTATGAACATCAGAAAATAGCAGCTTTGCAAAATAGTGACTTTCCCTTAATAAACAGTGTTAGAGTGAATGTTGCCTGACAGACAGCTGGAAAATCATAAATAGGATGGGAAGTTTGGAAAAATGACCTAATCTAATCTGTTCAGATTCAAAGATTCTAATGACAGAACCCCAAGAAAAGAGGAAGCATTAGCACTTTTTTTCCCATGTCCTATGCAAATATTAACCACAGAATATAGGCTAAAATTGACAATATAGCCGAAAGTCAAAGTTTTTGTGGATAGTAGAGAAAAAAAAGCCCTACGAACTTTCTGTTTTCCCTAGTGGTTTTTATGTTTTGTGTATAAAGGTTTGAGAAGTCATGTTTATTAGTTTTTTCCAAAACAGACTTGAGTATATGACCTTTTATTTTCCTTTTAACTTTTAAGATTCTCTGGAGCCTCTGATGTGCTTTCTTTCTCACTAAACTGGTCTTAAAGTGTTATTTTCTGTATACTATATTTTGAAAATATTACTCTTTTTTTAATGATTTATTTATTTATGCATACAAGAGCTGGAGTAGAGGCCAGAGATTGGGGGGGCAGAGGATTCACCAGAGACAAAGTGGGGAACAGAACAGGCAGATTGACTGAAATACACTGCTGAGGGGAGCAGTGGGTGAGTCAGGAGAGGTCTGCTGCGCCATGTGGTTTTCTCCCTGGTCGGCCAGGGATCGAACTCGTGCTGCAGTGGCTGTGGATAGCTTAACAGATTGCATCTTAACCCTTGTGCCAGCAGGGAGGCCCGACAATATTACTCTTAATCCAAAATTAGAAAGGGCACTTCAGTGAATAGGGACCTATGTTCACATGTCAAAGAACCACTCCTATGGACTAATTCTGTTTAAAGTTCATTAATCATTAATAAGGTAGCACCCTCTAAAATGGGAGAGATTGTCTCTTCCTGACAACCAGTGAGATAAGTAAGCTTATCATTCCTATTTTACCAGTGCAGAAAATGAATCTTATAGTAGATTGTTCCATGATCAAGGGTGGATCTGGCTGTAGAATTTAAGCCTTCTGACTTCTAGTTCAGAACTCTTCTAATACTGTTTTTCATACTAAAGGCGGCTGTTCTTTCCTATTGCAGATTTACTTCAATGCAAAATGTAGTTTTTTACTCATGTAAAAGTAGATTGCTTTGGTTAAAGAAGTGAACTTTAACTTTCAATGTTATCCCTAGTTTATATTTTGTCTTTAAAAATTGTCTAGCAAATATCATCCTTGATGTTTGAGCTTTGACTCTCTCCTTAAAAACAGGATGCTAACACTACAAGTAAAAAAATCCTGAGGGTATGAAGAGGATAGTGTTTGTCAAATGGTGTGAATTTGACTAGGCAGTTCAGCAAGATGCTTAGGAACTTAGACTGAGTCTGATACCTTGGCTTAAATCTTTGTTCTGCCACTACTGACTGTGACATCATCATCACCTCATGGACCCTCAGGGTCCTTATCTGTAAAATGGGGATTTTTTGCTCTTGAAGGAATTAGAGAAGATAATATGTGTAAAAGCCTGAATACTGTCCTTAAAAAAAATGTTTATACTGAATTACTACTATCCATTGTCTTTTACTCATTTTTCTATTTTTTTTAAGATTTATTTATTTATGCATACAAGAGCTGAGGTACAAGCCAGAGATGGGGTGGTCGAGAGGATTCACCAGAGACAGAGTGGGGAGTAGAACAGGCAGATTGACTGAAATACACTGCTGAGGGGAGCAGTGGGCGAGGCAGGAGAGGTCTGCTGAGCCATGTGGGTCACCTCCCTGGCTGAGGCTTGAACGTGCTGCAGTGGCTGTGGGTAGCTTCATAGTGCTCCATCTTAACCCCTTGTGCCACCAGGGAGGCCCCTCTATTGAGGTATTATTGTGTGCTTCCTGCTTACTTTCACTGTTGCACTCATATTCAGCAAAAAAGTGGGTGTTTAATAAATTTTAGTAGTATCATGCTGGACCAATAATCAGTAACAATTCAAGAAACCAAGTGTCTCTTGGGTGCCCAGACCAGTACTGATGCTAAGAATACAAAGCTTGCTATAATGAGTGTTATTGGGCAACCCAAACCTGCCTGCTTTTTAAAAAAATTTTATTTATTTATGCATATAAGAGCTGGGGTACAGGCCAGAGGCGCGCGGGTTAAGAGGATTCACCAGAGACAGAGTGGGGAACAGAACAGGCAGATTGACCAAAGTACACTGCTGATAGGAGCAGCGGGAGAGTCAGGAGAGGTCTGCTGTGCCATGTGGGTTGCTCCCTGGCAGGGAATCAAACTCGTGCTGCAGTGGCTGCCAATAGCTTCACGGGTTGCATCTTAACCCTTGCACCACCAGGAGGCCCCAAACCTGCCTGCTTTAGTGTGCAATAAAGAGAAAAGAAGGGAAAGAAAAGATAAAGTAGTTTCCAAATCAAGTACCCAAAGTTACTCATCTCCTAGTGGGTAAATGCTTAACTAAACACAGCTCGCCCAAAGCAGGGCCAGTGAGGACCGAAAGCCTGCTACATGTCTAAGGCACCTCCTGGTGGTGGTAGGAAAAGGCCAGGAGTCCAGCACGTTTTGGACAGGAGGAGCAAAATCAAAATCAAGATAAAATCTGCCGGGCCTCCCCGGTGGCGCAGCGGTTGAGCGCTGGGTTGCGAAGCTGCCCGCCGCCTCTGCTGCGCTGGTTCGATCCCCGGCTGCTCCCCGGCCACTGGAGGAGGGTCCCACATGGCGCGCAGACCTCTCCTGCCGCCCGCTGCTCCCCTCAGCAGTGTACTTCGGTCCTTCTGCCTGCTCTGCTCCCCGCTCTGGCTCTGGTGAATTCTCTCGCCCTCCCGCTCTTCTGACTGTACCCAGTGCATGTATAAATAAACAAATAAATAAAACATGCCTCTATAAAAAAAAATTAAAAAAAAAAAGATAAAAGCTGCCATTGTTAACCGCCCCACGGGTCTCTCACCCACATCTGTTTCAACCAGTCCAAGACCAAGAAGCCAGCGCAGCTTCTTAACATGTCCCTTTGTTCCATGTCCCTCCTCCAGGTCTCCATCTTTCTTTCTTCCTTCTCCCAATTTCTTTCCCAGCTTCTTTTCCTCTCTGCTCAGCTCTACCTGTCCTTGGGTGGGGCAGGGAAACTGGAACCATCCCTTTTGCAGGGAACCACCCTGTTACACTAGAACCTTGCTAAGAGAGAATGATCCCGGGTTGCTGTGGAAGCTAACCTGTCCAGAAAGATCTGGAGATGTGTGTGTTTAGTGAGTCAAAGACAACGGGGTCAAGAAATATGGGAGGGGCCTTAGTGGAGAGGGAAAAGCTGAGTAAAGGCACAGATCTCTGCATCAGCAGAACTTCCTGAGTAGACTACAAGTTGATATTGATATTGGAGTTGTGATACTCTGGGGCTTGCACGTAAACCTCTTAGAACTTCAGTTTCCTTATCTGTAAAAATAATGACATCTGGGCCTCCCGGGTGGCGCAAGACGTTAAGACACAATCTATGAAGCTCTCTGCAGCCACTGCAGCCCGAGTTCGATCCCCCGGCCAGGCAGCTACCCACATGGCGCAGCAGACCTCTCCTGGTTTACCGGCTGCTCCCCTTAGCAGTGTAGTTCAGTCTTTCCGACTGTTCTGTTCCCCACTCTGTCTCTGGTGAATCCTCTCACCTCCCACAACTCTGGCCTGTACCCCAATTCTTGTATGCATAAATAAATCTTTTTAAAAAATAAATAAAAAATGATGACATCTACCTACTAGCTATGCTGTGAAAATGGAAGGAGCTTATATTTATAAAGTACTTGGTTGGCACATCAACCGGTACAGTGTTCAATAAGTGTTAGCCACTGTTACCACTATGTTTCTAAGATTTAATAATGCCTTGTGTTTATGAATCGTGTCATTTCAAGAATAATTCCCCCCCGGGTCATCAGACTGCAAAGCAGGGTGCCGACAACTTTGAGCAGTTTGAAGGCCAGGAGGCAAGGGCCGGCTTCACAATTCTGCAGTGACGTCCCCACCTCCGGGCAGCGGCTCGGGACAACCCCCGCGGCGCGGGACTCCCAGGGTCACGTGGGCGGAGGCCCCGCCCCGGCCAGGCCGGTCCCCCGCGGCTGCGGCAGCCGGGGCTGCGCCTGCGCAGAACAGAGCGCTCGCTGCGGCGCGGTCCGCGGTGGAGGCGGCGCGAAGAGCAAGGGGGCGGCCGATGGCTCTGCCGGGCCCGGCCGGCTCTGGGCCCAGCTCCCGCGGGCCGTTGGACGAGGCGGTGGCGGCGGCCGAGGAGAGCCAAGTGCCGGCCATGGTGGTGGCTGGAGCCACTCCAGAGGACGAGGACGAGGGCCGCGACCGGGGCCTGCTGCGCTGGGACGGTTTCTCGGCCTGGCTGCACTGCGTGTGCGTGGTGGGCTTCGACCTGGAGCTGGGCCAGGCCGTGGAGGTGAGGCCGGGCGGCTCGTTGCCCCGCGCCGCGTCCGGGTCCCGCGCCCGGTGGCCGCAGCCGAGCCTGTGGCCCGAGGGCCGGCCGCGCTGGACCTTGGCCGCCGCGCATCCGGGCGTGGCCGTCGGCCCCTCCGAGCGGCCGCAGGGCTGCGGTGCACGGGCAGCTCCCGCGGGAGGATCGTGGGCTGCGGTTAGGGGTGAAAAGTTCTCTGGGCCCCTCCTAAATACTTGTTGATTTTTTTTTTTTTTTCCAAAACCCGGAGTCTCGGGAATAACAAAAATGGTTAGCTGCATCCGGAGAAGGCTTGCAGTCTGGATGTTTGGGACTTGCAAGCAGGAACAATGCCCTGGCATATGGTGAACTAGAATAGCCAAACTTTACGCAGCCAACTTTTTCAAACTTATAGGTTGTTTTGGTCATTTTGGGAACTTTTAGAGCGTTATGCCCATCCTGAGCTCAAATGCTTATGTCTGCATGCATTTTCTCCTTTTGTTCCTCTTTTCTGTGATTTTTTTTTTTTTTTTGGCTTCTGAAACAATTGGCCTGAGAACTGTTGTCAAGGTGAATATAGGGAAAATTGTTTGCTTGTGAATCAGTCAACTTTTTTATCTTCATGGTGCTTATTGAAAGTCCTTTGGATCTTAACTGTTCTTGACATTGCTTAGGGTTCTTTTGTTGCACAAAAGATTGTTTTTAGAATGTGTCGAAGAAAAACCTTATTTTATTTGTTATGGTGGCAATGATGGGTTTTCATGAACCATTATGTTCTGACATTAGTGTCATGAATTGACTGTAAAAATTGGCGGCTTAATGGGAAGCTAGTGTTTTTTTGTATTCAACCTGTCTTTTCTGTGCTTTGTCATTATATAGTTCACTACACATTTGATTTCCACTTGGATCAAGATATTGTGCTGGTTGGTGGGCATGCAAATATTAACTATATGCTTTGTATGTGTTTGTATATTGAATCTGCAGTTTGGAGGAGAACCAAGAATTAATCACAGTAGCAAGTAGAGCCAAATGCAGTGTCTGGCACATGGTGGGTTTCAGTAAATGTTGATAGAACCAGTGAATGCGTGGGCAATTCTTTTATTTTACTGAGAAACGATGGTACCCAAAGACATCATTTTCAGTCACATGTTAACTAAAGTTTCATGTAAAGTAGAATAGCAAAATAGAATTTAACTTGAAAGCTTAGGATTGTGTTGTTTTGATTGATTGCATTTTTAAATAACTAAAGGCCATCCTTTTGGGCTCTCATGATTTGGAACATTTTTTATGAGGTTTTTTTTTTTTTTTGACCAATTAAACAAAATACTTTGGATAATTGATGTGCTACAAAAATGTGACTCATTAAAAAACTTATCTTGAATTTGTTTTTCATGGTATATGTTTTCTTTAGGTTAGTAGTGTCTAACGTTTTTTGCATGCTGGGTCTTTTTAAAAATATGAACCCCATGAACTCTGCACTAGGAAAATGCTTATAAATACAAAATTTTGTGTATAGTCTCCCATGAACTATTTGGGATCATCTATGGACTTTCTATTTCTTGGCCCCCAAGTTAAAAATCACTGATTTTTGAAGGTGGGGAAAAGTTCTTAATAAAGGATCCAAAGAAAGATAAAACACAGATGAAAAACAGCTTAATTTTGTTTTCCTTATCAATGTAGATAGACTAATGTACCTTGTGATTTTTAAAAGGAACACAAATTAGCAGTTAATGTGGAAAAGCAGTTGAAAAATATATTTCACTTTTCTATTCCAGCCATACCTAGGCCAAAAATGAATAGCAGGGGTGACTAGACTGGGACAAGAAGGGAATGTAGAATTGTGCTGGAGAAGTCACATTCTACTTCAACTTCTTATAATGTACAACTATGGGGACCGAAAAGAAACATTAATTAAAGAATAGGTAAAAGCTGAGTTTAGAAGGTAGTATCTTGGGACCTACCCACATTATCGAAAAAGGCGGTCATTGCATCTTAGATTTGAGAGAGACTTATGAGACTGTTCATGACAGAAACTAACATTTGCAGACTTTTTAAAAAAAGATTTATTTATACATACAAGAACTGGGGTGTAGGCCATAGGTGTGGGGCGTGAGAGGATTCACCAGAGACAGAGTGAGGAGCAGAACAGGTGGATCTATTGAAATACACTGCTGAGGGGAACAGTGGGCAAGACAGGAGACGTCTGCTGCACCATGTGGGTCAGCTCCCTGGCCAGGGATCGAACTCATGCTGCAGTGGCCAGCACAGTGGCTGGCAATAGCTTGATAGTACTGAGACTTTAACTTCTGTGCCACCAGGGAGGCCTCTCACTTGCATATTTTTAATAAATGCATAAACAGTACCACGTATGTAAGCTTAAATCCTTACTAAAGACAATATAGAGTAATGATGAAGAAGCCATGCTCTATTGCTAGGCTACCTAAGTTAGAATCCATGTCACTTTGGGCACATTAATAGCTTGTCTGAGCCACACATCCATCCTCTGTAACAGGGTAACATTGACTTGATCATAGCATTGGGAAAATTAGAAAAGTTAATATTGGTGAAGCATATGAACAGTGCCTTGGACCCAGTAAGACCTATGTAAGTCTGGTTGGGAAGCAGTGAAATTCCCTTTGTCATCTACAGTGAAAAGAACCCTTAACTTTTACTTTGTTAAAGATGAAACCTTGATTTGCTTTTTGCATTATTAATACTTGATGATCATTTAAAGTCCTAAGCTTTGACTTTATTTATTTATTGAGGTAGCATTGGTTTACAATTATATATGACCTAGAGGTATAGGATCATACCTCTTTACATGCTTGTTAACCCATCACACCCACCATCAGTGCATTCAACAGCCTTTCACCATAGTTTATTCGGCTTCCTCCCTCTTTTGCATGCCCCCCCCCCCAATTTCTAGTTTATTTTTGCCTGACCATTTGTTTTGTTTCTCTGTATTCCACATGAGTAAAGTTATCTGGTATCTCCTCCAGTTCCATCCATGTTTTTGCAGCTTTTTATAGCTGCATAGTATTCTACTGTACACACACACACACACACACACACACACCCCTACCTCATTGTAATCCACTCAAGATGAGCCTCTAGACCTTAGTTTTCTCATTAGCAAAATGAAGTCAAGGTACAGAATCAATACTTTCTTTTAAGTGAGGGACCTTTTTTCCCTGTACAAATGAAAATCCAATATGCTACCTTACTAGTGAATCTGGTTTAGATTTGTCCTGTGTGTGTATATTTGATTATAGACAGCAGAAACTAAGATACAGCTTAAGTAGAAAAGGAGAACTTGTAAAGAGTTGTTTCAAGGTATCCAAGTCATTCTAACTGCAAGAGCTTATTTTTTTTTACTATACTGTGTTGTCCTGGTTAAAAAATTAAGTCAGTTTCACTTATTACTTAGAGAAAACCGAAGCAAAGCAGATATTTGAAGTGCCAGTGATAACCTGCGCTAAAAATACTAAATTATTGGCAGTTATATTGCAATTATCTTTCCATTAATATATCATAATGGATTCTAGAATCATTTTGTGAGTTATGAATGAAATATCTTTGACATTTTATAGTCCTTTAGATGGCAAAGTGCTATGAAATGCACAGTAGACAACTTCTTATATTAGGAGAAAGAGACCTATATCTAGACCAATGTGACCTATGTTAATGGCATAAATATTCTGAATGTAGGTATTCTGTTAATTGAAAATAGAAAATAATTCATGATCATGGGCATATGCTGAAGTGTGATAACAGTAGTTACCTATCATGTGCAAAGGATTCCGTTAGGTATCTTAGCCAAAAATGAAGACAGAAGAATCCTTACTCTCCAGCAATTTAAATGAAGAGATAAATAAGACCAGGGAATAAGTAATGAAAATTTCTGGCGGAAGCTATGAATTGATTTGAATCTCAAAGACTACATTATTAAAAGTTTTAACTTATCTAGTTAAAAAATAATATATGTGCTCATTAAAAATAGTAGAAATTAGAAAAAGAAAATGGAAATCATTTATTTCATATGTTGTTAGAACTTAATAGGCATTTTTAAAAATGAAGAAATAGTTCCTAAGCATGAGCAAGGGAGGAAGCAGGAAAATTCAAAGCATATTTATTAGGATTAGTGAATACATTATATACTGAATTGTTGAGATCATCTATCAAGTGAAAAAAGCAGAGGTGAGAATATTATTGTTAATAAAAATACATTTTTCTTTGAAAGATATATATATATATATATATATATATATAGATCTTTAATAATGGTCATATTGGCGGAGGGAGATTTCAAAGTCAATAGAGAGACTAATTTTTATTTCATGCCTTTTTAAGATTTGAATTGATTAGCTTGTGCTTATAATTCTTTTTTTCTTCAGATATTCACATGTCATAAAATTTACTCTTTTAAAGTATATAACTTAAGTTTTAGGATTTTGTGGTGATCTCCACTACTATCAAATTCTGTAATATTTTCGTCACCTCAAAAACAACCCCATGCCATTTCTCTTTTCACCCTTGCTTCCGGCAATCATTAATCTACTTTCTGTCTCTGGATTTTTCCCCTCTGTACATTTTATATGAATGGACTCATAACATGTGACCTTTTATGTCTGACTTCTTCCAGTTAGTATAATGTTTTTAGGATTCACCCATGCTGTACTATGTGTCAGTCTTCATTTCTTTTTGTCACTGAATTATGTATCATTATATGAATATACCAAATTTTGTTTATTTATCATTTGATGGAAATTTGCATAGTTTCTACTTTTTTGACTATTAATAATGCTATGATGTACATTCTTGTACAGGTTTTTGTATGAATGTATGTTTTCACTTCTCTTGGCTCTGTATCTGGGAGTGAAATTGCTGGATCATTTGTTTAATTTCTTGAGAAACTACTAAGCTGTTTCCCCAGCATGGCTGCGTTTTCAAATTTCCATCAACAATGTATGAGGATTCTAATTTCTCCTTGCCAATGCTTGTTCTTCTGTATCCTCTTGATGATCACCATATTAGTGGTAATGAGGAGGCATCTTTTCTTAATTGAAAATTTTTATTTATTTGATACTGTTCTACAAATGAACTTGGAAAAAAAAAGAATGAATAAGTTCTTTGCTTATAGTCAAATGGCAGATTCAATGAATCAAGTCCCACACAGATACTAAAAAAAAAAGTTATATGATACAATGGCAAGAATATAGCATTTGCAAACAAAGAATGATATTATAAAATTTTTAATATGGGATAAATTATTATAACAATTTTTATCCCCTTTTGCCTCACCAATAATATACTAAATAATAAAGGAATCATGTATTTTAAAACATGAGTAGGTGTCTTATTTTATTCGCATGTCTCTAAGACTGAGGTTGAGTCTCTTTTCATGTGCTAATTTGCCATATGTGTATCTCTTTTGGAGAAATGTCTACTCAAATCCTTTGCCCATTTAAAACTTAGGTTATTTGCCATTTTTATTGTAGAATTTTAAGTATTTATATATTTTGTATATTAGATATATGATTTGCAGGTATTTTCTCCCATTCTTCGGGTTGTCTTTACTTTTTTTGTCAGTTTTATGCTGACAAAGAAGTTTTATACTTTGATTAAGTTCAATTTATTTGTTTTCCTTGGTTGCTTTTGCTCTTGTATCATACCTAAGAAGCCATTGCCTTATCTGTGGTAAGATAGACATTCCTATGTTTTGTTCTAAGAGTTTTATAGTTTTAACTTTTACACTTAGGTCTTTGATTCAGTTTGGGTTACTTTTTGTATATGATGTGAAGTAGAGGTGTTACTTTTTTTTAAACATTCTTTAGAGATAATAGACTTAGTTAACAATTTATATCAGTGTAGTATAATAGTAAAACAAAACTAAGAAAATAACATTGGTATGCTATTATTATTAAGCGAGTTTATTCTGATTTCACCAGTTTTCCTACTAAAGTCCTTTTTCTATTTCAGAATGCAGTCCAGGTTCCCACATTGCATATAAATGTCATATTTCTCTATAGTCCTTTACAATCTATGGAAGTTCCTAGTCTTTTCTAGTATTTCATGACTTTGACACTTTGAAAGAATACTGGTCAGATGTTCTATAGTATGTTTCTCAATTTAGGTTTTTCTAATGTGTTTATATAATTAGTCTGAGGTTATGCATTTTGGGGAAAAATACCCAGAGATGATGTGCCCTTCTAAGTACATGATATTAAAATGTCTAATTGTTGGTGATTTTAACTTTGATCATTTGGCTAAGATAGTGTCTGCCAGATTTATCCACAATAAAATTACTAATTTTCCCTTTGTAATTAATATTTTGTTGGAGAGCCTTTGAGATTGCAATTTACACTGAATTGCTAATTCAAACTCTGCGGGCTAATATTAGCTTCCATAAATAGACCTTTCCACTCATATTTAAAATACCAGAGTAATTAATGTTCTAATAGTGATTTTCTTTATTTTCCTTATTCCTTCCACATTTGTTAGTTGGAATCCTTTTGTAAAGAAGAGTTGTCTTTTTTTAATCCATCTGCCATCAGTGTGGACTTAAGGATACTTAATATTTGTGTTATAATCTATTATTGTTACTTATTTTATTGATTATTTTATTGTTACTTATTTTTTTGAACTGCTCCAGGTTTGAAAATTGGTGCTTTTCTTAGGTTGGCTCCTGTGTCCTTTAGACATGTCCTTATCTTTTTTTTTTTTTTTAACAATTTCTTCCTGGCATCACAGGATGCTCAGTGATCAGGCACCTCTGATCATAAATCAGCCCTGATTCTTTTTATTCCAGAACAGTATTTAACAATCAACATTTGGGTTTTAGATGTGCTCATTGCTACTGGGGTGTCATTGATTTATTTTTCATGTTAAAAAGTCTTTTAAAAGAGATAATGCATTAATATGTCAAATATTTTTCAGCCAACTAAAAAAATTATATGAGACATAACCAGTTGAAAAATATAAACTTGTTTTCTGTACTGTAAACAGTTTCCATCTTCTTTCTGGAATGCTTGTTATTGGCTAGTCATTGAAGACATAATTCTCATTGGGTTTAAAATGATTATTTCCTTTAAAATTATGATGATTTTGTATATGACTTAATGTTTATGTTGGAGATCTAGGCAGGTGTTTCTGGGGAAATGCAGTATCTGCCAGTCCTGGAATACTTTGTACAGTTTCATGCAATTGTGACAGACAGTGGGTCACATGGCAGCAGGCAGGTACCCATTCATGCTTGACTGATATACATGGTAGACATGAATTTTTCTCATGTCCAAATGATACTATTAAGTTATTATTAGTTAGTAAGTTAACTGATATTTCTAATTTTCCTCCTCCATGATTATTTTCTACACTGAGGTGGGAATGTTAGCGTATGCAGGGGTGAGTGACAGATAAACAATACCTCTGAAGAGAAAAGCCCCATTTAAAACATTGTGTAATATGATTTTTAAAATGTATATTTACTATTATATATACTATTTAAATACATAATAGTATATATACTATGTATATTAATATGTATTAATATATTAATATTTTTCTAGGCACATTTTTTCTTATCAATGTGAAATATTCATGCTGTCACATCATTTTTTAGGCTTTAATAATTATATCAAATAAAACTTTCTGTTTATCACCTGGCCAACCTCTCTCTCATTGCTTTTAATATGAGAGATCTTAACGTTGGTAACAGAACCAGGGTGATACTAGCTGATGCTCTCTGTCCCCCTTTGATGCCTCCCAGGAATGCCAGTGGCCTGGGGGACAGAGAGGCCTGGACTTGAGCTGTGGAGAGAGGAAACTTCAACCGAGAGGCGTCTCCAGGTACTGGGGCCAATCCACAGTTGGTTAATTCCCATGTGGGTATCAGGAGCTAACTAAACTAACAGTGATTGCCCAAACTTATAAAGTTTTTTTTTAATAAAATAAAGTATGTACATAGATAATAATTCTAGTAACTGTGGTGATTTGGTGCAGTTCAAGATGCTTAACAGTGGTTAATATTCTTTTGTTTTTTAAACAAAGAATATAAAATATAATTGAAGTTTTAAATTAAATATGCATTTTTCTGATTTTGCTGACTTTAAGTACAGTCTGCATATTTGGATAGCTATTGTATAAAATACGCGTTTTTCCCCAAATTTCCTATCTCTTTCAAAATAAAATACTGAGTAGTCTTAACTCAGACCAATCAAAGTCTAAATGAGCTACTATGATATCTTTATGTAACAAGAATAGAAATTTTGTATATTTTTTTTGAATTGATATTTTAATTGCAGGAAATAAAACTCTGAGGGGTCCTCATAAAACTGGTTTTGGGCTCTAAAATTAAGCTATTATAGGTAACTCAATTTACCAGTAATTTTCTGACCAGCAAACTCCTGCGTAACTTAGATCTGGTGATACTTCTTAAAAGTATGCCTTACTATTAGGTTATATGTTTGCTATTTCTGTTTTAAACTTTAAAAAAAAAATGGTGAAATGGCCTAAGGTTAAAGCCATTTACCCTTAAAGAAGAATTTTATATTATTATTAAATATAATAAAGAATTATTTTCTTACCTTTATTAAATATAATAAAGGTAAAGAAGAATTTTATATTATTATTATTAGGCACTGAGTTGTTGAACTAATTTGAGGGTATATTCACTGATTAAAGATTTTTTTTTAGTGACTACCATGAACCAGACACTGTTCTGTGTGTAATAGATAGAGTGGTGGAAAAACTCGGCCGGGTTCTTTCCTTCATAAATTGCAGAGAGAGAGTTTAAATCTGACTGGTCAGAACATGAACTACAAAGCAGAGAAGTAGAGAGAGAGTATTGATGTTGGTGTGATTCTCCATTCCAGGAATAATGGTGGTCTTTATGTAATACTGTCTCTGTGCAAGCCTCCCCATTGACTTGGATTGAGAAGGATTATTTGCTGTATCCTGGCTGGGGAAAAAGGGGGATACCATGGCATGTTAGTGATTGCATCTATGGGTAGAGAGGAAGGATGACTTTATTTAGATATTTAAGTTTGTATATATCTTATATAACTTTGTATATATCTTGTACAAAGATGTATAACTTTGAACAGATCGATTGATAAGTTCAAATCTTAGCTCTGACACTTACAAATCAAATAAATTTTGGGAGAATTATTTTACTGTAATCTTATTCCTCTTTCTGTAAAGATAGGGGGAATTAATAGATTTGTGAAAATTGAAAACTCCAGAAGATGCTCATTAAATATTCTTCCCATCTTTTTTCTTACCTTAGTTTCCTTACATGTAAAATGGGGATGCCACTGCCAGCTTATCTGTTTTTAAGAACTAGATAGATGAAATATGTGAAGCCACTTTAATTCTGTTTATAATGTGATGTTACTACACGTTATTTCTGGAAATGGAAAATTTTCATATTCTGGGTAATTAGCTCTGGGTAATCGAAGAATTTGTGGGTTCTTTCAGAACTGGAAAATCATGGATCCCCACAGCAGCAACCCACCATTAATGTAATTTAGCTACTCTGTGTTTTATTTTCTCTCCTTTTTTGTTAATCTGCTGCTAACTAACCTGCCTATTCCTAATCCCATCTCTTTTTCACATTCCTAAGAGAATCTGCATTGGCTCACTTGAGTTCAGTTATTCTTTTGGGTAGAATTTTCACTTCCACGCACTTCCAGGAAGTTGGTTGATTGGTCTGTAAAGTGTGTACCTTGGGTCTGGGGTTTACTAGTAACTCTCCTAACCTGGTCTTGCATCCTTTGCAGGGCCCTTTGTGGCATTTTCCCTTAGAAGGTGGCTGTGATCAGCATAGGCACTAAACTGACCTGTCTAGGAGAATGCAGTTAGTTAAAAGAAATTAACTAATTAGCTGGAGGAAATTAGGACAGGTTTTATGGTGGGACATGGCCTTTTAGATATCTTAAGCTGTGGAATTTTTTCCCCCCATTTTTCTTTGAATAAAATACTTAGTGATTTGCATTACTTTTGAAATCAATTAAAAATTATTTCTTTGGGCCTCCCCTGGTGGCACAGCAGTTGAGCGCTGGGCTGTGAAGCTGCCCACAGCCTCTGCAGTGCCGGTTCAATCCCTGGCCGCTGGTCCCATATGGCATAAAGTCCTCTCCTGTGCCCGCTGCTTTCCCCTCAGCAGTGTATTTCTTCAGTCTGCCTGTTCTGCTCCCCGCTCTGGCTCTGGTGAATTCTCTCACCCTCCCGTGCTTCTGACTGTACCCAGTGCTTGTATAAACAAACAAACAAATAAAAAAAAAATCTTTAAAAAAAATTATTTCTTGAAATACTTATGGTACTGTTCTCTCTTTTCTCTCTAGTTAATAGATCAAGTTCTCTTTTGATTTTAGACTTCCTAAGAAAAGACTTAGTAGGGCCTCCCCTGCCCGCTGCCTCTGCGGTGCCGGTTTGATCCCCTGCTGCTCCGGCCACTGGAGGAGGGTCCCACATGGCATGTAGACCTCTCCTGCCGCCCGCTGCTCCCCTCAGCAGTGTGCTTCGGTCCTTCTGCCTGCTCTGCTCCCCGCTCTGGCTCTGGTGAATTCTCTCACCCTCCCGCGCTTCTGACTGTACCCAGTGCATGTATAAACAAAACAAACAAACAAACAAACAAATAAATAAATAAAAACATGCCTCTATAAAAAAAAAAAAAAGAAAAGACTTAGTAAACTTTGAACTATTGGTAATTCAGTTGGCAAATTATTCTTGATAATTTAATATTTTACCAATCTTTTAGAGATAACTTTGACTCAATTTTTTTTAACCTAATGTAAATCCTTTTCAGTTCTCCCAGCTTTTTCCATGTTTCATTTTTAAAGTTTGTGAGCTATTTCTTTTTCTTTTATTTGAGATATGATTGCCAGAAAACATACTAGCTTCAGGTGCAAAAAGATAATGATTCAAATTTTGTATATATTGGGAATGATCACAATATGTCTAGTTAACATCAGTCACCATACATAGTTACAAAATTTTGTTTTCTTGTCATGAGAACCTTTAAAACTTATTCTTTTAGCAACTTTCAAGTAGATAATACTGTATGATTAACCACAGTCACCATGCTGCACATTATGTCCCTAGGACTTACTTTATAATTGTAAGTCTGTACATTTTGACCCACACTGTAACTCCTTGCCCCACCCTTCCCCTGGCAACCAGCAATCTATTTTCTGTATCTATGAACTTGGTTGTCCTTTCTTTTCTTTTCTTTTTTTAAGACTCCCATGTATAAGTGAGATCATAAGGCATTAGTCTTTTCTCTGTTTGACTTACTCAGCATAATGCCCTCAAGGTCCATCTATATTGTCACAAATGGCAAGATTTTATTCTTCTTTATGGCTGAATAATATTTGTGTGTGTGTGTGTGTGTGTGTGTGTGTGTGTATACACACACATACATACCACATTTTCTTTATCCATTCACTAAGGGATACTTAATATTGTTTCTAGATTTTGGCTATTGTAAATAATGCTGTAGTGGACATGGGATTGCAGCGGTCCTTTCCGGTTGGTGTTTTTACTTCTTTGCATAAATACCCAGCAGTGGGATCTTAGGGTAGTTCTATTTTTAATTTTTTGAACAACTTCCATATTGTTTTCTGTAATGGCAACACCAGTTTACATTCTTACCAATAGTGCATAAAGTTTTCATTTTCTCAATGTCCTTTCCAACACTTTTTTCTTTTAACAATAACCATCGTGTAGGCAAATTCATAGAAACAGAAAGTAAATGAGTGGGACTATAAGGGAATGAATGCTGATGGGTTTCTTCTTGGGGTGACAAAAATATTTTGAAATTAGATAGTAGAGATGGTTGCCCAACTCTGTGGATATTCTAAAACCCAATAAATCATACATTTAGAAAAATAGCCATTCTAACATTTATGAGGTGATATCTCTTTGGTTTTGATTTACATTTCTCTGAAGATTAGTGATATGGATCATCTTTTCATATACCTACTGGTCATCTTATGTCTTTGCAAAAATGTCTATTTAAATCTTCTGCCTGTCTTTTAATCTGTTTTAACTATTGAGTTGTATGAGTTCTTCAAATATTTTGGATGTTATCCCCTTATCAGATATATGATTTGCATGTGTTTTATCCCATTTTAGTGGGTTGGCTTTTCATTTTCTGATGATTTCCTTTGCGGTAGTGAACTATTTCAGAAAATAGTTCACCATTTGACCCTAGTCAGCTTGTGTTCTAGAAGTGCCTGCCAATGTTTATAAAATACTCAATATATCTGTCTAACACAATGTAACTTTTTTTTTCAGGTAATTTATCCTCAACATTCCAAGCTTACTGATAAAGAAGTAAGTGAAAATATTGTTCTGTATAATCTACTGTTGTATTTCTGTTTGTTTTTACTGATGTGTGTGTGTCAGCATATATAGCTTTTGTTTTCTTTTTCAGAAAACCAATATTTGCTATTTGTCTTTTCCAGATTCAAATTCAGGTAACTATTTTTTCATGTGGTGTTTCTGTTGAATTTTATATTAAGAATCCTGATTATACTCTTAGTGTATGAAAATTGATTAAAATAGTGTATTGGAATGCAAACTCAGTTTCTTACTAACAAGTCCATGTTTTTGATACGTAGTTTAATGATACCTTATTATGTCTGTTGATTTTAGTTCATTCAGCCTTTAAAATAACTGTTAATGATATAAAACAATCAAGGAACAGTAACTAGTTAAAATAGTGAAAAGACTGAAAATTGTGACATTGGTGTGTTTGGGGTTTACTTTCAGTTTAGGATTTGGGAGCTTGCCAAGAATTTTGTGAAAGCACAGCATTAAATAAAAACAAAACAAAACCAAAAAAAATGGTGAATCTGGTTATGAAACATGGCCATTAATTATTTGCAATAGTCTTTGTGAGCTATATGTGAAGTACGTGGAATAGTGTTTGAAATATAGAAAACAACATGTAAGTGTTTGCTATTATTAAACTTGGTTTTGCTGGTCTCTTTCAAACTCTCTCTTGTGTGGTCCTAATTGTTGAAATCTTTCAGGTTACTGGTTGTGTTCCACTTTCAAAACAACCTTTTAGGTTTACCATGACCAGGATATGTCAGACCACACACAGTTAGGACTCTGAGAGGCAAAGACATCCTAGATCCCTTTCCTTTTGTGGTTACTTCTAATATCCTTTTAATTTAGTTTAATCTGATTTGGGAGATTTGACATTTTAATTTATTAAAGATTTTTCATTTTTTTATTAATGCTCCCAGAGGTCCATTACATTTGAAACTCAGTTTTTGTGATATATGTAAAAGAGAAATGATGTCTTGGTAAAAAAGATGGCTTTGAGACATCTTCGTAGGACAATTCTTCTAACTTGGGGTTATTGGAATCTTTTAGTACGTTTTGCCTACTAATGAAATTTGATAGAGGAAAGGTAAGGGAAGGAGCCAGTTCATTTACTTTCTAAAATTTGACATGCAATTCTGAATGTAGTTAGTATTGGATTTGACTTCCAGGATGTAAGGTAAGCTGAGTTAAATTGATTGCAGGATGAATTGACTTTATGTGATTGGAGTCCCACTGGACTATACTGCACACTCTTCTCTTTCAGATCATTGCCAGTTTTCATGGTTCACTCTCTTTTCTACTTCTTTATAAGTATGAAGGCTAAGAAGGTTGTATAGCCTTATTTCTAGTTTTATATACAGTTAGTCTCTTCTTAGTCATTTCTTTGATTTGCAAGTTAAGTTAAAGTGTAAAGCTGTGTAAATCAGAATTTTTAAAAATACTTTTAGATATTTGAATATTATGTATTCAAATATAATAAATAATTGGGTATTTATTTTATCTTGGATCAGTAATAAGAGTTTGCGTACTGGCATCAGTCTGTGACTACACTTTGAGAAACTCTGGTCTAAAGTCCTGCTTCTCAGCAATTCCAACTCAACTACTCTTATCAGAGGGAGAACGTCTACATAGAGATGAAGTTCAGGGGTTGGGGCTAGCTCCTGAAGTCTCATATTTTATCTCAGTCTCATGCACTCTGAACCCACTATGTGTTGTTGCTACTGTACCACTCTAAACCACTGACCCATGCACTATGAACCACTCTGTGTTGGTGCTACTGTAGAAGTAATCTTTAAAGTTGTCTGTTCCCTTTAAGAATACTGTGTTGGTGCTACTGTAGAAGTAATCTTCAAAGTTGTCTGTTCCCTTTAAGAATACTATTTAAGCTTTTTTTTTTTCCTCAAATTTCCAAGTGGTTACTAGAAGGTGTCCTCTGTTTACCTTTAGCTTTGCAGTCTCAGTTTGATTGGCAGAGGTAAAACAAGTTTAAAAATATCTTGGGCCTCTGATTATCTTAAAATGGGAATTCTTTTTGTGACATATTGTATATACCACATGCATTTATGTAGGAGGAGCCATGACTAAATGAACTGGCTCCTTCCTTGAATAACAGAGATCAGTGAGTTCAAGAACTGTTATGTGAGTGGTAGTTTTCAAAAGAACTTTGGTAATTTTTGAGCAAAGAAAGCAGCTTTGATCTCTGCCTCAGTTAGCAGTGATATAACATTTTTTTTTTTTAAGATTTTATCTATTTATACAAGAACTGGGGTAAAGGCCAGAGGCTCGGGAGGGTGAGAGAATTCACCAGAAACAGTGGGGATCAGAACAGGCTGACTGATGGAAAACACTGCTGAAGGAAGCAGTGGGCGAGACAGGAGAGGTTTGCTGCGCCATGTGGGTATCTCCATGGCCGGCCAGCAATTGAACCTGCGCTGCAGAGACTGCGGACAGCCCCACAGCGCTGCACTGAAACTGTTGCATGATGGGGGAGGCCCTGATAACAACATTTTAAAACAGTTTTATTGAGGTATAGTTTACTGTATAAAGTGTATAATTCAATGACTTTAAGTATATTCACAGACCTATACAACTATTATCACAATCAATTTTAGAAAAATTTTGTCACCTGAAAAGAAACTCTTCCATTTTCTTCCCCTTCCCCCACTGCCCCAAGCTTTAAGCAACCACTTATCTACTTTTTGCTTCCATGGAGATCCCTATTCTGGATATTTCTTTAAGTGGAAAGTAGCATTTGTGCAGTCCATTTAGACTTGAAAGAACCAGTATGATGTAGTGGTAAAGAGTATCAGCTCCAGAGTCAGACATACTAGGTTTAAATTCTTGATCTGCCACGAGGGGATTTTTTTCTTGTGATGGTTATAAATCCTTTCTTTGCTTTGGCTTCCTCCTCATAAACAGAAATGGTAGTGGAACCAATCTGAGAAGCATGAAGACCAAATGAGTTAATATAGTTAAAGCATTTAGAACAGTACCTGGCACAGAGTAAGCAATCAATGAATATAGTAATACATATATTAGAAGGAGGAATAAACACTTCTGAAGTAGTGACAAAATAATGAAAATAATTTTGAACTGACATTCTATTTAATTTTTCTTATAAGAACTTAGTTATTTGCAAAAGGATGGTGGGGGAAGGTTATAGAAATTTTCTTAAAGTGTCAGATTATTCTGTTTTCTAGGCTAGTAGATTGTGTTAGATTAATGAAATGGAACGCTTCCAAAGTTGTGAAGTCTTAACTGAACAAATTAGCTGTTTTGTTAATACTTGCTACTTTTGCAAGGGGAAGGGCTTGTGATGTTCTTGATAAAGAACCACGGTGGGCCTCCCTGGTGTGCAGGCAGTTGAGCGCAGCGCTGTGGTACTGTCTGCAGCCTCTGCAGCGTGGGTTCGATGCCAGCGGGGTAGATACTCACATGGCGCAGCAGACCTCTCCTGTCTCTCCCGCTGCTCCCCTCAGCAGTGTATTTCAGTCAATCTGCCTATTCTGTTTCCTGTTCTGTCTCTCGTGAATCCTCTCACCCTCCTGCACATCTGGCTTGTACCCTGGTTCTTGTATGCATGAATAAATAAATCTTTGAAAAAAAAGAACCATGGTAAGGTGTGTTTTTCTTGGAGAAGTGTCATTTAATCTTCATTTTTAAACGGTTAATCCCATCTTTGTTAAATTTTCCTCTTTCAAAGAGGCAGCTCTCCTGCCTGCTTGTAACTACGCGGGTGTTTGTTTTCACAAACCTTTTCCCTTTGCAGCTCTTTCTACTGCTTATGTCTGTACAAGTGCCCTTTCCTTTCCTTTTTTTTTTTTTTAATGTAATAAACTTGCCCTTTTAGAGATGTGTGTGTGTATAAAACTGTTACATATGTATATGTATGTATATATATGTAAAGGTTACTATATACCTTGGTTTATATAAAGATCATATATTTTGAAATATTTTCCCATTTTTTAACATGAATAATTTGAAAGCTATGCTGCCCATAGCATAACTTTTTTTTTTAAAGATTTATTTATTTATGCATACAAGAACTGGGGTACAGGCCGGAGGTGTAGAGGGTGAGAGGATTCACCACAGACAGAGTGGGGAACAGAACAGGCAGACTGACTGAAATACACTGCTGAAGGGAGCAGTGGGCAAGTCAGGAGATGTCTTCTGCGTCATGTGGGTTGTTCCCTGCCTGGCCAGGGATCGAACTCATGCTGCATTCGTTGCGGAGAACTTCATAAGTTGCATCTTAACCCCTTGCGCCACCAGGGAGGCCCCAGCTTTTAAGTTTTTTTGAATCTTTGCACATCTTGACTTATCTTAGTGATATATTGGGTAAGATGCTTGGAATTCAGTACAATTGTTGGGTAGTTGTGGAATTTTACTTTAGAATCAGTGAATATGACTGCTCAAAGGGACTTTAAGAGATTATTTTATGATATCCCTTATATTTGTTGACAAGGAAATTGAGAACCTTGGGTTACATTACTTTAGAAGGCTAAATTTTTTTTTAATTAAAAAAAAAAAGAGCAGAACAGGCGAATCTACTGAAATATACTACTGAGGGGGACAGGGGGCGAGACAGAAGAGGTCTGCTGCACCATGTGGGCCAGCTCCTTGGCTGGGGATGGAATTCAGGCAGTGGCTGGCAATAGCTTGATAGCTCTGAGACTTTAATCCCTGCACCACCAGGGAGGCCCCTAGAAGGCTAAATTTTGATAGACCTGGAACTAGGTCCTATTGATTGTGTTTCCTTTTCCTCAGATCATAGCTATCAGGCTTGCCCTGCCTTTCCTAGTCATCATTTCTGCAAGGCAAATGTAAAAAAAAATCTGGTTGTCAATCTGTAATGTCTCTTTTCCTATCAACATAATGGTGAGGTCAGGATGGAGAACAAAGGTCTAGCCAGATAAAGAGCTGATATTTCTTTAGTTACCTTTAGTGTATGAAGGAACAGATCCCTGAAACAAAATGGGGACCATTTATTTCAGGTCACAAGCATACTGTAGCTAAAAGTCTTTTTTTTTTTTTTTTTTTGTCTTTTAAAATCATTTTATTGCTTCAAATTCTTTTTTTTAATTTAAATTTTATTTTTATATTCCCCATACAATTACAACCCCCTTATTTTTACCCCAAACCCTCCTTTCCCCACCCTCCACCCCCAATAGAGTGTCTCTTGTTCATAGTTATTTGTTGATTTTGATATTTTCTTTCTTATAGTTGTTCTTTTTCCTGGTCCCTTATTTAAGTTTTCTAGATTCCTGCTATGAGTGAGACCATCCAGTATTTTTCTTTTTCTTTCTGGCTTATTTCACTGAGCATGATCCCTCCCAGCGCCATCCATGTTGCTGCAAATTGCATGTGTTTATCTTTTTTGAATGCTGAGTAATATTCTTGACCTACTAAACATAGAGCTTCCATATGATCCAGCAATTCCACTCCTAGGTATTTACCCAGAGGACACAGAAACATCAATTCCAAAGGGCACTTGCACGCCTATGTTTATAGCAGCACTATTTACAATAGCTAAGCTTTGGAAACAACCCAAATGCCCAAAAATAGATGACTGGATCAAGAAGATGTGGTACATATACACCATGAAATAACAGTGTTTTTTAAACTGATAAAGTAGCTTCCTGATAATTTTGTACAGCTTGCTGGTGCAGTAGGTCACTAGAAAGTTCTCATAGCAGGTATATGATTTGGGAATGGAGCCAGGTGGGTAGAGATTTAAGGCTGTGGGAACTTCATAACTCCCCTGCATTTCTCACATTTTCCAGATACTATGTATCTCTCTTTTAAAAATTCATTGCATGTTTCTGCTCTGTTTTACTAAGTACCTCACTTTCTTTCCTTCCTTGCCTACCGCCCACCCTTTCTCCTTCCCTCCCTTCCTTCCTTTCTTCCTTTCTCTTTTCAAGAGGAAAATTGAACATCAATACATAAATTTGTTGAAAATTAAAACAATGCTATGAGTATTTTCCATTATCTCAAGTTGCATGTGTTTCCTTGTTTTTAACCTATGTACTTTAACAAATAAAGGAACTGAATTGACCTGCTCTCCATTCCCTTTTGTTTCTTTCCTTTACCACCAAAATACTAGTTTTTATTATTATGTATATATGTATATATATGTATATATATATTGAGTTGCTTTTTAAAAAACTTAAACATTTCAAGCTTCTGTTTTCTTTTTTGAGACTGTCATGTTAAAAAAAATAAGTACCTCTGTGTATAATGTAATCTTCAGCACATTTCATATTTAATATAAACCTTTTACTTTTAAATACTAAATATCGTAACTGGAAGAATTTAAGTGACAAGCTACTTCATGTGTCTTATTTTTTAGAATATTTGCATCTTTTGCGATTATTGCATAACAATTTAGGTAAAGTTTGCTTTAAGACATTTGCTAAAACAATTCAAGTTTAAAAACTTTATTTTTAATTGAAATGATAAAAATAGTAAGTCTGCTGCTTTGGCTCTTCCTGAAACTCAGTTCTTCCTGTGTCATCTGCATTACATCTTTTTTAAAAAAGGCTTTTCACTGTGGAATACCAAAGACATACCAAGTAAAGAAATAGAATTTACCTGTACCTCAGAAGTCTCCTATGTCCCCTCCCAAACATTATTTCCCTCCCCCCTCCAAATGTAACTGCTATCTTGACTTTTCTAGAAATAAGTTGCTTTTCTTTATAGTTTAGTTTTGTCCACTTTAAAATCAAAACTTTGTGTGAATGGATTCAAAACATTAAGTGTCTTTTTATATTTGACCTTTTTGCTCATTATTGTATGTGTGAGTCAGTATTACATGCAAACAGTTTTGATAAAAAGTTAATTATATTGGGAAAATGGAATAGAAAAAAATGCTAAAGTGACTTAGGAGGTAATACATGTTTTACTAATAACTTTGTCAGCAAAAGTGACAATAGCTTAACCAGCGAAAGTGGTTTTAAGCAAGTCACTGAACTATCAAGATCTCCTTTTTCTTTTCTAACCCCTCTAGAATGGGTTAAAATGGTTGAAAGGACCCAGTCAGCACTGACATTTGAAGAAACTGGTCAGATAAATGTTATTCTACACTATCCTTAATTTCTTTCATTTTTGTTTTCATTAGGTTGTCTTGGAGATACCCAGTTTTGTTTTAGATTTCGACAGTCTTCCGGGAGGAGGGTGTCACTGCATTGTCTCCTGGATCAATTTGACAAAGATTTGCCAGTTTACTTAAAGGTTGGAAAAGTAGTAATAGAAGAATGTCCATGGGAGAGGAACTTTTAAAACTTGGTTATCTGTTATAGCATTCAGAAATATTTTGCTTTTGTTTTGTCACTGTAATATACAGTTGGATTTCTTAAGTGAATCTAATAGGATTTAGCATGTGAATGAAAAAGACTATAAAAATTACTGTTCTTAAAACATTTTATAATGCCATTGTGAATTATAGAAATTAATTTGAATGTTGAAGTGATTTTATTTGTTAATTCTGTGTTGAAATGTAGAGGTGGTACAGTACCATACTGGGTAATACCACCCAGAGTTGGAGATTACCAGTGGTAATTCCTGCCTACTTTATGATAGAATTATACTTGTCTCTGTTTGATTTTTTTCATGGACTTTGTTTTATAGTTATTATTTATTAAAAACAATGATTCATATGATTTATAATTCAGTTAAAAATTCAGATGATTCCAGAATGCAGGTTTCTGTTTGTGATTCCACACTTATACCTCTAACTACATTAGGAAGATTTCCATTGGGATGTCCTATTGGCATATCCAACATGAAGTTGCTATGTTTGCCTAAAATCAACATTTATACTTTACCTTCTAGGTTTCACTAATGACAGGAACCCTATTATAATACTAATGATGGTACTACTTCCTTGTCCTCATATTTTGGGCCTTCAAAATAAGACCTTTACCTTTCCAATTCCCAGCTTCATTTCCTTTCTATAAATGTCAGCCAAATTGACTATGTGCTTTTTCCTGAGTTAGCTTCTGTTTTTCTTTCTCTGTGAGGTTTTACTCACACTCTTGATTATCTCAACTTGGAATGTCTTTGTTTAAATTATATCCATCCTTCAATGCACAATTCAAAAATAGCTCCTTCTATGAAGTCTTAACTGATCTCTACAAACAGAGGTAATCTCTTCCTCCTTGGCCTCTTTGTAATAACTTGTGCTTTTCCTCATGGTACCTGTCATCCTATTACACAATAGTCATTTTTGTACTTTTCTTACCCCTCTTAGATTTCGATTTTCTTAAGGAATCGTGTCTTCTGCATCTTTTTATCTTCTCTAATACAATGCCTTGTTCAAAGTAGGTGGCTATCAAATATTTGTTTAAATAATAGCAATCAAATAAGGAACTGAGCCGGAGTTTATTCCATTAGGATATAAAAATGTCCTAAGTTTAGGGGAATGTAAATTTAAGACATTTTTTAATTTTAATTTCTTTCAAATTGTACATTTATGAACATTCTAATATTTCATTATTATTGGGTAAAAATATAACTTGTTATGTAAGATTCCATTTGGCATTTAACTTTTTTTCTCCCCTCTCTTGAAATTTTACATTAAGATGCCTCATTTTGTTAAGACTGATCCCTAGGACTTTATAAACCCCAAATTATGGGTAGATTAAAAAAACAACAACTATTATAATGTTGGGAAACCACAGAAATTGATTGTTTCCGACCTCTATAGCTATAATAGAGTAAACATAAGCTGAGTGAGTTATAGGGGGAAGAAGCTGACTTTAGTACATTAGTTATGATTATTTCATCTTTGGGCAAGTTAGTGAGTTTTTTTTCTGGAATTTATTGTCATTGTTGTTTGTGTTGGAGGAAAAGTGTAACCTGCTCTTTGTGCTTACCTAATTTATCAGTTTGAATTTATAAATTAATATTAAAGGGTGGCAGTTTGTATATTGATTTATCAATCAACGAATCACTTCTTTCATAGAAGGATCCTGCTTATTTTTATGGATATGTGTATTTCCGACAAGTTCGAGATAAAACTCTAAAAAGAGGCTACTTTCAGAAGGTAATTTTCATGTCACTAATAGAAAAAGTATTTTTATATTGTGATTAGAGAAAACAAATGTTTCCACTTTAAAACTTTTTATATTTTATCTTTAACATACTAGAATTTATATTTTGTTTTTGTAGATTATAGATTAACTGCCACTGAATTTTGCCTTTCTCCTATTTCTGTGCTGGAGTCCTGACAGTAATTTACAGTTATTACATAAAACTGTCAAAAGTCAGAAGAATCTTCTTAATTTTCACATTTTACAATAAGAGAAAAAACAGATTATATTATTAGTTAATAAATACCTGCAGTATCTTTTTTTTTTAAGAGCTAGTGAATATACTTTAGCAACACCTTAGTGATTACCGTTTCCTCTTTAACTGTACAAACTTGTCTTTCTTAAAAGAAAAAAATAATTGTTTTGATTTAATCCCAGCTAACAGGGACTTACCTTTAACTTTTTGTAACCAAGAATGTGCCCTGATCACTAATAATGCTGGGTTGAAGGTTAAAAACTATTTTTTAAAAGAAAACTACTTTGGAGGAAAGAAAAGGAAAAAGAAGAAAGTAAAATACATCACAAATAAATCAAAATAGTATATATCTGAAGTGATCAAACTGTAGTTACAATTTTTAAGTATTTGGTGTGATAATTCAACTCTAAAAATTTAATAGCTATAGATATTAGTTTGAAAGGCATCACAGTTTGTTCTTTCCTTAATAGAAAGAGTTCATCATTCCTGAAATTGCTTTGCTGACATTAATAGCTAAATTTCAGAAGTTATCTAAGACATTAGTCTGTTTGTTAGCAAATTCTTTTTCCTGAAAAACAGGAAAATCTATGAATATGTTTTTATTCTTTTAAAGTTTAGTAATAGCAGGTAAAACTGCTTGCATAGTTTCATGTGTTCTTTCAACTATCCACTGTAAAAAAAATTATTTCAAAATTCACACCCTTTGCTGAATTTATTTGTAATTGTGTAAGAAACAACATACTTAAATTATAATCATAAGAAAACTTAGAAGCATTGTTTCTTTCTTCCTTCTAGTCCTTGGTTTTGATCAGCAAACTACCTTATATTCATTTTTTTCACACCGTGCTCAAACAGATAGCCCCAGAATATTTCGAAAAGAGTGAACCTTATTTGGAAGCGGGTAAGTTTAAAAGCATATGAATTAGATACCTTTATGAAGGAGTTTTAAATTTTTTATTGGAAACTAGTGATAAAAATGAAGTTTCCTAAAGTACCAGTTAAGAATTTTAAGGACTATATAGTGGGAGAGAGGTATAAAATTATTCTGGCATTTTTACCTACAAACACTAAAAACCTTATCTTTTGCTACTCCTTTTTGCAACATAGAGGATATCTATTTATAAAGCTAATAAGAAACAAGTATTGAGTAGACATTTCTAATACTCAGAGTATTAAACAGAGGTCCTATGTCACTCAATACAGAGGGAAGGCCCTTGTCAAATGGTATGTTTTTGTAGTTAATTTTAGTGCTAATAAATGTATAGGAAAACTCCCTTTAAACAACCTATAATTTTGTTGCTTTCCCAAGTTTTATTTGCCAATCCTAGAATATAGGTATATTCCTGATGAAAAAAAGATACTTTCACTCTAATTTTTTATTGACCACCTTTCCTAGTATTTTTTTTTTTTTTGATCTATACAAAATAGAAAGTAGAGTTCTAATTTCTTGTGTCCCTTTTTTCACATTTTATTATTTTCACTTATATTAAGGGTTATTTTTAAATATTTTTCAGCTTGTAATGATGTTGATCGATGGCCTGCCCCAGTACCAGGGAAAACATTACACTTGCCTATTATGGGGGTGGTAATGAAGGTAATAGTTTATGTTTCATTTGTTTGTTTTTTTAAAAAAGAAAGTTCACACGAGTTATGCTTTTTAACTTCCTAATAACACTCAATCCTGTTATTGCTTTCACTTTTTTACCTTAATGTGAGGAGTTGCAGTGATACCACAATTCTTCCTCCTGTACAGAACCACTCTTCACACAACTTCAGGGGCTCCCCGTCCTGTGTTATCTTGTGAATTTGCATGAGCGTATCATTCTTATGTAATACATGTGAACTTAAATGCCACCTCCTAGGATTCTGTAACACCATAGCTTTCCAGAGATGGGTGGTAGGCAGAAAGAGAACCCTTGTGGGAACAAGGATGAATTAGTAAAAATTAAAAGAAATTAGGAAAATCATTGGTTCTTTGTCCTGAATGGTTTAGCTTTTAATGTGAGACCAAATGTATTCATTCCAGGAATTTGTTCTTGATTAAAATTTTTAAAAAGATTAGTATCTTATTTTCAAACTGTGTGTGAATAGGTTCTATGTGCTTTTACTATTCATTTTCAGGTTGGGCTTATTTTTAGCAATGCATTCTCTTTAGATGTGCTCTCGTCTGTAATCTGTATTTTGTTTTTCCCTGAGAAAATGTAAATATGAAATAGTACACAGAGCTCCAGCTTGAGAGTTCTCATGGCTTCTGTGAGATTTATCCCATAGTTTGGAAAGCTTGAGAGGGTGTGTTTGGGTGTGTATAGTAATGAAGCAGATTGGAACAATAAACAGGAAGCAGTATGAAGTTGATGTCCTTTTTCCATTTTTCAACACAGTTGCTCCTCACTATATTAGTGATTTCTGTGTATGGGGCTATGGAGACCTAGGTTAACTTAATTTTATTCTGTGACTAAAAATAAATGACTAGTTTTTTAATCTGACATAAATATTTTATTTTTATGACTTTTTATCCATACTGAATATACTTTTGTAGTGGCAGGATAAGGCCCTTCTAAGACTTGTAAATTATAAAAAGGACATTATTTTGCAGCCAGAGTTAATTTCTTTTCTTCTTCTCTTTAAGGTACGGATTCCCACATGTCATGACAAGCCTGGGACCACTCAAATAGTGCAGTTAACTCAGCAGGTAGTGTGGTACCCTATAACTTAGCTCATATAATCTCTTTTAACAGAAGTTTTTAAATAAGCAAATGTTTGGGTTTATGGTATTTTTCTGAATATTACCGAAATATTTCATTATTCATTTTTTAACTGCTCAGTAAGTTCCTAACTCTTATGAAGTAGGATGCTTACTTAGATTTTTTTCCTTTGGGAGATCCTGTTGATTGTACTGTAATTGTGAAGGCAAAGAGAAAGTAAATAGTTTTTTCAGCAAGGTCTAATTCTAGCAAAACCTCTTAGAGAAGTGATCAGCAGACTTCTGTTTTTAGGAAACCAGCAGAAAAGATTCTGTAGTTATGATCACCTTTTGTTTTTCTCAAAGCTACATCTGCTAATAGTTAGAGTTGAATTTTTCATTGGAAATGTTTTAATTGGTATATTATCACTCCAATTGTTTCTTGAATTGAATAAAAATAAAAGTAATAAGAAAACTAATTTTTCCCGTTATGTTTAGGAATGAATGATCTGTAAGAACTGTTAAGGGAGATTAGAGAAAAAGAATCTCTTTTTAAAATTTTTTTTTTTTTATTTTTATATTCCCCATACAGTTGTACCCCTTTTATTTTGACCCCAATCCCTCCTTTCCCCGCCACCCCCCATAGTGTGTCTCTGGTTCATAGTTGTTTGTTGATTTTGATGTTTTCTTTCTTACTGTTATTCAGAAAAAGAATCTTTTTAAGAGATAGAGCAATTTGATTTATTGATGGTGTAGTAGGCATATTTCAAAAATCAATTTATGTAAATTTTAATGACACCTCTATTTTTTCTTTTCTATTTCTTAGGGAGACACACACATATCTGTTATTTTACCTACTGTTCATGAGGTGGATCTTTTTCGGTAAATAATAAAAAAATTTTGTTAACATCCTTTTCTCTTTTGATTTGTGATATTGTTGTTAATTTCCTTACAAAATGAATCTTCTTATAGGAGATGTGGAAGAATATAGTTACTATATTTCATATTTTGTAAATCAGTGGTTCATCCCTGGCTACAAGTTATTTAGATGTGTATTGGGACTTTCATGATAGAAACAAATTATTTTTTGTTTGGAGTGAAATACTTTCCATACTCTGCTTAGGCTCTGCTTCATCTGTTGAATCAACCCCATGTGGGGTACCCTTCTGCCCCATTCATAATCCTATATCCCACACTAGACCACCTCTTCATATGGATGCCATTTTCATCCTGCTTGTGCTTTGACTCTGGATGCCACGCCTACCCCACGTGAATGCCTTCTTTATCATACTCATGCTCTTAAGTCTTGCTCCAGATCACCAGTCATGGAGACACCCTCATCCCATTATGATACCTCACTATGGACAGCCTCCTCAACCTACTCTGGAGGCTCTGACACTCCATACCAGATTGCTTCTCTGTGCTTCTCACACTCACTCTGTCACTGTAAACCAGATCACCCCCACACATAAACACCTCTTCACCACATTTGGACTGAAACAGCCCCACAGCAAACCACTTCCTTCACACGAGCCCTGACACCTCCCTCTGAGTTAGCATGGCCCTCTTTTTTCCTCTTAGCAGAGATGCCTACCATGCTCTGTGTTCTGATTTAGAATTGAATTGTTTAGGAAGGAAAGAGGAAGAAAAGCTCTTTTGCCTCATCCTTAAACTGTTTTGTTTTATACTCCCTTCACATTTGTCTTCTTGACTTTGAATATTAAAATCAACTTTACCTAACTTCTGTCTCACAGATTTGTTGCATTTTTGCACTTACATATTTTCCCCCTTCCTTCATTTCTTATATATGTGTGCATTTTCAACAGGTGGATTGGTTGTGGTTTTTAAATAGACAAGTACTTTAATTTTTTCCTTCAAATTAGAATACAATTTCAAATGGAACAAAGCAATATCAATAAAATAGATGTACAATAAGTAACTATTTTATATGCTTTTATTATTTGTTAGCTATTCTGTCTGTTCAATATATTGCATTTAATTTTATAAAAATTGGAATGAGTGAAATTGTTACATATTTTTATGTGGGTAAAGGGACTTACCTATTTGTGTTACCATATTCTAAATGAATTTGTATTATAAATGAAGGGGCACATTGCTGGAAGAACTGATACCGTGAACTTTTTAGAATGATTATATAGGAACTTTATTATCTATTAGCCAAAGGAGTTGGATAAATAACAATATTTCTATTGTGAAAACACCTTCCAGGTGTTTCTGCCCAGTTTTCTTTCACAGTCAGATGCTTTGGGAGCTGGTTCTCTTGGGTGAGCCCCTTGTGGTCATGGCTCCGTCACCATCAGAGTCATCAGAGACTGTATTGGCACTTATTAAGTGAGTGTGCTTGATTCTTAATGGTGATATTTATAGCACTTTCTATCTGTAAAATGCTTGCATTCTTTGCATTGATCCACACAATAGGCCTGTAAGAAAGTAGTGTTCTATAGCACCATTTTATGGATAAGAAAATTAATTCAGGCTCTGTGAGTGTCAGAACCATGTTTTTGTTGTTCTGAGTAACAAGCACATTCTTTCACTTACTGGAAGTTGTGTGAGTGGTCAGTGTCTGATAAAAGGCATATTGCTAATAAGTAATAGAGCCAAAATTTCACCCCATCTCCTGCTTCAGGTCGTGTTCTTTCACTATGCTATTCTGCATTGTGTTTCCATTTGTATTTCTAGTTTCTTGAAGTAAGCTTTTCATTTAGTTAGATAGAAAAGTTATTTATCCCTTGAGGAGTAAAATATGTGTGTATATATGTTTTAAGTTATTGAGTAAGGCCTTTAATTTCTGTGTTCTTTGTTTTACACCTTCTTCTTGCTTCACAGCTGTATTTCTCCATTAAAGTACTTCAGTGATTTCCGACCTTATTTCACTATTCATGATAGTGAATTCAAAGAATATACTACTCGTACTCAAGCCCCGTGAGTAAACAGAATAACTTCTACCTAGCATTTGCTAAATTTATAACAACAATTATGTGGGATTGCTTTTGGTAATTTAAAAGTTTAAATTTTGAACTTATTGGCAGTTTGATTTTACAAAGTAAGGTTTTGAGATGCTGCTGGACATTTCAAGAATCATTTTCTTTCAATGATTTTATTAATGGAGGCTGTATTGTCATTCTGTTATTCAGTCCGTTTTATGGCATCAGTGATCTTTTTGCTCTGTGACCTTCTTTTTCCTCTTCCTCTTCATTGACTCAGCGTATAACATGAAAATTCTTCCCAATTTGTGAGAGGGAAAAACATTATCTTCCCCACTCCCTTTTAGGTCTTGTCCCATTGCTTACTTCATTTTCATAGCTAAGTTTCTCAATTAATAGCAAAATCTCCACTTAGTGTCTCTAACCCTTGATTTTCTGGTTGCTTCTCAATCTACTGAAGGTTGGTTTCTTTATTTCAAATGAAGCTGGCCTTGCTAAGGTCATCAAGACCGTTCTTACTGTCTGAACCAGTTTGCACATTATTGCTGTCTCCTTTTTTTTTTTTTTGTAACATTTAAGTTGTTGACCTTGAAAATATTTTAATCCTTGATAAACTGTTTCCTGACTGTCTAGTGGTGCATCTCAGTCTCCTGTGCAGTTGTTTCTTCTCTGCCATCACCTTAAACATTTGTGTTCTCCAGTATTGTGTTATGGGATCTGATTTCAGACTGATAATTCTTTCTGTACAAATTACTCTGTATCTATAGCCTTTGTTAATGTCTGTATACCGAGGGATGAAATTTATCTTCTTAATCTAAATCTTTTCAAGGTCCAGACCAATGTATACATGTTGTTGGTTTTTAACACATTGCCACTGGGACATCTTAATGGCATCCAAAACTAAATATGTTCAAACTGAATTCTTTTTTTTTTTTTTTCATTTGAATTCTTCTTGTCTCTTTTCTTCTATAATCTCACACCTCTTCCTATTTTCATAAATGGTACTACTTTTCACTTTGTTATGAAAAACATAAATTTTCTCTTAACATGCCTCACATCAGGTTTTATCAAATTCTGTCAATTCATCTTCCTAAAATACCTCGTAAAATTTGTTATCTTCTTTCTAACACTCCTTTCTCCGACTTTCACCTCTAGTCTATTTTATCTCCTGTTGCTTTTTTCTGAACCCCATTCTGTTTTAAATTTCATAGTTTTTCTAATAAGTACATTTTTATTCATGTGGCACTCTTCCACTCAGTTTCTCTTTTTGCCTGTGAGATAAAATTTGAACTTCTTAACATATTGCTATGTAATTTGGAACTTAATTATTTGCCAGCATCTGTCCATCTACTCTCATTTCTGACTATTCATCCTTTCTACATTTTGCTGTAGGAATACTGAAATATTTGTAATTCTACAAACAGACCATGATCCCACTTCATTATTCTGCACATACTATTCATTCTCCTATATCACCTTTACCTCCCTTACCTACTTGACAAAGAACTACTAATCTTTTATATCTTTGTGCAGATGTCCACTTTGGTGAGGCTGTTCCAGTCCCCTGATAGTTTCTTCTTTGTAATGTTGTACATTTATACTACTTCCATTGTCTTTAATTTTTGGCATCGTAATTGGATATGCATACCCTTTTTCTTGTGTACTTTTAGAGGGGTCATGTCTTTTCATCTTTATATGCCTAGTGCTAAACATGATGGCTGGTATGTAGTTGACATGGAATATATCGAGTAAAGGAAAGATAATCTTATTTATTGTTCACTCAAAAGAAATTATAAGCTAGTCTTTACTGATGGAACATTCATCTTTTTCTCACTGTTTTTGTTTTGTTTTTATGTAGGCCCTCAGTCATTTTAGGAGTAACCAATCCCTTTTTTGCTAAAACACTTCAGCACTGGCCACACATTATTCGAATAGGAGACCTTAAACCTGCAGGTAAAGTATAAACTCAATGTTCTATTTTAAGTGTGTAATGTGGCTGAACAGATTTATTTTTTCCCCTTTGCCTTCATCTCTTGGTTTCTTTTTAATTATGTTCATTACAACCTTCTTTGAGACAACCTGAATAAGGACCCTTGGAGAAGAGTATAAACTTCTCATTAAAATATACTGGCTTTATTATGTGTAACCCATCACATCCTTCTACCCAAAAATCCACTCACAGTGTTATAGACATTAAATGAATTACAGCGAAACCTCAAAAATTTGAGCTACTTTTGTATGTGTGTAAGTGCAATTAGAGATTTCTAGCACTTTTTAGGAAAACCTTACAAAAGCTTAGATTATTCAACTTGCTACAAAATTCTTGACTGTGTCTTAAAACAAGTACTATACTGGGGCCTCCCTGGTGGTACAAGGGGTTAAGATGCAGCATTATGGAGCTACCCACAGCCACTGGCAGCACCAGTTCAATCCCCGGCCAGGAAGGTGACCCACATGGTGCAGTAGACCTCTCCTGTCTTGCCCACTGCTCCCCTTAGCAGTGTATTTCAGCACATCTCCCTGTTCTGTGCCCCACTCTGTCTCTGGTGAATTCTCTCACCCCCCACAACTCTTGCCTGTACCCCAGTACTTGTATGTATAAATAAATAAATCTTTAAAAAAACAAACAAGTACTATACCTTTCTGTGGCACTGGTTGATCACAGAATTGGTTAAAGATTGTGCTTTCCTTGAAGAAGAGCCATATAGTTCCTTCCTCCTGGCAGCTATTAAATTTTTTTCTTCATTTTTAAAAATTTTATTTATTTATTTATTTATTTATTTATGCATACAAGAACTGAGGTGTAGTCCAAAGTTGCAGGCGTGAGAGGATTCACCAGAGACATAGTGGGGAGCACTGAAATACACTACTGAAGGGAGAAGTGGGCGAGACAGGAGATGTCTGCTATGCCATGTGGGTCAGCTCCCTGGCTGGGGATCGAACTTGTGCTACAGTAGCTGCGGATAGCTTTATAGTGCTGAGACTTTATCCTGTGCACCACCAGGGAGGCCCTTTATAAATCTTACAATGAAAAACTACTTTGAACTCTAGCAAGCAAAATGACAGCATAAGCCTCAAGATGAGAGATATTCTCATTAGAATTAGTAGATGGGAATAGACTAAATTGAGGACTAGTGAATCAAAAACATTTCAGAAATTTGAGTGTTTCTGGACTTCTGTTCTCTCTGTCCCAAAAGCCTTTTGGTTTTATTTGTCTCTGGAGCTTCAGAACTCTCTTTTCTTTGCCAGCTGTACACGCCTTGTTTTAGGTTGTTTTAGCCTGGAGCAGTACTCTGCAGTGCATATATTTTATCTTCTCTTCTCTTTCACTTGAAACTCCTTTGTGAAACATAGCAGCTCTGCTCAGAAACCCTGTTGATCTGTAGCTCAGACCTATCTGTGGCTGTGGCATATACTTTCACCACCTGGTGGCAATGAGTCTGTTAAATGCAGGTTTGCTCCTGTAATCTTACTTTGCTCATTCACTACTTTCTGTGCCCATGCTTTCAGTCTTTCAATTACCTTATGTCAGACGCCTTAATAGTTCTCGTTGATCTGACCCTTGATTAACTCTGTAGTTTCATTCCTGCCTTTATAGTGTTGTGGTTAAAAGTGGTTGCTTTGGAGTTGGACTGTTTTCCTTCTTATCCTGACTCAAACATTTTATACTTGGAAAAGCTATCTCTGTGCCAAGTTATGATAGACCTAATAACCTGTTTGAGTGGGGCGTTGACCATTCAGAGTGGATGAATGGCCTCTGCTGCATTCCAAGTGAATGTCAGTTTTGTCCATGCCTCAGTTTTTTCATCTATGAAATGGGTGATAAAAGGTACTTCTATTGTGAAGTTTAAGTGTGATAATTCTTGCAGTACTGTTAGACCAGAACCTGGCACAGAGTAAATACTGAGTTAACGGTGCCCATTATCTGACCTCCTTAAGCAACATGCATTTTCATACTTACAGATTTAGCTGTTTACTTTAAAGGTTTTTTTTTTCCTCTCAACAACTTTTTATTCCTCGTACAAGACTGTTTAACTATCATCTCCTTTTGGAATCCTCAGTGCTTTTTTCACTCCTCTTTGGGATACTCTTCTATAGCTCTGTAGTATTTTGTTTATAAATCTCTTCCAACATATATCCTCTTGTATTGCTATTTGCCTTATTTTACCATTAGATTGGGAACTTTTTTTTTTTTTAAGATTTATTTTTGCATAGAAAACTGGGGTATAGGCCAGAGTTGTAAGGGTGTGAGAAGACTCACCAGAGACAGAGTGGTGAGCAGAATAGGCAGATTTACTGAAATACTCTAAGGGGAGCAGTGGATGAGACAGAAGAGATCTGCTGTGCCATATGTAGGTTAGCTCCCTGGCCCGGATCGAACTCAGGCCATCACTATGATAGTGCTGAGACTTAACCTCTATTCCACAAGGGTTAAGTTCCCAGATTGGGAACTTCTTGGTATCAGTAATTATTTCTTTTATTACCAGTATCTCACATTTGCTAATATTTATAAATCAATGAAAAAAATAAATGTGTATTTGTATTACTGACTTCCTTAACAAGTATCTACTTAAAGTTATTATTAGGGCACTTGATAAAATTGGAGTATAGACTACATTATTCTGCAACTTTTCTGTAAGATTGAATTTATTTCAAAGTAAAAAAGTTTATAAAAAAGTTTTACCATAGTACATGCTCTTAAATTTTTTTAACAGAATAAGATTACAAGTGAAAATGCTGTTCTACAATTACACTCCTATGACAACTGCAGTTAGCAGCTTGATCTATATGATTTAAACAAAGGTACTTTCGGGGAGGCCCTTTGTAAATTTAGAGACTTGAATTAGATAATCTCTAGGTTGTCTTTCAGGTCTTAGGTTCTCTTACGCAGAGAGGAGGACAATGGAGAAAGTCTGTTAAGTTAGTGTACTTACAACACTTCTAAGTGTTTCTCTTGGGACATATTTCTTCCAAATAGAAGGGTTGCTGGGTTGTAACTTCTGTTGTCCTCAAGACCAGGGCCATTGTATATGCTATGTAAGTTATTCACAGTGACCCTGTTTGGAGGCCATGTCCAGTGTAGTTTGCTGTGGTTCTGGCTTACACTGTCACCACCTGGTGGCAGTGTAAGTTTCTACAGTCAAAAGCAGAATCTGGGGAGATGTCAAAAAACCTTTGAATATTACATCTGCATACCAACTTAAGAGTTGCTTTCAATTCCATTTACTTAAGATGTTTTGTTCATATTTGCCACATAAAATTTCATTTCGTATACATGGCACAAAGATTTTGAATTATAAGTTGAGTGACAAAAAGGGAAAATTTTAATTAATGGTAGGTATTAATGAAAAATCAAATATTCATTTTATGTAATTTATGCAAACTATTTTTATTGAAGTGATGAGCATTACCATATTGTATCTAATTAAGAGGCACAAATTATTTCTTCAGTGCTGTAGTAATCTAGTGATCCCTTTAAGTACCAGGAATACATTAATAAATATTAATTGATGTTAAGAAATAGTTTAGCTAATGATCAATAGCCAGTAGCTCATGAATCTTAGACTATTCTATTTTTGTGGTATGTGGAAATTCAATAATTTTAGACTAATTTTTATCATATTTCCTTCAGGTGAAATTCCTAAGCAAGTTAAAGTGAAAAAATTAAAGAACCTGAAGACTCTGGATTCTAAACCTGGTATTGACTTTTATTATTTTTTAAATCTATACTTATATGTGTACTTGGGTCTTACTGTTTACCTTATTTTTTTTCTTCTTCTTAGGAGTTTACACTTCTTATAAGCCATATCTAAATAGAGATGAAGAAATCATAAAACAGTTACAGAAGGTAATTGCTTGCTCATATTACTTAATTTCCTTGTTCAGGTATGCACTATCCAGTCAGACAATATGTGCTTTATGTAAAATAATGTGAAATGAGATCTTGCATTTGAGCTAGAGCTTCATAAAAAACAGAATATGAAAGTAGCAACAACTATGGACTTGAATTACATGGCTACAGCTCCAGACTTTGCAGTCTAGAAGATTGGGAGTTATAGTGAAAAAGGTTCTGGGTTAGTATTTATTAGAAAATGTAAACAGTATGAATACTGAAGCATGAAATAAAGATATCCTTTATTGTGAACTGATATTTCAAGTATGGGATGAATGTCTTATGTTTTCCTCTAGGGATTTTCTTTATAGGATATTACACAGTGAACTTCAGATTAAAGTTCTTCAAGATGAAAAGTGCTTGGGTTTTTTAATATCAAGTAAAAGTATATATCTACATATCAGTGGCACTTTTATAATTATCCATTGTTTTATAATCCTTGATCCTAGGATATAGGTTTTCATTGTTTCCTCTTTTAAGGGTGTACAACAGAAACGTCCTTCTGAGGCTCAAAGTGTTATTCTTCGACGCTATTTTTTGGAACTGACACAAAGCTTCATCATTCCATTGGTAAGTCAGCATACACATTTGCTTAATTTAATGATTTGTTGAAGTGTATATGATGTTTTTTCCATCTAAAACCTTAAGTTTTGAGTTTTGCCTGCCCATCTTTTTAGTGATTTAAAATAACCCTTTTTGGGCCTCCCTGGTGGTGCAAGGGGGTAAGTCTCAGCACTGTGAAGCTCTCTGCAGCCACTGTAGCATGAGTTCGATCCCCAGCCAGGGAGCTAACTCACATGGCGCAGCAGACCTCTCCTGTCGCGCCCGCTGTTCCCCTAGCAGTGTCAGTCAGTCCGCCTTTTCTGTTCTCCACTCTGTCTCTGGTGAATTCTCTCACCTCCTATACCTCTGGCCTGTACCCCTGTTCTTGTATGCATAAAATAAATAAATCTTAAAAAAAATAAAATAACCCTTTTCATGAGACCTGGACATTTTGTTCTTTTATTAGCTGTGTATCTTTGATAAGTGACTTCCTATCCAACCCTCAACCTTTTTATCTGTTAAATGTGGCTAGTTTCACTTTTCCTAAATACCTTTTAGGGTTCTTGTGGATCTTAAATGAGATTATTGTTGTGAAATACATAGTCATTGAAATTTTCACCTTACAAAAAGGTTATCCTGAACCTCCCTGTGGTGCAAGGGTTTAAGTCTCAGCAATTTCATAGCCACTGCAGCATGAGTTTGATCTCCAGCCAGGGAGCTAACTCACATGGCGCAGCAGACCTCTCCTGTCTCGCCTGCTGCTCCCCTTAGCAGTGTATTTCAGTCAGTCTGCCTGTTTTGCTCCCCATTCTGTCTCTGGTGAATCCTCTCACACCCAACCCCCTTGCACCTCTGCCCTACACCCCAGCTTTTATATGCATAAAATAAATCTTTAAAAAAAACCAAGAGGTTATCCTGGAGCTTTCTTTGATAATATTTTCCCATGCACAATTTGATTTAATAGCCACAAGATAGGGCTCCGTGATGATGGGGACTTACCTGTCTTCTTGTCTTTTCCTCAGTCTGCTATTTGGTAGCACTTAATAAATATTTATGGAATAAATGACTGCATGATATGGTTACCCTATGAAATTCGGTCACATATCCTATTAAATTACTAAAAGGTGCCTCACAATATCAGGCATTATGGTGATGTGTTCCTAGTCTGGAGGTGTTTGCTATTTTATTTAAAAAAAAAGAAAATATTTTTTCTTAACCTATTGGATATCAGTTAATTGTGTTCCATTTAAACCCATTTTTAAAAGTAAATGAACTTAACCATAGTGCTTAAGAACACTTAAGCTTGAAGTCAACTAGTACCGAATTCAGGTTCAAACTGTTTGACTTTGGGCAGGTTACTTAGCCATTGTTTGAAGTCTCAACTATCTGCCACATAGAAGAGTTACACAGATTAAAAGAGTCCATGTATGTGAAATGTTGAGTTTAGTTTCTGGCACATAGTTACTCAGTAAGGTTAATCATCATTAAATACATGTAGTCCCTTAAATTATCTGAGATTTAGTTAAATTTTTATTGAAAATATGACTTCAATCTAAATTTAGCAGTATTTATTGTGGGAATTGATGGTGTTCATGATATCCATTGAAAGAATATATGATGAAAAATATGTAAACCCATTTCTATTAAGTAGGCCCGTTAAACATTTTTCATTATTGACTCTGGTAAGGACACCTAACTTTGATTGACTTTTTTCTTGGTTTTAGGAAAGATATGTGGCAAGCTTGATGCCTTTGCAGAAAAGTATTTCTCCATGGAAGGTATATATACATTCAAGTAAATTCCCATTTGAATTTTTCTAATGGTAATTAACTTCTGTGCATATATCCATTTCTAATTTTGAAGTACAGTATGTGCTGTTTTCTAGAGTCCACCCCAATTAAGACAGTTTCTTCCAGAAGAATTTATGAAAACACTTGAAAAAACAGGACCTCAGCTGACTTCTAGGATAAAAGGCGATTGGATTGGACTTTATCGGTTAGTCTTTGTTTTCTCTCTTTCACCATCTATAGAGTTTGATCTAAAAACAAAACAAAGCAAAACACTGGACTTAAGCCTATATTTTTTTTTTTTAAGCTTATATTCTTTAAAAAATACCATTGTTTTACTTGCTTCTCTGGGCTATAATTGGAAAGGTATGGTGGAAAGGAAGTAAGTTGTAATGAAACTTTGCTTTTTCAAAATTTATTTTTATAGGCATTTTCTAAAATCACCAAATTTCGATGGTTGGTTTAAGACCCGGCGGAAGGAAATGACCCAGAAATTGGAGGCTCTTCATCTAGAAGCTCTTTGTGAAGAGGTTAGAAAATAGCATGTTTGTATGATGATTAACCACTGTTAAAATTAATGATAAAATCCTTAGACTCTGGCAAATTTTACCCATATACACTACTTAATAAATAGTAGCTAACTTTTCTAATCATGTGCTATGCAAGAACTGTGTGTAGGTGCTCTATAATGATAATGGAGTTTGATCTTTACAACAGTTCATTGAAATAGGCATATTATGACCTGCATTATGGGCTACCTGAGGCTTCTAAGTTAAGTGATTTGTTTCAGATCATGTCATTGCTATGTAAGGGAGCTGACAGTGTGCTAGATCCCACTTGTACAGGGTCACAAGAACTTACTATATGCATCTTGGTGATCTCAGGTTGGTATTTTGAAATTAGCTACTGTAAGAGTATTATACCATAGAAATTGGCAAGTGCTACAAACCAGAGACTTTGGAGAACTAGTTGTTAAATATTTACAAGCATACTACTGTATGGAGTTAGGATTCAAAATCAAGTAATCTAACTTCATATCTTTTCTAGCAACCTTTATCTTTTCCACCCATACTAACATTTTTTTCTTTATTTGGACTGACTTTTTTTATATCCCGTAATTTATCACCAGACTATTTTAAATTAAGCTACTTGTGAAAATATTAAGGATAGTATCATTTTCATATGCATTAGCTTGTGCAAAGTGTGCAAAGTGAACTAGCAAAGTGGTAACTTTTTTTTTTTTAATTTATATATTTTTTATGTCATTGTTCATTCTCCTCTCAGGTGTAATCCCCATAAAATTCAGTGATAAATTTCTAGTCATAAACTCCCAATGATTGTGATTTTGAGAGAAGGCATACAATGAAGGCAACTTCAAATAAACCCAAAAAGAACTTCTATGAAGATGCAAAGTTGATGTCCAGTAATATATTCATGTTCCTAGCTATCTTGATTTGTTAGCTAACATTCCTTTTAAAGTAGTCACTACTTGGTGGGGATGAGAATTAGTATTGGACTTTGGATTTACAGTCTTGTTTTCTTGATTAATCTAAAAAGATCACCTCTGGGCCTCCCTGGTGGCGTAGGTGGTTTACTGCTGCACTGTGAAGCTGTCTGCAGCTTCTGCAGTGCGGGTTCAGTCCTGGCCAGCCAGGGGAGAAAATCCACATGGCGGGGCAGACCTCTCCTCTCTCGCCCACTGCTCCCCTCAGCAGTGTATATCGTCAGTCTGCCCGTTCTGTTCCCCGCTCTGTCTCTGGTGAATCCTCTCACCCTCCCGCATATCTGGCCTGCACCTCAGCTCTTGTATAACTAAATAAATCTTTAAAAAAAAAAATCACCTCAAAAAGGAATGTTTTACTTTCAAATATTAGATAGTCATTCTGGCTTATGTTGAAAATTATCTAATTAACATTCTTAAAATATTATGTACAGAATTATTCTTGCATTGTAATACTATATTTGGGCTAAATACCCTATTTTCCTTTTCTTTCCTACTCTTTTTTTCCCCCAGTAGCCTCCCCTATTGATATAATTCTGTTTGAATATTATTCTGAGTATTTGCTGATTTGGGATTTATTAATTTTTCCAGGACTTACTTCTCTGGACACAGAATCACACAGAAGTAGAAACAGTAGACCTTGTATTGAAGTTAAAAAATAAGCTGGTATGTAGTCAAAGAAAGATTAAATTGACTTTTCTGTGAAAATATCTTCCTCTCATTTGAGATGACAATGGTATATTACAGACTTAACTTTTTAAGTGAGAAGACTTGACATTGGTCAACTGGATGGTAGAGCAAGCAGATCATAATGATGCCATATTATTTAAAAATTATTTACATGGAGTCTAATGAGCACCACAAAACAAGACAAACATTGTTACTTATATTTTAACACTGCATAGTATGTGCAGGTGCTACCTGTTAATATACATAGAAGTCTTTTATTAAGTTTAGCCGAGTGTTGTTTAGATGGAATGTTCTCTGCTTTTTTACAGTTTCTGTAATTTCTGATCTAAATCGTTAGACTATTAAAACTATGTATTTAGAGAATATATATATTAATACAGATTCAGGATAATTTAAATACTTCCAAATATTCTTTATGTAGTTGCAGGCTGATCGAGAGCATTTACCTGTGAAACCTGAGACTGTGGAAAAGTTACGGACGCACATAGATGCAATTATCTTAGCATTGCCAGAGGACCTCCAAGGCATACTGCTCAAAACGGGCATGACATGACATTGCCAGAATTTTCCAGCCAAAGAGGATTGTGCATCATGAAGCATACTGACATTTCAACCAAGCGCACAAAAGAGATCTCTTGGAGTGGAAAATAGCTGTGAAAGCTAGATACAGGGTGGAAAGACTGACTCTACTGTATATACAGACCTTTTTAGTGCATTATTTTTAAAAATGTGTATCTGTGGTGGTTCCACTTTAATACTGAAACTCCAAAAGGCATTTGTATATTTTTAATCATGTTCTAAAGTGCTCTTATGAGAGACCTGTGGGCCATCAGTGTAAGTGATTCCAAACTGCAGTGCTGGCATTGCAGATATTTTTTTAAATTGGTGCTGCTTTGCCCAATCATGTTAAAACTCAGGGGGATATAAAAGTAACATTCTCACTGGCTATCTTCTTAAGAAGAAGGAAAAGACTGAATTGTAGTTATAAGTAATTAATGCTTTTGTAGTGCCTTCCGTTGTCCTTAGTATTTCACGAAACCCAGCTGCTAGTCTTGAAGCTTTTCCTTGATTATGATATGTAATTTTATAAGGCATTCTTTTGAGTATCATTACTTAAAAATATGTTTTTGTCTCTTACCAGTTTATTAGTAGGAGCTTGGAGCTTTTTTCCCCCAATTATCATTACTGGTTCATTTCATTATTTTCTGTATCATTTTCAAATTTAATCTTACCAATTTCTCCAAAGGTAAGAAGGCCTCAAGTATTAATTATGAAGGAATTTATTTCTTCTTACCCTTTACTTAATTGGATAAGTTAATTAGGTTGGACACTTTTCAAAGAAATTCTAATTATAAATCTCATAGTCAACAATTTTTAAACCAAATATTTTTATTTGAAAGGCATTCATAAGCCTTTTATGTGATAGTCATTTAGTGCTTGTAGAATGATTTCTAACATTATTTGCTTGGTAAGTTTTTTTCCCTCCAAATTAATTTTTCCCAGAACACTTTCCTATTGTTTGACATGGGAGCTTTTGCCTGAATCACTATTTCAGCTAGTTTTTTGTTGTTTTTATCTTTTTCTTTTTTTTTTTAAACTAGACTACTTTGCCAAAAATAGAAGATTGTGGTTTGGTAAAGTTCTTTGGCTTGTGTTTGAATAGGAGTATCCTGCAGAAGCCACTATTTAAAATAGGCTCACATGACATAGCACATATGTAAATAGCTGTATCTTGAGTAAATCTCAAGTAAATAATGAAATTTAGCTATATGTATGTGTAAAAGAAATGGCTTCAGAAGCTATCTCTTGTTTTCTGTTAATACAACTCTTTAGAACACTCCTGACCCAAAAAAGGCTCCTTGTGTTCGTAACTTGTGGTCTTATACCCAAATGTGCCCTTTCCTCAAGGATATCGTCTCTTGAAGCATACCTCAGTCATAGAATATGGCATTTGAAAGAAATCATTTGCCTTGGATCATATGAGTTATTTTGTGAACAACAGTTGTCCTTATGGAAAAGGGGAACCTACTTTTATATGCTAAAGTATTTCTTATCTTTCTGGGGAACCTTATTTAGGTATAAATGGTCATCTTATTATTTTTCAAAAAGGTGTATTTTAATAATCTTAACAATTTATATGCAGTTTGTGACCTGAATTTGAAAGTTATGTGTCATATCAAGGATATTTTAAATTATACCACTACAGGATATATCATTTCAATTTTATTTTGCACAACTAAAGAGTAGCAAAGGATACCAGTTAGCTTAATAATTCCTTCATATGTACTGTTTTTAACTGAAACCCAACACATGTTGAAAACCCCATCATACTTAATCAGTTTATTAATTTCAAATTATGTACTTATAAAAATAACTTAAAATTACATTGGGAACCTGAGAAATACTGACTGGTAACTTATTTTTTTGTGTGATTTTCAGAGTTGTCCCCTTTCTTTAGGAGACATTAAGATCTAAAACCTGCCATTTAATGTTTATCTCCACCAGCATCAGAAGGAATCACTGCTTTCAGGGTGTTATGTAATGCCTGGTGCCTTCTCTTATGAGTGAAAAAGAGGTTTTGTGAAGGCATTTATGGTCATTATCAAAAACTGAATTAAAGGTCTTGTATTTTAAACTCTTGGATACCTTGTGTTATTTCTGAGTAGAACTAGAATACTTGAAAGAAAATGAATAGTACATGAAACTTGTACGTTATTGGATTTCCTTTACTTCCTGCCTTTTAAAAGAAAATTCTAATGAAGACCTTTTTCTGTGCACTTCAATATGAACAGGTGAATAATTCAGTTTAATAACATCAATTAAGTGATTTTACATGCTTTATGTACTGATTGTATGAAATGTTCTGATAAAAATGTTCTGATAACCTTGGGTGGTAGAATCCAAGGTTAATAATCAAAAGTATTGTTGAATTATCATTTATTTGCTACTTTTTTCTTTTTAAGATTTATTTATGTATACAAGAGCTGGGGTGTAGGCTGGAGATGTAGGGGTGTGAGAGGATTCACTAGAGACAGAGTGGGGAACAGAACAGGCAGACTGACTGAAATACACTGCTGAGGGAACAGCGGGCGAGACAGGAGAGGTCTGCTGTGCCATGTAGGTTGCTCCCTGGCTGGCCAGGGATCAAACTGGTGCTGCAGAGGCTGGGGATTGTTTCATAGTGCGGTGCTTAACCCCTTGCACCACCAGGGAGGCCCTATTTGCTACTTTTTTAAACCTTAAATCTTTAAGTGTTATTTCTTCCTCCTTTTAAAAGTAAGTATGAGATATGATTGTTTGGGTTTTTAACTTACTTGCTAATAAGAAAACATATTGGCTATTCCTTTTTGAAGTTACTGAGTAATAGCCTTCACAGTATGCTATAAAATATTTTAGTACATTTAAGAGGTACCCATTAAAATGAACCTTTTGTTTTCATGCTCATAACATCATTTATTTTTATATACCCAAAGTTTCTCCTTTTAACATAACTTGGGGGAAAAAAGTACTAACTTTCTAATATTAGTCCTCTATAAACAGATCGTTGAAGAAGACAAGTAGCTTCTCTACTATGGATAAATATCATTTAAATAGCAAAATAAATTAACTCATAACGAGTAAATTATCCTAAATAATCTGATGTCTCATATAGCCAGTGTTTATATGCCATCTGCAACTTGTTTGAATATGAATTTATTTTTATTATCAATAAAAATTTATATTTGTTAATAAAGTAGAGCTCCTAAATTTTTTTCCCCAATTACCCTTCCCTGTTTGTTTGAAATGGATGGAGCAATTTCATGCAAGATACAGTGTGATGACTCCTAAATGTTTCCCACAATTACTCAAATTTTAGATAAACAAGTTTTAAGTTAAGTGTTGGTTAACAAAATAGGTTTGTGACTTTTTTTTTTTTTTTTTTTGCAGTTATGGCATTGCCTATCATGATGCACAAATGTTGAACAAAAAAGATGGTAGAATTCTGTTGTATCCTATTCTCCAGGATTACTTCTGGACTTTTGAACACAGGCCTTTTTCTACTACCTTTTACTTGCTATACTACACCTTTCTCCAAGTTAATTGTCTAATAATAATAAATCTCATTGTTTTACTAGTGTTACCACTAGATTGAGTTCTGTTTATTTTCACTTCTCTATTCTCTTTGCCATCATAATACCATTTCTGCTTAGCCATTAGAAAGCTAACCTTAGTGGATTCTTCATATTTGTTCTCCTTCATGTTTTTCCAGTTCAACAGGTATATGAATACATTGTTATGTAAGTTGTCTCTAGGTTGAGATACTTTTGAAAAACGGTAACTTTACATTTTGGAGTTGTCATACTTGCCATTTAGTGAATAAATTTTTACACTTCAATAGGTGATACATTTTAACTTAGTGAAATGGGTAAATATTTTAAAAATAGGACAGTCTGGTGGTATAACCCAACAATTTGTTTCCAAAGAACAGCTTTATTGCAGTATACAATAACTGGATACAGTATACAATATAGTATACAGTATATAATATACAGTATACAATAATGTAACGTACAATGAGCTGCGTATTTAAAATACACATTTTGATAATTTGAATACATCCATAAAACCATCAAGATAGGAACATAGAAACAGAGCCATCATCCCCCAAAATTTCCTCATCCTTCTTGGCATTCCTTTCTGCCATGCCCCCCACCTGCTTCCCAACCATTGATCTCTATTTTGTTAGTATAATTTTGTACTTTCTAGGGTTTTATATAAATTGAATCATACAGAATGCAGTATGTACTTTTTTTATTCCTTAATATGCTAAGAAAAAAATACAGTTCATCTTTTCTTTGTAAACCCATGTCAACCACTTACCCAGGGAGTGAGGCTGTGCAGAGATTCGGTCGAGTTCTTTCAGCATAATGATTTTGAGATTCACTTATGATGCACATATCAATAGTTCATTTATTTTATTGCTGAGTAATAGTTACTCCATTATATGAGTGTAATATAGTTCATATATACTTACCTGTTGAAAGATATTTGGGTTGTTTCTAGTTTTGGACTATCACAAAGCTGCCTGTAAACACTGGACAAGTCTTTGATAAGACAAATATATCATTTTCCCTTGGGGAAATACCTAGGGTTGATATGAATACAATGGCTTGATCATATGGAAGGTGAATATTTAGCTTTTTAAGAAACTGCTAAACTGTTTTCCAAAGTGGCTGTCCTACTTTGTTTCCACCAGCTGTTTATGAGAATTACAGTTTCTGCACATCCTGGCCAACATGTGGTATGGTCAGACCTTTTAATCTTTCTGTTTTATGGTCTTATTAACATACAACAATGTGCACAAGCCATCTATTTGTTTTTCTTTACCTGGCATTGGGATTGGTGACTGATGGCCAGCAAGGCTGCTCCTTCCATAATGGCTTTGCAGTTCCTGGAGGAGATGTGAACAATTTCAGCACAGTAAAACCTGCATGCCAGCAGCTCTTTGAGCTCCTTCACATTGTAGACCAGAACATTGGAAGCCACTGCACAACCCGTGCTTGTTTTTTTGCTGTTTCCATAACTAGTGTTGGGTGTCAAGACCTGGCCCTCTGTATCTTCTGAGCATCCTGTTATCAATACCTCTGGGTTTCCACCAGTTATCCTTAAATTTGTCATGTCAGTCTCACTAGTGCTAGATGAACTTGGCCTTCTTGAAGATCTTGAGCTTCACAAAGGGTCTGAGGGCAGCCATGATCTAGGTGGTGGCTGCCACCTCCATAGGCAATGGTGTGGAATAGCATGGTCAGCACCTTTTTAATATTAGCCATTCTAATAAACTTGTATTGCTATCTCAGTGGGGTGTTAATTTGCATTTCCCTAATAACCAGTAATGTTGAACATCTTTCCATGTGTTGATTAGTCATCTGTATATCTTTGGTAAAGTATGTTAAAATATTTTGTTCATTTTAAAAAATAAGTTGTCGGATCTAGGAGAAGATGGTATCAGAAGAGGTTCCCTGCTCTGTTCTGGAAGGATTAATAAGGAACTTAGATGTAAGGCTTGAAGCCACACAATATATAGAAGACGACGTAGGCTACCATGCCTTTGTAGATTCATTTCCAACAGCAAGAGAAACAAGAGTATCAACAACTGGGACATCAAACTAAAAAGTGCACATTGTAAGAAACTGTCACTAAAACAAAAAGACACTACAGAATGGGAGAAAATATTTGTATATACATCTGACACAGTACTGATATCTAAGATCTCAGCATTCATACAACTCAGGTTTTTGTTTTGTTTTTTAAAGAAAGTGAAATGTTACTTTTTTAGTTCTTTTTTTTTTTTTTAAAGATTTATTTATTTATTTATACAAGCACTGGGTACAGTCAGAAGCGCAGGAGGGTGAGAGAATTCACCAGAGCCAGAGCGGGGAGCAGAGCAGGCAGAAGGACCGAAGTACACTGCTGAGGGGAGCAGCGGGAGGCAGGAGAGGTCTACATGCCATGTGGGACCCTCCTCCGGTGGCTGGGGAGCAGCCGGCGATCGAACCGGCGCTGCGGAGGCTGCGGGCATCTTCGCAACCCAGCGCTCAACTGCTGTGCCACCGGGGAGGCCCAGGTTTTTTTTTTTTTAAAGATTTATTTTTATTTGTGCCTACAAGAACTAGGGTGTAGGCCAGAGGCGGGCCGGTGGGAGGGAGTGAGAGGATTTACCAGAGACAGAATGGGGAGTAGAACAAGCAGACTGACTGAAATGCACTGTTGAGGAGAGCAGTGGGCGAGTTAAAGAGAGGTCTACTGTGCCATGGGGATAGTTCCCTGGCCGGAATCGAACTCATGCTGCAGTGGCTGGCAGTAGCTTGATAGCATTGATATTAACCCCTGAGCCATTAAGGAGGCCCACAACTCATTTTGTTATTACAAAAATAAATATTTACCTTCACACAGAAATTGATATTCTATTAAATTGCTTAAAGAGTTAAAAAAAATCTGACTACAGAAAATCAAATTGCTTTTCCTTTGCATTTCCTGTTCTTTTAAATGTTGTACATTTAATTTCACCTTGGCTTATAATGTTATTACTGGAATATTTGGAAATTAAAAAGTAGAGAGTAAGCCCACTGTAGTCTACAAAATTACCATATCAAGCTTTTGTTCTTGATTGCTAAGGTTCACTCCCGAAAAATGAAAGTTTTTAAAGGACAGTTTTACCAAAAGAAGCTTTACTTAGCAGCTCTTAGCAAAATACTCTTTTTGAAATTTTGCAGATTTTTCTTTCAATTCAATCATGCAAAATGTGCCATTTGGAATGAGTAACTACAGAACTACCCAGGTTAGCAATCTCAGGAAGAGATTAGATCATTGTCCTGGCAATGGGTCTAATTATAGTCTTAATTTATCACTTGTGAATTTATAAATTTGTACCAAAGCAAAAGCAAAGTTGGAACATCTGGGCCAGTAATCAGTGAGGGAAAGAAACAAAAGGGGATTTTAATCTTCTTTCCAAATGTTCATCATCACTTGTAAGGAAATGCAAATCAAAACCACAATGAGATACCACCTTCCACTGGTGAGAATGGCCCATATTTTAAAAGAAAAAAACCTGTAACAAAAACAAGTAATGACAAGGATGTGGAGGAAAAAGGAACCCTCTTACACTGCTGGTGGGAATGTAATCTGGTCCAACCACTATTGAAAGCTGTGTGGAGGGTCCTTGAAACAGGAAAAATGGATCTAGTATATGATCCAGCAATTCCACTCCTAGGAATCTACTCAAAGAACACAATACACTAACTGGAAAGAAAACCTGCAACTCTATATTTACTGCAGCACTATTTACAATAGCCAAGATAGGGAAACAAATGCCAAAAATGGATTAATGGATCAAGATGTGGTATCTATACACAACTAAATACTACCCAGCTATCAAAAAAGATAAACTCTTATCACATGCGGCAACATGGATAGAGCTATTGATGCTAAGTGAAATAAGTCATAAGGAAAAAGATAAATATCAGATGGTTTCACTTATTTGTGGAATACAGAAAAACCAAAGGATGAGACAAAGACAAACCTTGAAAACTGACCATAGATATGAGGTATCCAGAAGGGGAGAGGAAGAAGGGGTGAAAACAGGAGGAAAGAAGAACACAAGGGAATAGGGTGATGGACTACTGTATGGGTGCTCTGGTGGTGGGAGAACTATGGTGACCACACCTGAGGGGAGAAATCATACATTGTCCAAAAATTAACAATGATGTAAGAAAAAAGTACTACATTTAAAAATTAAAAAAACACATAATCCTAATATGAGTACATATGCCATATATAATTACATATAAGCTAACAGTATAAAAATAATAGAAATAAAGATGTGAAAGATCAAAAATATTTAAATATTTTTTCTAGAAAACTATTGTTTACTAACAATGCTTAATGTACATTAGTTGAATATCTTACAAGTACCACATAGCAAACGTGAGGGAAATTCTCCTCTATAAATTCTTGGAAGTAGAATTTCTGGATCAAAAAAGATGCACATTTTGCAATTTGATAGATCAGCTAAGTGATTTTACATGCATACAAGGGAATGTAGCCCCTAAAATGAGTTAATTTCATAAATATTGATATTTTAAAATGTCCACAGTATATTTTTAGATCGACAAAAGGGTTGCATAGCAGTATAAAATCCCATTAATATTCGTATAGAGATGTTTGTATTTCAGAGAGAAAAATTTGGAAAATTGTATGTGAAACAAGTGATCAATTCGTTCATCAAAATTCAAGGATTATTCTTAAAAACTTTTAAGTAATGATTTAGTAAATTCACCTTGTAAAAATAAGCAGATACACAAACACTTCTACTCAACTGTTCAAGCCTTTATTCATAAAAGTCCCTAACTTAACCCAAAGCTTATCACTGGTGAATGCATTAAAAAAAAAAAGAGGTAGGTCCATACAAAGGAATAGTACCAAGCAATTTAAAAACACCTATTAATATAGGTTATAACATGGATGAATGTCAAAATCATTATGCTAGGGGAAACATGCCAGATGGAAAAAAACTACATAATATGTAATTCCATTTAGATTAAATTTTGGAAAGGGTAAAGCTAGAGTGAGAGCAGATCAGTGGTTGGTAATGGTCTGGAGGTGAGGAAAGCAGGTGACTGCAAAGCACTATGCGGGAACTTTTTGGGGACTAGAAATGATATTGTAATCATTGTATTGGCTACATTACTGCAAATATGGACAAATTCATCAAGTTGTATACTTAAAATTCGTGTTTTATTAGATGTAAATTATATCTCAATAAAAAAGATTTGTATTTAAAATTACAGATAACTTTTCAGGACAACTCCAAAACCAGGTTCCTTTACTCCCAGGGAAGGCTATCTCCTCCCTCCGGAGAGGTGAAACCGATAACCAGCATCACTACACTGCAGATCGTACATCCTTATTCTGCATTTACACACTCTCGCTCTCGCTCTCTCTCTCTCTCTCACACACACACACACACACACACACACACACACACACGGAGTGGGGGGAGCGGAATCTACATTTTTATATTACTTTACAGTACTTATCCATTGTTTGACTTTTGCCCCCACTAACTATGTTGGAGTTCTTTCATTAGAACAGTTCAAGTTCATTCTAATTCCTGACATTATTCCATAGTATAGATATACCATCTCTATGATTCTGCCATCCCTATATCCAACCATAATTGAGTCTCACTGTGTGCCAAGTCCAGGGAATACAATGGAATATAAAAACGGACTAGAGTCTTGCCTTCCCAGTGCTTTCACACAATGGGAAGAGGCAGAGGGTTTCACTTAACATTTAAAAAGACACCACATTCACTAAAGAAAGGTTATGATTCTTTGAACCTGAGTAACAGAGAAATTTATGTAGTCAAGAGGTCAAATTTTTTCCAAGAGAATTAAACTTCGTTTTTATTTTTTTTAAGATTTATAATATTTTTACGCATATAAGAACTGCGGTGTAGGCCAGAGGTGTGGGATGTGAGAGGATTCACCAGACAGAGTGGGGAGCAGAAGAGGTGGATCCACCGAAATACACTGGGGAGCAGCAGGCGAGACAGGAGAGGGTTGCTGCGCCATGTGGGCCAGCTCCCTGGCCGGGGATGTAAGTCACAGATAGCTTGATAGCGCTGTGTCTTTAAACCCCTGCGCCACCACGGAGGCCCCAAGAGAGTTAAACTTCTGATAGATTTGAGGCAGGGATGAGCACTACTTAGGCAGGATAAGGACAGCACTACTTAGGCAGGATAAGGACAGGGTGGGTGTGCTACTAATACTGAACTGCGCCAACAGAGTGGAGGCAACTTGCTTTTTCATATACTTTTTTTTTTTTTAAGAATATTTAATTTATTTATTTAAAGACTTATTTATTTATACAAGCACTGGGTACTGTCAGAAGCGCAGGAGGGTGAGAGCATTCACCAGAGCCAGAGCGGGGAGCAGAGCAGGCAGAAGGACCGAAGTACACTGCTGAGGGGAGCAGCGGGCGGCAGGAGAGGTCTGCGCGCCATATGGGACCCTCCTCCGGTGGCCGGGGAGCAGCCGGGGATCGAACCGGAGCTGCAGAGGCTGCGGGCAGCTTCGCAACCCAGCGCTCAACCGCTGCGCCACCGGGGAGGCCCTTCATATACTTTTTAAAATCAAAATGTGTAACTTATTTCGTAATCAGGAAAAATGTTTAAAGAAGAGTTTCCATTTTGACAACTTAAGAAATAAATCTATGCTTCTTCTAGGAAGAAAAGATAACAAGAAATGCAAGCTTTTGCCGTGGGTTTATCTTACAAAGCTGCAATGACGAAAATGTCAGGAAGGTGTCTGGTATTGACTTTTGACTAAGTATCTTCTGCAAGACGTCGTGTGGGGGTCGAAGCGTCCAGGCCTAGCTTCTGTATCAGTGGTCAGCGCCTCTGCACCTGCAAGGTTGGCTTTTAACCATTTACTCACCAGGAAGGCGGAGCCCGTCTCTTCACGCTTTCACTAGGGCAAGAGTCTGGTTCAGTGCTTAAAAGTGTACGTTTTAGTAGGAGGAACCGGGGAATCCCCAACACACGTCGAGTTTTAGACGAGGATGTCCAAAGGGCGGAAAGGACTTAAGTCCACCACCCAGCCCAGAACGCAGCGCCAACATTTCCGGAAGCCAGGACTACAACCTCCAGCATGGATTTATCCCGGCGGAAGCGTCTCTCCTTGAATCTGATTGGAAGTGACGAAGCGAAGCATTGTGGGAGTTTGTCCGTCTCCCACTACGCATGTGCCAATCAGCTTCGTCTGCTCCAGGAGCCACGTCCGGGAGGTGACGCCGGCCAGAGAAGCACGTCAGTGAAGTGGGCCAATCTCTCGCGTGCTCATGCGCAGTGGTTCGGAAAGTACCGGAAGCGCAGGGGGATGGGGCCGCGGTGACGCGATTCTGTCCGCGTTGGAGGGGCCGGCCGCCGCCGGAGTCGCCTCGGCTGCCGCGTGACGTGGCACAGCCGAAGACTTAACGCCAGAGCCGGAGCTGCCTCGCCAGTCGCCTAGCAGGTCCTCGCCTTTGCTAACTCCTGTCCCGGCGCTTCGCCTGACGTGCCGGCCAGAAGCCGTCCCCGCCGTCCTTTTTCTTCAGCTGCGCTTCCCTCTCGCTCGGTGAGCCGCGAGCGCGAAAGAGAAGGCCCGAAGACGCTCCAGCCCCTTCTGCTCCTGCCCATCGCAAGCGCTCCTACCGCCATGGGCCTCACCATCTCCTCCCTCTTCTCCCGCCTCTTCGGGAAGAAGCAGATGCGCATTTTGATGGGTGAGTGAGGGGCCGCCAGCAGGGCCAGGCCCCTGTGAGGGTCGGGGTAGGCCGGGTTTCTGCGATTGGGGCGGCCTGGGGCCTGTTCCCCACCCCACCCCCCCCCCGCTCGCTGTGGAGGGGGAGGGGCGGTGGGCTGGGGGTCGGGAGGAATTCTTAAGGGGGAACAATGGGATAAAGATGGGCGGTCCCCCCAGTTCTGTCGACGAGACTGGACAGGGCGAGGGTAGTACTTCCTCCTCCTGCGTTTGGTTTTCTCTCTTTGATCTCTTATTGAAAACCCGACAAGATTGGGCGGAGATGTGGGGCAAGCGAACTCTGATCTCGCAGAGCCCCCGAAGACACCGGCGAGATCCATTCGGAGGGTGCGCTCGGGCTCCCCTTCTTCTCCCCGGTGTAGGCAGCGGTTTGGGAGGGAAGGGGAGCGACTTCATCCGACCTCCTCCCCCTTCCGAGTACACACCCGCACACTCCAGCGGTGTGGGAACGAGCGGTCGCCGAGAGTCCGGAGCCGGCCTTGGCAGGAAGTGACCAGGCCCAGTGCGGTGGAAGGGAGCGCCCGAGGTTTCTGGGGAGCACCGACTCCTCTGCGCTCACTTGGCTAAACTTTGCATCGCGCTGGGGAAAGGGGGATTTCCCGCCCCCATTTCCTTATTACTGTCCCTGGAAAGTGAGTTTATCGTGAATTTGTTTTTTCTGATTACCCCAAAACTCAGCATATTTGCCTTTCCACTTTTAGTCTTTATTTTTTTTTCCCAACTGGCTAAGATATAACGGGCAAAAAAACATATAGGCTAATTTTTCTTAAAGTCGATGAGAGGTTTTCAGTAACTGAACATTAATACGTTTAATTTTAGGATATCCTTGTTAAATGATAGTTACAGAGACTTTCTGGGCGTTCTTTTAGAAAATAGGCTTTTCAAAGCTGCTTTTCAGGGTGGGTTTTTACTCAGCTGGAAGAGAAGGGGCTTGTTTCTTGGGTCATGCAAGCCACCCCTCCTTTATTGTACTGCGAGTAGTCTACATCACTGCTAAGCTCCACGGGCATGAATAGTCAGTCAATCATTCCTAAAAGGAAACCTTGTAACTTCACACAGTGAAACTTGGTTCATTAACTTGTTTACTAAGATTGGGGGAGAAAGCTTTTATTTTCGAGTTTCTGTTACCAAGGAAGGTTTTTCGATTAAGGTTCAGTAGTATTGCCAGGTGTGTAAAGATTTAAACACACATTCTGTAATCTCACTTTTCTGTTAATCCAGCTTCTTCACAATTCATGGAACAGTTAATAGTTCTTTCAAAGAGATAATGTGTTTTCTCTAAGTTTCTCATAATATCTGAAGAGGAAAGTGATTATTTAAGGAGGGAACTAGCACATTAAGCTTTAAAAGTGACTGAAAGTTGGCGGTGTGAAAAGGACCTGGAGTCAGTGGGAGAACTTTGTACTGTGATAAATGGATGTCCAGCATGTTCCTTAAAGGAATTTACTAGTACAGGGTTGTGGTCCTGAAGATGTGTTAGTCCTTTCAAGATTTCTTGTAAATGAATTTTTATTTTTTCATTTCCTTAGTCTTTTGTGATGGATAAACGTTTCAGAAGCAGAAGGCAGTTGTCATAAGTGACTGTTTACTGTCTTACGGGAGCATTTCTCCCACCTACCCTCCAAAGATAATGGTTGAAAGAAAATGGAAAAGGAAAAGTACTTAAGTTTTTCAGGAGATAAGTTATGAATTGGAATTACTCATTTTAATTCAAACGTTTATCACTGTTTTGTTCAGTACTTTTCCCTTGATTAAACACTTAAGTTGCAAAGTCAACTTCTGTGGTGCTTGTCAGATAACACTTTATAGGGAAGATAAATGCATAAATAGAGTAAGACGTTTGGTAATTCTTAGATTTTTTTTTGATTGTTTAGCTTTATGAAAGACAACAAATAACACTGACTCTTAAGGTGTCTGCTGCTTAAGTATTAGAATTTACAGCAAATGCTTGTTTTTTTCAATATTGATGTTCTCTGGCAGGTATGTATGCTTCCTTTCCTTTGTAAGGCTTAGTTAAAATTCATGCCTTCTTGAGTCAGTGATTTTTTTCAGACTTCACCAATTTAAAGTGTGTGAAAAAAAAGTTTGCTTATTGTGTCTGGATTGTCAGACTACTGTGGAGAAATTTTAAGCTTTAGTCTATCCTTACTTTCCCAAAAGTTTGAATTTACTTTTAATAATGTGTTTGATTTTACAGCGTTTAGTTAACTTAATTAAAAAATTAAAAGCCAATACAACAGAAATTGTGTCGCAGCTTTTGAAAAGAGAAATCTCTTGTGGGAATATTACTTAAATTCAAAGACAGTTAGTTTCCACCTTAGATTTGTCATGTCGCCATGAATTACCCCATTTCAAGTCTCATCTCTGTTTGATCGGTGATAAGATGTAGTTTTGGTAAATGACTCCCCAAATTTTGTTTTAATCTGAAAACACTGTCTTCTATATAGGAATTCTAGTGTCTTTGGTGAGTAATCTTGCCTGCTGAAAAATGGAAAAAGTGTTGCTTTCTAAAGGACCTCTAATACCAGTATAGTTCTGAATTACCTTATATGTGACTGGTCTTGGCCAGACTTCAGAAGGAAAAATCTTATATTTGCCATTTTGAAAATATTACCAATACTTTAGGTGAGGCTTCAAACTGGAGAGTGGTATTTTAGACTTCTCCCCTAGCATATTTTGTAAATGTATTTATTATGTATATGTTCTTTTCGAACCTATTTATTATGTATAATTTCTTTTGTCATGAAAAAAGAAGTGTTGATTACTGGTACCCTCAGAGATGCACTCTATTAGTAGAACATTTTATTCTATTTTCTCTTATTCTTTTAAAAGGAAGTTTTTGTTCCTTCAAAATTGTAGTTGTGCTATAGGTATTTTTTTGTATTCTCTTTTTTAACTTAGCTTATTATGAGCATTTTCTCAGGTCGTTAGTTGGAAACAATTTCTAGCCTTTTTAAAGGAAAAGGACCTTTGATTAGTTACATGAATATAGGAAAACAATAGAAAAGGCAAAAATCTTCAGTTTCATGCACTAGAAGTTGATATAGCCATCCTTAGATGTATCCTTGTACGCTATTAACAAGCTATGTCTGTTAGAGATGTTGATAATTTGCTAGTTAACACGAATTCCTCAGTCTGTCTGCAAAACTTAAGCTCATTGTAATTTTTCTTATACTTTCTATACGTTTTCAGTTTTGATGGTCAAACTGTTGAGGAATTAGATGAAATATGAAGATACAGTCATGTCCACAGAAAAAAACTAAATACAGGATGACAGTATATAAATACTTTTGAGAGGTCTGGCATCAGACAGGTTTTTTTAAGAGCTGTAATTCATCTATATAAATATCTTTAAAGTTAGAGAAATGCACATTAGGTAATCAATACCTTTGTAGTGTACAATTCAGTGATTTTTAGTATATTCACAAAGTTTTGTAACCATCACCATTGTCTAGAATACAGAAAATTTTCATCAGCTTAGAAAGAAACCCCAAATAATTTAGTAGTCATTTCTCCCCACAACTCCCCTCCTCAGTCCTTTTGCAGCCACTCATACTTACTATTTCTGTGGACTTATCTCTTCTGAATAACATACTATGAATATGTCGCCTTTTGTGTTAAGTTTCTTTCACCGGGCATGTTTTCAAGGTTCAATAGCATGTATATGTTTTTGTACTCTATTTTGTGACTGAATTCCATTGTAAACCATGTACACATTTTGGTTGTCCTCTCATCAGTTGATAGAAATTTGGTTGTTTGCACTTTTAGTCTTATCAATGATTCGTCTGTGATCACGAATAAGTCTTTGTGTTGGGTATATATTTTAAATTTTTTTAGGGTAAATAGGTAAATTTTCTAGAAATAGAATTGTGTGTCATATGTTAACTACATTTAATATTTTGAGAAACCTACAAGCTTTTTTCAAAGCAGCCAGCCTATTTTATAGTCCCAGAAACTATGTATGTGGGTTGTAATTTCTCCACAGAGTTAGGGTTTTGAATACCTAACTTCTGTGATCTTGGGGACATTTTTGAACTTGAGATGCCACATCTGAAAAATGGAGGGTTATTGTGAAGATTAATTTACAAAAATGTATGGAATCACCTGCTTTTGTGCTTTTGAAACACAATATGCCCTGAAATTTAGATTACTTGTTAAATTACTATGCAATTGTATTTCAAGCTTTCTCAAAAGATAATTTGAAATATAAAGGAAAATATGAAGAAGAAAAGTATTGCATTTGAATTTTACTCATCTGAAAATATGCTCTTGTTCTTCCCAGTCTCCCTGCATTTGTTTTTTTCCTCAGAGTTGCAGTAGGAATCTAACTTCCTAAAGTATTTCTTGCTACCATGATTTGATATTTGATAGACATCTTTTTTTTAATTACTGGCAATGATTTTTAGGTAGTTTTGCTGCTATTAACAATTTGGTCAGAGTGCAGGTCTGGTTAAGAACAAGTAATTCCTGTGTATCTCTCAGTACAGTGACTTGTTTATGGGAGTGGGAGGGAGGGAGGGCATTACTGGACTGTACAGATTAGAGTCTGTCTTATCTTGGCTGGTTGAGAGTTGGTTATAGTTTCATTTTGTGGTGAACCTGTTTGCCAAATATTGCAATATTAAGGAAATACATACCTAAGAACTAACTGAGGTGGCACAAAATTGTTAGACCAATATGTTTTTGAGTAAAGAACTTTGTAAAGAGTTTTGAGCAGTATATTAATTTGTGCATCTTAAATTTCACTGTAGAAATATGTATTTTTAAAAACTTCTGGTTTTCATTTATATAGCACTATTTGGGGTGTAAACACCTCCCTTTTCCTATAAAAATAAGTATATAAATTGTATTTAAGGCTCATAGTGGTCGTCGTCTTGATAGACACATCAGGAAAAATTACCAGCCACAATTCTCAAAGCATAATCCAGTGGTTTTTCTAATCAGCATCTCCAATCTTCTGACTTAATCTTAGGTATTTGGACTTAGTGTGAAAGGTGAAACTTCCTTTATTTAAAACTTGATCAAAATACTTACGAACATATTCTCTTAAGGGACTTAGCTTTTTCAAACATTGAAGAGATTAGATTGTTTTCCCCCATTTCAGTATTTTTACTGAAGATGTCCAACTTGAAGATAGCTACTTTATTTTTTGTGTGTGTGTTTATTATTTGTGTATTTTCTAGAGTTATGTATTCTGATCTTTCTGATACTGGTTAAACACACACACACACACACACACACACACACACACACACACACACAACAGAACACTTCCCTAGAGTTAACAGTTGCTTCTTATGTTCATGAATGAGGGTGTGAGTCAGCTGCTCATTTTTTTTCTTAAAAAGATTTATTTATTTATGCCTACAAGAGCTGGAGTACAGGCCAGCGGTGTGAAGGGTGAGAGGATTCACCAGAGACAAAGTGGGGAACAGAACAGGCGGATGGATTGAAATACACTGCTGAGGGAAGCAGCGGGCAAGACAGGAAAGGTCTGCTGTGCCATGTGGGTTGCTCCCTGGCCAGCCTGAGGATCGAACTCATGCTGCAGAGGCTGTGGACAGCTTCGTAGGTTGTCTCTTAACCCCTTGCAACACAGGAGGCCCAAGCTGCTCATTTTAATAAGTGTCTTAGTAATTTGGAAAGCAGAAACTTGATTTCCAGTATAAGGAAGTAATAAACAGTTTCACTAGAGGACACAATAAAACAAGGCATAAAATTCCTTAATCTCCAGAGAGATTTTAATAGGATACATGGCAAAAAGGGTTATATGGTTGTAAGGACTCTGAATTGCCTGTAGCCTTCAGATGTGTTTTGTACTAACTGATAAAAGTTAAACTTAATTGCAGGAATGTAAAATAGATAAGTGAGATGATTCCTTTTTAACTTAATAGCATTATTCTCATGTGTCAAATCATACTTTGATTTAAATATTAAAGCATCAAATCAGTACTCAGTTGAATTGATTTCAAAATCTGTGATAGTGTAAATAAGTGTCCATATTCATTGTCCTTAAATTGATACTTTCAATGAGATTATTAGCTATTTATTTTTGACTTATAAAAGCTAGCAAACAGTGTGGTTTTTGATTCAGACTTAAAATAACCATTTATTTTGTTCTTCACTGTCTCTTAATAAAGAGGTATCCCCTTGTAATAGCTTTTTTTCCCCTTTTAACCAGAAACCAAGACATTTCTTTCCACTTGTATCTTCTTCATAGGAATCATTAAAAAAAAATTTAGACATTATTTACATTGGTGATAAATGGTAGGGCCATTTTTACAACCCAGATGAACAGGTATTTTCTCATTTTTGCACATTTGACGTTGAAATGGATTTAGGCAGGGGTAAAGTTGACATCATCTATCTTCTTCTATTGTAAAAAACTAGTATATAATTATGTATTTCCTCCCAGCATCATGACCTTTTACCCAAAATTGGTGCTTAAATAAGGAAAATTAAAAAACAGTTGAATGACTTTCTATAGGAAGTATTTGTGGGAATCAGAAATAATTAATTTCACTTCTAGTGCATTTGTGACTTGAGAAGTCAACTTTTATTTTCAAACTATGAATTTGTTGTAAAATTACTGCTTAACATGTGCTTTTGGTCTGGAATTAAAATCTATATTGTCTTCTTTTAGTTGGATTGGATGCTGCTGGCAAGACGACCATTCTGTATAAACTGAAATTAGGAGAGATAGTCACCACCATTCCTACTATTGGTAAGAAAGTTTACAGATGACTTTATATCATAATAATGTATTTTATGTAAAGTGAAATGGAATACAGTTTTAAAATTTTTCAAAAACATTTTTGTTTTATTTTTGATGTTTTTTAAAAAGATTTATTTATGCATGAAGAACTGGGGTACAGGCCAGAGGTGTGGGGGGTGAGAGGATTCACCAGAGACAGAGTGGGGAACAGAATAGGCAGACTGATGAAATACGCTGCTAAGGGAAGCTGCGGGCGAGTCAGGAGAGGTCTGCTGCACCATGTGGATTGCTCCCTGGCCAGGGATTGAACTCGAGCTGCAGTGGCTGTGGATAGCTTCATAGGTTGTGTCTTAACCCCTTGTGCCACTAGGGAGACCCCTATTTTTATTTTTTTTAAAGATTTATTTATGCATACAGGAACTGGGGTACAGGACAGAGGTGTGGGAGGGGAGGATTCACCAGAGACAGAGTGGGGAACGTAACAGGAAGACTGACTGAAATACACTGCTGAGGGGAGCAGCAGGTGAGGCAGAAGTCTGCTGTGCCATGTGGGCAGCTACCTGGCTGGCCGGGGATTGAACTGGTGCTTCAGAGGCTGCAGATAGCTTCACAGTGATGTGCTTAACTCCTTGAACTTTTTCAAAAACATTTTTAAAGAGCATTTTCAGGTTCACAGAAAAATAGAAGCTTAAAATTTTCCATCCACATCTGGAACCTTCCTCCCTCTTAGACATCACTCCTATGAACTTACACTGACAAATCATATACCCAAAGTCCATAGTTTACCACCTTAGGGCTCACTCTTGGTGGTATATATTCTATGGTTGTAGACAAATGCACAGTGACATGTATCCATCCTTATCAGTGTCCTGATGAGGACACTAGAAAGACCAATTCTGAGTGAACTAGTTTATTTTCTTAATGACATTGTACACAGCGGTCATACTAGTTTTTGTTGCTGTTGTAGGTTTTAATGTGGAGACAGTAGAATATAAGAACATTTGTTTCACAGTTTGGGATGTTGGTGGTCAAGATAAAATTAGACCTCTTTGGAGGCATTACTTCCAAAATACCCAGGTAAGGAATTCTACATTTTTATAACTTTCCTTTATATGTTTAATGCTCCAAAGTTTGTTAATATCTACTGTTTATTTGAATTTTTGCATTTACTGTATGAGTTGGCATTTTTCTTATCACTACTTCCATGTTCTTCAGTGAACTCTTTCACTCAGGCCTTTGAAGGGTGGAAGATTTATAGAGCCATCTAGCAGTATTTTGCAAGATTCTCAAGATGGAACTAGATGTCACATCAATTCTATTAGTTCCATCTTAGTATAGAAAGTAAGGTCTGTAACTGTGTCATTATAGTTTTTAATGAATGTAATACAATTAATAGTCCTTTACTTAACCCAGTTAAGTACTTTACTAAAAACACATGAAGAAAAAAAGTTATTTTTTTTATATTCAGCTCTCTTCATTTTAAGCTGCTTTTATATTATAATGTGGTATATTTGGTACTCATATGGTAGAGATCTTAATGTTGCTGTAGAGCAGGAGTTCTCAAGTTTACACATTAGAATTGCCCGGTGAACTTCAAAATTCTCAAAGCCCTGATCATAATTGCAGATCACTTAAAGTAGAATTTCTAGGGACACAAACTGACTATCAGTAGTATTTTCAGACTTTGTGGTGCATATGAATCAACTGGTATTTGTTAAAACAGAGACTTATTCTATAGGGCCTTACAAGGCCTACAATTTTGCATTCCAGCAAGTTCTTGGATTATGGTACCGATGCTGCTGGTTTAGGATCTTACGTGAGAAGCAAAGCTGTAGTATACGATTTTTCAAGAACATTATTGGCATTTTGGCTGGATCATTCTTTGTTGTTGATTGAGAGAGGGCTCGCCTTTGCATTGTAGGATGTAGACCAAAGGAAATTGTCACGTAATTACAGTAGCCTAAAACAAGTGGTAGGTTCCCAGGCAAGCTTGTACTATATTACCACATTATATTACTATAATGGGTAAATAGAAAATGATGAAGCCTTTTGCCCTCAGTGGATTTAATCTAGTTATAAAGCTGTCGACAGTTTGTGATGTTTTAAAATTCAACTAATTGCTTCCCCATTCCATTTCTTTTGTAGTATAGAGTTATATTTTTGAATGCCTATAAGAATTGTTATTTTCCTTTTGTTGAGAGTTCTGTATTTCACCAAGTGAACCTTGATTTTTTTTCCTCATGTATTTCACTTAAGACTTCTTTCTGATTCTAAAGTTGGCAGATAACATTCTGGAGTAAGGCTGTCTTCCTGATGAAACATACAAAAATTAGTGTAGTGCATGCCCCCACCCCCCCTTTTTTTTTTTTAACATTTTGTGAGTAAGCTAATTCTTTTTTTTTAATTTGGTAAATTCATGATTTTTAAGCATCTTTGGTTATTCTTTTCTCATCGTCCCTACTTTATGACCATTTTGTTACTTTGACTTACCTGCAAATAAACATGTGAGGGCACAGAGAAAGGGACAAAATTTATATTTAGTGGAGCTGATTAAAAAATTTAAAAGTAAGATTTTTTTAATTTGAAATAAGTTAAAATCATAACTAATGTTCAAATTCATTTTCAGTATTTAGAGCACTGTTCTCTTTTTTAAGAGACATCTTCCAAAATAATTTTAAAAATTGTATTTTTTTGAGGTAATGTTGGTATACAACATGGTATGTGAGTCAAAAGTACAGGTTCACACCTCTTTAGATGTATGTTACATCCCACACCCATCACCAAGGCACCGTAGTACTCCACCATAGTCTGTTAGGCCCTCTCCACATTTTCCTCCTATCTGTTCCTTCTGGTCTCAGTTCTGCAAGTCACTTTTTAGGGTTTGGTTTAGTTTGGTTTTGTCTGTTCCTTTGTTTTGTTTATATTCTACATACGAGTGAAATTGTCTGATATTTAACTATCCTTCTGACTTATTTCACTTAATTTAATCTTCTTCAGTTTCATCTATGTCATTACAAATGGCAAGATTTTATCTTTTTTATTGCTGAGTGGTAGTGTGTGTATGTACCACATCTTAATCCACTCATCTGTCATTAGTACTTAGGTTGATTTCATAACTTGGCTGTCGTAAATACTAATATACAACTGTTGATATGGGATTGCTATCTATACTTACGTTTTATATCTAACTTGCAAATTTTTATTGTAACTTAACTTACAATTTATAAACAATTTTTCCCCAGGGCCTTATTTTTGTGGTAGATAGCAATGATCGTGAAAGAATTGAGGAAGGAGCAGAAGTGCTGCAGAAAATGGTATGAGTATTTTTAAATTTTATCATTCATGAGATCTTTTTTTTTGTGTGTGTGTGACGGTGGGGGGGGGGTGGTGGTGGTGGTAGTGGTTGATAACATTTTAACTATGATGGGATTTACAGGGAAAGATTTTTTTAGAGCTAGGAGGAAACTTGAGCGGTTACATCATCATATGTTCTTAGTTGTGCAAATAAAAATCCCCTAAAGAGCTTTTTATTTTTTTATTTTTTAATATTAAATTTTATTTTTATATTCCCCCATACAATTGCAAATGCCCCATTCTGACCCCAATCCTTCCCCTCCCGCCCCCCACCCCCCAAAAAGTGTCTCTGGTTCATAGTTTTTTGTTGATTTTGATTTTCACTTTCTTATATTCATTTTCCTGGTCCCTTATTTAAGTTTTCTAGATTCCTGCTATGAGTGAGACCATCCGGTATTTTTCTTTTTCTTTTTGGCTTATTTCGCTGAGCATGATCCCTTCCAGCGCCATCCATGTTGCTGCAAATTGCATGTGTTTATCTTTTTTGAATGCTGAGTAATATTCCATGGTATATATGTACCACATCTTCTTGATCCAGTCATCTATTTTTGGGCATTTGGGTTGTTTCCAAAGCTTAGCTATTGTAAACAGTGCTGCTATAAACATAGGGGTGCAGGTGCTCCCCTAAAGAGCTTTTTAAATAAAACATAAGAGCTACTGAGAGGGCACAGAGTAAGTTGGGAAGAAGGCCTAGCTTGCTTTTACAATGCTCCATGGGTTATTTGATCCCGATCTCTGGTTCAGGATGTCTGCTTTAAGCTAGTCCATTATATTATTTATATAAACTATAGTTTTGAAGTTTTTGTGACATAGGCTAGGAATCCTGTTCCCAAGGTTATTGGTTCATTTTTTTCCTGTGATATGACTATAATTACTTGGAAATATTTTGTCATAGCAACTGTGATAATTCAACCTAAAGGTAGCAGCCTTTTGGTTGATGGTACTTAAATTGTGGATTGAGGACTTTATATATTCATATTGAATTTTCTCCAATGGGGGAGCTTATTTCAAACTGTATCCATTAAAATGTTGACTGAAAGGAAGTCTTATGTCTTGTTTATTGTTACTAAGCTTAGAGTGCGGTTTATAAAACCAAAGTATATGTGTAAAAGCCACTCATGGTTTCTTGTCTGAGTTAAATGTCACCATCCTCTGTTCATTTTTTGTAAATAGCTTTATTGAGATATAATTCATGTGCCTTTAAGTTGATGGTTTTTAGTACACCCAATTTTATATCATCACTAAAATGTAATTTTATAACACTGTCATCACCCTTTCCCCACAAATCCTAGCACCACTAGCATTCATTCTCCCTTCTCTGAACCCACGTTATACACCCACCTCTGACACCTACTAATCTTTTGGTCTCTATAACATTTGCCTATTCTGGATACTCATATAAATGGAATCATGTAATATGTAGTCTTTGTTAGTCTGTTTTTTTTCCACTTTGCATAAGTTTTAAAGGTTCAGCAATAATAATGTGTCAGTGCTTCATTCCTGTAGCCTTTTACTCTTGGTATTATTCTTGTATTTTTCATGACATTATTAATGATCTAATCATTATATTGTCCCCTTGCCAACTGAATAAAGTCCAGAAAGATAAAAGGATAAAAGTTCAAAAAGGTTCATCATCTAAATACTTTCACTACTCAGTATGTTGAGATCCTGCCATAAATGTTTGTTTCCATATGTCTTTGTCCTTGCCAATTTTGACCCTCAATGGTTGGCCATGAGTGCTGAATTGAATGATTTACCTGAATAGAGTATAGGATGATTAGTTTGTAAAAAACAGTTTTTCTTTACATGAAGGCATATGATTATTTCTCTGGATTTTAAAGTGCAATGTAATAAGATTTAAGTGTCAAGATTACCTGAACTTAATGTAGAGAAATTGTATTGTTGTTTAATAATAGATTTAATGTTGATAAATGATATGCAGGTAGTATTTTATCTAGTTTGTTACAATATTTGGATTCCAGTTTGGTAATTGTTAATGTCTTTATTTCCAGCTTCAGGAAGATGAGTTGCAAGATGCAGTATTACTGCTTTTTGCAAACAAACAGGACTTGCCAAATGCTATGGCCATCAGTGAAATGACAGATAAATTAGGTCTTCAGTCTCTCCGTAACAGAACAGTAAGTACTTGGAGGTTCACATTTAACCTCCTATTAGAATTATTAGCATAACTATTTTTTAACTTTAAGGGTGTAAAGGTTTTATAATCTTTAAGGCTATAAAGATTTAAATGCCATCATTTCACCTGATTTTTGGGAATTTTATCCTCAAAATTCTAGTATTAATAAAGATGTAGAAAACTGAATTGTTATTTTCTAGTAACACCATTCTAGATCATTGATTTAAATATTAGCAAAACAAAGTAAACTGTTATACTATAAGATAATATAAGAAGCTGTTGTTGTATTTTATGCTTCACGATAATTTTTCATAGCTTGTCAACAAGACAAATAACCATGCAGTAGCAATAGACTATCTGAGACGTCCTGGGCTAATTTAAATAAATTAAATTGTAAATGACACCAGTTTTCCATGCTGTAGAGATATGAATGCATACTTTTCACAGTCTTCTAAGTTACATAGGTGGGTGTATTTAAATAATTGGTGTCATGGTATGTTGCATTGGCGTTGCAACTTTAAAGCAAGGTCTTTATTTTAAGCCAAAATAAAAACTAATCAACAGAGAAAATTAATAAAAACAAAATATTTCTTAAAGGTATTTACATTGCTTTCCATATTTTTTTCTTGGTACTTGTAACTTTTTCACGGCATTTCATATAGTTCCTGGAGATCAAAAGTGGAATGCAAACTACTGAAAATAGTTTGCCTATAAAATATTAACCACTCCTGCTCTTTCAGAAATTTGTCTCTTCTACTCTAAATGTAGCTTTATGGAAAACAAGTGGGTTATAAGGACCTAGGTGTGTAGTTTATCAGTTACTATCTTCCTATGACTTATTTCAGAAAAAGTAGTGAATAGTTGATTAAATCTAATGAATAGGTAGGAATGACTTTAGATAGGAGAGTTTCATGAGGAGATGTGAGAATGCTCCCAATCTATAGTTAAAAAATAATTAAAATTAGTCATTTGTGAGCTGTAGTATGTTAACATTTTTATTTATTTATCATGGTTTTATATTAATTTTTTGTTTTCTTAATTTTCTATATATTTATAATAACTGTTAATAAGATGTAAATGCACCCTATATAAATAAAGTGGGGGAAAATAGTTTCTGATTAAGAAACTTTAGATGCTGTGGTTATATATAGTCCTATTTATATAAAAAAAATACTTAAAATATTTTCTTGTCCTTTCTTTATAGTGGTATGTTCAAGCCACTTGTGCTACACAAGGAACCGGTCTGTATGAGGGACTTGACTGGCTGTCAAATGAGCTTTCAAAACGTTAAATGAAACTGGATATCCAACCAAGGACATGTTTGATAGAATTGGTCTAGGCTTGTTACAACAAAATTAGTTTGCATCTTGGTTATTAAACAGTATCTGGGACTGGTTTGGGCAGAATATTACAGCGTTTAAACTTATTTTGTTGCCAATTATTGTTTGCCAAGTATAATGTTGCTATTTAGCAATATGCTTGGCTTTAAAGAAATTCTCCTTAACTTGGAAAAAAGTATCCTCTTTTACTTTCTACCCTTATGCCTCAATGCCTGGACATAGCTATTGTTGACACTTACTCTAAATCTGTTTTGAATGTTTTTTAGCCCACAACAAATAATGTTAAAAAGTTACCCCTTGCTACTTTACTGATACCTTTATCATTCCTGGGGCAGTCTGCTGATTTGAAAATGTAGCATTCCATTTGTATTTATTTTTCTCCCTTGCCAAAAATTTTTTCTAATACTGCTTGTGCCAGCCAGGGAAAGGCTCCAAAACACTACCCAGATCTCTTATACTGAGAAACTTACTTTTCTCCCATTCTTGACTCCTGGCTTCCACCAGTCAAGCTTACCTTGATGTGGTTTGGGTTTGATAGCTATTTCTGTGCTGGTTGCAAAGACTTCATATTGAGATGATTTTTAATACTCAGCAGATTGTCTTCCTTTATATTGTATCTTTTTTATGTTGCATGTTGCTTTTGGTATCAGCCTCTTTGCCCACTATATGATAATTCTGCTGATACTTTGTTTATTGGTGAACATATCTTCTTTAAGAGATTTTCAAAAACTGATCAAACTCAGTAAGTTTTCTTCATAACCCATTTGGAATTATTCCTAATAAAATGATAAAATATGTAATTGTGTGTGTTCTTTTTGAGTCTTGAAGAAGTTTGAAATGAATTTTTTATTTAAAAGTTGATTTGCATATCTTGCATAATTGTGGACAAGAGTACAGATCCCAGTGAGTTTATTGATTGCTTAAATAGGAAATAAAGTATGGGTTGCTATCATTCCTGTGTTAACAGTGGGAAAGCTTCAAAAATTTAGTTTTCTGTGATAAAATACCATTTTATTCCATACATTTCTAAAGTCAGATCAAAAGAAAGAAGCTGTAACAAAATGACCTGTCCCAAAGCATGTATGTGTGTGTATGTTTAATGTTAACATTATTTCAGAAAAAAAATTCAAGTGCTATTTGCATGGTAGAATTACATAGAAAGTAAAGCTGCTCTCCTATATAGAACAAAGTTCACAGGAATTTTTTGCATCACACATTTCAGCAATGCAGAAAGTTTATTTTTCATATCCAATAAAAGCATATACTCATTAATGACTACATCTATTAAACTATTAATTTAGAAACCAAATACATGCTTATAAAGTAGATTCTCAAAAACAGGTTGCTGGGATAAAGCGTGTGTTTGACTGTGTCATCTGATGTAAACGCAACTCTTGGACCTCCAGATGAATTCTCCCTTCTTTCAAAATAAGAAAGGTCTCATTTTTTTGTTTGATTAAAAAAAAAATGGTATAATATGTAGTTTTATGGGATTCAACTAGGAGACATAGAACTTTAATAGGTTCACTGTTAGAGTCACCTTATTTGTGATGTAAGGTAAATTACTACCTGTGTTGGAAATGACTGCATTAAGAAAGTAAAATTGCCTGATTTTCATTAATTAGGTTTAAAAAAGGATTAGCAAGATTGCCTATTCTTTTTTTAAGCATTTACTTCATAGCATATTTTTTACCTTAAGAAATTACATTTTCTTCACTCTTACTGGTGATACATATTAAGTAATCATTGAAAAGTTTTTTCCAAATACATGTGAGTTAAGTCCTCTGGGGGTAAGGTATATACGGAGCTGAAATCCCTAGAATTCCTTTCCCTGGGTTTCAATATTTTTTGTTAGAGCAATTTGCAAGCAATGCAAAGTACAAAATCACTGTTACTTGTCCTAATTTACTGACATGCTCAGTACTCTTGGTGAAATACTTGACACTATCAAGAGTCAGTGCTTACTGTTCTCATAACAATAGCATTGGTAAATCAATGAGAGGTCTCTGTGACCTCCCCTATTACAGAGAACAGTTGATTGTACCCTTAGATTAAAAGTATTTTGTCTAATAATTGTTAAGTATGTTAATAGAGAAACTAAAGAGGAATTGTTCCCTTGATAGCTGACTAACAGCAGCAGAGTTGAGGGTAGAACTGTTTTCTATCCCTCGGACCAATAAGCTTTTAATTTTTTTGGTCAATAATCCCTATTTTGTCTCTTAATCAGTTGCTTTTCTGTGATGTAATTATGGTACTTCATTAAATCTATTACCATGAGAGTTTTTCCCCTTAACCTTGTGTGTTCTTAGTTGAAACAAAAACGATTAGGAAAGATCTAAAATCAATTACCTAGATCCTACCTTAGCAAACTAGAAAAAGAGAAGCAAATTAAATCCAAAGTAAGCCAAAGTGAAGAAACAATAAAACTTAAGAGTATAAGGCAATGACACTGAAAACAAATCAATTTGGAATTAGTTGGCATTTTGAAAAGATGAGTAAAATTGGTAAGTCCTTTATAGGTCTTAAAACTTAAGAAGCTAGGGCCTCCCCGGTGGCGCAGCGGTTGAGCGCTGGGTTGCGAAGCTGCCCGCGACCTCTGCGGCGCAGGTTCGATCCCCGGCTGCTCCCCGGCCACCGGAGGAGGGTCCCACATGGCACACAGACCTCTCCTGCCACTCGCTGCTCCCCTCAGCAGTGTACTTTGGTCCTTCTGCCTGTTCTGCTCCCCACTCTGGCTCTGGTGAATTCTCTCACCCTCCCGCGCTTCTGACTGTACCCAGTGCATGTATAAACAAACAAACAAATAAAAATAAATACATGCCTCTTTAAAAAAAAAAAAACTTAAGAAGATAGACATACAAGAGGGGAATCACTATAGTTCCCATGGGCTTTAAAAGAAAGTTGATCTGTATTGTAAAGAAAACTGCAAGTCTCATTGAGAAACTGATAATCTGGGAGATTAAAATAACAGATTTAAGTTTTTTTTAATTGAGAATATATAAGGTGGAGGAAAAAAACATGTAAAAAGTGACTGAATAATTTAGACAATAGGGAATATTACTGAACCAAAAAATGAAAAGTTAATTGGAGGGAGGGCTCGAAAACAGTGTTAAATGCTTAAATGGTCCAGAAAACCGTAAGTACCGAATCAAACTTTCTTAAATATGGAATTTCTGGTTGTTAGTCATGAAACAAGTGCTTATGTTTCCTGGTGGTACGTTGAAATGTTTCAATAATGTAAACTTTGGTTAAAATTAGTATGAAAACTCGGATTGAATAATAAAGAGCAAAGGATATATTTGCGAGTTCATTATCTAAATCTAATAAAGGGAAAATTAATCTGTTCTGGGGTCTGATTACCTATCAGAAGGTTGAATTCTGAGGAAGTGATTAGAAATCTATCAGCAGTTCCTTTTCCAAGGATCAGCAGTTGGATACCACTCTTCCCAAATGATGTTTGCTTATACCATCAGCTTAGTTATTTTTAGGAAAACTACATCCTTAAACTCATTGAGCTAGGTAAATATTTATTTTTTAAAGATTTATTTATGCATACAAGAACTGGGGTGTAAGCCAGAGGTGCGGGGAAGGGGTGAGAGGATTCACCATAGAGTGGGGAGCAGAACAGGCGGACTGATTGAAATAACACTGCTGAGGGGAGCAGGAGAGGTCTGCTGCACTATGTGGGTTGCTCCCTGGCCAGCCAGGGATCGAACTCATGCCGCCAATGGTTGGTGATAGCTTGATAGCACTGTGTTTAACCCCTGTGCCACCAGAGAGGCCCTAATCAAATATTTTAAAGGTACATTTATATAAATGTGGAATTGATTAGGGCTTAGCTCTAAAATTTATTCCTGAGTTATTTAAGCTCAAGTATATTCTTGGTAATTGTATTCACGTAAATATAATATCACGCTGTATATTCTAGAAAAATAAAGGGACAACTATTGGAAGGCTAACTGGCTGCTTTTGTTTCTTTTAGACAAATATCCCTTTATCATAAAATTATTCCCACAAACCATACAAAATGTTTAAGAGGTTATATTGTAGTAACAGATTGTGAGAAATCAACAGCAAAAGCAAGAGTCTTTTAATGGTAAAATAAATGTGAACTTGGGTAAATACTTAAGGCAGATGTACTAGCAGATGCCTGCAAGGTTGTATTTTAAAGGACAGTAGAGTTAAATGTCCTCCTAACCTTCTAAGGGATTTCTGCATTGTTCTCATGGTGTGCTTCCTATTATATTGAGCATATAAATAGTATTGTGGGCCTAGCACTGCCATCTGCTGGCTCTCAGGAAGAGACCGGTAGGTTGGAACATTAATAGGATGTATTAAGCACAGACGGCAAGGTTTAGTTCCTGGACAGCCATGAAGAATTGAGGGATGATGAGTTTTAAAAAGGGTGGGGGTCCTCAACAATTAAAAGACAACTTTTAAAACTCTGGCTCCAAAGATACACAAATGGCAAAATACATAAAAGTAGGCTCATCATCATTAGCCATCAAGGAAATGCCACTTTACACTGGGGTGGCTGTAATCAAAAAGAATGAACAAGTGATACTGTGAAGAAACTAGAACCTTTGAACATTGCTAGTGGGAATACAAAATGGGATTACTTTGGATAAGAATCTGGCAGTAAAAGAGGTTAAAAATTATCCATGTGAACCAGCAGTTTCACTCTTAAATGCCTAAAAAGAAATGAAAATAGATGTCCACTCAAAAACTTGTACACAACTGTGTATTATACAGAATCCAAAAGAAGCAATCCAAATGTCAACTGATGAGTGCATAAATGTGTTTTCTATACACAACAGATTACTGTCAGAAAAAAGGAATAAATTGATAAATGCTACAACATGGAAGAACCTTAAAACTATGTGAAATTAAAAAGACTATGTAGCTATGATTCTTCATATATGAAATTTTCAAAATAGGCAAATCCATAAAGACAAAAAAGTAGTTAAGTATATACCAGGGGAAGAAGGAATGGAATCACTGCTCATGAGTATGGAATTTCTTCTTGGGGGTCAATCCTTGTCAACCTACTTGACAAAGTGACAAAACATACTGAAATAATTAATTTTAAAGGACCAAAGCATCAAGAGATTTTTTTCATTTAGAATGAAAAACCAATCCAGGATGCAAAAAGTCAATTTCTTTGGGTATATGGTAAAGATATGAAAGGGGTAATGTAATTATATTATTCACAATACAATTTTTAAAAAATCCTATAGTTTCAGCAGGAATATTATTCTTTGGCTTAAGACATCTAAAACACTATCATTAACCCAGCGTTTCTGAGGAATGTCAGCTTTACTTTTTTTTTTTAAAGATTATTTATTTGTGCGTACAAGAGCTGGGGTGCAGGCCAGAAATGCAAGGGGTGAGAGGATTCACCAGAGACAGAATGGGGAGCAGAACAGATGGATCTACTAAGGGGAGCAACAGGCAAGACAGGAGAGGTCTGCTGGGCCATGTGGGTCAGCTCCCTGGCTGGGGATCGAACTTGTACTTCAGTGGCTGAGGATAGCTTCAAAGCACTGAGACTTTACCCCTTGCATCACCAGGGAAGTCCGGTCAGGTTTATTTTTAGATGATTTTATCCCTAGATATATCTCTCTCCAAACTACTCCACAGGGTAAACAGATTATATACAATATAGTCTTTTAAAAGTGTGTTTAATTTATATTGTTCAGCCATTAGAAGCCATCTAAATAAAGCTTATCCAATTCCCCACTGAACCATTTGCAATATAGAAAGTACACAAATGAGGTGAAACAAGCAAAAATACCAATTAGGAATACTTCAACACACGAAAGAGAAACATCAGTAACATTCAGAACATCATTAAAGTGAGTTACCAGGCAAAATGGATTGCATTTTATAAACCCTTCAACATATAAATAAAAAATGGACAGAAGATGGAGATAATTGTTTTTTTTAAGTGACATTTCTCAAGGTAATTAAAAATTATGAATAAGAACTATCACTGACCATGTTTTGACAATGTAAAGTCTGAATGAATCCAGTTGCTAAGTTGCATTGAGGGTAGCATCAGCCAGCTACCATACACTTAGTATTTTTAAGGTTTACAATTTAAAGATTACTTTATCATTAATGTATAAAATATTCATTTAAGCATCTAGCCTCAATATGATTCAACACAAGTTGCAAGATAATTTTCCGCATTATAATTTTTAATATAATTATGTTTTTAATCTATTTTTAAAGCTTACTTTGTCTTTAGGATTTCCTTTTCAAAACCTAAGATTTTTAGTAACTATAATTTAGTCTTTTGCTGGTTATGCATTATAACAAGTTATATTCAGTTATAATCATCTCAGTTTCTGAGGAATTAATAGTTGGGCATTCTTGCTACTCTGTACCTAAACTGGGACTTAAAAAATGACAGGTGACAGTGGAACATGGTTCAACCATTATAAACTAACATTAATAAGCAAGTTCATTCTCTGAAACAAATCCCTGAAATAGATCCACATTTTTTAAAGTGATCTTTTTGTTATTATCTTAGGCTTCCTATTCTTTCCAGATTGTTTACATTCCAGGGTTTTGGCATTTTTTGGTAATGTTTTTCTTCCCAAATCTCTTCAAAGGAAACGATGAAACTGACCTTTCCAATATAACACAAAGCTTATAAAAATACGTAGGATTGTTAAAGATGAGTTCTCTGGACAAAAAAAAAGAGGAGGTTGGGTAATCTACTCAATAATCTAGTTCATGGCTGCCCCAACATACACTAAAGCTAAAAATACACTGGGAGAAATACCACTTCACACCCACTTGGATGACAAATAAAATAGTGAGGATGTGGAGAAACTGGAAACCCTCATACACTGCTGTTGGGAATGTAAAATGGGGCAGTCACTGTGTAAAACATTTTGGCAAAAAGTTAAGCAGAATTACTCTATGGCCCAACAATAATATCTAACCAAAAGAACTGGAAACAGTTGTTAAAAATGTGCACAAATGTTCTATAGCAGCACTAGTCACAACAGCCAAAAGGTGCAAACAACTCCAAAGTCCATTTAAATACATAAAATGTGTTATAACCATACAATGGAATATTAGCCATACAAAGGAATAAAGTACTGATACATACAATGATGGATCTTAAAAGCATTATTCCAAGAAATCAGATACAAGAGATCATTTACTGTATGATCCCTTTTATATAAAATGGATGGTAAATCCAGGATAGGTAAATCCACAAAGGCAGCAGATTAGTGGTTACCAGGAGCTGCAGGAGTGAAGGGACTGGGGGATGATTTTACCTTTTGGGATGATAAAAATTTTTTGGAACTAAAGATGAATGCATAACTTTGTAGATCATATATTTTAAAACGGATAATCTTAAGTGACTTAGACCTTGATTAAAAAGTGCTTTGGTATTGTCACCTCAGAATGTAGTAGTGTTATTTGGAAGTTAATGTTAAAAATTACCCAGTTAATACAGTTCTAATAATTTTGCTGTTGACATGAACTTTCTTATAAAGTGGGACCAAAGAATTTGAATATTACCCAAACCAGTTAACCCTCTTTTGTTTCCTCCCCCAAAGTAAAATCCAATGTTTCCTTTTAGTACTATATTGAAACAAATTTCAAAATAGGAAAATGTTTTTGAATTGTTTAGGAAATTAGTGTTGGCTATAATTTTTTGGAGGAAAGACTTTTCCCTATTGAGTTGTCATGTGGGTTTTGTGATAAATTAATAACACAAACCCTTACCTTTCATTATATGCAGACTTTGATTTTGTCTTAATTAAACCAGTTTGTAGGGCACTTTTGCCTATACTTTATAGCGGGAGAACATGAGATCTAAAGGGAGATCTACCCACAGTAATGTTCTTTGAACCCTCTCTCCCCCGTATTACATACCTTCAGAATGAGACTGAAACCATCTTATTCTGATGAAAGCAAGTTATCGTTCTCTCAGAAGTTTCCACCGAAGTAAGTTCTTTGAAATTGTAAACAACTGATTTTAGTATGTGGGGTTTCAGAGAACATCACATTATGACCAGATGATTTCTTTGCTAATGAACTACCAGTATATACATCTACTGTAGTGGCAACTGTGCAAGAGTTTTAACAGGATAACATGTTTTATAAGATTCTTAAGTCATTTATAATACAAAATTTTGGAATGTTAATTCCTACAATAAGAACTTGTAACATAATTGTGGTCCACCATAGAGAGTTGCTAGACTTCCCATATTTTATTAAAATCAAATGTCCTAAAAAATTCAAATGTAATAGAAAAATTCAATCAAAAGATGGTTTTAAACACATATATTTCTGAACACTGTACTGTAACTAATGAATACAAGGAAATTTTGGTAGGCTATTTATGTAATTTTATTAGTGTTCCCTACCTTTGGACTCTGTTCACACTATCATATCTGTATATTGGAGATTTGACCAGAGTATATGGCACTTCACAATATTCTACAAGCCAATATTCTGAAATGCCTCTATGCAATCTGATCATAGTTCAGTCAGTAAATATCAAATTTTAAGATTCTGGATGTGGAATGTGTGATAAGTGCTTAAAGTGTTTCAGACAGAGTTCAATTTAGCTAGCTAACCATGGTGTTAATATAAAACCTATGATTTTCTCATATGCATGTGTATGTCACGTGTATGTCTCAAATTTTTGCTTAGAAACTGTTTTCTCTGAAGTTATTGTTAGAGTCTTGTTAAAATGTTTGAAAGCACATCAAAATCATATTTTTAGAAAGGAAAAAGGTATTTTGCTCAAGAATCAGATTCTGGTTTTACTGTATTATTTATGTATTTTTAAACTGATGTAAAAATGCTCTAAAAAGGCTACTTACAAAGGCACAATTCGGTAATATCAATTTTTCACTTACAGCGTTTTCTGAACAAGATCCCAGGAGACTGCCACCTTAATTTTTCCCTTCAAGTACTTTAAGTACTTCAAGGCTTAATCTGAAATACAGGTAAAGCTCTCATCCTCAAATTTAGTGAACTAAGAATTATTAATACATTGGATAGGTGTGCAGAATATTAAAGTACAGGCTACTTTATCAAAAGTGCCAGGTTCTTATTTTACTGGGTTCAGAGATGAGTTTGGAACAAAGGCTTTTATGACGGGAAAATCAGAGCTTTCTTTGAGGTGGGTGGGTTTTTAATACTTAAGATAAGAATTAAATAGAGAAATATAAGATAGCATTACAGTTATCCTGAACACCAAAAAAGCAGCAACTAAAGCATTACAAATGAGGGAAGATGGTAACTGAGTTAGAAAAGCTCAGTTACCATTATGGGTTAGACAGTTTGGCTTCATACTTAATTTTTTTAATAGTATATAAATTATATATACAATGTTTTCTGTAACTAAAATGTTCAAGTCTATAAAAGAATAGTTTTTTTTTTTAATTTCAGATGCTCAAAACTCCCTCTACTCTCATTTTTCTTACTTATAAAAACAATTTTTAAAATAGTTCTAGCATATAAGTGCTCAATGGTTCACTGAAAATTTCAAGCCCATGTCCGTCGGCAATTTCATATTATGTTGTATTCTCTAATATCATAAGGTCAAATACCATGTTGAATTATGAACATTTTTCATGAACCAAAGTAATTAAAGACAATGGGATCAAGTTGACTATGTTGCCACTGACTCGGAAATAATAAATTGTGCTTACATCCTAAAAGTCAAAATGAGCTGCAGTTAAGAATGAGAATATAAATATGACCGTTTGTTCCATTTACTATAAACTAAAATCTTAAAAATGAAAACACCCCTGTTAATTGAAAAATGAAAGTATTAATAATTGTGATGTTATTTTTAATCTTTTGTTAAAGCTCTTAAGTTGTATTAAATTGCTAACCAAATTGAGGTAGACCCTAATGTCATTCCATGTGTCAGAACTTAGGCCCCTCACAGCTTGTATGCACTTTCTCCCTAATTATATAAACATGATTCAATTTGAAATATGTATTATGATAGAAAAACTATAGGGTCATTCAAATGGCACTTTAAAAAAAATTCGTAATTACTAGTTGAAAAAAAAGTACTTATAAAACATACACAATAATTCAATTTTCTTCCTGCTAGTCATAAATATATTTGTTTTTCTTCCAAGTATAGAAAAAAAGGGTAGAGAAACTATATTATGCAAACATTATGAACAGTCATGTAATGAAGACACTGGACAATAACTAGTAGGGTAAGAACACTTTAACTTAGTGTCCAGTTTTCTTCTCTGAAGGTTACAGTAAGCTTTGATTCATATTAAATTTCATACCCAAGCACACTTAAATTCCATTAAATACAAAAAAAAAAAAATTAAAAAAAATTCCATTAAATACAAATCTATTTCCACTTTAGGTCACATACAAGTGCTATGTGATCAGAAGGATGGGAAACACTAGGTAAGGCCTGGTGGGTAGTAACTTCTTCATGACTAGGTAATGGAATCACTTGTTCAACCTCTAAAGCATTTAAGTCAATGAAAATGTAATCTAAACATCCATGAAAGCCACCAACGTAATTTGTGTAAGCAGGTTCACCACAAGCACTTTTCAGTTTGAAAAAATGGGTAAGAGACATATTGCATCGTTCTTCTTCCCCATTAGAAGCCCAGTCTTCATGATCCTCAGGTATGTTTCCATTGATGACATAATGATACATTCCTGTTGATGGGGTACTATTAAAGTCCCCACAAAATATAACTGGTATGCCAGGATACAGATCACAGGAGACATGCCTAATATGAGCCAAGGCTATTGCCATTTGAATAAGACGAATGTACCCACCTATGAATATAAAATACAATAATGTAAGTAATTTTAAAAAGTGCCTTTATGTTAAAAATAGCAAACGCACAAAACTCACAAACTATAGTGTCTAAGTGACATTCAAGATAGGTATTTGGGGGGTGGGGAGGAACCTGCAGGAAGGTGGTCAAAAGATTTAAAACTTTCGGTTATAAGATAGTAGTGGGGAGATAATGTACAACATGATGAATGTGGTTAATACTGCTGTCTGGTGTGTTTAAAAACTGCTAAGAGTATATCCTGGAAGTTATCACAAGGGAAAAAATTTTTGTTGGAACTTATATGAAGTGATGGATAGTAACTAAATGTGGTAATCATTTTGCAATGTATCTAAGTCAATAAATATTGATTCATATTAAATTTCCTACCCAAGCACACTTAAATTCCATTAAATACAAATCTATTTCCATTTTAGGTCACATACAAATGCTATGTAGATCAGAAGGATGGGAAACACTATGTACACTAGGTACACCTTAAACTTATACAGTGCTATAAATCATTATCTCGCAATAAAAATAAAAGGAAATTATTGAATATACATGTCTGTGTAAAACTGCTTCACTGACTTTAATTCACCACGGTTTTTTTTTTTTTTTTTTTTTGTGGGACCCTCCCCGGCGGCCGGGCAACCTCAAAGCCCAGCGCTCAACCGCTGCGCCGCCAGGGGAAGCCCTAATTCACCACGTTTAAATCACTTGTAAAAACCATTAATATCTACCTTTTGGGTGCCAGTAGAGATGGGTATTAGCAACACATATCTTTTTCGAAGAATCCTTTGTAGACTGAAGAACAGAAACCTAGAATAAACAGAATATGCTGAGTTCGGTTGGGACCTGCCAACTTCCAGATTTTTTTTTTAAGACTGTATGAGGAACTGACATTTTATTCCATACTTTACCCCTACTGATGAAGTATGGCTGCAATTATGAAATTTAAATTTTTAATATTTTTAATATTTTTAATATTTGCTAGTTTCAGAATATACTATATATGCTCTGCCTTGGACTTAGCATAAAACAGTCCAACACATACTGTAGTATGAAAAGAATACATTTTAGATAACAACACTCATACTAGAAACAGTGTTTTTAAATGGGTAAGTACAGGCTTTGGAGTCAGGCAGACCTACCAATACCCACTCAAACATTTACAGCAGTGGGGCTTGGAGAGGAAGACTTTTTTCCCAAGTTAGTTTTCTCATCAGTAAATAAGTGGCAGTATATCATCCACCTCAAGAGGGACTGCTGTGTACATTTAATTAAATGACCTTGCACACAGTTGTATGAAATACACAAAAAAAGTGGTCTAAAAAAAAAAGGAAGGGAGCTTTATTTAGCTAAGTGGCAATGACCATACGATGACAGAATGTGTAACCAACTTGGTAAGACTCTTGGCCCGCATTTGTGTGAAGCTGGATAAGGAAACTTGTCCATTTCTTCACTACAAAAAGGGAAGACTATAACACGGAAATAGTAGGATTACTATGGGCCAAAAGTTGAAGTAACGAATATTCATGGAGCACTTCTAAAACAGGCCAGACACTTAATTTTTTAAGTACTTTGAAATGTGTCAGAGCAGTGCTTGCTTGGTAAGCAGTAAAAAAAAAAAAAAAAAAAAAATACTAGCTATTTCTATTCTTTTTTTTTTACTTATGCATACAGGAACTGGGGTGTATGTAGGCCAGAGGGCAGGGGGTGAGAGGATTCACCACAGTTAGAGTGGGGAGCAGAACAGGTGAATCCACTGAAATACACTGCTGAGGGGAGCAGCGGGCAAGACGGGAAACATCTGCTGGGCCAGGTGGGTCAGCTCCCTGGCCAGGAATCGAACTTATTCCACTCATGCCACAGAGGCTGGTGACAGTTTGATAGCACTTAGACTTTAACCCTGCGCCACCGGGGAGGCCCTACTGCTATTATTTTTGTATTCACCTTATGTCTCTCCCACGAGACTGTAAGCACTATGAATCCGTGCCTTTGTTCAAGGCAACCTGCAACGTAGTACACCAAAGGTGCTCGCCAAGCATTTGCTCATTGAGTCAATGAAAGCAAAACTTCGGACTGAAGATACAAAAGCCATCATCTTTCATTACAACTGTTTCATTGTCTCATGTTAATTACAAGCACTCTCCTCTCCCCCAGATCCCTAAAAATATATGGGTATGTAGAGAGTGATGGAGTTACTTTACCTGAAGGACAGAAGATCTCTGTAACACCCTCTCTTTTGCGGAAGGGTACAAATCTAGCTTTCCTAGCAGTTCTTTGTGAAGTGGGTCAGACTCCAGGGTTTCATGGAAAGAAATGTCATGCTGGCTAAGGAGGGTGAACTTGGACTTTCGGTAGAAAGTGGCCAAACCTTCGTGCTGCTTGATTCGAAACAGGCCTTCCAGTCCAAAGGCTTCGAGGGCAGGCATCAAGCTGTCTGTAAACACGCTGCGGTCAACCTCTTGCAAACAGATGAGGTCTGCATTGTAGCCCGTGAGTTCTTTCTGGATAAGATTCTGGCGGTAGTCGAGCTCCAGGGCGTACGGGGCACAGTATGGGTACAGGACAGTCCGCGAGAATTCAGTTTGTGCGTACGTATCCGCAAGGATGTTGTAGGAGACAGTGCGGATGAGAGCGTCATCTGCCACTTTCTTGGTGTACAGATGCCGGTGGTCAAAGGTGCAGGTGCCAGGCCCGGCCTCCACTGGACAACTCTCCAACTCTCTGCTTGGCCCGAAGCGCTGCCCATTGCCTGGGGTGCAATGAAACTTGAGCCTTAGGCCGATGTCAGCATTAGTCGGGGTATAAACGCGCTGGTCCACACCAGTCTCGATCCAAGTAGGAGAGGACGAAGACGGAGAAAATGACGAGGGGCCCCCGCCCTCTGGTTCCGCCACTCGGGGTTTGTTTTCTCTGTACCAGCGGAAGAGGGAGCTGGAGGGATCCCCAAACTCTAGGCTGAGCTTGGGGCACACCGGGAATCCGGCCATTATGTAGCGTGGCAACTGCAGCTCGGTAAAGGCGGGAGGGTTGCGCTCCACCTTGTACTTGACATCGCCTATCTGCAGCACCGCGCCGTCCTGCCAGGCGTCCACGTTGAGCACGTCCTCAGCCACTGCCTCCTCCCGGTAGTACAGCTTCACCACCGGCTCGCAGGCCGCACCCGGCTCGGGTCCGGGCCCCGCACACGCCACGCCGCCACTCGCGCTCGGACGGTTCTTCCTGCTCTTTTTGGCGGCGGCCGCCTTAGCGTGGCCCTTGAGAGCGTTGGTAGCGATTCGGCTGAGGGCGCGACCCAGCGGCTCGCTCTGGTCACGCTGCATGTTCTTGTGGCTGCCGTCGGCCAACGCGAACGACAGGCTGAGCTTGGGCTCCGAGGGCACACAGCGCACCACAGCCCGCTCCATCGCGCCGGCCGCCGTCTCAGCTGCCGCCTCCGTCCGGCTGTGCCGTTCCACCGCCGTACGGACCCCACGAAGCGCGGCGCGGGCTCCTGAGAGCCTCCACATGAACCTGGCAGCCCAGCGGCGACCAAGCGTCAAGTGGAGAAAGGAGACACATCCGCCGGCTCCAGAGCCATTCAGGCTCGCAACTTCCGGCCTGCGAGGAGAGGGTGCGCGGGACTCCTGCTCCGCACTTTCGTCAGATCCGATTAGCTGCTCCTTTTTTCCACAGACATTCCTGTCTTTAATCCCTCCAGGTTTAATTTTACATTAAACTAGCGTCATAAAGAAGTAAATGAAGAAAACTTGGAAATTTCAGAGGGAAATACTCCACAGTTTTAGCGAAAGTGCAGTTGGAAACGTAAGGCTACGTGCGCCAAGCCGGAAGGGACCGTAGTCGCGGTTTCGCATTCCTGAAGGAGGCGGGTCCCTGGCCTGGACTAATTGACTTCCTTGTCAGCACGATGTCTGGGCTCAACTACGCGAGGTTTTAGGGTGCGCCCCACGGATTGCCACCCTGGCCCCGGACGTGGAGAGCGTTGCTCAGTTCTTCTTGCCTGCATTCCCGAAGCTGCTCTCCTGCTTCCGAGATGTGGTGGGTTTACCTCAGAGGCGCAAGCGCCAAACTGCCGTGCTTTGTGGTAGTTAATTGCAGTGAACTATGTAAGAACTTGCATTGAGTGAGCGATGACTATTGTTAAAACGTCTTTCACAAAGGCGAGGTTCCGAAACTTTACATTCTCGAGGTCACACAACATTGCTGAATAAATGACAGGAAGTCTGAGAACAAATGGCAGTAAAGAGAAGTGTTACTTCATCGAAAGCCAGATGAAGAAAGTATTTCAAGGAAGAGTGGTTTTTGTCTTGAGTTTAATTAATATTCTATGATTAAATGAAGGGAAAAATTTTTGACGATTCAGAGACCAAACTGAGGAGTCGCTTCTCTAGGAACGATCTATTTGCATTCATTTACTCTTATTCTATAACTAGATATTTATTTATTGGCTATCTAATAATAAGCCACACACACATCGGCTATCTAATAACCCCCTAACCCCCATACACACCATTTACTAATAAGCCCACCCCCCCACACACTAATAATAAACCCCCCCCCACACACACACACCCAACTTCACGAGAAAAGTAAGTCTTTTGAGTTGTGTTCTACAAAAGATGAATTTCTCAGACATTTGAAATTTCTATTCCTCTTTTTGCCGCATCCACCAAGCATTTGACAGGGACACTGATGGTATGTATGGACTACAGAGCCACAGGTTAGGAATAAAATTTATTCACTGTTACATTATGTCAACTGATTAAGAAAGGAAAAATATAAGTCTCAATAAGTGTGAATTTTGAAATGTCGTTTTTCCTTTTAGGAAAATCCACTAACATCCAATCAAATAACAAGTACAATTTTAACATCCTTTTTTTTTTTTTTTAAAGATTTATATAACTGAAATCATACAGTTTTTGTCTTTCCGTGTCTGAATTATTTCACTTAGCATTAATGCCTTTAAATACTGTGCATGTTGTCACAAGTGGCAGGATTTCCTTCTTTTTATGATTAATACACCATTTTCCTTATTCATCCCTTGATTGACACTGGGCTTTCTGTGTTTCCATTTGCTGGCTATTGTAAATAATGGTTTTTGTGTGTGTTGGGGCGGGGAAGGAGGTGCTGATATCTATACAATGGATTGCTCACAGACTGTGTGATAATAAGAGATCCATACACCAAACGATCCAGAGACTTTGAGTTTGTCAGTTATGCCACACTGGAGGAGGTGGGTGTCACCATGAAGGCATGAAGCCATGAAGGCAAAGCTTCACAAGGTGGATGAAGAGTTGTGGAACAAAAGAGGGCTGTGTTATGAGAAGATTCTCAAAGACCCTGTGCTCACTTAATTGTGAAAAAGATTTTTATTGTTGGCATTAAAGAAGACACTGAAGAACCTCACCTAAGAGATTATTTTGAGTAGTATGGGAAAATTGAAGTGATCAAAATCATAACTGAATGTGGCAGTGACAAGAAGAGAGACTTTGTTGGGCCTCCCCTCGTGGCGCAGCGGTTGAGGCTGCGAAGCTGCCTCTGCAGCACCAGTTCAATCCCTGGCCACCGGCGAGGGTCCCACATGGCGCGCAGACCTCTCCTGCTGCCCGCTGCTCCCCTCAGCAGTGTATTTCAGTAAATCTGCCTGCTCCGCTCTACCCTCTGGCTCTGGTGAATTCTCTCACCCTTCCACGCTTCTGACTGTACCCAGTACTTGTATAAATAAATAAATCTTTTTTTTTTTAAAAAAAAGAGATACTTTGTTTTTGCAACCTTTGATGACCATGATTCTGTGGACAAGATTGTCATTCAGAAATACCATACTATAAATGGCCACAACTGTGAAGTAAGGAAAGCACTATCTGAGCAAGAGATAGCCAGTGCTTCATCCAGCCAAAGAGGTCAAAATGATCTTGGAAAATTGTGGTGGCGGTGGAAGTGATTTGATGGGAATAGCGATTTTGGCCATGGAGGAACTTCACGTTCCAGGTGGCTTTTGTGGCAACCATGGTAGTGGTGGATGTGGTAGTATGGGGAGGGCATAATGGATTTGGTAATGACGGAAACAATTTTGGACGTGGTGGAAGCTGCAATGATTTTGGCAATTAACAGCAATAAATCTTCAAATTGTGTGCCTATGAAAGGAGGGAACTTTTGAGGCAGAAGCTCAGACTCCTATGGTGGTGGAGGAGGCCAATACTTCACCAAACCATGAAACCAACGTGACTATGGTGCTGCACACAGCAGCAATAGCTATGGCAGTGGTAGAAGGTTTTAACTAATGCCAGGAAACAAAGCATAGGATTAGAGAGCTGGAAAAGTAAAAGTTACAGATTGCAACATATTTGTGAACTCAGCCAAGCACAGTGGTGGCAGGGCCTACCTGCTACAATGAAGACGTATTTTAGACAATACTCATATGTATGTGCAATAAATCTGAGGACAGTATTTGTGACTAATTGTGTAACAAGTTGTTTTAGTTTCTGTTGTGGAAAGTGTAAAGCAACAAAAGATTTCAATGCAGATAATTTGTTGGAATCCATGCCACTGATTGCTAAATGTAATAGTCTGATCATGATGCTGAATAAATGTGCCTTTTTTCAAGAAAAAAATTAAGTTTGACTTTATATAAATATTTAAAACTTGCTCTTCAACAGACACCATTAAGAAAATAAAAAGACAAGCTAGAACAAGAGAGTATATTTTCAAATTATCTGTCTAATGAAAGACTTACATTTAGAACATATAAATAACTCTTACAACCTATGGTAAAAAATTAAATGATCCAACTTTAAAGCAGATAAGAAAAGGCGTACAGCCAAAATTACTACTACTACCACCAGCCTTGGGGTGAACCAGTCTCTAGCATAGTCTGTGGATTGGGACTACTTCCTTCATGGTCCTGGTTTTTCCTGTTGTCTTTGTGGCTGAGAAGTTGCAAATGGAGTAACAGTAGTGGTAAATACTCATAGGGCCTAACAGAGGATAAGGAGGAATACCACGAGTTCTGTCTTCACTTCCTGGAAGATCTAGATTATTACTGCTGTATTCCACTATCTTAGTGGAAGAAGTTTGAAAAGTTAAAAGTGTTTGAACTGCTGATTGTTTGCATTTTTTTAAAAAAAATTTGACACATTGATCTATCTAAACCTGTTGGGAAAATTTCTACCCATATTGCCTTGTGGAAAGACTCCCAACTTGGCAGCTATGTCCTCCAATACAGATGAATACTACAAACATAATTGCCCTACTCCTTTCACTGAATTACTCTTGATCAGAATATATCCTCTTATCTCATTGTGGGGTATGCAGATTCCACTGGGATAAATGCACCCCTAGCCATCAGCAACTGTTTTGTTCTTAAGATGGAGATGTTTGAGGGATGAGCACAGAATATGAAATATAAAAATGCATTACAGCTATAGTGTAAAGCAGTCACTGTGAATTTCTGTGTATGTTGCAAAGCAGGGTGAAACAGCAGCAGTTTTAACCACAAGAGGGGAGACTGTGGAAGACAGAGCAGAAGCTCATTTCCTCTATGTATTTTGACTATTAGACCTGTGTTGTGTCTAAAGGAAAAAAGTCAGTGCTTATTTTTTGTATTTAAATATTAAAAGTGATTTAATATTTGTGGGGCCTTTTGGCACAAGGGGTTAAGTCACAGCACTATGAAGTTATCAGCAGCCACTGCAGCACGAGTTCAATCCCCAGCCAGGGAGCAACACACATGGCACAGCAGACCTCGCCTGTCTCACCAGCTGTTCCCCTCAGCAGCATATTTCAGTCAGGCTGCCTGTTCTGCTCCCCGCTCTGTCTCTGGTGAATCCTCTCACCCCCTCCCCTGCATCTCTGGCCTGTACCCCGGTTATTATATGCATAAATAAATAAATCTTTTTAAAAAAATGATTCCAGCTAAAAAAATTAAAATGGATAAAAGATTTGAATAGGCATTTCATCAAACAAAGATGATAATGGCTGATAAGCATATGAATGGTGTTCAAGGTCATTACTGTTTAGGGAAATGCAAATTGAAACTACAGTGAGATACCTCTATGGTCATACATAGCCTAACAATATTGGTATCAACAACAGACTGCATATACAATGATGGTCCCAATAGGCTGTATCATATAGCTTAGGTGTATAGTAGGTTATACCATCTAGGTTTGCATAATTACAAATTATGACCTTTGCACAAGGTTGGAATTGAATAACAATGCATTTCTCAGAACTTATCCCCATTGCTAACCAAACAAGACTATATTCCCACAAGGTTGACTGTAATACAAAAAGACAGAATACCAAGTGTTGACAAGAATGTGGCTAAGTTGGAACCCTTATCTATTGTTGTTAGGGGTGTGAAATCTTCCAATCACTTGGGAAAAATAGTTTCTTGGAAAGTTGAACATCAATTTAACATTCAACCCAGCAATTCCAGTATAGGTCTATATATATACTCATACAAAGACATAAACAGGAATGTTCATAGCAGCATTGTTCATAACAGCTCCAAACTGGAAGCAATCCAAATGGCCATCAAATGGTGACTGGATAAACCATGCCATTTAATAGGAGAGTATTCAGCTCTTAAAAAGGCATTAACTTCTTTTACATACTACAAACGGATGAACCTCACTATCATTAAGTGAAGAAAAGCAGGCACAAAAGACTGCAAACTGTAGATTCCATTTATATGAAATTTTTAAAAGTTGCAAATCTACACGACCATAAGGAGATCAGTAGCTGCTTGGAGCTAGAGATTGGAATGGGGATCAACCACATATTGGCCCAAGAGAACTTTTTGCAGAGATGGAATGCTTTAGAAGTAGATTTTGATAATGGTTGCACAATTCTATAAATTTACCCCAAAAAATCATTGAATTATGCACTAACAATGGTGACTGTTATAGGATGTAAATTATACTAAAATAAAACTGTTAAAAATATATGTATTGTATTATTCAGAGTTAATGAGGAAAACAACTAGTAGAAGATTATGTATAGCTATATGCACCCACATATATGAATTTATTATAAGGAATTGTCTTATAGCACTTGTGGAGGCTGGTTAAGCAAGTCCAAGGTCTGTAAGGCAAGCAGGAAGAGATGATCAGAAGAGTAGAAAGCAACTATATACACAACTGCTGTTTGGAGTCTGATTCAGGGGATGCCTAAGCCCTCTTTATATTTTTATTATTTTTAATTGAGGTATAATTGACATGTAATGTTATACTAGTCTCAGGTGTGCAATATAACAGTTGATATAGTACATATTGTGAAATTATCACCATGAACGGTTAACATACATCTCCATATACAAATTTTTTCTTGTGATAGGGCTTTTAAGATCTATTCTCTTAGCAAGGTTCAAGTATGCAATTACAGTATTTAATATAGTCATCATGACTTAGTTATTTTATAATTGGAAGTTTGTACCTTTTTACTTCCTTAACATAGTTTGCCCACCCCCCTCCCACTGACTCTGGCAAGCACCAGTTTTCTATGAATGGGGTTTTGTTGTTTGTATTTTTTTAGAAACCACGTATCAGTGAGACTATACAGATTTGTCTTTCTGTCTGACTTCACTTAGTCTAATGCCCTTAGATCCATTTCAGTTGTTACAAGAGATTGAATTTCCTTCTTTGTCATGACTGACTAGTATTCCATTATATATATAGTCTCATATCTACATCCAGTTGAATGACATTTAGGTTCTTAATCTTGTCTGCAGTAACCATGGGAGTGCAAATTTTTTTTTAGATCCTGTTTTCATTCCTTTGGAAAAAATACTCAGAAGTGGGATGACTAAATCACATTGTAGTTCTATTTTTAATTTTTGTTTAAAGATTGATTTATTTACGCATATAAGAACTGGGTACAGGCCAGAGGTGCGGGAGGTTAGAGGATTTACCAGAGACAGCGTGGGGAACAGAACAGGCAGACTGACTGAAACACACTGCTGAGGGGAGCGGCTGGTGAGACAGGTGAGGTCTGCTGCACTATGTGCATAGCTCCCGGGTGGCCCGTAATCTGGAATTGAACTCATGCTTCAGAGGCTGTGGATAGCTTCATAGTGCTGTGCTTAACCCCTTGTGCCACCAGGGAGGCCCTATTTTTAATTTTTTAAAGGACATTCCATACTGTTTTCAATAGTGGTTATACCAATTTTCATTTTTACCAACTGTGTACTTTTCTCCAAGCCTTGTCAACAATTTTTATATCTTGTCTTTTTTGATGATAGCTATTCTGATATGAGGGGAGGTCTCATTGTGGTTTGATTTGCAAGGCTCTGATAATTAATGAATCTGAGCACTTTTTCATGTTTGTTATTCTTTTGGAAAACTATTCAGTTCTTATGCCCATTTAAAAATCTGGTTGTACATCACTTGTAATCAGGGAAATGCAAATCAAAACTACCATGAGATACCATCTTACACCAGTGAGAATGGCACATATTAAAAAAAACTAGCAACAACAGATGTTGGCGAGGGTGTGGAGAAAAAGGAACTCTTCTGCACTGTTGGTGGGAGTGCAAACTGGTCCAACCACTATGGAGAGTTGTGTGGAGATTTCTGGACCTACTAAACATAGAGCTTCCATATGATCCAGCAATTCCACTCCTAGGTATTTACCCAAAGGACACAGAAACATCAATTCCAAAGAGCACCTGCACCCCTATGTTTATAGCAGCACTATTTACAATAGCTAAGCTTTGGAAACAACCCAAATGCCCAAAAATAGATGACTGGATCAAGAAGATGTGGTACATATATACCATGGAATATTACTCAGCATTCAAAAAAGATAAACACATGCAATTTGCAGCAACATGGATGGCGCTGGAAGGGATCATGCTCAGCGAAATAAGCCAGAAAGAAAAAGATAAATACCAGATGGTCTCACTCATAGCAGGAATCTAGAAAACTTAAATAAGGGACCAGGAAAATGAATAACTATAAGAAAGTGAAAATCAAAATCAACAAAAAACTATGAACCAGAGACACTCTGGGGGGTAGAGGGCGGGAGGGGAGGGATTGGGGTCAAAATAAGGGGTTGCAATTGTATGGGGAATATAAAAATAAAATTTATTATTCAAAAAAAGAAAGAAAAATTAAAGAGCAACTAATTTAAAAAATAAATAAATAAAAATCTGGTTGTAGGCTATTTTGCTCTTGAGTTAAATGATTCTTTACATATTTTGGATACAAAATGCTTATCATTAAATGATTTGGAAATATTTTCTTCTATTTTATAGTAACCTTTTTCATTTTGTTGATTATTTCGTTGTGCAGCTATATTAAATGTTTGCGTAGGCTATTATTATTTAGATTAGGTATGCGTTGTGCAGCCTCAAGTAGCAAAGTTTCACATCTCTGTCCAAGCATAAGCATAGAGTTCACATTTCATCACTGGCTCTTCTGAAGGAAAAGTGTTGTATAAACAGATATCAGGTATAGAAGCAAGATAAATTACACCGCTGATTGTTACAGTGTTTACAGAAAGTCACTATGGTGAAGGACGCTTGGAAGAGTTGATCCTCCTTCAAGAACTAGTGTTCACATAAATCTCTTCCAATAGATCCAAATTTCAGTTTTACAGTTTCCCACAACTTAAAGATTTTGATTCCCTGGTACAAGGGAAGGAAGTTAGATTAAGAAAACAAATCTCATTCACCCACTCTCCACTTGAATAACGTATTGCTGCGACAGGTAATCCTAATCTGTGGCAGCTCCCCCTCCCGGCAACATTTACCAAATCACTACAGTTGAAGTCCCACAGTTTCCATGGCGACAACTTTGTTTCTACGAGGCAGGCGACAACCAGCTCCCTGGGAGCCGGTAGGATTGGGGTTCCGGAGGTTACAATCTTTGTTTTACCCCTTTCTTTTACCAGAGGAGAAGCTCGCTGAACTTTGTCCTGGCCTCCTGCGCAGCCTAGAAGTGGTGAAAAACTTCCAGACAGGTACTTTCTTGTCTTCAGCTTTTCTCTGAGCCTCCTAGAGCAGACAATCACGAACAGGATGTAGTGGAAATAGTCTTTCAAAGCCGGAATCTCCAAAACCCGCTAGCATCTGCAGCAAATGCAGTTGGTATCATACATAGCTCTTTGTTCAACATTCACATGATATTTTTAGATTTTTTATGCATTTAGTTGTTTTTGTTTAGCTGTTTTTGCTTGACCGTATTATCACTTTCTAGGAAGGAAGCAAGATTAAGATTAACACTGATGTTTAAAAATAAAAGTAATGTTAACTCAGCTTTTTGGGAGGAGGGATTATAACTCAACCACTGGATTTTGTTGTTCTTGTGGATCATATCTTAGGGGGAAACTTGAACCCACAATTTTAGAACTAAGCATAATTAGAGAGCATCTAATTAAGTTCCTTAATTTTATCCATGAGGACATTGAAGTCCTAACAAGTAATGCCTGGTTTAATTTTCTCATGGTTTCATTTGCTGCAGATGCCCACAGAATGGGTGGTAGCACCCCAAAACGGGTCTCTGCCCTTTTAGCTCAACTGTCATTCTTTAGACTAACACCAAACTTAGAAGGAACACATAGAAAGGCCTAAAATTTTATTTTGGTGTTGATATATATGATGCATTCTTAATGTTTTGAGGTTTGCTTTTATCAACATGGCCTTATGGACTTTTCCTCCTCAGAATACAGAGTATTTTAATCTATAAGGGGGCCAAAATGTCAGATCCAGACAAAGCTGCCATTGCAGCAGAAAAGGAGTCTCTGAACTTGAAGTTACCCCCTATTGTTCGTCCCCCTGAAGACCTAGCCATTGACACACCAACACAAAGTAAACTGCTGAACTACAAAAGATCTAAGGAGCAACAGAAGACAATCAATCAATTAGTGTAAGTAGAAAATTAGTAAATCTTGTTTGGAATTCAAGTGAAATGATTAGTGTTCATTTTCTCATAGAAAGCTTTAACAACGTAAGTTGTTCATGGACAAAATACCATTTCAAATTCAACTATGAAGGCAATTGAAAAAGTATTTATGATGATAGTAAATGTTATATATATAGTAGTTACTTTAATCAGTGCTTTCTCTAAGAATAATTTTTATCATTTCACTTATAACTCTCACAGCAACCCTGTAAGTTGGGTACTATTATTTCTTTTTTATTTCTATTTTAAAGATGAGTACACTAAGGTGTAGAAAGTATGCCCAAGGTCACAAAGCTGCAATTTGGACCTGGATAATTTGATTCTAGAGTTCACAGACTTTAAATCCTACACTATTCCTCCCCTCAGAATGTTGTAACTATAATGGTTTCTGAATGTAAAACCAAGTAATGGGACCTCTGCAAAAAGCATTGCATTTGAACAAATACTTAATATCTTGAAACTTTTTTTCTATCAAAACAAAATATAGTCCAATACAATTTTTTTCTATCAAAAGAAAATATAGCCAAATATCTTGATCTCTCCCTCCAATTTAGTGGAAATTAAAGCTAATTTAGGTACCAGCTACCAAAGGCAGTGATAAGGATTGTTCAGTTCAAGTAAATAGTTCTGGAAAATCTCCTGGGTACCTGACTCTGCTGAGCTCAGGTGACAAATAAGAAAAGACATCAATCTCAGCGGTAAGATTCCAACCTAACACTGAAATATGAAATGGCAATTTTCTAGGATATAGACCTCTTTGGGGACCAAGAGATTAAATAAATAAATAAATTGGGGATTTTTTTTTTTCCTCCTGTGAATTTATGCTTCTTTTTTACCATTCTCTGGTCTGTCTCATTTATATACATTTTTGCAACTAAGTTTTTTTGTTATATTGTGTTGATTGTATTGTCAATTCAATAATTAAACTTTTACTTATGTTACGTTCCTTACAATTAAGCAAGGCTGTTAATAATATAATCTATTTAGATTTACATTTTTGTTAATCAATGATATGCTCATATTTACCTTCATTAAATTTCTTTTGAATTTTAGATTTCACCATTTACTTGTTTGAATTTATTTTATTATTTTAATTTTGGAGTGAGATTTTTCTCCTCCATATGCCCACATGTTCCACTCACCCTCCACCAAACCACTTGAGCCACCACCCTATCTTCCTTCCTCCTATCCCCATCCCCACATCCTTTTCCCTTGTTCCCTCTGGAAACCGGTATTTTTTTTTTCACTAAGTCCAAGATTTGTTTTTGCTGTATTTTGCCAGAACTCTTGAATATCTCTTCTTTAAGCATCATTGGAAATTTACAGACTATAACATTTTAATATTATATCCTAATGTTATCTTTGAGAAATTCATACATTTTTATAATTATAAATTTCAGAGTTGATGGGGCAAAAAGAAATTTAGATAGAACACTGGATAAAAGAATACCTTCATCACCAGAGCCGGATTATCCTGCAACTGTAAGTTCATGGTTCATATTTCTTCTAAAAAGTTTATCTTCATACTATTTTAACTTTTAAGTATTTTAAATCAGTCTCAGCATGAATAATATTTCTAAGAGAATAATAGATATATTTCAAACTATAGTTTTAATTTTTAGAGTGTTTAGATTAGTTTAAAATATTTCTCCTTGATTTAATTATGTCTTGTTTGTTTGCTTTTGACAGATGTCCAGTGATCTTAAAAAAAAAGGAGTGAGTTCAATTTTTTATATTTCTTGTTTTGAAAATGTTCAAAGATATATTGCAAAAACCTTTCTTCTGAGACTCCTGCTAAGTCACATTTTAGTAAACGAAGAAATTTAGACTCAAGATTTCGATTTTTTCTGCCTAAGGGAACAAGCATGTCCTAAATGACAATACGGGTTTTAACAATTATATTTTTGTTACCATTCAGTATTTGAGGATTAGTTGCAAATATTTTTGGTCTTATTACAAAGAACAAAGAAAAAATCTAAAGTGACAGTTATAAAGGAACTTCATCTCCTTTTTTTTATTTGGACAATAATTTATTGTCCTAATCATGAATTAATTGTATATGTGTGTGTATTTGATAGTAGTCTATTTTCATTCTTTGGCATGTGGCTGTCCAATTTCTCAACACCATTTCAAGAAGACCTTATTTCTAGAGATATAGACTAAGGACCCATAAACATATGTAGATGATATTTTAGTCATGGGACTAGGTGAAATCAATTGGGAGAGAGGGAAAAGAAAGAGAAGGGGGGAGATCAGGTTTGTTACTAGACAGGTCAGTCCATTGATAAAATCAGGGATTGGGGACCATACATCGCGAGACCTTTTTTTTTAATTTAATGAAGTTTTTTTCCCCCAAAATTGTACGCTTTGTGGGACCTGTACATGCATCTTTACCAGAAACTGATGCATCCCTACCCTTGGTTTTTCTGATGTAAATTCCTTGAGCTGTATGTTTTGAAGCCTATTTAGTAAGTCCTTTATGAAGGAGCCCTTGAAGGGCTTTCCTGGCCAGGGAACTTCCTTGCAGATTTTGTCATATATGGCTTTGTCAAACAATACTAAGCTATTGGGTCATTCCAACCTTTGCCTTTGTCCCAAGAGAGCAGCCACTGCCATGGCAGCCTTGCTAAGATGTTGGGCAAAATAAACAGACAAACAAACAAGGAAAAACTATTATAAGACTTAAGATCAAGCAGCACATTATTGGAGCAGACATAGAAAATGACCCTTTGGAAGAAGTTTTGAGCAATTCATTGAAAAAAATATTAAAAGTAGGATACAAGAGAAAAAATGTCCAACTAAGTGACACATTTTAAATGTTTTTATTTTGAAATAAATTCAGACCAGAAAAATTTGAAGAATACAAAGAGTTTCTCTGTATGCTTTTCTTGTCCCCATAACGTTCACATTCTTGTCTGAGACAAAGCTTACTATGGTTGTTATCCAAGGAATTTTTCCATTTTTATTCTTCCGTATGTGCCCATTACATCACTCACCCTCTCATCAAATCTCCTCATTCCATCTACGTTTTCTATTTGGAATTTTATATTAATGAAGAACTTTTTCCTTTCTCTTATTTATTTAAAATTTTTATATCAATATTGGCTACAGATTCTTTTTTTTTTTAAAGATTTATTTATTTATTTATACATACAAGCACTGGGTACAGTCAGAAGCGCGGGAGGGTGAGAGAATTCACCAGAGCCAGAGCGGGGAGCAGAGCAGGCAGAAGGACCGAAGTACACTGCTGAGGGGAGCAGCGGGCGGCAGGAGAGGTCTGCGCGCCATGTGGGACCCTCCTCCGGTGGCCGGGGAGCAGCCGGGATCGAACTGGCGCTGCAGAGGCTGCGGGCAGCTTTGCAACCCAGCGCTGAACCGCTGCACCACTGGGGAGGCCTTGGCAACAGATTCTTATTTTAGTTTTTGAGTTATGTTATTATTAATTTTGATGTTCAGTTTTCCCAGATTTGACCAATGAGAGCTCTTTAAATAGACTCATATATAATTTTACTTATCTCTCCATTTTTTCAGATCTTAATCAAACTTCCAGTCTAATTCTGTACTTTTCCTGTTCTAACCCTGGCATCACTAATTTTCCCGAGAATTCTTGATTCTTTTAAAGTGAGAATAGTACTTAGAAACCATTACATGAACATTAGGTGTATACCTTTACTCTGGATTTAATTGCTTTTTGGCTCTCTCAGCAGAAAGAAATTCTTTCTCTCTCTCTCTCTCTCTCTCTCTCTCTCTCTCTCTCTCTCTCTCTCTCTCTCTCTCTCTCTCTCTCCCTCTCTCCCTTCCTCAGTCCCTCCATCAATCATCAACTGTCTAATCTATCTTAAGTTGTGAATTTATACCCACACCTGCTATTCTAATTCTACATTACAGGGCTCATTCTAATCTTCACTCTTTCCATGTTTGTAGCTCCATTTTCTGACAGTGAGAAACCTGGCTTCATGACTCCATTAATTTTGATAAATCCTAGAACACACATAAATGTTTTAAAATTGTAATACTTGAAAACAAACTTATTCACTATAGTTTGTCTTGTTTTCTGTGCTTAGCCAAGGCATATAGCCAAAACACTGTTCAGAAGTTGCTTTTTAGTTCTACACCCATTTCATTGTGGCTCTGTTATTAATTTCAGTCCCAGTTATCGCACTTGTATGTGTTTGTTTTTATTTGGGTTTCATCCCTCCCCACCCGCCCCATCCTTATTGATTTTCTCTACTTAAATTTTGAGCTTGAAACAACTGTTCCACTGTCCTCATACTTTTTACCCATTCTAACCCACAACCTTTATGTACAAATCTCATTAATTTCTGGTTTATCTTCCATGTGTCTAATTTTTCACAAAGGAATAGCTATATTTTCTTATTTCTCCTTTTATCTTACATAAATGCATCACACTATAAACATTCTTTTGCATTTTGTTTAACTTATTAATATATCCTGAACTCAGTCTGTATCATTTCATCTTCTTCATTTCCCCCCAGCTTTATTAATAATGCAGTTGACATAAAATACTGTGTAAATTTAAGGTATACAATATGTTGATCACCTCATTCTTTTTTATTGTTGCACAGAATACCAGTGTGCATATGTATAATCATGTATATTCATTTATTCAGTCACTCTCAAATGTTTCCAGTATTTTGTTGCAATGAATAATCTTGTATATGTGTGTTTTCATATTGTTGGTGGAGTATTTTCAATTTCTAAAAATGAAACTACTGGACATTTGCAGTTGTGTTTTAGATGTTGTGAATTTTTCTCTCCAAAACAGTTATGCCATTTGTGTTCCTACTTACAGTTTAAGAGAGCTTTTTTTGTCCCAGAATGTGAAGTTTTAAAAATTAAAACTTAATTTTTTTTGGGTTGGCCTGACAAATGGTATCTGAGAATAATTTTTTTTATCCATTTATGAGACTGAGATTAAATATCTTTTCATATGGTTAATAACCATCTTATAAACTATGTTATTGTGAAATGTTATGTTCATATCTTCTGCCCATTTTTCTATTTTTGATCTTATTTTCTCCTAAATATTAAAATATTATACTAAGATATAATATAAAATTAACCATCTTAACGATTTTAAGTGTACAGTTCAGTGATTATATTTTCACATTATTGTGAAACCAGATTCCAGAACTTTTTCATCTTGCACAACTGAAACTTTATACTCATTAAACAACTGCCCATTTACTCCCCCCTCTACCATTTTTGGCAACTACCATTCTGTTTCCTGTTGCCATGAATTTGATTACTCTAGATGCTTCACCCAAGTGTAATCATAGAGTATTTTTTTTTTGTTACTAACTTATTTCACTTAGTATAATATTTTCAAGGTTCATCCATCCCCTGAGTTTTTTAAAAATTTTTTACATCATTGATCATTAAAAAAAAATTTGCTTCCCCCTACCCCTGCAGGTGTAGTCCCCATAGTTTCCTTCACCAATGCACCCGTGCACCATCACCTCATTGCTCTGTGCTCCTCCCTCCCTCCCTCAGATCCCTCTCCCTCCTCCTCCCCTGCAGGATGTCTCTGATTTATAATTATCCGTTTTTGCTTTGTTGTGTTTTGTACTGTTGTTATTTTTTTACACTGATGTCTTATTTGGTTCCTCTATATTCCTGCTATAAGTGAAACCATCTGATATTTTTGTTTTTCCTTCTGGCTTATTTCATTGAGCATAATTCCTTCTAGCTCCATCCACATTGCTGTGAATGGCATGAGTTTATCTTTTTTTTTTTTTTAAGATTTATTTTTTTATTTATACAAGCACTGGGCACAGTCAGAAGTGCGGGAGGGTGAGAGAATTCACCAGAGCCAGAGCCGGGAATAGAACAGGTAGACCGATGAAATACACTGCTGAGGGGAGCAGTGGGCGTGGCAGGAGAGGTCTGTCCTGCCATGTGGGACTCTCGCCCGTCGGCCGGGCCAGGGATGGAACCCGCGCTGCAGAGACTGCAGGCAGATTAGCAGCCCAGCGCTCAACCGCTGCGCCTCCAGGGGAGGCCCGAGTTTATCTTTTTTGATTGCTGAATAATATTCCATTGTGTATATATACTACATCTTCTTGATCCTGTCATCTATTTATTGGGCATTTGGGTTGTTTCATCCCCTAAGTTTTTAAGCATCATTTACAATTTAATTGACTATGTGTTGCAAACATTTCCTTTAAGAGATTATCAGTTGTCTACTTAAAATGGAGCTAACATGTGGTCCAGCAATTCCACTCCAAATACCTAACCAGCTGCCCCAGAATTATTTATTAAAATCTTCATCTTTGCTCCAGTTATTGGATTGCTGAGGGATTGAATGCTGAGCCTATAGTAGTAATATAGTTTTATCATATACTAAATTTTTCTACACACTGTAACTATTAATGAACTTTCCACCTTTTCTACTGGTTTTTCTATTCATGCACCTGTACCCCACAGTATTAATTAGAGAGGTGTTATAGTATGTCTTTGTGTATCAAGAACTAGCCCTAGTAGATTTTCTTTCTAAAGGATTTCTTGACTATTCTCACGTTTGTTTTTCCACAGGAACTTTAGCATCAACTTGTCTAGTTCCATAAAAAAGTAAATCAATGTTTTTAGTGGTATTGCACCAAAATGATTTTGAGACAAACTGAAATTTTTAAGATATTAAAATTTCTTTACAAAACCAAGTATTGTCTTTTCATTTGTTCATGTCTATTTTTGTTAGATTCCTCGTTGTTATGAGGGGATTTATGAAATTATACTATACTCCTATTGTGCTGGAGTATAATTGCCAAGAGAGCAGGGCTTTGTCTTTTTTTTTTTGTTGCTACCATAGGCTCAGCATTCATAGAAATGTTTGAATATTTGTTAAATTAATAAATATTTGTTGAGTGAGGAATGATAAGTTAAATCTTGTTTTGAGAAAATGAAAATATGCTAAGAACTTTAATTTAGTGAGAACTCATCATAAATAGTAAAGAAAATGGGCCTCCCTGGTAGCGCAAGGGATTAAGCACAGCACTATAAAGCAATCCACAGCCTTTGCAGCATGAGTTCAATCCCTGGCCGGCCAGGGAGCAACACACATGGCGCAGCAGACCTCTCCTGACTCACCCGCTGCTCCCCTCAGCAGTGTGTTTCAGTCAGTCTGCCTGTTCTGTTCTCCACTCTGTCTCTGGTGAATCCTCTCACCTCCTGCACCTCTGCTCTGTCTCACAGTTCTTGTATGCATAAATAAATGAATCTTTAAAAAAATAACGAAAAATATAAAATGACTTCCTTGTGGCTCCTACATTTTGGTATACTGTTTTCATTCTGAAAACATGTCATTTCCCAGAATTTTTTTTTAGATTTATTTACTTATGAATACAAGAACTGGGGTACAGGCCGAAGGTGTAGGCTGTAAGAAGATTCACCAGAGACAGAGTGGGGAGAAGAACAAGCAGATCTATTGAGATACACTGCTGAGGGGAGCAGCTGGGGAGACAGGAGAGGTCTGCTGCACCATGTGGGTCAGCTCCCTGGCCAGGGATCAAATTTGTGCTGCAATGGCTGCTGATAACTTCATAGTGCTGAGACTTAACCCCTTGCTCCACCAGGGAGGCCCATTCCCAGAATATATTTATTCTGATAAAATATCTTAAGAAGACAGACAGGGCTCAGAAATTGCAGTGAAATGCTCTACGATTTAGTGCGTTTAATTTTTTTCTTATTACATTTCAGAACAATTATATTTATTTGAAGAAATGTGTAGAAAGTAGTCCTATAGTACCTATTCAGCAGGAATGGCTGGATCACATGTTAATGTTAATACCTGAGTCTTTAAAGGAAGGGAAAGAAAGAGAAGCACTCCTTCAAAGTCTTATCAATGAGGTGTCAGGTGACTTTGAAAAAAGCATGAAGAGATATTTGGGTAAGTAGCATTTAATACAATACTGATCCTTTTACCTTTGCTTCCCTACCTCTCCCAATTAAAAGTAGAAATACACATAATGAATAATCAACATCACTTATTGTTTGTATTATTTACATATTACTTTTATTTAAAATTTTTATTGTGAGCCCATAATCTAATCAGAATCTTTATAACTTAAGGGCACATTTTGTAATTTTGCATGTGCTTAATTGCTAATTGCTTTTTGATTCTTCATTTTGTCTTTAAAGTTGTAATTATACTATTGCAGGATTTTAATAAAATATAATGTATTTAGGGGAAGTTGTTAGGGATAATCTTTGCAGTTTTTATAGGAATATAGTTTCTTAAGGCATCATATCAGTGACCCTTGACTTCATAGAATGAGAAAACTTGAGAATTTATTCAAAGTTTACTGAACTTAATCTCTAAAGTAAGGCTAAACTAATGCCAAGAGTTTGATTTTGTTTCAAAAAGAGGAATTTTTGCATATATTCATTTTAATGCTCAGTAAACTGTATCATCCAACATTAAAGTTAGAGATTTGATATGAGTAGGTATTGAAAGGATTTTTAAGAAGTATTAATAAAGATACATCTTTTAGTACGGAGTGTTCTCGTGAGACCCCCAGTTAAATGGCTTGAAGATGACGGCGGTGCTTTACCTGAATCTCCTGTGTGAGTAAATTATTTTAGAAAATAGTCCTTCATCTAGGTCTCTACAACAATTGAAAATAATTTAGTCTTACATTCAATTGTGTGAAACAAAAGTATTTGAAAACAGCTGAAAAATTTATTTTTCCCCAAAGGTATCTTCTACTTGTCTAGTTACTGTTTACATAATTAGAGGGACCTCTATATATTATAGTTCAACTTTGTCTTAAGTAAGTTTCAGTATATGCCAGGCCACATTTCTCTCTCTCTTCTTCCCAGTTCTAAGGAATCCTCAATTCATTTATTTCTTCTACCCAAGGCAACTGAGAGAATACAGTGGAAATTAGCAAGGCATTCATGCCTGGCACATCAGCCTGTCCGTAACCATAGATTATGTCTATTCTCTCTGAAGACAATACACTTCTAAGACCTTGATGTGTTCTTATTATATGTATATCTTATGTGGTTGTCATTGATGATCATGTTTGCTCTTCTTTTTTTTTTTTTTAAGATTTTTTTTATTTATTTATGCATACAAGAGCTGGGGTCTAAGCCAGAGGTGCAGGGGGTGAGAGGCTTCACCAGAGACAGAATGGGGAGCAGAACAGGCAGATCTACTGAAATACACTGCTAAGAGGAGCAGCGGTCAAGACAGGAGAGGTCTGCTGGCCATGTGGCTTAGCTCCTTGGAAGGGGATCCAACTCTGGCAGCAGTAGCTGGTCATAGCTTGATAGCCCTGAGACTTTAACCCCTGAGCCACCAGGGAAGCCCTATTTCCTTCTTCTTAATCTCCAATCTTCTCACTTTAATACTAATTACAGCTCATAAACATGATTTCCTAAATTTTAGATTATGTTCTTTGAACTCTGCTTGATATGGTGTCTTGCTTTTCCAGAGGCTTGGATTATTCTAATCCTTGGCATTCGTCCTATGTGCAGATAAGAAGCCAAATATTATCTAATTTGCACATTGTTCATCCAACTATGAAAATGGTACTGGACCTTGGTTATACATCATTTGCCAATACAACTTTGCTGGACTTAACAGGAATTAGGTAGAATTTCATATTTATTAACTAACATTTAAACTTTAAGTGTCTTCTGCCTAAGTATTTATATATATATTTTTTCAGGATTTATTTATTTATGCATACAAGAACTGGGGCACAGGATAGACAGAGTGGGGAACAGAACAGGCAGACTGACTGAAATACACTGCTGAGGGGAGCAATGGGTGAGACAGGAGAGGTCTGCTGCGCCATGTGGTTAGCTCCCTGGCTGGGGATTGAACTCGTGCTACAGAGGCTGTGGATAGCTTCATAGGTTGCGTCTTAACCCCTTGTGCCACCAGGGAGGCCCAAGTATTTATATTTTTGAGTGTATCATCTTTAAACTGACTGATAAATTTACAGAATTTTAACTTAAAAATTAAAAAAAAATTATCTTGTTTCAGCAATTGTGTCAAGACCAATATTCATTTTTATTTTTCTCATCATTAGAGCTAAAGGTCCAGTTGATTGTGAGTCCCTGAAAAATGATCTAGCAATACAAATTAGAAAGGCAGAAGAGAAGATACTCAACACATGGTATCCAAAGGTTATTAGACTCTTTACCAAGAAGGAGGCACTAGAAGGCGTTAAACCTGAAAAAATGGATGCATTTCATAACTGTGTTTCCACACTAATGTCAAATCAGGTAAATACATTTTATATATTTTAAATGAAAATGTTATTAAATTTACTTCAATGTTTTCAATAAAATTGTATTTGACTTAGGGCTAACTATTTTGAAATAAATTAAGAAAAATGTTTTTACTATAACTTTGTTTTTTATTTAATTGAGATAACATTGGTTTATAACATTACATAAGTTTTAGGTAGACAGAGTTATAATTGAGCATCTTTATGCACTACAGTGTGTTCACCACCAAAATACTAGTTTTCCCCCAGGTCCTTCCCCTTTGGTAATGACCAGTCCATTATCTATATGTATGAGTTTCATTTGTTTCATGTGTTAGGTTCTTTTTTACATTCCACATATGAGTGAAGTTTTATGGTATTTGTCTTTTTCTGAGTTATTTCATTTACTTAATATCCTCAAGGTCCATCCATATTGTAGCAGATGCCAAGATTTCATTTTTTTAAAGGGCAGAGTAATATATTTTTTTTAAGATTTATTTATTTATTTATGCAAGCACTGGGTACAGTCAGAAGTGTGGGAGGGTGAGAGAATTCACCAGAGCCAGAGCGGGGAACAGAACAGGCAGACCGACGAAATACACTGCTGAGGGGAGCAGAGGGTGGCAGGAGAGGTCTGCTGCACCATGAGAGTTAGCTCCTTGGCTGGGGATTGAACTCATGTCACAGGAGCTGGTGATAACTTGATGGCTCTGAGACTCTAACTCCTGTTCACCAGGGAGGTCCCTGTAGACTTTATTAAGAACATGTGTTAAGTGAAGATAATTTTCAGGACTACATGGATTTATAGAATAACTGTAGACTGGAGTTCACTAATTTTAGTTCAAGGTTGATTTTGTATTTTCTAAAGTAATAGCAATTTATGATATGATGCAGCTAAAAGATCTCTTAAGAAGAACAGTAGAAGGATTAGTAAAACTCTTTGACCAAGAAGATAAACAAGAGCTGCCAATATTTAAGATGGAGTTGATGCTTGATGATGATAAAATAGAGTTTTATCCTACCATTCAAGATTTGGAAGATTCTGTTTTGAGCTTGATAGAGAGAATAACTGAAGCTCTGCAGGTATTACATCAGATTTTTTATATGGTTCTTTTTCAGAATTTTAAATTGAACTTAAGCTCTCTAAAGTATACATGTAGGTAAATGTTACATCTCTTTGTTTTATTTCTATCCTTCAAGTTATTTGTAGAAAGTTTTTTCTTTTTAAAAAAGTGTCCTGACTGGAGATGATGTTTTCCTTCTTAGAACTTTTGTTATAGTAATGGATTTCTGTTTTTGTTCATGTCCCCTGTGGATTTGTGAGTTGAAGGACAAGTTGCTCTATCCTGAGCTTTCTAGTATAATCACTTGACTTTATAGTTACTTAATAAACATGTTGAATGATAGAAAACTAACACATATAAGGTTTATTAGCCTGCAAACTATACAATATTAAATTATTATTTTGTATGAAGTTATCTTTTTATGGATCACTGAAATCTGAAAGACGTGCTTAAAATATAACATTAGATCTATATGTAGACCAATTGAATAGATATTTTTTCATAATTGTCATGTTTATTTATGTTAGAATGTTCAAACAGTACCCTCTTGGCTATCAGGAACTTCAACACCTGTAACTCTTGACACAGAACTTCCTGAACACGTGTTACAGTGGGCTGTTGCGACGCTGAAGGCGGCAGTGCGTCATAATTTAGAAGGTGTAATAAAGCATTATGAGTCATATGGTAAATAAAATATATATAAATATATAATATACCTTTGTATTATAACTGAATGCCATTGTATTTTTGCTAGAATGTAATCAGATGTTTGGTTGTCTGAGGCTGTCATGAAAGGATAGGGACAACCAGTAGTGATCATAGGCATGGCCTTGGGCAGAGTCAAGTACCAAACTTAAGATATTTGAATTCTGTTGCCTGGTCCAAAGAGTGAACATTAACTGAGCAGGATGATAAAGCCAAAAGGTAGAAATAAGAGGTGTTGGAATAAGGAAACAGCTTAATTGAGGGTGAAAGCAAAGTTATTTTTGAGAATAGTTTTGAAGACTATAACTCAATTTTATTTTGTCCTCAAGTGGGTGGGGTTCATGGTAGATAGTTATTTGATAATCTGTTAATCAAAACTTTCTATTAACTGACTTATGTAAACCTCGGTTATTTTAAGTTTGTTACATAGCCTATTGTATTTATTTTAAAATGTCTGTTTAGCCTGGTTAGCTGGGTAAGTCTATTTTATTTTATTCTACCTATTTCTATTAATACATGTCAACATTACTACTGTTTAGTTGAATAGGCTACTGTATTCCATGACTATATGGAAAAGCACTTTATCTTTTTTGAAAGGTATTATTGATATTTAAATTATATTATTAATTTTCAGTTGAAAAATATAATTGGCTCCTTAATGGGACCGCCGCTGAGATGATAAACACTTTTCAGGCAGAAGATCACACCTTTGATGAATACACAGAGGTAAATGGTAATTATTTTTTTCATTAATGTATTTTGAAATTAGGGTTTTTTTCCTAGAGAATAAAAGATTTAATTTATTAGAATTTCTTATTTAAAACATCATTTTAGTAAACTTATATGTTCACCTCATAATTTCTTTATCATTCATTCATTCGTGATTCCAGAAAAGTTTCTTCATCATATCCTGATACCTAGCAAAATTTTAGTGATGAAAAAATATCTAATACATAAAAATTATCCTCAGGATCTTAAGTTTGACTTGGAATCCAAACAAAGAATAACAATTACAATATATTGAGATCAGAAATAAAATAGATGGATGAAGTATTATGGACACACAAAAGAGGGAGTGCTTGCTTTTACTTTGGGAAATTAGTGAAGGTTTCTTGAAGAAATGAAGAGAGTTGGGCTTTGAAGTAAATGCTTATAGGTGAGATGAAATGGAAAATAGCATGAGCAAAGAGTTTAGAGATGTTCAGAGAATGGCAAAAAAAAACAGCACCCTAAATAGCAAAGAATATGTTGCATAGGAATACAGTACAAAGTTGGAAATGTAAGTTAAAGCCATGTGGAAAAATATTCAGATGTCTTTTTTGAAGAGCTCAAACTTTATTTTGAAGGTTTTTAGCCATGGAAGTAATATACTTAGACCTGAGTTTTAGAAAGAATAATTGTGGCAGCAGTAGTGGAAAAGCATTTGAATGAGAAAGGATTCTTACCTCTTGAAGGCACTTTGTTCTATTTGTTAAAACTTGGGTTCTGCTTTTTCATTTTCTCCCTTTCTATTGACTGCTTAGATTTTATACTTAATGTACACTTTAGAATTAATGTACCCTCGGGGCCTCCCCGGTGGCGCAGCGGTTGAGCGCTGGGTTGCGAAGCTGCCCGCGGCCTCTGCGGCGCCGGTTCGATCCCCGGCTGCTCCCCGGCCACCAGAGGAGGGTCCCACATGGCGCGCAGACCTCTCCTGCCGCCCGCTGCTCCCCTCAGCAGTGTGCTTCGGTCCTTCTGCCTGGTCTGCTCCCTGCTCTGGCTCTGGTGAATTCTCTCACCCTCCCGCGCTTCTGACTGTACCCAGTGCATGTATAAACAAAACAAACAAACAAACCAGCAAACAAATGAATAAAGCATGCCTCTATAAAAAAAAAAAAAAAAAAAAAAAAAAAAAAAAGAATTAATGTACCCTCTTTTCAACTTTTTATTACGGAAAATTTAAGCATACAGAGAAGTTGAGGGAATTTTATGAAGGCCACCAACTAGATATTGTACTGTATTTGCTTAATCATATATTTATTCATCAGTTCATCCCCTTTTCCATCCTAGACTAATTTCAATGATAAGTAGCTTTTTGTTTTCAAATTATGCTTATTGAGGTAAAGTTGGTTTAAATCATTGTATCTGCCTTGGAGATTATAGGTTTAAACCTCTACAAATGTATGTTGTCACACCATGCTTACCACTAGAGTACCAATAATCCTCCATGTTCCACTGGGTCCCTTCCCTCCTTTATATCCACACCCACCCTCCCCTTCTGGTTGCCTCAATTTTGCAGTCATGTGTTGAGGATTTATTATTAGTTTGATTTTGACTGACCCAATGTTTCATTTCTCTATATTCCACATGTGAGACCATCCAGTATTTGTTTTTTTCCTTCTGATTGACTTTACTTAGCATTCATTATCTTCTCCAGTGCCATCCATGTTGTCAGAAGTGGCAAGAGTTCATCATCTTTTATAGCTGAGTATTATTTCTCTGTGTTTGTGTATATAATTCTATGGTGTGTGTATACACATACACATACACATACACATATACCACGTTTTCCTGATCCTCTCCTCTGTCATTGGACACTTAGACTGTTTCCATACCTTAGCTGTTGTGACTAATCAACATAGGAGTGCCTATATTCCTTAGAATTAGTATTTTGTATACTTTGGGTGGATACCTAGGGGTGAAATTGCTGGATCAATTTTAAGTATTTTGAGGAGTCTCCAGACTATTTTCTATAGGAGCTGGACCAGTTTACATTCTCGGCAAGAGTATACAAGGGTTCCACTTTCTCTCACAAGGGACAATTAACTTTTAAAAATCAACTATACTGGGGCCTCCCCGGTGGTGCAGCAGTTGAGCACTGGGCTGCAAAGCTGCCCACAGTCTCTGCAGCACCAGTTCGAATCCGGCCTCCGGGCGAGGGTCCCACATAGTGCACAGACCTCTCCTGCCATGCCCACTGCTCCCCTCAGTAGTGTATTTCATCGGTCTACCTGTTCTGTTCCCTGCTCTGGCTCTGGTGAATTCTTTCACCCTCCGTGCTTCTGACTGTGCCCAGTGCTTGTATAAATAAATAAACAAACAAATCTTTAAAAAAAAAATCAACTGTACTGAGGTTTAGTTTATATTCAATGAAATGCACCCATATAAGAGGATGAGATTTGACAAATTTATGCATCTATCTCCAGAATTAAGATACACTCTATCTCAGAAAGTTTCCTTGTGTTCCATACCAGTCAATTCTCCCCTAACTTGGTCTCGGGCAACTGCTGACATACTCTCTGTTACTATAGAATAGATTTTTCTTTTCTAGAGTTTCATATAAATGGAATTTTATATATGTACTTTTTGGATCCAGCTTATTTTATTAGTGTAGGCCTTTGAGATTTATCTTTATTGTTGTGTGTATCAGTGTGAATGCTCTCTGTTACTGCTGTGTAGTATTCCACGGTATGGATATTTAATTTGTTCATCCATTCTTCCTGTGATGGACATTTTGATTGGTTTCAGTTTGGGCCTATTATTAATAAAGTTGCTGTGGTCTTTTGTATACAAGTACTTTTGTGTCACATGGTTTCATTTCTCTTTTCTACGGTTTCTGCAAGTTGGCTTGTTGGACAGTTTGCAAAGTATATTCAAATATTTTTAACTTTTAATGAGAGAGAGAGAGATTAGAACTCTCAGAACTCTCATACATTGTAGTTGATGAGATTGTAAATGGTAAAACTTCTTTGGAAACAAATAGTTTCTTAAAAAGTCAAAAAATACTTCCCTATTGATATATATACATATATATATATATATGCGCCAATATCATATCTTGATTTCTGTAGTTTTATTGTAAGTTTTAAAATCAGATAATGTAACTTCTCCAAATTTGTTCTTTTTTGAAATTATTATGTTTAAGTCTTTTGTGCTTCCATATAAAGTTTAAAATCAGCCTGTCGACTTCTATGAATAAGTCAGCTGGGATTTTGATTAGAACTGCACTGTATGTCTCTATATCCAGAGCTATGGAGCTGGGAGAGGGAACGTCACACCTCCATGTGTGCATATGCTTCACTCACCTCTCCCAAAACTCTGGTGGGAGTTTTGAAATTTCACTGTGAAATGTCCATATATTGATGCTGCAAATGGCATCATGTAAGATATTTACTGGTAGACTGGTGAATTTCTTAGTGAAAGGACGGGTGTAGAAAGATTTCTACAACAAAAGAAAAAATTTCGTTAGCATAAAGAAAGGGTTTGCATTTACATTATAAATTAAGATGGGGTGGGAATTGTATGGGGAATACAACCAAGATGAAAATGTGTACATTGTGCAAAAATGAAAAATGATGTAAAAAATATATAAAATAAAAATTAAAAAAAGAACAAAATTGAATTGCTAATTATAAAAGCTCTTTTTTTTTTAAAGTTTATAGGACAGTTTTTCAATCTTGCCTCAGAAATAATGCTTTTGCCTCGCTGGGTTCACTACCCTATGGTTCGTTTGGATTGTGAAGATTTGAAAATGGGCCTCACAAATAAAGCAAGAGACTTTGCAAACATATTATTAAATGATATAGCTTCAAAACACAGAAGAGAAAATGAAAGGTAGGTAGAATTAATTTCCAAACTCAGAATTACAGAGCAAAAAGAATTATCTCTATAAGAAAATAAAAAATAAAGTGAACATTTCAGTGATAAAAAACAAAAAAAAAAAAAGAAATACTTTCCTAATGATAGCTCTTATTTAAATCAAAAGATTAAAATACAAGTACTTACAACTTTTTCTTCATAGCTGTAGCCTTATTATCTGGTTTCTTTTGTAGCCTTATTATCTGGTTTCTTTTTGTTTGCTACTGTTTGAAACTAATTTTAAGACAACCCTAGATTTAAAAAAGAGAAATTGAACTAAACCAGTGTTTGGATATAGATTGCATGATAATAGAAAGACTAGAGACTTTAATGATGTTGGGAAGATATGGAATAATTTCTGACTACAATACTTACTTGTATCATCTAGCTTATCTTTCTCATCTGTCAAGTGGAGACAGTAAGAACGACTTTGCAGTGTGGCTAGAAAATTGGATTCATAAGCTAGTGGCCTGCTAGGGGAATGTGTCATGAAGATGTGTTTAAATTGTCTCACACCGTCTTTTATCTTGTTTAAACAAATTTTGAATTTGCTACCAACATTTAAAAATTAGATTAAACGCACACACACACACCCCCCACCCCCGCCCCAGATTTCTTTTCTTGTAAAAGTGAACAGACCATTGCATGTTGGGCCTGCAGTGGTAAACGGAGCTGAGAGGCAGCTTTCTCTTTTAGACAAGGAATGTGTCCTGTGGTGCTCGAGAAATTCATCATCTAACTAATTTGTTACTTGTCTGACCTAAAAGGAATTTCATTTTAACCTCTGTAAAGGTTAAAACATATATGGTACCTAGCATAATACCTAGGACACGGTAACCTATTATATTTATTTTTCTCAGAAGAAATATGAGAAAATTCTATGCCTTTTGAATAAGAAAAACCTGGATTGAATAAGAAAAACCTGGATTTGAATAAGAAAATCCTGGCAAAGACAGGATTCTATGACTTTAGGATAGTTACTTAATTTCCATGAGCCTCAGTTTCTTTCTGTGCCGATTGAAAAAGTAATAGCTTATTTGCAGAACTAATGTTAGGACCACAGATAACACTTGTAAAGCATCTCTGCTTGGCATAGAATAGACACCCAATAAAGGGAGCTATCAAATCAATACATATTTTTAAGTGAATTGAAAAACATGATATTTATATGACTGTCAGAAAGCCAACTATTTATCAGACATACTTTGTACAAAAGTATACTACAAATACAAAAAGGTGAAGTACTACAAAAGATGGTGAAGTATTAGAGTGTTTCTACCAGTCTCATTGAATGAGAACAATGACAATGCTGTAGTTAACCCAAAAATGGTTTACGTTTAACATGACTTTTAGGCTATTTTTGTAGTATCTGTGACTTTTCTGAAAAATTTATTGCTTCAGCCAAATATATTTTATTATAAAATATTTTATTATAAACCTATTACTTATAAGCAAATGAAAAGTTGTCTAGTTTTTCTTCCTCATTGATCATTTATTTCCTTCCCATTTAAATTCCATATAAGGGAGATGACACCAAAAGGAGGAAATGTGTGCCACTATGTTAAGTTTAACTTATTAAATAGACTAGTAATGATTAAAGAGCAGTTTGTCTGCTTCACATTTTCATTTAGCATCTATCTGCTTGGGCCACCTTGTTCTCAATCATTTTGTCTGCTTTCCTTTTGCTGTAATGTCTCTCCTAAAGGAACTCAGATTCAGCTCTAACAAGAAGAAAGCATCCCCAGTAGGATCACTTTTTTTCTTTTTTGACAAAATGAGTGTTTTAATTCAGTTTCAGAAAAGGTGTCACATGCATTTGGATTAGAAAATATGACATTAAGGTAACAGCCCTTCTGCCCACCTGTGCCTATGCAGTTGTGTCTCTGTGCTTTGCAAAGTAGCAGAGGCAGCCCTTCTCCCAAGGCTGCCTGCTTGTGACTGTGCAGGCCTCTTTTTAAGCAAACCTGCCTTTTTGGGGGGGGGGCAGCTCTTTCTGCCTGCTTGTTTCTATGCAGATATCCTTTATTCTTCTCCCTTTTCCATAATGAAACTACCCTTTCAGATATTAAAAAAAATAGAAAATATAACATAAGAGATTTGTTTTTCTGTAATTACAAGGGAAAAAAGTAACCTTTAATAGATTTGATGATAATTTTCTGGATCATCTTCTTATATCAAAAGCTATCTTCTTGCCAAAGCATCTGTTCCAATAACCAACTCACTCTCTCATCTCCCTCTCTCTGGGGCAGGCAAATCCCCTCCACCCCCACCCTCTTAGTCACACCATATGGGTCCTGTAAACCCTCGGCTCTGACCAATGAACAGAACCATTTTTAAGCCAGCAACCAACAGGCAAAGGTTCCCAAAGCCTTGCTCCCACGCCAGGCCACAGAGCTAGCATTGTTTCTACTCTCTCAGCAAGGAGCAAAATCTGACTCAGCACAAATTACGGCCAAATATGGGGAGAGGATAAGGTCCTAGGCTAGAAGCAGGCTATAAACTGCAGGCAGGAAAAGGGAGTTTTTGCAGTCATTTCATCTTTGGAAGCAGGGAAATTGGACCCCCTTCCCTTTTATTTTTACTATGGTTCCATTAGCTACTCTACAGCTACTGAGCCTCAGGGGAATCCACAAACAAAAAGGGATCTAAACAAATCAGGGGCATGGTGGCCTAGCTGGTGAAAGTCACAATCAGGAAGCTAAGTTGCATAATAATTTGTGGGAAAATGATGCTGGGGATTCAGCTCTTCACATAGCTGCCAACCTCACAGAGGACAACACAGTGAGAAATAAGACAACCACTTCAATTGCTATGATTGGGGAATCTTCAGGGGTTTTCCCAGGTCCCATATCAAGTCCCATATCCTGTTCCAGTTGTGATGAGAAGGAAGGAAATTGCAAACGTGGCTGTGTGAGTCAGTGCATGTCCCAAATACAAAGATTTCACAAGTTCCAAATGAGACTCAAAGTTCCCAGGGACCAACCAGGCCAATAAGCTAAAAAGAGAGACCCCTGCATTGAAGGCACTGGTACCACAGTGGCATATAGACATTGCCACAGGAAGAGACCAACGGTAGATAGTGATATGGTGAGACAAAGGATGACTTGAGCCAGTATTCTTATTCCACAATCTTTCCACCTCTTCCTTGGCTGAGGTTCCCAAAGAAACAGTATTTCTGATGCAGAGCTAAGGACTAAGGTGGGCACAGAGGCAATGATGGCCAACACATCAAAACAAGAACAGAGCCATCTTGGGTTCCATCCCAGAAGGAAATCCATCTGTCCTTTTTTCTTTCTTTCTTTCTTTCCTTTTTTTTTGGGGGGGGGGAATTGTCTACATTCATGCATCCCTCCTAAATTTTTGATAATCAAGATTAATTATCAAGCCCTATAAGAACTGACATCTGCTCACTACTCCAGTTTCAGTTTCTATTTTCTCTTTTGTATCGATACTGGTCTGCTTGTCATTCAAGAAATATACAAAGCTTATTGCTACCTCAGGTCTTTGTCCTTGTAGTTTTTTCCTCTTGAGTTTTTCCCCTATTATTTGTATAACTCACTTTTTTCTTCTCTCACCTCGAGTATCACCTCCCTAGAGGCCTAGGTACTAGTCACTCTATAAAAAAATAGTGACTCCTTCTTCATCATTCTCTATTCTTTTACCTCTTTGTTTTTTCTTCATAGTTCTTTTTATTAAATAATAGTGCATTATATATTTATGTACATTTGTCTCTCTCCTCAACTTGAATGTAAGCTTTGTGAGGGCAGGGACTTGATCTTTTTGCTACTATATCTCTTGCTTAGAACTTTACTTACTGCTTTGTAGGTGGTGCTCAATTTTTTATTAAGTGAATAACTGATTATAATTATCCACATATTATAAATGAAATACTTGCATGAAATAAAAATTATTTTTAAAATCATTTACCTTTTTTATACTGTTTTTTTTTTTCCTGATCTTTCTGGTAATAGCATGCTAATCAAATAATTGCAAAACACAGGGGAAAAACTCAATGAAATGTACCTTTAGTTGAATAATGGCTATAGGGTATCTGCCATATTTTATAAATACAATAAGAATAATTCAACTGATGATTGTATTAACAATTATAGTTACCAGTAAATGAGAATATACTATGTGCTAAGTCCATTATTGTATTTTAACAATCTAGCAAGATGAAGGTTAATAAGTGCATTTTCTAGATATGGACTCTAAACCTCAGAGAATTGTGAGTTCACAAAGCTAGTAGTGACTTAATGCATGATTTAGATTAAACACTGCCTGATTTAAACTGTGTTCTGTGTCAGACAGTTTGTGTGGGTATTCAAGAGAGTTGAAGAGATCAATAGAAAAAAATAAGTATGCCATAATTTCACATGAAAATGTTATTTTAATTTTATAGATTTTACTGATGTGGGATATATATGTCAGATAAAATATGCTTAAGTATTTTAAGATAATTTAGTAAATAGCTAATTATTTTTAGGATACCACATTTCCCATTTTGTAGTAATCATAACACATTTATGTGATATAGCATTAATTACCATAATTATAGTAAGCAAAGTATTATATCAGCATTTGCAGTGACTTTGAAGCTATTAAAGATCATGCATTAAAAGTCCCTGAAACAACAGAAGAGATGATGGAATTAATATCTTATGTAGAAAAAGCCCGGACTTCAGGAATTCAAGAATTGGTTTTACGGATCAAGGTAACAATCTTTTATATTTTTATTTATTTTTAGTTTTTAAAATAAATATATTTATTTTTTAATTGAGGTAATAGCACTACCACATATTCCCCTACCCATGCCCCGCCCCGGCCCTGCCGGTAAGAATTTTTTAATTTGAAAAATTTAAATATTGGGGTTTTTTCATTGTGAAGTATAATAAACATATTGAAAATGTATAAAACATATAAACAGTTATAAACTGATCACCTATGTTGCCACCACCCAAGTTAGCAAATAGAAGGAGATTGCTAACCCCCAGAAGCCCTCTGTGTAGGACTATCTGATCTTAATGACCTCTGTTCCTCTCTCCCCTACAGGTTTCAACTTGCTTTTTATAGTAATCATTTTTTTCTTTATTTCTATCAATTAAGTATGCATTCTTAAGCAATACAGATTTAAAAATATTTTTATAGTTTTTTTTTTCCCCAAAGATTTATCCATTCATCTGTACAAGCACTGGGTACAGTCAGAAGCGCGGGAGGGTGAGAGAATTCACCAGAGCCAGAGCGGGGAGCAGAGCAGGCAGAAGGACCGAAAGACACTGCTGAGGGGAGCAGCGGGGCGGCAGGAGAGGTCTGCGTGCCATGCAGGACCCTCCTCCCTGTGGCCGGGGAGCAGCAGGGGATCGAACCGGTACTGCAGAGGCCGCGGGCAGCCCTGCAACCCAGCTCTCAACCGCTGTGCCACCGGGGAGGCCCTATAGTTTCTTTTTTTTAATTTCAAATTTTATTTTTATATTCCCCATACAATTGCAACCCCCTTATTTTTACAGTTTCTATAGTTAGTAGTAAGTAATACCTTTCTCAGCACAAAATTATATACATATTCACCTATTGTATGTATATAATTCAAGATTATATACATCTACTCTAATTCTTTGTTTCAAAATGTGAAATAGTGCCTCCCTGGTGGTGCAGCGGGTTGAGTGCAGTATTATGAAGCTGTCTGCCGCCTCTGCAGCGCAGGTTCAATTCCCAGCCGGCCAGGGAGATTCCCACATGGCGCGGCAGACCTCTCCTGTGCCTCCCACTGCTCCCCTCAGCAGTGCTTTGGATCTATCTGCCTGTCCTGCGCCCCTCTCTGTTTCTGGTGAATCCTCTCATCCTCCCGTGCCTCTGGCCTGTACCCCAGCTATTGTATAAATAAAAAAAAAATCTTAAAAAAATAAAAATGTACCAAAAATTGCATAAACCATACATTATACATATAAAATGTTATATAAAGTCAACATCCAGGGAGAGTAATAGAATCTTGCCAATATTGTAGAAGCTTATCCCAATCTCCAGTCTTTCCTGGATTAGAACACTATTCAGATTTTTATAATAATCACTTCTTTGTTTTTCTTTATAGTTTTACCATCTAAATATACATTCCTAATCAATTAAATTAGTTTCTATTTTTATGTATAAAGAACTTAGTTCCTATTATTCTTTTGTGTTTTGTTCCTTTATTTTCATTGCTGTCTAGTATTCTATGCTATGTAACTGTACAATAATTTGTTATTTTAATTTTATTGTTCTGGGTATTTGGGTTGTTTCTACTTTTGTTATTAAAAGCAATGCTGCTAGCTGCATTTCTGTATATGTATTTTGGTGCAGATATTCATAAATTTCTCTCAGGTGTTATACAATATACTTATTTTCACCTTTTCCAGGTAAGGCAAAATACTTTCCTAAAGGAGTTCCAATTTTACACTCTGACTGGCAGGATATAAGAGTCCTATTATTAATATTTATTTCATCACACATACTTGCTAGTATGAGCTATTTTATTTGTCATTTGGAGAGTTTCTTTCGTGAAATGCTAATATATGACTTTTGCCCATTTTGCTTTTGGGTTTTTTTTTTTTACTAGTCTATAATGGTTTTTTTAAGTTTAGATAAAATACGTAAAACAAAATTTATCATCTTAATCATTTTTAAGTGTGTATAGTTCAGTATAGAGTTTTGAATACAGTATTGATAAGTATCTTTTCTTTCACTATAATTTATTTTAATGTTTTGATAAACAGAAGTTCTTAATTTTAATGCAGTGAAATAGAGCAATCTTTTTTTTTTTTTTTATATAGCTAGCATTTACTGTGTCTTGTTTTAAGAAACCCTTTCTTACCCATAGTCATCACGATTTTTCCCCCTGGATCCATTTCTGGAATCTGTTTAGTTTTGCATTTTAGGTTTAGGTTTTCAGTCCACATGGAATTTTATTTCTGTAAATTATGTGAGGTCCAATTTAATTATTTTTCCATATAGATGAGAAATTATGTATTTACTGAAGAGATTGTCTCTTCCCCACTGCTCTTCAGTGACAACTCTGTAATATATTTTGTCCATATATGTGCTGATTTGTTTTAAAACATCTGTTCTGTTCTGCCTTAGCCTCTGTACTTAGTGCTACACTGATTTAACTAGGACAGCTACACTGTAATAGCAATAAGAAGTCAGGACACTTGGTAAAGCATGTCCTGTATTCTTCACCATTTCTTGTTTGTGGTTGGTCTTCAGCATTTTCATATAAATTTTAGAATTAGCTTATCACAGTCTATAAAACAACCTTTTGGAACTTTGGTTGAGATTGCTTAAATTGATACTAAATTTAGAGAATTACTGTCTTTCTAATATAAATTTTATAATCTTTTTTTACATTCCATAAAAATCTGTTGGGATTTTTATTAAGAAGTTATTAAATAGAGAGAATTGGCACATTTTCAATATGGAGTCTTCCAATTAAAAATATGGCTTTTATTGATTATCTCTTCTTTAGCATCTCTCAATATTTTATAATTTTCTCGATGGAGGTTGTGTACATATTTTTTAGATATATATTTTGGTAGTTAATATATTTTATGTTATATTAAAATCTACCTTTAAACTTTTTATCTTCTCTTTGTTTATTGAATAGGGAAATACAATTTATAAAAGCAATTAAAAGATTTATTTTTTTGATGTTTTAGATTTTCAGAAAAAATAACAGGGTAGTACAGAGAGTTCTTTTACACATCCCACACTCAATTTCCTCATTATTAACATCTTACTTTAATACAGTACATTTATTATAATTAGTAAACCATTTTTATACATTATTAACTAGAGTCTCCAGTTTATTCTGATTCTTTTAGTTTTTACTTAATGTCCTTTTTCTATCCAAAGATTGCATTTAAGATACTATGTTATATCTAGTTGTCATATCTCCTTAGGCTCTTTTTGTCTTGGACAGTTTTCCAGACTTTATTGGGTTTTGATGACTTTAAGAGTTTTGAGAAGTACTAGTCAGGAATATTGTAGGGTGGCCCTTTGTTGGAATTAATCTGATGTTTTCCTCATGATTAGACTGAGATAGTTTTTATGCGGAGGTTCACAAAGGTAAAGTGCAATTTTCATGATTTCTTATCAAGGGTATATATTATCAATATGACATCACTGTTGATGTTGGCCTTAATCACAAGCCTGAAGTAGTAGTTATCAGATCTCTACCCTCTTTTTCCTCTCCTTTCCATATTGTTCTGGTTGGAAGAAAATCACTGTATGCGGCCCACACTTGAGATTGGGGAGTTATGCTTTTCTCCTTTAGAGTGGAGTAACTATATAATTTATTTGGAATTCTGTGCAGGAGACTTGTCTTTTCCCCCCCACTTATTAATTTATTTTATCATTTAGTTATATCAGTATGTACTCATGGGTATTTATTCTATACTTTGTGTTACAATGTAATATTCATTTTTATATGCAAATTAATATATACAAGTATTTTTTAATTTGTAAAATTTCTTTTATTAAAAATTTTAACTTTAAAATGTTTGTATTTTTTATTTATCTTTTTAATTTAAATCGTTTATCTGAAGATTCTCTTGGAATGTCTATGTACAATATCATAAATTGCAATTAATGAGGATTTTGGATTTATCCTCATCAAACCTCAGATGTTTTCAAAACTTTACTTTTTTTGCTTCCAAATTCAAAAGAGGAAGTTTTCAAGATTTCACCATTAAGGATGCCATTTGCAAATAGGTTTTTTATAGGTTCTTTATCAAATTAGTAGTTCTCTTCTGCTAGGTTTTTAAAAAACATTATAGATAGATGTTGGATTTTATCAAATACTCTTTGCATCTATTATGATAGTTATATGCTTTTTCTCACTTAATCTCAATATAATAATATGGATCAAATTTTATTATGTTTCTACATCAGTATAGCAATATATAATGCATTTGCACATTATTTATTTATTGAGTTTTTTTAAAGATTTATTTATTTATGCATACAAGAGCTGGGGTACAGGCCAGAGATGCGGGGGATGAGAGGATTCACCAGAGACAGAGTGGGGAACCAAACAGGCAGAGTGACTGAAATACACTGCTGAGGGGAGCAGCGGGAGAGATAGGAGAGGTCTGCTGCGCCATGTGGGCAGCTCCGTGACCGGTTGGGGGATCGAACTCGTGCTGCAGAAGTTGCAGATTGCTTCATAGTATGGTGCTTAACCCCTTGCACCACCAGGGAGGCCCTGCACATTATTTATGATACATATCACATATATTTCTCAACCCAAAATTCACCTTTGAATCTGTAATTTAATACTTAAAAAATTACAGCTCTACATAAGGATTAATGAAAACTATAGGGGGTAAAGATATTCTTTGTCATTCACCACTAAACACTTACTGGACAATTTCTGTATGCTAATGCTAGATTAAAAGGTGGTGATGCAAAACAAAACAAAATGTGCCAAAATCTTTGTCACCAAAGTTTTAAAAGTAAATAAATAGGTAATAAAAAAAGTAAAATCCTTAAAACCAAAAATTTTGAGGATTGCTGAACAAAAGCAGCATATATGGCCACCTTTTCTAGTCCTATCCAAGGAAGACCCCAGAGTACCTTTGTGGAAAGTCAATTGCAAGTGAGAAGTTTTAAAAAGCTTTATTTCCGGTATAGAGGTCTGCAGTTGTGTGAGGTGGAGCCAAATAAATTATCTTACAGCTATAGCTATTGAACTATCATGTAATTGTGTGCTAATGAAATATTAGTTAATAATCTGAGTAAAATAAAAATTTAAGAGATTCAAAATTTGTTCTTCTATTTTATCATCATGCCTTAGATTTACCTATGTGGAGTATTACATTTGGAGTTTCTTTTCTAGGAATCTCAACGCCGAATGTGTTACTTTTTAGATGTTTTTCTATTTCCTCAGGAAGACTTAACTTTAAATTCAGCTGTCCTTATGTGGCCTTGGAAAATTAATCCTATCTTTAATGAAAATGATGAGGTAAATGAATTTTTCATATGTGTTTTATACTAACTTTTTAGTACAGTATTTGTTTAATTCTCATACATAATCTGCCTTTATTTTATTTTATTTTATTTCCCCCCCTCCGCCTCGATATTCTACATTTAAAAAGTAAATTCTTCATGTATCAATATGAGTTTGGGGCTAGCAACATATATGGTCCTGGAGGCTTAGGATGGGCTTGTAAGGCTTAAGTCATAGGGTCTGGTAAGAAGTGGAACTGACATTAAAGAAGTCAGAAATATTGTAAAAAGTAATAATAATAATAATAATAGTAATAGTAAGCATAGTACTGAATTCTTTCCATTTATTTGATACAAAAATCCCAGGTGCTCCTATTTTTCTCATTTCAAAGATGAGAAAAATGAATCAGAGAAGTTAATAACTTGCCCAATAGCACAGAGATAAGAAACAACAGATTCAGCAATTTATGTCAGACTGAATATAGCTCAAACTTTGAAAAAGTCCCAATATAAGCCAGTTTTTCCTAAATTGGGGAGTAAAATGGTTTAGTAATGAAAAGCATGGAATTCAGTCAGATAAACCAAAGTTTTAATCCAGATTTTGATTTTTATTACTCTGTGACATTAGGTGTGCATGTTGATCTCTATAAGCCTAAATTTCTTCATCTCTGAAATGAGAATAATAATACCTGTGGTAAAGTAGATAAGGTCTTCAGTAGTTCTTGACACATGTCACATTCTCAGTAAATGGTAGCTTTTATTATTACCCCAGAATCTCTTAAATAAAGAATATAATTAATAAGTAAGAATTATTACAATCACTTTGAAGATCCAAGAAAAGCTTTCTTTATGATTATATTAATTTTTATATCAGTCACTGCTTTATTTTTGTACTAATTTTTATTTCTCTGATGGTTTTTATTACTTTACAAAGAATTTGGCTTTCTGATTTGGTAACTCTTTCCTTTTTAGTAAAATAATTATTAACATGTTTAAATTTTCTTTTAAAAAGCTCATTGAGAATGCTAAACGTAAAAAAGAAAATGAGCTAATAGCCAAGAGAGAGAAACTGATGCTGGAAATAGAAAAGCAATCACGCTGTATGGAAGAATTTGCAGAATTTGCAGAACTGGATCGTATGCAGCAGGTCTGAAAAATATCTAAGATAGTAGCTATTGCAGACTCAGATCAATATAGTGCATGTTTGCATAAATTTAAAAACACGGAAAAATGTATGCTTACTATGGCAAACAGGAACCAGTTAGGCCTGGGGCTGGTGCTATAAACATGACATATTTTTGTGATTTAGTTTTCTATATATAAAATATAGATGCAGCCATCACTTTTTGCTCATAGCAATGTTGTCAAGTTGATATTTAAAGTTGCTATGTAAGTGCAAGTTCATACCCTATGCATTATTATTTAATCTTACTTTTTATACTGTTATTTTTATAACATTCTTGATATAAAATTTTGTTTTCAGTATGTGACAGATGTAAGACAACTACAAAAACGTATTCAGGAATCTGAAGAAGCAGTTCAGTTTATTAATAAAGAAGAGGAACTTTTCAAATGGGAATTGACAAAATATCCTGAACTGCACAAATTGAAAGTTAACATTGAACCCTATCAGAAGTTTTTTAATTTTGTTCTTAAGTGGCAACGAACAGAAAAACGGTAATTCCAGAAAATGTAATAAAATTAAGCAAATAATATAAAAAGATTTTTAAAATGTGTAGTGATTCTCCTATGTTTATAGCAGCACTGTTTACAATAGCTAAGCTTTGGAAACAACCCAAATGCCCAAAAATAGATGACTGGATCAAGAAGATGTGGTACATATATACCATGGAATATTACTCAGCATTCAAAAAAGATAAACACATGCAATTTGCAGCAACATGGATGGCACTGGAAGGGATCATGCTCAGCGAAATAAGCCAAAAAGAAAAAGAAAAATACCGGATGGTCTCACTCATAGCAGGAATCTAGAAAACTTAAATAAGGGACCAGGAAAATGAATATAAGAAAGTGAAAATCAAAATCAACAAAAAACTATGAACCAGAGACACTTTTTGGGGGGTGGGGGGCGGGAGGGGAAGGATTGGGGTCAGAATGGGGCGTTTGCAATTGTATGGGGGAATATAAAAATAAAATTTAATATAAAAAAAAAAACCACAAAAACAAGCAAAAAAAAAAATGTGTAGTGATTATTTTGTTTCTATTGGCAAAGTGCTTAAAATTGGAACTTACCTATCAATTTGAAAGAGAACCAAGTGTCATATAAGAGAAATATCAAGTGTTGCTAAGATATCACCCAATTTTACTGCTATAATATCTAAAGCATCACTTGGTTTTCCAGATTTGATTCACTTTTTTATGCAATTAATCAGTTTGTCAAAGGTTATCACCAAAAATTAGAAGTATAGAGTTAAACTTGCATTTTATTTGCATCCTGTTAGTTATCAATTTATATGCTAACATATTTTAACATATATAGTTTAGCTGAAGTGATGATTGTAGTCTTATCTCTCAACTATTAGCTATATGATTAAGAAAAATTGTTCACTGCTCATTCCTTCAATTGTTTCTCTTATAAAATAAGGAATCTCTAAGACCCTTTTAAACTTTAACAGTCTCTAAGTTCAAGGTTTTTTTTTTTTTTTTTTTCAAATCAGGTGGATGGATGGAGGGTTTTTAGATCTTAATGGGGAAAGCATGGAAACTGATGTAGATGACTTTTCCAGAGAAATTTTTAAGACACTAAAATTTTTCCAAATGAAGCAAAAGAAGGAATTACAGGAAAAAAGAAAAGCAGGAAAAAAACGCTCTATTGAAGAAGAGAAGATTGAAGAAGAACCAAAAGAGAATCCTACTATTACTATGTGTACTACAGTAATGGAGCAGATAAAAGTTTTTAAGGTATGAACAAATTTAATGATATTTTAGAAAAACCTGATAGAACTATTCACATCAAGCAGTAATGAGAAATAAGAGATTTGAAAGACAACCCAAGGCTGAAGACAGAAAATTTGATCTGATAAAATCATCAATATAGATTTCTTCTTAGAACAATGCTTGACAAATAGAAAAGACTTATAATGACTAGCTACAGTGATATAAAGAGGGTAAAAAAGTGACTAGGACAGACCAGTTAACCTTTACAAAGGGCAACAGGACAGAGAATCAACTGGCTGGGAAAGTTCTGGAGCCATACTGCTAGGCTTGTATCATAATTCTGTGCTTCGTGGTGGCATATATTGGGCAAGAGACTTAGCTTCTCATGCCTCAGTCACTTTATTTATAAAGAGAAGATGTAACACGTTTTGGACAGTTAATAATGCATCCAACTTCCCATGGTAATGGTGCTCTAGGAGTAGTGCCAGTTTAAAATGTCAACATGCTTAGAGTACAAACTGCTGGGATTTGAGCATTGTTCCTATCTGTGTCTGCTCTCTCAGAATTTCCATGAGCTACCTGAAAAGATTTCAACCTATTTAAATTTATTTTTACTATTTAATATATTTTCATGGTTTAAAAATATAAAAGAAATATAGATTATTTATTAATAAGTATAAAATATATAAAATATATATATGAAAAATCTTCCCACATTTCTTGCTTATATAACTAAAGTTATCCATTCTATTGTTTTCTTGTGTGTATTTCCAGAGTTTTGTTACACATACAGCTTTTCACACAGCCTGACTAAACTATACTTAGATTTATCTTTTGCACATAATGAACTTTTAATGAAATTAAATTTGCTGGAGAATATGAACTTTATATTTTTAGGTGTTAAAAATTCATTTATTTAATATACACTTATTGAAGGACTCATGTTTTATCATGTTACATTCTGATGAGTGTTGGGGAATATGACGGTAAGCAAAAATATGGTGATAACAAATACAAGGTGAAACAGAGACCTTAAAAGCAAAAAAAATTGGAATATTTTTGGTCCTTCAATGAAAAAATTACTTTATTAAATTATTATTTGCAAAATATAAAAATATTACTCATAAAAAGATAAAAATTAAAGTCTGAGATATTTCATTTTACCTATAAATTGTTGAGAAAACCAGTAATATAGTAAGACTGGGTAAAAGAGTATTCAATGAGCCAAGTATTTATAGGCAATCTAATAAAAGAATGCTAAAAAAATATTGCTAATATTGATGGGAGGTTGGTCAATAGCATACAGGACAATAGACGTTCACATTTGGAGTTTGTTTTTTGTTTTTTACATAGAAATTAATTGTACCTCTATTGGACAAAAACCTACAAGTTAACATGTAATTTCACAAAGTTGGGACTCTAAGTAGTAAACAGTGAGTTGAAGAAAATTTTAAACATTTTATTTTCCTTAGGTGGCCTTGTACCCTGTAACTTTGAAAAGACATACCACTTCCTTTTTTTTCTTCTCAAGTTTTTAAATAATTTTTATTAAAATCTGTTGTAAGAACAAAAATTTGGGGTAACAGAGCCATATGATATGATAGTGGAAACAATGTAGTTATACATATGTATAACAACTTTGTATTTTATAATAAGACCACAATTTTAATTACCATAGTTTTATCTTATATTTTAATATATTATAGAATATTTACATTTTTTCCAGTTGTAATTATCCTGGCTATATGTATATTTACATGGGTGAACTTTAGAATCATTTTGTTACTTTCTCTCCTTCAAATTTGTAATTTTGGTTTGATGCATTCAATATATTAAACAATTGCAAGTAATCTTTGTATGATTGAGATTGAACCCTATAAAACTCCATGCATATGGAAGTCAAAAAATGATTTATTGTTTAATTTTCACCTTTAGGATTACATCCCTACTGTCTCCATCTTGTGCAATCCAGGAATGAGAGCACGTCACTGGAAGCAGCTATCAGAAATTGCAGGCTGTGACTTGACTCCAGATTCTGGAACTACACTGAGAAAAGTTTTAAAATTAAACCTTACTCCATACTTAGATCAATTTGAAGTGATAAGTGCAGGTGCAAGCAAGGTAAATATGTTTATTTGAAATACTTTGTTTGATGAGTCACTTAATCAAATAATCATCATTTTTGTTGTGGTTGACTGTATAGTACTAGATAACAATGGGAGGAGATGTGGGAAAATGATAGAAGCTATTCTTTTTTTCCTTCATAAAATGTATGTTTCTACTTCTTTGTCCTGAATCCAGCTAGAAGTAGCTCCTTTGACTTCTTAATTCTGCCACATTCTGATGTGCATGGATGATATACTAGTTATGGTTTTTTTTTTAAGATTTATTTATTTATTTATACAAGAACCAGGATACAGGCCAGATATGTGGGCGGGTGAGAGGATTCACCAGAGCCAGAGAGGGGAACAGACCAGGCAGACTGATGAAGTGCACTGCTGAGGGGAGCAGCGGATGTGACAGGAGAGGTCTGTTGCGCCATGTGGGACCCTCAACGGCCGGCGGGGATTGAACCAGCACAGCAGAGGCTGCGGACAGCTTCACAGCGCAGTGCTCAACTGCCTGCACCACCAGGAGAGCCCTGATATGCTAATTTTAATACTACGCTAGTAGATATGCTAGTAGTAACACTACTACCTGCAGTAGGCCTCAGGAAATGAGTTTTTAAAAACTACATTATTGTCACCTTAGGAATTGTTTTTTAACAATTTTAATTGTTAAAAAAACTTTCCAATATAGAGACTATTACAGTGTAGCCAGAGATAATCTTATGTAAATGACTTTGCAATGCACTGAATGCCCACTACATTTACTAGGAAAAGTCAAGATTGTAAAAAAGATTCTTTTTTTTAATTAAATTTATTTACTTATGTATTTTTTACATTGTTGTTTATTTTTGTACAATATTTGCTTTCTCCTCTCAGGTATAGTCACTGTAAAATTCCCACCACCAATTCACCTGTGTACTATCACCATAGTCCCTTGTGCCCTTCCCTCCCCTGCAGAATGTCTCTGATTTATAGTTGTCTGTTAATTTTTTTTATTTATTGTTTTTTTTCCTGATCCCTATTTGATTCCCCTATATTCCTCCTATAAGTGAAGCCATCCAATATTTTTCTTTTTTTCTTCTGGCTTATTTCACTGAACATATTCCCTTCCAGCTCTATCCATGTTGCTACGAATGGCATGAGTTTCTTTTTTTAATTGCTGAATAGTATTCCATTGTGTATATATACCACATCTTCTTGATCCAGTCATCTATTTTTGGGCATTTGTGTTGTTTCCATATCTTAACCTACTATAAATATTGCTGCAATAAACATAAGGATGCAGGTATCCTTTTGAATTAATGTTTTTGTGTTCTTTGGGTAGATTCCTAGGAGGGGAATTGCTGTGTCACATGGTAGCTCCATTTTTAGTAGTCTGAAGAACATCTACAGAGCTTTTCATAGTGGTTGGACTAATTTGCATTCCCACCACCAGTATAGGAGAATTCCTTTTTCAAATGAGATTGTTTCTTAACCATCCCATTCTTTCTTCCTCCCTCCCTTTTAGGAATTTTCATTAGAGAAAGCTATGAATACAATGATAGCAACTTGGGATGATATTGCTTTTAATATAAGTCTATATCGTGATACTGGAGTCTGTATTCTTTCTTCAGTGGATGAGATTCAGGCTGTCCTTGATGATCAAATTATAAAAACTCAGACAATGAGAGGTTCACCTTTCATCAAACCATTTGAAAAAGAGATCAAGGTACTTTGTTTTATTTTTTTTTTTTACATTTTGAAAGGACAGGTTTATTAGGAAAAGGAGAAAGAAAAAGAGAGACACCAGCGTAGTCACAGATGGGCAGGATTGCTGCCGCTACTGTTTTGCAAAGGGAAAAGTTTTGTGAAAAGAAACACTTTAATAGTCCCAGGCAGGCAGAAGATGAGATCAAGGTATTTCAAATATGAAAATCAACTCCTGGTTGTATATGCTCTATGTAAATAAGTCAATTTGTTGGATAGCTTTGGTGAAATACAGGAACACATATTTTAACAAAATTAATGTGAAACTATATAGAACAGATCTGAGAACATTAGCAATTTTTAAAAGAGCAAATTATGTTTTATTAAAAAATTCCTCCAATGACAATGACACACTTGGAAGGAAAATAGTTGGTATTATTTTATTCTAACTTTAGACAGCCTAGACCCAGTTCATACTATCTTACTCTAATTTATAGTGAAGTTCTATATACCACACTTTAATTATATTTGTGGAAAACTAGTTGGAAGGTTTTTTTTAAGAATAATAAAATAACTATTGTTTGCTTGAGAAAAACAAACAGTAATTGAGACTATAAGATTATTTCATATTCTTTCAATTGATGTGGTTAAATACAGAAAGCACATTATAATAACTCATAGTTTCATAAATAGTATCAAAATTTGGAGGACTGTAAAAGCAGGGAAAGACAAACAACAAATGAATTTTTCCCTGATGTTTATTTATTTTGAGGTATGTGCCAGATACTGCTCTAAGCATTTTATACTTATTAACACATTTAATCCTGATAGCAGACCTCTGCAAGGTAGGTACTGCTATTATTAGTATTTGTAGGTCAGGAGACAAGAGCGAAGAGAACAGATAATTTACCCAAAATCACAGAATTAATAAGTGACAGTGCTGGAATTCAAACTAAGGCAGTTTGGTTTTAATTTAAGCATAGAGTTTTTATAGAAGACCTAGCTTGCCAATATTTGCCAAGACAGTGAGTGGTGGTCTTCCAAAATAACAAAATACTATGTATTTCCTTATGATTCATGTTGGTCTAGTCTTTCCTGGTAAGATAGTGTTTTGCAAAAATTTCTCTTCTGATAAGGGAGAATTTGCAAGATAATTTAAAAGCTGTCTTATAGTTTTTAAAGCAATAAAATATGAATATAATATGTGAATTCATATAAAATATGAATATGAAAATAAAAATCTCTTAACCCATAGGATATTAAGCCACATATTTAAGAATGAGAGATTGTATGAATCATCTTCAGCTATTGTAATATTTTGTCAGTTGTAGGGGACCTGTGAGAATAAGGAGACTTTTTTTTCTTCCCAAATTGAACTGATGTAGAGCAAAGTATCTTAATCTGCTACTAGTAATTTTATGCTAAATAATTCTTTGTTGTGGTGCTGTCTTGTAACCTTCCTATAGGAAGATTAATAGCATCCTTGGTCTCTAGCCACCAGATATTAGTAGCATCTTCACTGTATCAGTTATAATAAATGAAAATGTCTTCAGACATTGTCAAATGTCCCTTGGGGTGGGTGGGAACAGAATAGTCCCCAGACTGTTAACCACTGGTATAGATCAGGATATATTCCTGGGTGCTTTTCAGTGGTTCACCTACAGAATAGGAAATTAGCCTATCAGTCACTTTTAATTGTGAGTTCCAGTGCTTAGCAAAACTTCAGGCCTCCTAGAATTTTTTTTAAAGATTTATTTTAATTTATTTATGCATACAAGAACTGGGGTGTGGACCAGAGGTGTGTGGGGAGGTAAGAGGATTCACCAGAGACAGAGTGGGGAGCAGAACAGGCAGATCAACTGAAATACACTGCTGAGGGGAGCATGGGGTGAGATGGGAAAGGTCTGCTGCACAATGTGGGGTCTCCTCCCTGGCTAGGGATCGAACTCAGGTCACAGCAGTGACAGCACTGAGACTTAACCCTTAGGCCACCAGGGAGGCCCCTCCTAGAATTTTTTAAGTCCATGTGAGACATCCAAAGTCACCTTGAGCTTGTTTGCATTGATTTAAAAATAATATTGCATTTGAAAGACATATTCTTTTTTTAAAATAATTTGCTGTTTTTCTATAATAACCAGAATTTTTATTAGAGTATCCTTTTCATTAAGGTTTGGGAAGACCGTTTGATTCGAATACAAGAAACAATTGATGAGTGGTTAAAAGTACAAGCTCAGTGGTTGTACTTGGAGCCCATTTTTTGTTCTGAGGATATCATGCAACAGATGCCAGAAGAAGGGCGTCAGTTTCAGACAGTAGACAGACATTGGAGGGATATCATGAGATTTTGTGCAAAAGATCCAAAGGTGAAGTGTTTGTTTTCTCTCTTACAAATAAAGGAGAACCTTTATTTTGGGCTATTAAAGTGGGCTTTTGGTTATTTGTTTTCCTCATTATGATAACAAAACCTGCTCATTCTATACAACCTAGGGTATAAAAAATTTACAGAAACATAAAACATTAAGATAATTTTACTTTCAATTCATAAGATACATTACTTATAACTCCCTGACATAGTGGAACAACTTCCAGTGTGCTCACTTGATTTCTACTATATACAATCATTGCTTCCCTCCTCTTGGACAATAAAGCAAAATAAAATGGATGGAGACAATGCAAGCATGTGAGTTCATAAATGTAAGCAAGAAAGCAAAGAGAATGAGTAGTGTAAGTGGAACGTCAGGTGACTCCCTCTGATTGAAAGTGTCTCCTCTAGTGAGTATAAGCACCATGTTGACTGTGATTCTAATGTTGAATTACAGACTATGTGTTTATGTGTGTGTGTGTGTGTGTGTGTGTGTGTGTGTGTCACCCATACTCCATGGTTATACATTTACTTTTAAATAAACCTGAGTTTTAATTTAAGAAATAACGATTTGTTTCAATGCTGGATGAAAAAGTAGCTATATTTGACTATTGTACACTGAAATGTATGAGACTCAAGGATTTTGCATTACATGTTAACTTTAGAATCTTTATGGACATGTTTTCTTATAGATCAGAAGTCACCACCATCAGAAGGCCCTTTTTTCCCTGCAAAGGGCCAGATACAAATATTTTAGGCTTTGTGAGACATCTAGTCATTTTTGTAACTACTCAACCCTGCCTTTATTGTACTGAGAAAGCAGCCAGAGACAAGTAACTGAATAGATGTGTCTATGCTACAATGAAACTGTTCATGGACACTGTCATTTTCCTGTTTTATGAAATCTTGTTCTTCTTTTAATTTTTTCAACATTTTAAAGGTGTGAAAATAATTACTAGCTTATGGGCCATAAGAAACTGGCAACACAATGTACATATCAAAACATCAGGTTGTACACTTAAATATATATTTTTTTCAATTACACTCATAAAGCTAAAAAAAAACCAGACTCTTCCTGCTTCATTGACTAGGATATAGGAGAATTTCATGACAGCCATAACTTTTCATTTGCAACTAGCATCCTTGGACAAGAACATCTTTGATTTATTGAATTTTAATAGCTTTACATTACAAAAAATGTCATGATGATTTTCATAAATCTTTGTGCATCTGGTATAGACCAATGTTTAAGTCTTATAATTTTATCTGGTACATATATCTGACCTGAGCAAATGTCTCTTTTAGGTTCTAGCTGCTACTTCTTTAACAGGTTTATTGGAAAAACTACAAAATTGCAATGAACTTTTGGAGAAAATTATGAAAGGGCTTAATGCTTATCTTGAAAAGAAACGTCTTTTCTTCCCTCGGTATGATTGATAAATCATTTGTGCTATAATTAGAAGCACTTTTTGATATGTGATGAATTATTACTAAATTTTTTTCATTTGCATATTTTCTCCTAGTTTTTTCTTCTTATCTAATGATGAAATGTTAGAGATTTTGTCAGAGACCAAAGACCCACTTAGAGTTCAGCCTCATTTAAAAAAATGCTTTGAGGGCATTGCTAAATTGGAGTTCCTTCCCAATTTGGACATTAAGGCCATGTATAGCTCTGAAAATGAGCGAGTGGAACTGATTGCACTTATTTCCACATCAGCAGCACGGGGTGCTGTGGAAAAATGGCTCATTCAAGTGGAAGATCTAATGCTCCGGAGTATTCATGATGTAATAGCTGCAGCCAGGCTGGTATGTTTTAATTTAAGATTTAGTGCATGTTCTGTAAATGCTTTCTTTTAGCAGGTTTTGAATGGGTATCAGTAAATTAACACTTGAAGTTCTTACTATTTTAAACTATTTTTTTATTCTTTGTTACTTGTTAAATATTATACTAAATATTTTATTACTAAATAATATAATATTTAACACTAGTTAAATATCTTTCAGTATTAAAAATTAAAATTATCATTTTACAATATATATATAAGCCAAGTCATTCTGTTTACCTTAAACTTACACAATGTTCTATGTCAATCACATCTCAATAAAACTGAAAGAAGAAAATAGATGTAAAAATAATTTAGTAAGAACTAATTATATGTGATTTTAGTGCTATAAAAGAAAAAAATATGTTATGAGGTTTCATATAACTTAAAATGGGGGGAATACATTAGTAGTCTCTGCAAAGGAGTGAAACTGAAACAGAGCCAAAGGAAAATAGGAATTAACCAGGTAAAGAGCAAATGAGATAGCATGTAGGTATTTATATAAAAGCCTAGGATCAGAAGGAAACTCAGTCATGGTGCTAAATACATGATCTAGGTCACTTACTCTTTTATACTTAATTACTTAAAACTTGAAGTGAGATGAACAAATTTTAAAGAGGAATATATAATATTTGAAAGAAATGTACCACGCACTACATGTACCTTGCTTATGCTAATCTAATTAACCTAACCTTGAATAATAAACTTCAACTTATTTCTGCCTTTAGGACCAGAAAGGAACAGTTGTGTAGTAAAAAATCACCTTAAAAGGTATTCAGTTTTATAACTAGCAACTCAGTTTGTACAAATGAAGCTTTTTTCCTCCACCAAGAGCCCTATGAAACTCATCTTGCAGTGGTATTCTGTTTAGCTTCAATTTTCCTGAAGATTAACCTTGACTTTTTCTTTCGTTTTTCTATTTGTTATTCCAAACAAATTAAAAACACATAGAAAATTATCAATTTTATCTATTATTTTCTTCACCATTATAGAAATTTACTTGCTATGTACATAGCACTAGCTCTTAATCACCATTCATCTTTCTTTGAAACTAAGGATAGTTTATCATTTGCTTTTATTTCTAAATATTGATAAAGAAGGCATTTTTAGCAATAATTTATAATATATTTATATCCTTATGTTTATCATTCTTATATCTAAGATGGCAATACTGTATTAAAAATGGTTTCCATTAGAATAAAATTCAAACTTTGGTAGTTGTTTTTCTCAATTTATAATTTGAATCTGCTGTTTTCATGTATTTTTGAAGCAAGCAACCTTTAAAAGATAAAACTTCCTCCAATAAGCTCACTTAAATGCATTTTGAACATGAAAATGTTAGGAAGAAATGAAGGTATACTTTGAACTAAAAAAAATATATTCAACAAATATGTCATTGTTCAAGTTACGTACTCTGATTACACAAGTTTTTATTTTTATTTTATTGTTTATTGAAATGTCTCAGGTGTGCATCACTGAGTATCAAGGTGCGTATATATACCACATCAAGTTTACCTCATACAGTTGTTTTTTTTTTTAAAGATTTATTTATTTATTTATTTATACAGGCACTGGGTACAGTCAGAAGCACGGGAGGGTGAGAGAATTCACCAGAGTCAGAGCGGAGAGCAGAGCAGGCAGACTGACAAAGTACACTGCTGAGGGGAGCAGCGGGGTGGCAGGAGAGGTCTGCGTGCCATATGGGACCCTCACCCGGAGGCCGGGGATCGAACTGGCGCTGCAGAGGCTGATGGGCAGCTTCGCAACCCAGCGCTCAACCACTGGGCCACTGGGGAGGCCCCTTCATACAGTGTTTTAGAAAAGCTATGGATAAATAAAACAAGGGTTTTAAGAAATAGTCCAGTTTTTCACTAGGTTATAGTCTCCCTTTTAATTAAATCTTGTCAACGTATATGTTCTATTAGATGGATTTTTTGACAGTATATTAGAACTCTTAAATTTCTTTTTTTTTTGTTTTGTTTTATTTATTATTATTATTTTTTTAACAATATTTGCTTCCTCCCACCCCCTCAGATTGAGTCACCATAGAATTTCCTTCCCCAAGGTACCTGTGCACCATCACCACAGTCCCCTGTGCTCCTCCCTCCCACTCTGATCCCTCTCCCTCTTCTTCCCCTGCAGTATGTCTCTGATTGTAATTGTCTGGTTTTGCTTTGTTGTCTTTTGTACTGTTATTATTTTTTTTTACACTGATGTCTTATTTGGTTCCCCTATATTCCTGTTAGCCAGTATTTTTCTTTATCCTTCTGGCTTATTTCACTGAGCATAATTCCTTCTAGCTCCATCCTGTTGCTGCAAATGACGTGAGTTTATCTTTTTTGATTGCTGAATAATATTCCATTGTGTATATTTACTACATCTTCTTGATCTAGTCATCTATTTTTGGGCATTTGAGTTGTTTCCAGGTTTTACCTATTGTAAATAGTGCTACAATAAACATAGGTATACAGGTGGTCTTTTGAATTGATGTTTTTGTGTCCTTTGGGTAGATCTCTAATAGTGGAACTGCCGGGTCATATGGTAGTTCCATTTTTAGTAGACTGAGGAACCTCCAGACAGCTTTCCATAGTGGTTGGACCAGTTTGCACTCCCACCAGCAATGTAGGAGAGTTCCTTTTTCACCGCATCCTTTCCAACATTTGTTGTTGCTTGTTTTTTTGATATGTGCCATTCTTACTGGTGAAAGGTGGTATCTCAGTGTGGTTTTGATTTGCATTTCCCTGATTATAAGGGCTGTTGAACATTTTTTCATATGCCTGTTGGCCATTTGCATTTCCTTTTTGGAGAAATGTCTTTTAAGTTCTTCTGCCCATTTCTTCTTCTTTTTTTAAGCTTTATTTTTTATTTATACAATTGCTGGGGTACAGGGCAGGTGTGCGGGGGGGGTGAGAGCATTCACCAGAGACAGAGAGGGGAACAGAACAGACAGAATGACGAAACACATTGCTGAGGGGAGCAGCGGGTGAGAGAGGAGAGGTCTGCCGCGCTATGTGGGATTCTGGCTGGCCGGCTGGGATCGAACCCGCACTGCAGAGGCTGCGGACAGCCTCTGCAGTGTGGTGCTCAACCGCCTGCACCACCAGGGAGGCCCCATCTTCTGCCCATTTCTTGACTGGATTGTTTATTTTGTTTTTGTTGAGCCATGTGAGTTCTTTATCTTTGTGATCAGTTCCTTATCAGTTGAATGGAGTGCAAAGATCTTTTTCCCAATCAGTGGGGTGTCTCTCTGTTTTGGTTAATGTCTCTTTTGCTGTACAGAAGCTTTTCAGTTTGATATAATCCCAGCTGTTTATCTTTGCCTTCACTATCACTGCTTTGGGTGATGACTCTTTAAAGATGTTTCTGAGATGTATATCTTGTAGTGTTTTACCTATATTTTCTTCTATATATTGTATGGTTTCAAGTCTTATGTCCAGTTCTTTTATCCATTTTGAGTTGATTTTTGTGCATGGTGAGAAGTAATGGTCTAGTTTCATTTTTTTGCATGTGGAGGTCCAGTTTTCCCAGCACCATTTATTGAACAATCTGTCTGTGTTTCATTGCGTATTCTTTGCTCCTTTGTCAATGATTAGTTGTTCATATGATTAGAGTCAATGATTAGAGTGTGGCTTTATTTCTGGGCTCTCTATTTTGTTCCATTGGTCTGCGTGTCTGTTTTTGTTCCAATATCAAACTGTTTTAATTATTATGTCTTTGTAGTATAGCTTGAAGTTTGGAAGTATGATACCTCCTTTCTCCTTTGTTTTCATCAGTGGGACTTTGGCTATTCATGGGTTTTTGTGACATGTGAATTTCATCAGTATTTGTTCTATTTCTTTGAAGAATGTCATTGAAATTTTTATTGGAATAGCATTGAATCTGTATATTACTTTTGGGAGGATGGCCATTTTAATAATGCTAATTCTTCCAGTCCATGAGCAGGGGATGTCTTTCCATTTCTTTGTGTCTTCTTCAATTTCTTTTAACAGTGTTTTATAATTTCCTTTGTATAGGTCTTTCACCTCTTTTGTTAGGTTTATTTCCAAATATTTGACTTTTTTGGTTTCAGTTATAAAAGGGATGTTTTTCTTGATTTCTTCTTCAGATTGATTGATTGTGTATAGGAAGGCTACTGATTTTTGCGTGTTGATTTTGTATCCTGCTACTTTACTGAGATGGTTGATTATTTTGAGTAGTTTTTCTGTGGAGTTTTTAGGGCTCTCTATGTATATTATCACATCGTCTGCAAATAGTGATAGTTTTACTTCTTCTTTCCCTATTCGGATTCCTTGTATGTCTTTCTATTGTCTTATTGCCCTGGCTAGGACATCCAGTATTATATTGAAGAGCAGTGGTGAGAAAGGACATCCTTGTCTTGTCCCTGATCTTAAAGGAAATGCCTTCAGCTTTTCGCCATTGAGTAATATTGGCAGTGGGTTTGTCATAGATGGCTTTTATCATGGTAAGGTATATTCCTTCTATCCTGAGAATTTCAAGGGCCTTCATCATAAATGGAAGTTGGACTTTGTCGAATGCTTTTTCAGCATCTGTTGATAGGATGATATGTTTTTTATTTTTCATTTTGTTGATGTGTTGGATTACACTGATTGATTGATTTTTGTATGTTGAACCGTCCTTGTGCCCCTGGGATGAATCCCACTTGATTATGGTGTACTGTCCCTTTGATGCATTGTCGGATTCTGTTGGCAAGGATTTTGTTGAAGATTTTTGCATCATTGTTCATAGGGAGATTGGCCTGTAATTTTCTTTTTTTGTGCTGTCTTTGGTATTAGTATAATGTTGGCTTCGTAGAATGTATTTGGTAGTATTCCTCTTTTTCAAATTTTTGAAAGAGTTTGTGTAGGATAGGCACTAATTCACTGCTGAACGTTTGGTAGAATTCATTTGTGAAGCCATCTGGGCCTGGGCTTTTGTTTTTGGGGAGTGATTTGATTACTGCCTCAATTTCGCTGATTTCTCCTCTTTCATTTATAATCCTGTTTATGTGTGTTTTCTCCCATTTTTTTGTGAGCCTGGCTAGAGGTTTGTCTATTTTGTTTATTTTTTTCAAAGAACCAACTTTTCGGGCCTGCCTGGTGGTGCAGCGGTTGAGCGCTGGGCTGCAAAGCTGCCCACAGCCTCTGCAGCGCCAGTTCAATCCCCGGCTGCCGGGCAAAGGTCCCACATGGCACGCAGACCTCTCCTGTCGCACCCGCTGCTCCCCTCAGCAGTGTATTTCGTTGGTCTGCCTGTTCTGTTCCCCACTCTGGCTCTGGTGAATTCTCTCACCCTTCCACATTTCTGACTGTACCCAGTGCTTGTATAAATAAATAAATAAATCTTAAAAAAAAAAAAGAACCAACTTTTGGTTTCATTGATCTTTTGGATTGTTTTTTAAATTTCCATTTCATTTATTTCTGCTTTGATTTTTATTATTTCCTTTCTTCTACTGGCTTTAGGGTTTTTTTGTTGTTGTTCTTTTTCTAGCTCTTTGAGATGTGAAATTAGGTTGTTTCTTTGAGTTCTTTCTTGTTTTTTGATGTGAGCCTGTATTGCTATATATTTTCCCCTTAGTACTGTTTTTGCTGCATCCTATACATTCTGGAAAGTGGTGTCCTCCTTGTCGTTCAACTCAAGGTATTTTTTAATTTCTTCTTTGATCTCCTGATTAGTTCCGTGATCTTCCAGTAGTGTGGATTTCAATCTCCATGAAGTGGGAGGGTTTCTTGTTTCCTTTTCATGATTTATTTCTAGCTTGATACCTTTATGATTGGAGAAGATAGTTGGAATGATTTTGATCTTCATGTATCTGTAGATGTTTGTCTTGTGGCCCAGTATGTAATCGATTCTGGAGAATGATTCGTGTGCACTTGAGAAAAATGTTTACTCAGAATTTTTTGGGTGCAGTGTTCTATAGATATCTGTTAAATCCATGAGGAACATAGAAAATTATGTAGAAATCAACTTTATATTTAGGGCTCTAGTGTCTTTGTTTATTTTTTGTCTCATTGATCTGTCCATTGGTGAAAGTGGGTATTGAAGTCTCCCACTATATATGTATTTTCTTTAATGTCTGTTTTCAGAGATGATAATAATTGTCTAATATATTTTGGTGCCCCTTCATTTGGTGAGTATATGTTAATGAGTGTTATATCTTCCTGATGTATTGTCCCCTTGATCATAATGTAGTGTCAATCTATGTCTCTTTTTACCTTTTTTAATTTGAAGTCTATTTCATCTGATATAAGTATGGCTGTTCCTGCCTTCTTTTTTGGTCTATTTGCTTGTAGGATTGTTTTCCAACCTTTTACTTTCAGTCTATGTTTATCTTTTGTGGTTAAATGTGTTTCCTGGAGACAGCAGAATGTTGGATTTTGTTTTTTAATCCAGCCTGCTACTCTGTGTCTTTTTATTGATGAGTTTAATCCATTTGCATTTAGAGTTAATATTGATATGTTGGCATCGGTATTTTTTGGTATTTTTTGTGATTTTATCCTTGCTTTATTCTGTTCTTCTTGTTCATTCCTATGTTGGTTTTGGCTTTAGGACTCCTTGTAGAATTTTTTGGAGTGGGGGTTTAGTTGTAATGAATTTCTGGAGTTTCTGTTTGTCTGAGAAGGTCCATATTTTTTCCTCGTAGAGGAAGGAGAGCTTTTCAGGGTAAAGTATTCTTGGTTGGCATTTGCTGTGTTGAAGTTTGCTGAATATGTTACTCCATTCTCTTCTTGCCCATAATGTTTCTTCGGAGAAATCTGAAGTTAACCTGATTGGTTTTCCCTTATAAATTATCTGATTCTTCCTTGCCAGTTTCATTATTTTTTCCTTGTCTTGGACTCTTACAAGCTTTACTGTTATATGTCTTGCTGTAAGAACTCTTATATTTCATTATAATAGAAGTAAGATGTATTCTATGGAGAAAACTTGCCAACTTCCTATAGCAAGGAACAAAGAAAATTATGTAGAAATCAACTTCCATAAAAATCAATAATCAAATGTATCTGGTAATAACTCAGTATTAACATATTGGTGCTTATCCTTCAATTTTTTTAATAAATATTTCAGAAATATAATCATATTTTTTCTTTGTTGAGGTAACATTAGTTTTCAACAGTGCGTAAAGTCATAATTTACAAAAATGTTCATGTCTTTTAAATATCATCTATCATCTAAAACTTTTCATGACTATGCTTATGATTGTACCAAATGTTAAACTTCTCTATTGTTAGATATTTAGCTTTTCTCCCTTACATAGCATTTTAAAGCTAGAAGTGCATTTTAATTATTTAGGCTTATCCAGAATCTGCAAGAAGTGACTGGGTTCGAGAATGGCCTGGCCAAGTTGTACTTTGTGTTTCTCAAATGTTCTGGACTTCTGAAACACAGGAAGTTATAAGCAGTGGAACAGAGGTAAAGCATTTTTTAATTTTATCATTTTTTTAAAGATTTATTTATTTATGTATACAAGAGCTGGGATACAGGCCAGAGGTGTGGGAGGTGAGAGGATTCACCAGAGACAGTGGGGAACAGAACAGGCAGATTGACTGAAATACAATGTTGAGGGGAGTAGTGGGCAAGTCAGGAGAGGTCTGCTGCACCATGTGGGTATCTTCCTGGCCGGGGATCAAACTCGTGCTGCAGCAGCTGCGGACAGCTTCATAGGTTGCATCTTAACTCCTTGTGCCACCAGGGAGACCTGCATTTTTAAATTTTAAATAGCATTCCTTTTTGCATGCTATGTTTCTTATTCTTTGTAATCTTCCCCTCAATTTCTACATGTAGGGCAAAATGATACAATCCTTGCAAACTTTTCTTAATATTTTACTAGACTTGAACAAAAATCCACTGTATTCTGTAATTCGTTTCTATATTGAGACATATTATGAAGTCAAAAGTGTTTCATAAGACAATAAGTATTAAAAATACATGTTTTATAAAATAATTTAATTGCTTTTTTATTTTATAGGGATTAAAGAAGTACTATACGGAACTTCAGTATCAACTAAATGATATTGTACAGCTGGTAAGAGGCAAATTGTCAAAGCAGACCAGGATTACTCTGGGAGCTTTGGTTACTATTGATGTCCATGCTAGAGATGTGGTCTTGGACATGATTGACATGGGTATGTAACTTATTTCTTTAATACTAAAGATCAAATATCAATAGCTTCTAGAAACAAAGATATACTATATTTCTTTTTTTTGACTCAACAGAATTTATTTTACATGACTATAACTTGAAAAACATGAATTATTTTAATATTTGCTATTGTAAAAGATGATAAAATACTTATTTTCCAAATTGTTTCATTTTGGGATTATGTGTCCCACTTATTCTTTCTAGGTGTCTCAAATGACACAGATTTCCAGTGGCTTGCTCAGCTTCGATATTATTGGGAAAATGAGAATGCTCGAGTCCGTATCATTAACTGCAATGTAAAATATGCTTATGAATATCTTGGTAACTCTCCTCGACTTGTCATTACTCCTCTAACTGACAGATGTTACAGAACATTGGTATGTGCTTAAATTATTTTAATTCACACATTGAAGTTTACTTTTTGACATGGCATTATATTTTATCATGCAAATTTATCATGGCTATCCTTATTTTATTCTCTTATCTATAATAGATGGATAAAGCTACCCCTTCCTAATCCCAAATTATCTTCACATAATGTATAAATATCCATATAGGCATACAGATGTGTATACTTATATGTTGACTTCTGGGTGCTTTTGTAAAATACAGAGTGTTTGACTTCTAGTATTTGAAAATTGTGAGCTATTCCCATTGGTGATTTAGGAAAAGGAAGATACTGGAAGCTTAAAGAAAAAGACACAGCTTTGGAAAATGGCATCATTTTTTTTCAGTGGAGTCCTGGGAGAGGTGTCAGGAAAACAAAGAAAGTACATTTGGTTCTTAGAACTCCAAGTTAGTTCTACTGATAGAAGAAAGTGAAATAGTAACATGAAATGTAGAGGTGATGATAATGAGGTCTGTTCTTGTTGGGAAGCTATGGAAAATAGAATCAAGACTGAAAAAATATGACCCTGAGAATAGGGTTGCCAAAACTAGTACAGGACTCCCAGGTGAATTTGACAATGAATAATTTTTTAGAATGATTATATCCCAAACATTGCATAGGACATAATTACACTAACAAACTATTTATTGTTTACCTGAAATTCATATTTAACTAGTCATCCTGTTCTATTTGCTAAATTTAATTTTTTCTTAAAGTTTCCCAAAGACTTGACCCTCCCTTTTATTTTTATTTATTTATTTTTAAAGTGAATTTTTTTTTAAGATTTATTTTATTTATTTATTTATACAAGCACTGGGTACAGTCAGAAGCGCGGGAGGGTGAGAGAATTCACCAGAGCCAGAGCGGGGAGCAGAGCAGGCAGAAGGACCGAAGTACACTGCTGAGGGGAGCAGCGGGCAGCAGGAGAGGTCTGCGCGCCATGTGGGACCCTCCTCCGGTGGCCGGGAGCAGCCGGGGATCGAACCGGTGCTGCAGAGGCCACGGGCAGCTTCGCAACCCAGTGCTCAACCGCTGCGCCACCGGGGAAGCCCTGCTAAATTTAATTTAATGGGAATTGTGGAGCATTAAGAAACACCAATCTGGCTGTGCTGAGTAAAAGTTAAGTTTCTCTGAGTTCTCCAGAGCAGGAATGAAATAAGTGTACTTGAGCAAATGACTTACTAAGGAATGTTCTCGGTGTAAAATCTGAAAGGCAATAAGGAAAGGATGGTGTAAAGTTAAGCAATGATGTGGTTTCAACAGACACATAGTCTTAGCCAAAAACTTCATGGGAAGTTTTTGGAGGATGATAGTGTCACAGAGACACCCTAGTTTAAGCCAGATATGTATGTTTTTTTTATATCTCTTTATTGTCATTGACTGTGGGTCACTCTGGGGAAAGGGTGTGAATAAGCTTCTATGTATTTGTCAATGAGGTAGAACTAAATAGCTGAGGGCAATTCTCTAGAGAAAGGAATAGTTGTGTGCCATTTGTAGCTGACATTCACAACAATTAGGAGATGGGTACAATGACTGGTAAAAATCTATGATAAAATATTTCACCAAACTCCCTACTTTCTCAGGAAGCTACCTGAGTGCAGGTACCATATTTGTCTTGCTGTCTACTCTAGTGATGAACAAATTCATAATACTCCCTAAATATTTGTTGAGAAATGAACCTCAAACTTCTAACAATTTGAGATGTAGAATCAGACTCACATTGAAAATGTATGTAACCCTGTACATTAAAAACTAAAAAGTCATCTGGTATATTTATTATCAATAATAAAGGGAACACATTTGGAAGTATTTCTTGAAATTGTAAATAAGGAAGAATCTTAGGTTTCCAACAATCAAATTAATGGCTATTAACTAGTATAGGATTTATTGTAAACTTAAGATGAATAAAATATCACTGTTACTGCCTTTATTTAATGAACTATATTGCTTTTTTGTAAATGTGAAAATATTCCTGATTTTCACAGATTTGTTATTTTAAAAAATGGACTTCATTTTTAGAGTATGTTCAGGTTCATAGGAAAATTGAGGATAAAGTACAGAGAGTTTCCATATACTCTCTGCCTCCCTATATCATCTCTACAACCATTTCTAATTAAAGCTTTCTTAACAAATGTGAACATTCTCAAGGCTTGATTATGCTTGCATTTTTCTCTATGCAGCTAGAAAGTTGTGTACTAAAATTAAGTAAGCAGTAATTGTATTACTGTCTATCTCTCTGCTACAAAGACTAAGTCCATTTTGTAAGCAACTGTCTCTTAGAAGGTTTTCTTTTTTCAGCTATGCATGGATTCCCTTTCACCTCTTTTATTTCTTTCAGATAGGTGCCTTCTATTTAAATCTTGGAGGTGCTCCAGAAGGGCCAGCAGGCACAGGAAAAACTGAAACTACCAAGGACTTAGCTAAAGCTCTTGCTGTACAGTGTGTGGTGTTCAACTGTTCAGATGGGCTAGATTATCTAGCAATGGGAAAGGTAAAGTTATACTTGAAATGTAACTAACTTATAGCTAGGTCTAACAGGGTAAACTGAAGCAGATTAATGTTTAAACATTAATTGGATGTGGTTTACGTGTTACTGTAAACTTTTGATTTTAGGTTACTGTTTCTATTCCTTGGGATTTTTCTTAAGCTTTATTTTCAATTTAGATTTAAAAGGTTAAATGTTTGTTTTAACAAATAATACCCTTTCCTAAGAAAATTCATCTCCTTTTTCTTAACCTTAGTTTTTTAAAGGATTGGCTTCTTCTGGTGCTTGGGCTTGCTTTGATGAATTTAATCGAATTGAGCTGGAAGTGTTGTCAGTGGTAGCTCAGCAGATCCTTTGCATTCAGAGAGCCATTCAACAGAAGCTGGAAGTGTTTCTTTTTGAAGGAACAGAACTTAAGCTCAATCCAAACTGTTTTGTGGCTATCACCATGAATCCTGGTTATGCAGGACGTTCTGAATTGCCAGACAACCTTAAGGTAGTAATTTGTAAGATTATAAATTTGTTAACCAAAATTAGCAGCATAACAGTAAAATTTCTCACATATATTTGTAATGTTTTACCTTTCCTTTTACGGTAAGGTAAACTTCCCAAAACTTTTTTAGATGTCTAAAAAATGTTAAAGTACATTAAAAACTAAAAATGCTATTAAAAAATACAGTTAATGAAAAGGAGCTGCATTAGAGGGATGTAGGGTAAGTGAATTGGTCAGGCTTTTAGGCCATTGGCTTCTGTGCTATAACCTGCAGCCATGATCTTGTTAATATGGCACATGTGTACCTAATTATGGACTCCTGAGCATGGGAGTGTGTACATGTGCAAGTGTGCACACCTGAGCCTAAGGTCAGGGATATAAAGGCCACGCTACTCAGAGACTGCTGTGGGAAAGTGGCTATGAGATGACAAGCAACATCTGCGAGTGGAAGAGTTCATGAGAGAAATGCCAGAGAAAGCCCAAAAGAAAGAGCTTACAGAGGTTCGCAGGGGGGCCAAGTTGCTGTCTCCCTGCTAGATTGTTTCCCCTGCATACTATTTAAAAACCTATGGGGATGATGCCAAGGCCTCCAAGTTTCTCTTTTAAGCTGCCTGGACTGACAGTGAACCTACGAGGCTTGGGATGGTAGCAAAACAAGGAATAAACTAGAATAACAACACATTAGCTTTGAATGTTTATGCTCAGCTTTAAAAATGTTTTTTTCTGTGTGAATAATATATTTCATTTATTATGTATTTCAGGTTCTTTTTAGAACAGTGGCTATGATGGTTCCAAACTATGCCCTCATAGCAGAAATTTCTCTCTACTCCTATGGATTTTTTAATGCAAAACCTCTGTCTGTGAAGATAGTAATGACTTACAGACTTTGCTCAGAGCAGCTCTCATCACAGTTTCATTATGACTATGGAATGCGAGCAGTGAAAGCAGTTTTAGTGGCTGCTGGAAACCTAAAACTAAAATTTCCAGATGAAAATGAAGATATACTGGTAAGTATTCAATATATACATTGTAAAATCTTCAATAGAAAGGATTTTTTGAAAGCAAAGTTGAGTAGGAACTAAGTAGGCAAATGTTATTTTGAGTCCTTTTACATGAGGTTGAAATTACAATTTTCACATTGTTATTCATTATACTTCATGTGAATACAAGAACCTTTTGACTAAAATAACATAGTTTTGACTTTTTAATTGGGGATTCTATGGAGCAATGTAAAATAGACTGACTTTTGGCAGGGGGAGGAGGGCAAATACCAACAATTAACTTATATTGCATTTTTTGGATGATTTTAGCTTCTTCGATCAATTAAAGATGTAAATGAGCCAAAGTTTCTATCACATGATATACCCTTATTTAATGGCATAACAAGTGATTTATTTCCTGGTGTTAAACTTCCTGAAGCTGGCTATCATGTAAGTAAATCTGTGAGAATTACTTATTCTGCAAATAAATTCATCTGATGACTAAGTTATGAGTGAAATTATTCTGTTTGGAGCATAAAATCCTATTTTAACCAATTTAGCAAGGATGAGTAAATATCAGTACCTTTTGTTATATGATATGAGGGCTAAAAAGATTCAGGTCAAATATAATGTTCATTGAAAGAAAATAAGTATTTTATTTTCTATGTTGTATGTTCCATCATTTCAGAAACAATTTAAGAACTGTCAGTCTAATTACATTATCTACTCACCCCTGCCCACTGGGGATTTGCTGCACTTCTTGAATCTGTGGATTGATGTCTTTCCCTAGAAAATTCTCAGTCATTATCTTTTAAAATATTTCTTCCGCTCTATTTCCTCTTCCCTCTCCTTTTGGGACTCAAATCACATGTGTTTTAGACAATTTTAAATTGTATCAAATGTCTCTTATATTTTGCTTTTGGTTTTTTTAATGACTTTTCTCTCTGCTTTAGTTTGTATACTTCGTGATCCTTTCATTGGCTTTGTTCAGTCTGTTGACAAACTTATGCAATGTACTCATTCTTGCATATTTTATTTTTCAGTTTCAATGATTCCAATTAGGAATTTTACTAGGATAGCCCATTTCTTTGCTTCAATCTTTCATCTATTTTTTTCTTTGCTGTCATATTGTCTACTTGGTGTACTTATAAACATTATTTTAATGTTTGTTTTAATGTCTGGTAATTATAACCTTATCACCTGTGAGTTGGTTTGATTTACTGGTTTTTTTCTCTTCTTTGCCATTACCTATTTCTCATAGCTTGTTATTTTGATTTTTTATTAAAAATTACATATAAAAATAATTGTAGAGGTTATATTAATATTATTTTCCTGCAGAAAATCTGTATCTTTTCCTTTGTGAGCTAGCTAAGTTGAACAACTGGTAACTGAATCAGGAATTGATCTAAGCCAGAGTGTTATTGCTGCATTATTGAGCCCTAGTTTACCTCTGGTTTCAAATGTGCTTAGAATGAGACTTGTCCTACTGTTTTATATTGGCCTCCATGTAACAGAATTGTTTTGGGGTATAAGCGCCCCAAGACTATGGAAATCTTTGTGTGACTTTCTAGCTATTCCTTGATGTCTGTTAACACCACACACTGAGCAAAATATCATAGGCAGTGGTAAGAACAAATTTCATGTTTGAGTCCTCTTCAGATTCCAATCTGTCCTACAAGCCCAAAGGACCATTAAAATTTTCTTTGGTTTCTCCTTCCTTCAGCATGTCACTTTGCCTATAGCAGACCAAACCCAATGCCCACCGATGTCCACTGGAAAATACTTCCAGTGGCAAAATTAGCTGTTGATATATGCTCATCTAGGAAGGGCTCATCTCTCTCTGAAATGTAGTTCCTTTAGATTTACTTGTAGCCACAGCATTCCTATATCCTTAACATTTTTATAACTTTTTTTCTAGCCTCCCTGTTTACTTGTAATGTGAAGGATTGTTTAGCATGGTCTTTTGTATTCTAACCAATATGAAAATGAAATTCTGGGAAACACTATTAAAAGGGTTTGTTTTCATGCAGCATGCATCCAATGCTGTGTTGCCATAGTGATGAGCAAGTTATAATGGACAATATTAATATTTAAAAAGTATTTCAATTCTATATGTTTCTCCTTTTAATTAAAAAAGAAAGCTCCGGCCTCCCCGGTGGCGCAGCGGTTGAGCGCTAGGTTGCAAAGCTGCCCGCAGCCTCTGCAGCCCCGGTTCAATCCCCGGCTGCCGGGCAAGGGTCCCACATGGCACGCAGACCTCTCCTGTCACACCCGCTGCTCCCCTCAGCAGTGTACTTCAATCCTTCTGGCTGCTCTGCTCCCCGCTCTGGCTCTGGTGATTTCTCTCATCCTCCTGTGCTTCTGACTGTACCCAGTGCTTGTATAAATAAATAAATAAATCTTTAAAAAAAAAGAAAAAGAAAAAGAAAGCTCTAAGAAATAATTATCAATATAAAATGGTACAATTTTCTTATTCCTAAATGCAAAGTCTATATTTATAAGATCTGTGATATGATTTATAATACAACTTTATAGACATGCATTCTATTTTTCATTTAGGAATTTTTAGAATGTGCTCATGAAATCTGCAAAATAAAGAATCTTCAGCCTGTTAAATTTTTTCTTGGTAAAATGATTCAGACTTATGAAATGATGATTGTTAGACATGGGTAAGTTTACAGGTTATCATTGTCTGCCATAATTAGATGTTATTTATTATTTAATCTGTGCATATATGACTTTTTGCCAATATGGAACATATAGAATAGAAAGTTTATGCCTTTTAAATTTTTTTAATTTTATTTTTATATTCCCCATACAATTGTAACCCCCTTATTTTGACCCCCATTCCTTCTTCCCCTACCCCCCCCATAGTGTGTCTCTGATTCATAGTTGTTTGTTGATTTTGATTTTTTCCTTTCCTATAGTTATTCTTTTTCTTGGTCCCTTATTTAAGTTTTCTAGATTCCTGCTATGACTGAGACCAGTTGGTATTTGTCTTTTCTTTCTGGCTTATTTCTCTGAGCATGATCCCTTCTAGCTCCATCCATGTTGCTGCAAATTGCATGTGTTTATCTTTTTTGATTGCTGAGTAATATTCCATGGTATATACGTACCACATCTTCTTGATCCAGTCATCTATTTTTGGGCATTTGGGTTGTTTCCAAAGCTAGCTATTGTAAACAGTGCTGCTATAAACATAGGGGTGCAGGTGCTCTTTGGAATTAATGTTTCTATGTCCTTTGGGTAAATACCTAGGAGTGGAATTGCTGGATCATATGGAAGCTCTATCTTCAGTAGGTTGAGGAATCTCCACACAGCTTTCCATAGTGGTTGGACCAGTTTGCACTCCCACCAGCAGTACAGGAGAGTTCCTTTTTCTCCACATCCTCGCCAACATTTGTTGTTGCTAGTTTTTTTAATATGTGCCATTCTCACTTGTGTGAGATGGTATCTCATGGTAGTTTTGATTTGCATTTCCCTGATTACAAGTGATGTTGAATATTTTTTCATATGCCTCTTGGCCATTTGCATTTCCTCTTCAGAGAAGTTTCTTTTTAGCTCTTCTGCCCATTTTTTGACAGGATTATTTTCTTTGTTTTTGTTGCGTCTCATCAGCTCTTTGTAGATTTTTGTGATCAGTCCTTTATCATTAGTGTTGTGTGCAAAAATGTTCTCCCAGTTGGTGGGGTTTCTCTTTGTTTTTGTTATTGTCTCTTTTGCTGTGCAGAAGCTCTTTAATTTGATGTAGTCCCAGCTGTTTATCTTTGCCTTCACTATCACTGCTTTGGGTGATGTGTGCCTTTTAAAATTAATACATAAATAATATATTTTTTACCATATTTATGCTTATCCTTCAAGAGAAGAAAGGATAATAAAATAAATGAAATGGGAAATGGCACTGAAATATGTTTTTACTTGATCAAGTTATATGGTTAATGTAAAACTGAGGCGACGAGAAGTGGAGGGAGGGAGAAGTGCAGAGTGGGAGAGAGCACAATCAACTATGGTGGAGGACTATGGGTGCTTGGTGTGCATGTGGTGTGGTGATCTGCAATTCAGGTGTGCGCCTATGCCTCTGAATCACATACAGTGTTATAAGCCAGTGTTACTTCAATTATTAAAAAAAAGACATTATCTAGTTAATACATAACTACTTATGGTTCAGCAGAGAATTAGGATAACTATTATTTATAAGCCTAGAATGATTGATTATCATTTAGCATCTGTAAATAGGTATGACCTTTTCTCTGTACATTTTATTTTTCAAACTGGAATATCACTAGTCCTTATACATTTAACTCATGGTAAAACTTTAAATAATTTGATATAACACATCAGGTGTTTTTATCAAGTATTTATACCTTTGTCATTGGAATTTTAGCTTTTTTAGAGAACCAAAGTCATTGTTTTGCTGGGCATTGTACAACTATGTTTCAATTGTATACACAATTTATTATATAGGGTAGTGCAACGTGGCTGTGGATATTTGTATATATAATTACATCTACCTTTTTTTCCAATCTCCATTTTTCCTTTTCATTACATGTAAAGAGGACAATAGAGAAAATGTCCTTGGGAGTTGAGAATGTTTCAGCCTACTTCCTGCCTATAGAAAGCGGAAGTCTCAATGATCGTGATTTTTTTTTTAAGACAGAATTTTTTTAAAAAGCCTTTTTTGTAAAACAATAGTATTATGTAAAACTTCAAGCATCTGCAAAAATAGAGGGAATAGTAATTCAATATTCATCTACTTGATACCCAAAGATCATTGTTAAGTCTTGAGGAGTCACATAGATTTTAACCTAGACTCATGATTTGTCAGTAAACTCTAAAAAACTCAACTATCTTTTTACCTTTTGATTACAAGCAGTTCCATGTGCCACTTGTCACAACTATAGCCCTTATTAAGTCATGCCTTTCTAAACTTCCTTGTGGTATCTTGACTCTATCAAGCTTAGTTGAGAGGGCCATACCCTTAACTGATTTTCCCTTTTATTTTTCTCAAATGATTACTGAAACTATATTAATCATTTGTAAATTTTAATAAAGACAGTGGCCCTACCTTTCATTTGATTCTTGATGTCAGGTTCTGTAGATACTTGTTCAAATATCCTGCAAGTTCCTGAATTTCTGAACTTCCTTTGTTCTCTTTCATTCTTGATTGCAAACTGGCCATTTTTTCCAGGTTCATTTCTTTTGTAGTTCTTTGTTAAAAGCAACCATCACTTACCAGTATATACTAGTAATTTTCTGCTTACTGTCCTATCCCCCTAAAACTGCAATTTCACTGGGTATGTTACCTATCTTCTAGGTTATTTTCAGAGATAAATTTACCAATATTTCCTCATTGCATAACATTAATTGCAAATCTTCTAGCCTCTGATAACAGTTGATTTGCCACAATCTGACCTCTAAGTCAGTGCTACATAGCTTAGTCTTTTTATTATGGCAAGAATACCTTCCTTCTTTCTAGGTATCAATTTCTACCAGTAAGGATTGGCTAGGTTGTTCTGTAGAAACAGTTAGCACCCAAGCTTTGGTGCTTTTTAAAAAACAAGGATTCCTCATTCTTGTTGTGATCAACATAGGTTAAAAGGGAGGTTTTGCTAATCATAATTACTTAAAAGTCCCAGACTCTTGAAGCTGCAGCCATGACAACATTGTGGGTCACAGTGTGTTAGCAGGAAAAGAGAACTGTTAGATCCCTCACTGGTCATTACCTATCCCATGCAGGGCAATACTCACCATGCCTACTTATCACTGATTAGCCATATAGTGTTTCCACAGCAGGATGAGGAATCTTACCATGTGTCAGGAAAAAAGAGATTCAAAAGTGTTTGGCATAAAGAACTAATAATTACTATAGCTGGTGAAAACTGAGACAATTCCCTCCAAGACCTACAGATTCCCTCAGAGACCTACAGATTGTTCAATAAATGGTGCTGGGAAAACTGGGTCGCTACATGCAAAAGAATGAATGTATAAAATACCTCATATCATGCACAAAAACCAATTCAAAATGAATTAAAGAACTAGACATAAGACCTAAAACCATAAAATACATAGAAGGAAATATAGGTAAAACACTACATCTTTACAGACACATCACCAAAAGCAGTGATAGTGAAGGCAAAGATCAACAGCTGGGACTACATCAAATTAAAGAGCTTCTGCACAGCAAAAGAGACAGTAACCAAAACAAAGAGACACTCCACTGATTGGGAGAAAATTTTTGCACAAAACACTAATGATAAAGGACTGGTCACAAAATCTACAAAAAGCTGATGAGACTCAACAAAAACAAAGAAAATAATCTAGTCAAAAAAATGGAGAGAAGAGCTTAAAAGAAACTTCTCCAAAGAGGAAATGCAAGTGGCCAACAAGCATGTGAAAAAATGTTCAACATCACTTGTAATCAGGGAAATGCAAATCAAAACTACAATGAGATACCACTGAGAATGGCACATATTAAAAAAAACTAGCAACAACAAATGTGGCGAGGATGTAGAGAAAAAGGAACTCTCCTGCACTGCTGGTGTGAGTACAAACTGATCCACCACTATGGAAAGCTGTGTGGAGATTCCTCAACCTGCCAAAGATGGAGCTTCCATATGACCCGGCAATTTCACTCCTAGGTATTTACCCAAAGGACACAGAATCATTAATTCAAAAGTGTACCTGCACCACACTGTTTATAGCAGCACTATGTACAATAGCTAAGCTATGGAAACAACCCAAATGCCCAAAAATAGGTGACTGGATCAAGAAGATGTGGTACATATACACCATGGAATATTACTCAGCAATCAAAAAAGATAAACTCATGCAATTTGCAGCAACATGGATGGAGCTGGAAGGGATCATGCTCAGCGAAATAAGCCAGGAAGAAAAAGACAAATACCGGCTGGTCTCACTCATAGCAGGAATCTAGAAAACCTAAATATGGGACCAGGAAAAAGACTAATTATAGTGAAGTAAAAATCAAAATCAACAAGCAACTATAAACCAGAGACACACTACAGGATGGGGAGGAAGGAGCAGGATCAAAACAAGCGGGGGTGGGAATTATATGGGGACTATAACCAAGATGAAAATGCATACATTGTGCAAAAATGAAAAATGATGTAAAAAATATATAAAATTTAAAAAATAATAATTAAAAAAAACAAGTGTTTAGCATAAAGAACTAATAATTACTATAGCTGGTGAAAACTGAGGAAAATTATTCTTCTTAGGGAACCCAAACTCATTTTTAAAAAATTTAAGAGTATGAAATTAATATTTTTAATTGAAGTAACATTACACTAAAACATGTTATAGGTGTGAATCATCATAAATCAATGTGTATATAGTATAAAACTATTAATTTTTTTGGAGTCTTACATGCTTTATTATAAATGTAAAACTTACACTGTCAAATATGAAAATGTGAAATATCACATTCTACCAGACTTTGAGATTTCATGTAAAAGGCAGTTTTTAAATATTTTTTTATAAATTTCATTTTTATATTCCCCATACAATTGCAACCCCCTTATTTTGACCCCAATCCCTCCCCTCCCCGCTCCCCACCCCCATAGAGTATCTCTGGTTCATAGTTGTTTGTTGATTTTGATTTTCACTTTCTTATAGTTATTCATTTTCCTGGTCCCTTATTTAAGTTTTCTAGATTCCTGCTATGAGTGAGACCATCCGGTATTTTTCTCTTTCTTTGTGGCTTATTTCGCTGAACATGATCCCTTCCAGCGCCATCCATGTTGCTGCAAATTGCATGTGTTTATCTTTTTTGAATGCTGAGTAATATTCCATGGTATATATGTACCACATCTTCTTGATCCAGTCATCTATTTTTGGGCATTTGGGTTGCTTCCAAAGCTTAGCTATTGTAAACAGTGCTGCTGTAAACATAGGGGTGCAGGTGCTCTTTGGAATTGATGTTTCTGTGTCCTTTGGGTAAATACCTAGGAGTGGAATTGCTGGATCATATGGAAGCCCTATGTTTAGTAGGTCCAGAAATCTCCATACAACTCTCCATACGGTTGGACCAGTTTGCACTCCCACCAGCAGTGCAGGAGAGTTTCTTTTTCTCCACACCCTTGCCAACATTTGTTGTTGCTAGTTTTTTTAATATGTGCCATTCTCACTGGTGTGAGATGGTATCTCATGGTAGTTTTGATTTGCATTTCCCTGATTACAAGTGATGTTGAACATTTTTTCACATGCCTGTTGGCCATTTGCATTTCCTCTTCAGAAAAGTTTCTTTTTAGCTCTTCTGCCCATTTTTTGACAGGATTATTTTCTTTGTTTTTGTTGAGTCTCGTCAGCTCTTTGCAGATTTTTGTGATCAGTCCTTTATCATTATCGTTGTGTGCAAAAATGTTCTCCCAGTTGGTGGGGTTTCTCTTTGTTTTTGTTATTGTCTCTTTTGCTATGCAGAAGCTCTTTAATTTGATGTAGTCCCAGCTGTTGATCTTTGCCTTCACTATCACTGCTTTGGGTGATGTGTCTGTAAATATGTCTTTGATGTGCATATCACGTAGTGTTTCGCCTATATTTCCTTCCATGTATTTTATGGTTTCAGGTCTTAAGTCTAGTTCTTTAATCCATTTTGAGTTGGTTTTTGTGTGTAGTGTGAGGTAGTAGTCAAGCTTCATTCTTTTGCATGTAGCGACCCAGTTTTCCCAGCACCATTTATTGAACAAACTTTCTTTGCTCCAATGCATAGTCTTTGCTCCTTTGTCAAAGATTAGTTGACCATAAATCTGTGGGTTTATTTCTGGATTTTCTATTCGATTCCATTGGTCTGTGTGTCTGTTCTTGTTCCAATACCATGCAGTTTTGATGATTATGGCTTTGTAGTATAGCTTGAAGACTGGGCGTGTGATGCCTCCATTCCCTTCTTTTTTTTTTAGGAGAGCTTTGGCTCTTTGGGGTTTTTGGTGATTCCATATGAATTTCATCAATAATTGTTCTATTTCTTTGAAGAATGACATTGAAATTTTTATTGGAATAGCATTGAATCTGTATATTGCTTTTGGTAGGATGGCCATTTTAATAATGTTTATTCTTCCAATCCATGAGCAGGGGATGTCTTTCCATTTCTTTGTATCTTCTATTTCTTTTAACAGTGTTTTATAGTTTTCTTTGTGTACGTCCTTTACCTCTTTTGTTAGATTTATTCCCAAGTATTTGACTTTTTTTGTTTCATTAATAAAAGGGATGGTTTTTTTGATTTCTTCTTCTTCAGATTTATTGTTTGTGTATAGGAAGGCTAATGACTTTTGCGTGTTGATTTTGTATCCTGCCACTTTACTGAACTGATTGATGAGTTGAATTAGTTTTTCTGTGGAGTTTTTGGGGTTCTCTATGTATATTATCATATCATCTGCAAATAGTGATAGTTTTACTTCTTCCTTTCCTATTTGGATTAATTGTATGTCTTTCTCTTGTCTTATTGCTCTGGCTAGGACTTCCAGTATTATATTGAAAAGCAGTGGTGAGAGTGGACATCCTTGTCTTGTTCCAGATCTTAATGGAAATGCCTTCAGCTTTTTTCACTTTGTCGAAAGCTTTCTCAGCATCTATTGATATTATCATATGGTTTTTATATTTCTTTTTGTTGATGTGTTGGATAACGTTGATTGATTTTCAGATGTTGAACCATCCTTGTGTCCCTGGAATGAATCCTACTTGGTCGTGGTGAATTATCTTATGGATACATTGTTGGATTCTGATAGCTAAAATTTTATTGAGGATTTTTGCATCAGTGTTCATCAGGGAGATTGGCCTGTACTTTTCCTTTTTTCTGTTGTCCTTGTTCGGTTTTGGTATTAGTGTAATGTTGGCTTCATAGAACGTGTTTGGTATTGTCCCTTCCTTCTCAATTTTTTGGAAGAGTTTGTGAAGGATAGGCACTAATTCGTCTCTGAATGTTTGGTAGAATTCATTTGTAAATCCATCAGGTCCTGGGCTTTTGTTTTTGGGGAGGTTTTTGATTACCATTTCAATTTCGCTGCTTGTAATTGGTCTGTTTAGGTGTTCTATTTCTTCTTTATCTAGCTTTGGGTGATTGTAGAGTTGTAGGAATTTGTCCATCTCCTCTAGATTGTTGAACTTGTTTCCATATAACTGTTCATAGTAGTTACTGATTATTCTTTTGATTTCTGCTGTGTCCATTGTGATTTCTCCTCTTTCATTTATGATCCTGTTATTTGTGCTTTCTCCCTTTTTTCCTTGTGAGCCTGGCTAGGGGTTTGTCTATTTTATTTATTTTTTCCGAAGAACCAGCTCTTGGTGTCATTGATCTTTTGGATTGTTTTTTTTTTTTTTTTAGTTTTGATTTCATTTATTTCTGCTTTGGTTTTTATTATTTCTTCTACTGTTTTGGGGTTTTTTTTGTTGTTCTTTTTCTAGATCTTTGAGCTTCAAGATTAGGTTGTTTCTTTGAGTTCTTTCTTGTTTCTTGATGTGAGCCTCTATTGCTATATATTTTCCTCTTATTACTGCTTTTGCTGCATCCCATACATTTAGGAAATTGGTGTCCTCCTTGTCATTCAATTCAAAGAATTTTTTAATTTCTTCTTTGATCTCCTCGTTAGTCCAGTGGTCTTCCAGTAGTGTGGGTTTCAATCTCCATGAGGTAGGAGAGTACCTTGCCTTCTTTTTATGGTTTATTTCTAGTTTGATGCCTTCATGGTCAGAAAAGATGGTTGGTATGATTTCAATCTTGGTGTATCTGTTGATGTTTGTCTTATGTCCCAGTATGTGATCGATCCTGGAGAATGATCCTTGTGCGCTTGAGAAAAATGTGTACTCAGATTTTTTTGGTTTTAGTGTTCTATAGATGTCTGTTAAGCCCAAGCTCTCTAGATCCTTATTTAAAGCTTTAGTGTCTTTACTTATTTTTTGTCTCGTTGATCTATCCATTGTTGATAGTGGTGTGTTGAAGTCTCTCACTACGTATGTGTTTTCTCTGATGTCTGTTTTCAAAGATGACAATAATTGTCTGATATATTTTGGTGCGCCTTCGTTTGGTGAATATATGTTAATGAGTGTTATTTCTTCTTGAAGTATTGTCCCCTTGATCATGATGTAGTGACCGTTGGGGTCTCTTTTTATCTTTTTGAGTTTGAAATCTGTTTTATCTGATATAAGTATAGCTGTTCCTACTTTCTTTTTTGGTCCATTTGCTTGTAGGATTGTTTTCCATCCTTTAACTTTGAGTCTATTTTTATCTTTTGTAGCTAAATGTGTTTCCTTGAGACAGCAAAAGGTTGGGTTTTATTTCTTAATCCAGCCTGCAACTCTGTGTCTTTTTATTGAAGAGTTTAGTCCATTTACATTTAGAGTTAATATTGATATGTTAGCATCTGTATTTGCCTTTGTGTTTGTCTTTCCTTTGACTTTATTTATTTATTCTTTTAATAACTTATTTTTTTGGCCTTCTTTTGTTGTTATTCATCCCTCTGAGGTTCTGGCTTTAGGACTCCTTGTAGTATTTTTTGGAGTGGCAGTTTAGTCGTAATGAAATTCCAGAGTTTCTGTTTGTCTGGGAAGGTCCTTATTCTTTCTTCATAGAGGAAGGAGAGCTTTGCAGGATAGAGTATTCTTGGTTGGCATCTGTTTTCTTGGAGTCTGTTGACTATGTCCCTCCACTCTCTCCTTGCCCGTAGTGTTTCTTCAGAGAAGTCTGATATCAATGTGATTGGTTTTCCTTTGAATGTTATCTGTTTCTTCCCTCTTATCAGCTTCATTATTTTTTCCTTGTCTTGGATTCTTGGGAGCTTTGCTATTATGTGTCTTGCTGTATTTTTCCTTTTGTCATGGAAATTTGGTGTTCTTGCTTCTTTATCAATTTTCAGCTCCTTCTTCACGTTTGGGAAGTTCTCTTTAATTATTTCCTTGAATATTTTCTCTGTTCCTACATCTCTCTCCTCTCCTTCTGGGATTCCTATAACTCTTATATTTCCTTTCCTCATGGAGTCAGATAGTTCCCGAAGTCTTTCTTCAGTCTTTTTCCTTCGTACTGCTCTTTCCTTTTCTGTTTTAGTTCTTTTCATTTCTGTGTCTTCAAGAGTACTTATTTGTTCTTCCATTTTATCTATTCTGCTTTCATTGCTTTTCCCAGAGTTCTTTAGTGCCTCCATTAATTCTTTGATCTCCTGCATTTCTTTTACTTCCCTCTTTAGGGACTCATTTTCATTCTTCTGATAATTAATTATTTTTCCCTTACCATTGTTTTCCTTTATGACTTCTGTCAATTTTTTAATCATGGCAATTTTAAATTCTCTTTCTGGAAGGCTCAGAAGTTCTTCCAAGTTACTGTCATTACAATCTGGTAGGTGGTTTTCTTTTTGTGGTGTGCTTTTTTCCTGATGAGTTTCTGGGTTGCATGTGGTTTTTCTACTCCCTACTGCCTGTTTTCTAATTTGCCATATTCCTTGGGACACTGGTACTGGCCAGCATCTTGGGCGAACTTCCCAGCTCACCTCTGGCTCCTCTGGGAGACTTCTGCCAGTTTCAAGCAGTCTTTACTGAAGAAAGGTCCCTGTTCTAAAATGCCAATGCGGGGATGCGCTCCCCTGTACGCCCGGTCTGCCCTGGCGGTGGGTGCCGCTCCCCTCTGTCCTCGGACTGCTGGCCAAAAGGGGCCTGGCGTGGGCGAACTTCCCAGCTCACCTCTGGCTCCCCCGGGAGCCTTCTGCCAGTTTCAAGGAGTCTTTACTGAAGAAAGATCCCTGTTCTAAAATGCCAATGCAGGGACGCGCTCCTCTGTGTGCTCGGTCTACAACTATTAAATTTTCATTTTCATTTGGAGTTTAGTCTCTTTTGTAGATGTTATTAATGTAGAAAATTAGATTTAGAGACCATCAAATTAAGAAATTAAAAGTATTTTTCTCATATCTGAGAAAAATCCACATAATTTGAAAAATTATGTGTGGTTATTATAAGATAAAACTATACATACCAATATATAAGCAAATAATTTAACTTATCATTATGTTTAGAATATTATTGTGTAATTGATTTTCTTCCTTAATAGTTTTATGTTAGTAGGAGAGCCTTTTGCTGCTAAGACAAAAGTTCTGCATGTGCTGGCTGATACTCTAACTCTTATGAATAAACGTGGTTATGGAGAGGAAGAAAAGGTCATTTATAGGACTGTGAACCCTAAGTCCATTACTATGGGACAACTTTTTGGACAGTTTGACCCAGTGTCTCATGAGGTAAGCTACAGTATGAACATTCTCAACTCTTACTGACAATGAACATGAAACCAACCCATTTGAAATGTTTTCATATTTTCACTACTAAATTCAGTTTCATAAGAGGAGTTTTCAGACACTTCTTTTTTTCTTCCTCAGTGGACTGATGGTATCATGGCTAACACTTTTAGAGAATTTGCCTTATCAGAAACCCCTGATCGGAAATGGGTTGTATTTGATGGTCCCATTGACACTTTATGGATAGAGAGCATGAACACAGTATTGGATGATAATAAAAAGGTAAATCATCATGATTAAACACAAAAAGATGCAGCAATATGAATATGCTTAAGATTATTGAACTATAAGCCTACAAGTTGATAGTATTAGATTTTTTTTACTATTAGAAAAATACTACCAATATGAAAATGTAGATATGCTTAAGCAATGCAATAACTAGTCACCTAGTCATATATATAGAACTATATACTTTAAATAAATGATGAAGCAAATTGAGTAAGTTTTTAAATTATCTTTTCAATAAAAATTATCCTGTGGTAAATCCTTTGTTTAATTTGTTCTAGAATAAAACTCTTTTGTATTAAAACTATATATTAGCAAGGAAGAGACTGGGATGCTTGAATTTAATAATTCAGAATTGCTTAGTGTTCCAGATACATAAGATGAATAGCTGGAGTGGATTAGGGGAAAGCAAGTGAAGGTAAGGTGGTCAAGGATCCGAGGAGCTACTATGTCAAGATGCTCTTCCTCATGAATATTGTATCAGACCAGAGTTATAATAAAGAGAAAGAGATTGAGCCAAGTGCAAAAGTTTTAGTTAACAATGGGGGGGGGGAATGTTTGGGTGTTGGTGAATGACAGCAGCAAAAAAAAGGGATGTCAAAGATGCCAATAGACTTTTCTACAATGATGGAAATATTGTACAAAAGGTAATCACTAGTCACCTAGTGAGTATTTGAAATGTGGCTTAGTGCAGTTGAAGAACTGAATTTTAAAATTTATTTAATTTTAACTTATTAAATTAAATATAAATTGCTACATATGGTTACTGGATGCCTAATGGATACTCTAGCTCTAGATCATTCATTCATTTTACAGATAAAAATTAGATCCATGGAATGAGGGAGGGAAGAGCACAGGGGACTGTGGTGATGGTGCACAGGTGAATTGGTGGTGGAAATTCTATGGTGACTACACCTGAGAAAACAGAGCAAACATTGTTTAAAATGGAGCAATAATGTAAAATATATATACATTTTTTTTAAAAAAACCCTTTTGCCAAACTCAGTGGGCAACTTTCACTGTGCTGGAGCCAAGAGTCACCCCTCACAGACGTTTTGCTAAAGTCTTCTTCAGTCTGGAAAAAAAAAGGAAATAGATCCAGAAATGTTAAATGCTGCATTGTTGCCATATAGCTAAACAGGGGCAAAATTGGACCCAGAGTGATCATTGTAGAAGCAAAGAACAAACACTAAAAAATACAGAGAAATAATTTAAAAGAATTAGTAATGAAATTAATTTGAAGTATTAACAATTAAAACATTAATAACATTATTAAAAGTTAATGATTATCTAAAGGTAGAAGCTAAGAAGATTGAAAATAATGGACAAGATATGAATGGACAAGTTGATAAATTCAGTTTTTAACATACTTGAACAAAGAGGAATGTTTCAGATAAAAAAGACCAAGGGGACATATTAAACACAATTCATGGTCCTTGATTTACTTTTGATTTGAGTAAATTAGCTGAGAAGAAATTTCTGGTACAATTGATAAAATTTAAGTATTGGCTGAGTACTAGATGACTTGAATGAAATTTTGGTAATTTTGTTAGATGTGATAATGTTATGGTTATATAGAAAGGTCCTTATTTTTAGAGATAACTATAGACATATTTGGATGTGAAAATACTACAGTGTTTATAAGACTTTAAAAAATATGAAGATTATATGGCAAATATAAACATTGGCTAAATCTAGGAGATGGGCACATCACATAAGCATCCTATTCTATTCTTTACTTCCTGTTTTTCTCTTATTAATATAGAAATCTTATGATAATTTTAAAAAGTCAGGAGTAATTTTATTAATAACAAGAACTGATATTTATACAGGATTTTATTGTTTTGGGGTCTGTCTTATAGCTGCCCTTCTCCCTAGTTTTATGAGAAAGAAATCATTCCTGTTTATAAATGAAGAGACTAGGAGATGTTATATATTTGCTCACCTGTATGAAACTGACAGAGCTACACCTAGAATTAAGATTTTCTGGCTTCCATTCTAATACTTCATTATATCACAGGAGATATTTTACCTTATGTATTGAATAAACTTTTATGTGAAAAGTTTGAGATTAAATAAAATGAACATTTAAAAAATTATTGCCTCTAGCTTTGCCTTATGAGTGGAGAAATCATTCAGATGTCTCCTCAAATGAGTCTCATCTTTGAAGCAATGGATCTTTCCCAGGCATCAGTAAGTCCATTATTTAATATCACAGTAGCTTGTTTGTTCATTTATTCACTTGTTCATTTAGTCAATAAATATATGTAATTATTTGTCAGAAAAATGAGTTAGGCACTAGGAGTCCATGATGCAACAAACATAACATATGGTCAATTAGGGAGAATCAGAGGCACACTAGTAAATAATCACTGTATAGAACTACTAGTGTAAGTAGTCTAAGAATATGGAGGAGGTGAACAACCAAGAGGGGTTGGATAGTATAGGACCAAGGATCAAAATGTTTGATCTGATTTTGAGAGGCAAGACTTCTCTAGGGAGATTGATAGGAGCCAAGCATTCTAAATCATGACATGATGACTTGTAAAGACTTAAAGCCATGACATGGCCAGGGAACTGTAACACAGATTGTTCAGTCTAACATATGTGAGGCTGTAGAGGAAGACAGGAGCCAAATTATGAAGGGATGAAGGGCCCTATAAGTCCGTAAGGTACTTAACAACTGCCAGGTTCTACTGTTATAAAAGCAACACTGGAAAAAGAAAACATTTTTTCCTCTCTAGCCTGCCACTGTGAGTCGCTGTGGAATGATTTATTTGGAACCCTCACAGTTAGGATGGGAACCTCTTGTGTCTTCATGGTTGAATTCATTGAAAGGACCTCTAAAAGAACCAGATCATCAACATCTACTAAAAGGACTTTTTGACTGGCTAATACAGCCCACTTTAAATCTTCGTAAGAAAAAATGCAAGGTAACACTATAATTCTCTGACCCACTTAAATTTCTTTAGTTTTCGTTCAACTCAACTGAGTCTAAAGTCACAATGATAGGATAAATAACCAAAATCAATTTTTCTTCAGACATATAGTATCCACCATAAAAAAATGAGGTGTTTATTGTGACAGTAACTCCAATGGAAACATTTGCAAGACTACATTGTAGTCACAACAAAATACTTACATTGATACTATCTACTAACCTTTTCAGATCCATCTAGTTAAACTTGTGCTCAGAGGTACTTCTGCATGTTTATGGGTGTGTATTTATCCCTATGGGTTTTAGCTTTTTAAATTTTTTAATGTAGGAATTATATATATTTAAAGACTACCCATGGTGATTTGATAGCTATATATCTATAAATGTAGGGAATTAATTATATCAGTCAAACTAATTAACATAATCTCCTCAAATACCATATATTTTTGTGTGTATGATGAGAGCACCTGAAATATACTCTCAGCAAATTTCTAGTAGTATTCAATGTGTGTATACACCACAATTTCTTTGTCCATTCATCTACCAACTAACACTTAAGTTGTTTCCATATCTCTGCTATTGTGAATTATGCTGCTGCGAACATGAGAGTACAGATATCTCTCTGAGGCACTAATTTTGTTTCCTTTGGGAAAGGAGGGATTGCTGATCATATGTTAGTTCTATTTTTAGTTTATTTTTTTTGAGAATCTTCTATACAGTTTTCCATAATGACTGTACCAATTTACATCTCTACCAACAGAGTATAGATTTTCTTAGTGTTTTCAACAATACTTATATTTTAACTTTTTGATAATAACCATCCTACTGTGTGTGAGGTGATATCTCATTGTGATTTTGATTTTCATTTTTCTGATAATTAGTGATAGCATGCTTTTTCATGTATCTATTAGTCATTTGTATATCTTCTTTGGAATAAATGTCTGTCACATCTTTTCCCCACTTTTAAATTGGGTTGTTTGGTTTGGCTGTTGAGTTGTATGAGTTCCCTATATATATTTTTTTTATTATTTTTTTTTAATAAATTTTATTTTTATATTCCCCATTCAATTGCAGCCCCCCCATTCTGACCCCAATCCCTCCCCTCCCGCCCCCCCCCAAAAAGTGTCTCTGGTTCATAGTTTTTTGTTGATTTTGATTTTCACTTTCTTATAGTTATTCATTTTCCTGGTCCCTTATTTAAGTTTTCTAGATTCCTGCTATGAGTGAGACCATCCGGTATTTTCTTTTTCTTTTTGGCTTATTTCGCTGAGCATGATCCCTTCCAGCGCCATCCATGTTGCTGCAAATTGCATGTGTTTATCTTTTTGAATGCTGAGTAATATTCCATGGTATATATGTACCACATCTTCTTGATCGAGTCATCTATTTTTGGGCATTTGGGTTGTTTCCAAAGCTTAGCTATTGTAAACAGTGCTACAATAAACATAGGGGTGCAGGTGTTCTTTGGAATTGATGTTTCTGTGTCCTTTGGGTAAATACCTAGGAGTGGAATTGCTGGATCATATGGAAGCTCTATGTTTAGTAGGCCCAGAAATCTCCACACAGCTCTCCATAGTGGTTGGACCAGTTTGCACTCCCACCAACAGTGCAGGAGAGTTCCTTTTTCTCCACACCCTCGCCAACATTTGTTGTTGCTAGTTTTTTTAATATGTGCCATTCTCACTTGTGTGAGATGGTATATCATGGTAGTTTTGATTTGCATTTCCCTGATGACAAGTGATGTTGAACATTTTTTCATATGCCTGTTGGCCATTTGCATTTCCTCTTCAGAGAAGTTTCTTTTTAGCTCTTCTGCCCATTTTTTGACTGGATTATTTTCTTTGTTGTTGTTAAGTCTCATCAGCTCTTTGCAGATTTTTGTGATCAGTCCTTTATCATAGTGTTGGGTGCAAAAATGTTCTCCCAGTTGGTGGGGTTTCTCTTTGTTATTGTTATTGTCTCTTTTGCTGTGCAGAAGCTCTTTAATTTGATGTAGTCCCAGCTGTTTATCTTTGCCTTCACTCTCACTGCTTTGGGTGATGTGTCTGTAAAGATGTCTTTTATGTGCAAATCACGTAGCGTTTCGCCTATATTTCCTTCTATATATTTTATGGTTTCAGGTCTTATGTCTAGTTCTTTAATCCATTTTGAGTTGATTTTTGTGTATGGTGTGAGGTAGTGGTCAAGCTTCATTCTTTTGCATGTAGCGACCCAGTTTTCCCAGCACCATTTATTGAACAAACTCTCTTTGCTCCAATGCATAGTCTTTGCTCCTTTGTCAAAGATTAGTTGACCATAAATCTGTGGGTTTATTTCTGGATTTTCTATTCGATTCCATTGGTCTGTATGTCTGTTCTTATTCCAATACCATGCAGTTTTGATGATTATGGCTTTGTAGTATAGTTTGAAGTCTGGGAGTGTGATGCCTCCATTCCCTTCGTTTTTTTTCAGGAGAGCTTTGGCTATTCGGGGTTTTTTGTGATTCCATATGAATTTCATCAATAATTGTTCTATTTCTTTGAAGAATGACATTGAAATTTTGATTGGAATAGCATTGAATCTGTAGATTGCTTTTGGTAGGATGGCCATTTTAATAATGTTTATTCTTCCAATCCATGAGCAGGGGATGTCTTTCCATTTCTTTGTGTCTTCTTCTATTTCTTTTAACAGTGTTTTATAGTTTTCTTTGTATAGGTCCTTTACCTCTTTTGTTAGATTTATTCCCAAATATTTGATTTTTTTTGTTTCAATAAAAAAAGGGATGCTTTTTTTGATTTCTTCTTCTTCAGATTTGTTGTTTGTGTATAGGAAGGCTACTGACTTTTGCGTGTTGATTTTGTATCCTGCCACTTTACTGAACTGATTGATGAGTTGAATTAGTTTTTCTGTGGAGTTTTTGGGGTTCTCTATGTATATTATCATATCATCTGCAAATAGTGATAGTTTGACTTCTTCTTTTCCTATTTGGATTCCTTGGATGTCTTTCTCTTGTCTTATTGCTCTGGCTAGGACTTCCAGTATTATATTGAAAAGCAGTGGTGAGAGTGGACATCCTTGTCTTGTTCCAGATCTTAATGGAATTGCTTTCAGCTTTTCACCATTGAGAATAATACTGGCTGTTGGCTTGTCATAGATGGCCTTTATGATGTTGAGGTATGTTCCTTGTATCCCAAGAATTTCAAGGGCTTTTATCATGAATGGGTGTTGCACTTTGTCGAAAGCTTTCTCAGCATCTATTAATATTATCATATGGTTTTTATATTTCTTTTTGTTGATGTGTTGGATAACGTTGATTGATTTTCGGATGTTAAACCATCCTTGTGTCCCTGGAATGAATCCTACTTGGTCGTGGTGAATTATCTTATGGATACATTGTTGGATTCTGATAGCTAAAATTTTATTGAGGATTTTTGCATCAGTGTTCATCAGGGAGATTGGCCTGTACTTTTCCTTTTTTGTGTTGTCCTTGTTCGGTTTTGGTATTAGTGTAATGTTGGCTTCATAGAACGTGTTTGGTATTGTCCCTTCCTTCTCAATTTTTTGGAAGAGTTTGTGAAGGATAGGCACTAATTCGTCTCTGAATGTTTGGTAGAATTCATTTGTAAATCCATCAGGTCCTGGGCTTTTGTTTTTGGGGAGGTTTTTGATTACCATTTCAATTTCGCTGCTTGTAATTGGTCTGTTTAGGTGTTCTATTTCTTCTTTATCTAGCTTTGGGTGATTGTAGAGTTGTAGGAATTTGTCCATCTCCTTTAGATTGTTGAACTTGTTTCCATATAACTGTTCATAGTAGTTACTGATTATTCTTTTGATTTCTGCTGTGTCCATTGTGATTTCTCCTCTTTCATTGATGATCCTGTTTATTTGTGCTTTCTCCCTTTTTTCCTTTGTGAGCCTGGCTAGGGGTTTGTCTATTTTATTGATTTTTTCAAAGAACCAGCTCTTGGTTTCATTGATCTTTTGGATTGTTTTTTTTAGTTTCAATTTCATTTATTTCTGCTTTGGTTTTTATTATTTCTCTTCTTCTACTGGTTTTGGGGTTTTTTTGTTGTTCTTTTTCTAGATCTTTGAGCTTGGAGATTAGGTTGTTTCTTTGAGTTCTTTCTTGTTTCTTGATGTGAGCTTCTATTGCTATATATTTTCCTCTTATTACTGCTTTTGCTGCATCCCATACATTTAGGATATTGGTGTCCTCCTTGTCGTTCAATTCAAAGAATTTTTTAATTTCTTCTTTGATCTCCTCATTAGTCCAGTGGTCTTCCAGTAGTGTGGTTTTTAATCTCCATGAGGTAGGAAAGTTCCTTGCCTTCTTTTTATGGTTTATTTCTAGTTTGATGCCTTCATGGTCAGAAAAGATGGTTGATATGATTTCAATCTTGGTGTATCTGTTGATGTTTGTCTTGTGCCCCAGTATGTGATCGATCCTGGAGAATGATCCGTGTGCGCTTGAGAAAAATGTGTACTCCGTTTTTTTTGGGTTTAGTGTTCTATAGATGTCTGTTAAGCCCAAATGCTCTAGGTCCTTATTTAGAGCTTTGGTTTCTTTACTTATTTTTTGTCTTGTTGATCTATCCATTGTTGATAGTGGTGTGTTGAAGTCTCCCACTACGTATGTGTTTTCTCTGATGTCTGTTTTCAGAGAGGACAACATTTGTCTGATATATTTTGGTGCTCCTTCGTTTGGTGAGTATATGTTAATGAGTGTTATTTCTTCTTGAAGTGTTGTCCCCTTGATCATAATGTAGTGACCATTGGGGTCTCTTTTTATCTTTTTGAGTTTGAAATCTGTTTTATCTGATATAAGTATAGCTGTTCCTGCTTTCTTTTTTGGCCCATTTGCTTGTAGGATTGTTTTCCATCCTTTAACTTTGAGCCTATTTTTATCTTTTGTAGCTAAATGTGTTTCCTGGAGACAGCAAAAGGTTGGGTTTTGTTTCTTAATCCAGGCTGCAACTCTGTGTCTTTTTATTGAAGAGTTTAGTCCATTTACATTTAGAGTTAATATTGATATGTTAGCATCTGTATTTGCCTTTGTGTTTGTCTTTCCTTTGATTTTATTTATTTATTCTTTTAATAACTTTTTTTTTTTTGCCTTCTTTCATTGTTATTCGTCCCTCTGAGGTTCTGGCTTTAGGACTCCTTGTAGAATTTTTTGGAGTGGGGGTTTAGTTGTAATGAAATTCCGGAGTTTCTGTTTGTCTGGGAAGGTCCATATTCTTTCTTCAAAGAGGAAGGAGAGCTTTGCGGGATAGAGTATTCTTGGTTGGCATCTGTTTTCCTGGAGTCAGTTGACTATGTCCCTCCACTCTCTCCTTGCCCATAGTGTTTCTTCGGAGAAGTCTGATGTCAGCCTGATTGGCTTTCCTTTGAATGTTATCTGTTTCTTCCCTCTTGCCAGCTTCATTATTTTTTCCTTGTCCTGGATTCTTGGGAGCTTTACTATTATGTGTCTTGCTGTATTTTTCCTTTCGTCGTGGAAGTTTGGTGTTCTTCTTGCTTCTTATATATCAATTTTCAGCTCCTTGTTCACATTTGGGAAGTTCTCTTCAATTATCTCTTTGAATATTTTCTCCGTTCCTACATTTCTCTCCTCTCCTTCTGGTATTCCTATAACTCTTATATTTCCTTTCCTCATGGAGTCATATAGTTCCCGAAGTCTTTCTTCGTTCTTTTTCCTTCATACTTCTGTTTCCTTTTCTGTTTTGGATCTTTTTATTTCTGTGTCTTCAAGAGAACTTATTCGTTCTTCCATTTCATCTATTCTGCTTTCATTGCTTTTCCCAGAATTCTTTAGTTCTTCCATTAATTCTTTGGTCTCCTGCATTTCTTTTACTTCCCTCTTTAGGGACTCAATTTCATTCTTCTGATTGTTGATTATTTTTCCCTTATCATTGTTTTCCTTTATGACTTCTGTCAGTTTTTTAATCACGGCAATTTTCAATTCTCTTTCTGGAAGGCTCAGAAGTTCTTCCAAGTTACTGTCGTTGCAATCTGGGGGCTGGTTTTCTTTTTGTGGTGTGCTTTTTCCCTGGGGAGTTGCTAGGTTGCGTGTGGTTCTTCTACTCCCTACTGTCTGTTTTCTAATTTGCCGTATGCGTTGGGACACTGTGTTGCTGGGACTGGCCGGCATCTTGGGTGAGCTTCTCTGCTCCCCTCTGGTTCCTCCTGGAGCCATCTGTCAGTTTCAAGCAGTCTTTACTGGAGAAAGGTCCCTGTTCTAAAATGCCGATGTGGGGACACACTCCCCTGTGCACCTGGTCTGCCCCGGCGGTGGGTTCCTGCTCCTCCTCTGGGCTTGGACTGCAGGCCAGAGGGGGTCTGGAGTGGGCGAACTTCCCCCGCTCACCTCTGGCTCCTGAGGAAGCCTTCTGCAGGTAGTCTTTACTGAAGAAATGTCCCTGTTCTAAAATGGCGATGCGGGACACACTCCCTGCACGTCCGGTCTCAGGCACACTCTTCTGCGCACCTGGTCTGCCCCGGCTGTGGGTGCTAGCTCCCCCTGTGGGCTCAGACTACTGGTCGGAAGGGGCCCGGCATGGGCTAACTCCCCAGCTGGCCACTGGCTCCTCCAGGAGCCTCTGCTGGTTCAAGTCACTAGGTGGCACCAGAGATCTCTCCTAGAGCCCTTGGGGAGCTGATTTTTCCACCCCGTGGGACAGGGAACAGAGCGGGAATTGTAGGGTAAACCTCAACGGCTTTGGGGTGCTGTGTCTGCCTTGTGCCCCACCGTCGTGGAGAACCCACGCCCCGAATTTTGTGCCCCGGGTCTCAGTTCCAAAGCCCTCAGTTCCAGGACGCGGGCTGTAGCCCAGTTCAGTGGCGCGGGAATGGCGCCTTTTGAATCCCGCTCCCGTGCCTGGGCGCCTGGTTCCTGCTCACTCAGTGAGGGCCTCCGCGCGTCTCCCCGCAAGCCTAGGTCGCAGGCGCGGGGACCTGGGCAGCTGTGATCCGGATCCGCGTTTTCTTTTCAACCGCACTGCTTTTCCGGGCAATTCCGACCCCGCTCTGTGTTTGCTTTTCCAGCGTGCTGCTTTTTCCGCGCAAGCTTACCAGCGGCCCGGGGCTGTGTGCTGGTGCTGGTCTCCTTCTGGGGGGGGGTCTCTCTTTAATGGCGCCCGGAGCTCACCTCCGCGGCGAGTCCTGCAGGATTCTCCACAGCTCCCGTTCACGGGGTGTGGTGGCTGCAATAGTTCCTTTCCACTCACAGTCCCGCTTGCTGCGTCGTTTGTTCTTGTTGGTCGTTTTAGTTTGTTGTTTTCCTCCCCTCTGCCAGTCGGAGAGTGCGGACTCTGTGGGTGGGGGAGGGGAGCAGGGTTCTGCGCTTTCCTCCCTTCTGGTCCTCTCTTATGGCCACTTTCTTCTTCGGGCAGTTTGCTGGAGTCGTCCGTTTATCTTCCGTGTCCCAGTTCTCACTGGGACCTGCCGCTTTTCCTCCCTATTAACTTTTTAATGGGAGATCTTACTCGCAGCGTCTCCTCGCCGCCATGTTGCTCCGCCGAGTTCCCTATATATTTTGGATAGTAACTTCTTATCACATATATGGTTTATAAACATTTCCTCACAATCATAACCTGCCTTTTAATTTTGTTGATTATTTCTTTTGCTGTACAGAAGTTTTTTAGTTTGATGTTTATTTTTGCTTTTGTTGCCTGAATTTTGAGTGTCATGTCTAAAAGATCATCACCAAGGCCAATGTCACAGAGCTTTTTCCATATTTCCTTCTAGAAGTTTTATAGTTTTTGATTAAGTCTTTATCCATTTTGAGCTGACTTTGCATATGGTGTAAATTAAGAGTATGTTTTTATTCTTATACATGTGGCCATGTAGTTTTTCTAACATCGTTTATTGAAGAAACTGTTCTTCCCTTGTTGATACCCAGAGTGAGGAAATATTTACAAATATTTAGGTGTACCTTTTATATTTCTTTTAACAATGTCTTATCATTTTCATTGCTTAAGCCTTTTACCTCCTTTATTAAGTTGATTCCTATGTATTTAATTCTTTTCAATGAGATTGTAAATGGGATCATTTTCTTGATTTCTTTCTCTTTATTATTTGTGTATAGGAACACAGCTGTTTTTATATTTTGATTTTGTAGCATGCCACTTTACTGTAGTGATTTATTGTTAATAATCATATTTTAGTGGCTCACATCTCCATTTCTATGTCTATGTTTATGTTTCCCCTGCCTTAAAGCATCCTTCCCTTCCTCACCTGGCTAATTCACATTTCCTTCCAAATTTAATCCCAGCTTTTGAGAAACTTCCTTGGCTACTTATTCTCCCATTTCTTTCCTTGACCTCCTAATAGGCCTGGGCTAATTGTTTATTCCAAATACTCTAGTAGCCTTCCCCCATCCTGGAACTTACTCTGTCACATCATTATTACAACATATTAGTCTCGTCTGTTTAATTTCAATGTCATTCCTTTTTAGAGATTGTGTATTTTATTTCAACATTTCCTAGCTTGGCATATAGATATAGTATGCTTTCCACAAATATTTGTTGAATGAATAAATAAATGAATGAATGAATGACTGTTAGAGACCCCATTTCTTTAATCCCTAGAACTTTGTTTTTTCTCTTATAGCAGCTAGTTTTCATTTCTCAGAGAATTTAAAATAAGAATATATTATCTACAATTGTGTAATATAAAATGCTAGGCTATTTTGAGAGATGTTTTTGATCATGCCTGTAATTTAAATTCTGAAGTTTAAATAGTATAAAGACCTTATAAAAGCCAAGTATGCTTTTTTAAATTTCTCAAAATGGAATATTTGTCTTTTTCATACTTAAAATAAGATGAAAGTAAAGTATCATTCTTTTCACTTTGCAGGAACTGATTCCTACAAGTGATAGCAATGTGGTTGTATCTCTCACACGCCTTTTTGAAGTACTGCTTTGTAATGCTGTGGAAAACGATCCAACCAGCAGGCATATTCGTGTTTGGATTATGGTTAGTTTAATAATTGATGTGGTTTTTAATTATAGGGCTATATTTTTGACGAGCACTAAAGGAGTAGCTGAAGACATTAAAATTGCCCTGACCTGGTATTCCGATTTAACAAACAGTAGAAGGAAAAAACAGTATGTCAAAACAAACCGTAGCTACCCTACTATTTATAAACATCTGAATTTCATAACACCTCAATAAGGTGACAATATTAAATCAATGAATTTAAGGTGAATTGATTTTGTCTTAATGTTAAACCAGGATGTAAGCTGCAACAAGCTGGCTACAAAAGACCTAGAATGGGGATTCAATTCAATCATCTTGGTTAAATATTGCAGGCAGAATCCATGGAAGACATAGTTAGGATAGAGTAGTGATCCTAGTTAGGGAAAGTCTAGAGGTAAGAGAAGATCAGAGAGTATAGTTCTAAGGGAGCCAAAGGAAGGAATATTTCTTCTCTTCTTTGGTCTATGCTACTTCCCCACCTACCATCTTATTCCTAAATGCCTTGATATCCCCTACTCAGTCTACCTTCTCTTCTACTCTGTGGCAAAAGCAGTTCCCTCCCATTGCTTCACTTCACCTTGTTGCCACAGAAAATCTATCTCAGACATTTTATGTTCCAGGGTTCCGTACTGACCATAACCTCCTCCTTCTCTATGCCTTTTTTATCTTTATTTCCCTCCATTTTAAAAGAAATTGAATAGACATGTTTGAAGAGCATTTATTTACTACCCTTTTTCTCCCTAAGTTTGGAAAGGTTTTTAATATTCTTCCATATTTATCTGTGTTACCTTTTTATAAATAAAAGTATCCTAAAATAATTTCCCTGTTATTTATGTATTTCCTGAAAGTTTTCATTTTTTTCATAAACCTAAATTCCCCAGTGTTTTAAACAGTTCAGAATCACTTTTAGAGACTAATCTAGATTGATACTTAAACTATATTTAGTAAATTTTTTCTTAACTAAATAAAGTATGTGCCTAGAATAAAATTCAAAACAAAAAAATTGGTTTTCCATTTATACTGGTTTCCCCAGCCACCATCAGAGAAGCCAGTAGTACCAGTGCCTTGTATAATCTCCTAGAGGTATTTGATGCATACTCTCTTTATATGTATGTGTATATATATACATGTATACATATACACACATATATATACTGATTTAGCTCTTTTCTTACAATATGTCTTAGAAATCTTTCCTTATCAGTATCACTTACCTTTTTTTAACAGCAGCATGTATCCCAGTGTATATAGTATAAACCAAGTAAGCAGACTCATTGAAGACCATTTGGGTTGTTTTTCATCTTTTGCTGTCATAAACAGTGTTGCAGTGAACAAATTGCCCATATGTCATTTTAACAGATCATTTGGTATGAACATTTAAAATTTCAGTAGATATTGCTTGAGAAATGAGTATGTGATTTAACTGTGCTCCATTCCATCTTATTTATAGATCTGATCTTTTCCAAGTGGATTAGCCAGGACTTTATATGTTAAATTTTAGGTTATTTGTAAAAATTTTCTTTAAATAATTTCCTTTTTTAATTTATTTATGTATATATTTGTGCCAACAGGCTTGCTTTGCATTTTCTCTAATTTGGTCCATTGGAGGCAGTTGTGATTCAGATGGTCGTATTGTTTTTGATAATTTCCTCCGATTAGTGATACTGGGAAAAAGTGAAAAGTACCCAGTGCCTGACTCTGTGGGTAAATGGGAATGCCACTTTGATGAAAAAGGCCTTGTCTATGACTATATGTATGAGGTATGATATAAACTGCTTTCTAAAATTAGCTGTAAAACACAAAGTTTTGGATCAATAGGCATCCTACAGTTATTTTGAATCCTGTAGTTATTAGTAGTTTATCCTCCTATAACAGTGGATAGACTAGATGAACTTATGAATATTTAATAGCTTTAGATTTAAGTTAAATCTATTTATCCACTTTAAAAAAGAATTCAGGCAAGATGGTGGCAGAGTAAATATGCTGGACTCTTCTCCTTTACATACTCACACGTAGATTGCAGGAGAATAAAGCCAAAAATACATCTGAAAGAAATACACACTAGAAATAACATTCATAGGAGGGGGAGCCCCCACTCCCACCCCGCAAGCAGTAGAGCAGACTAAACAAGTAGCCAACCTACACAGACAGGTTGAGCCCTGGCAACCTAAATGCCTGGCAAGCAGCAGAGTGGAATTGCCAAGGCCCCTACATAGTAATCCTTCACAACTTGGGTGAGCCTCACAACAGGATCCAGAGGCAGACCTCAGCAGGTAACTGTGCAACCTTGGTAATCTTCCTGAACAGATACAAGGGAAGCGCTACCTACAGCAAATGACCTGTTAACATCAGTGCAGTCTTAATAAGTTCCTGAATGGGTACAAGGGCAGTAGCACACAAGCCCCACTGCAACAAGCCCCTGGACATCAATGTGACCTCAGTAAACTCACTAAAGAGCCTGAAGGTGGAGTCTCCCCAGAAGATGCCCCACTAATATTACTGAACTCTGGGAAAGGGGACTGAGGGTGGACCCACCATATTAAACCCCTCACAGATGTATGTTCAGGTTCAGTGGGCTCCATGAAGTGGACAGAGGACAGACCTGCCATAGCAGACCCCCTGCAGACAGGACCACCCACTTTTACTGAAGGCCCAACTACAGATTAGTTCTTCCTGACATATAAAATGATCTACTAGAAAAGTGGTTTTGTGCTCTTAATATTTGGAAAGAAAATAACGGGTAGATGAAAAAACATAGCAAACAGCAACTGAATCCTCAGGGGAATACTGTACCACACAGAGAGAAAAAATCTTCAGAACCCAATCTCAACATGGGAGATACAATGTTAATTGCAACAATACTCATATTAGTGAAGGCGTGAAAACAAACTAAGTGCCCAAATATTGATGAATGGATCAGAAAGATGTGGTCAATATATACACTGGAGTACTATTCAGCTATCAAAAGAGATAAACTCTTACTATTGCAGCAACATGGATAGAGCTGGGGGGGGATTATGCTAAATAAGTCAGTAGGAGAAAAAGTAGTGAGACTAGAACAAAATGGGGAGGGAGTACAGTGGACTATGGTGGTGGACTATGGGTGTTGTGGTGGTGGGTGCAGAGTGGCAACACCTGAAGGGGGAGATCCTGTACTTTTAAAACACAAGCAACATTGTAAACCAATATTACCTCAATTTAAAGAAAACAAAACTAAAAAACAATTCACAAAAGTATTCTTTTAAACAGCAGGCATTTGAATAATTATTTGATTTAAGCAAATTTTACTTCTAGAGCCAGAACATCTGCAAAGAGGCTAGTTACTATTTTACAAAGTTTCTAGATTTATAGATAAATCTATAGTCTCAAGATTTATAGATAAAAGAAGAACACCTAGAAAGGCAAGTGGCCAGCAGAGTCAGGACTTGAACCCGGCTCTGCTGACTTTCCCCAAAATCATGTTAACAGAATTCTAAGACTATAAATGAGAGTTACATCCTTATTAGTCACAATGGCAAATCATTAAAGTTATCTCTAAAATGAAATATCAAGAGATGCTACCACAAGCATATTCTTTAGGAATTGGAGATAAATGCCAAAGTAGCTTAAAGAGAGATAAAGGTAGTTGCTACCAGAGAGGAGACATGAGAGTGAGAAACCACTTTTTTTCCTTAACCTCTAAAATATGTACACATTAACTTTGATAAAAGCTAAAATATAAAAACTTGGTTATGAATTGCTAAAGAAAGATTTACCCAAACTTGCATCCAGGCACATACCATATACAGACACAATTTTTAAGAAAATAGTATTGGAGCAGGGTCCAACAGACCCCCTACTTGTCAGATATTATCCCTGTTGTAGCTTGGAGAGAGACCTTAGAGTCTCCAGAGAGGGGCAAGAAAACCTGGAGAGGAAGATGACAGTGGGAAGTAAATAAAGTAGGGAGGCATAGCAGCTATTTTGCTACTGGTTAAGAAGACTTTCAATATTTAACAATCAGTTAGACATGCCATGTGTCATGGCTGAATATCAGCCATCGTCAAAATGCCAATGAGAATAATTTTAGAGGAAAAAGTATAGTAATGTTTATTTGCTACATTGTTTATTTGTTATATTATTGTCCCATTGTTTTAAAATATGAAAACATGAAACCAAAATCTGATAAATTGTAACTTGAGTTACGGCAGGGTAGCTCCCAAATAGTCATAGGACTTGATATATGTAAACAGACACCTTCAAGGCATTTTGGAAAGATTAGTGTTAGGAATATATAGAGGCAAAAACATCTGCAATTCTAAATATGTTGAATCTGTGATAAATAAGTTTCATTAAGTTCTTTAGGTTATCAATTGAAAGGAAAATTAATCTAAAGAAAATGTATATTTCTTAAATTATGGTTTCATGGATGTTTATTAATCACCCTCATGACAAAAATGTTATATACATTATTTAATCTATTATTTTATCATAAAAGGGGAAAAAGTAAAGTTTTTAAGATATGATAACAGTATGTTTTAAAGAGCCCTTCAGTTTAGCAAGTGCATGATTGTAATGTGAAATTTATGTTCTCTTACAGTTGAAAAACCGAGGCCGCTGGGTCCATTGGAATGAACTAATTAAAAGTACTAAGTTAGGAGATAGAAGTGTCAAGATTCAAGATATCATAGTTCCAACGATGGACACAATTAGATATACATTTCTAATGGATTTGAGTATTACCTATGCAAAGTAAGAAATGCTGTTATAAACATTCAAAGTATTAACAGTGCCCTTCTCATAGGATCACAGGATTTTTGAAGGAAATTTTGAGGTCATCTGTTTTCAGATAACTGAGAGCCTGGAGACTAATTGACATGTTCAAAGTGACATCTGTTTCAAATCCAGGTTTCTTCTTATTCTAAAACCTTTGCCATCAAACTTTGTTGCCTCATAAACCCCTTATGGTTTGATTATAAAATGATATTAACTGATATATATATAACTGTTAGGTTTAGCATTCACTGTCATTTAGTTTCTCACAAAACTTCATGTTTTTGAGATAATTTGGAAATAGCCAAAACATATCTTACTACCCCCATCTTATCATTCTAGTCCAAATACTTTGTTACCTGTATCTCTAGCTAAAAAGTACACATACATCACTTTTCCAAGGAGACAAACTTTGGCTTTGTTTGTTTTTTTTTTGCGAAAAGTTAAAGTTATTACTTTTATGGGTGTTTTCCATATAGCAATATTATATCTGTTCATATCATTGTTACTAATTAAAGTCTCAGTGACAGTAAACAAAAATGTATGGTACTCATTACTTTTACTAGTACTCATGGAATAACAATGGTAGATTAAAATATAAGGTTTTAGATGAAGATGATTTGATTATTATTTGTTTTCAATTAACTCCAATTTCTTCTAGCAGAAATATATTCTCATTTTTACCTCTTATGAATGATATGTTCATTGTTTTCATAAAGGCCACTGCTTTTTGTGGGTCCAACGGGTACAGGAAAATCAGTATATGTGAAAGATAAACTAATGAATCATTTGGAAAAGGACCGGTACTTTCCTTTTTATGTTAATTTCTCTGCTCGGACCAGTGCCAACCAGGTTCAGGTTAGTTTAAACAGAAACATGGATCTATAATAATTTTTTTTTTGCCCTGTGTGATTAGGACCTAAAATTATATGTTAACTGAGCAATGCAAATCTTTAATGAACTTAAATAGAACTTTGAAAGTATTATTTTTCATAATGTTTTAAAGTCAAGGTTTAAGGATAAAAGTTAGAACTTTTTTTATTTAAATATTTTATTTTATATAATTCTTACATCTTTTTTCATCTTTGCACAATGTATGCATTTTCATTTTGGTTATATTCCCCATACAATTGCACCTCCCCCCTTATTTTGACTCTAGTCCTTCCTTTCCCCGCCCCTCCCTCTCCCCTCTCCTCCCCGTAGTGTGTCTCTGGTTTATAGTTGCAAACAGGATTTTGATTTTTACTTTGTATTGATTAGTCTTTTTCCTGGTCTCTTATTTAGGTTTTCTAAATTCCTGCTATGAGTGAGACCATCCGGTATTTGTCTTTTTCTTTCTGACTTACTTCGCTGAGCATGATCCCTTCCAGCTCCATCCTTGTTGCTGCAAACTGCATGTGGTTATCTTTTTTGATTGCTGAGTAATATTCCATTGTGTATATGTACCACATCTTCTTGATCCAGTCATCTATTTTTGGGCATTTGGGTTGCTTCCATAGCTTAGCTATTGTAAATAGTGCTGCTATAAACGTAGGGGTGCAGGTGCCCTTTGGAATTACTGTTTCTGTATCATTTGGGTAAATACCTAGGAGTGGAATTGCTGGATCATATGGAAGCTCTATCTTTAGTAGTTCAAGAAATCTCCACACAGCTTTCCATAGTGGTTGAACCAGTTTGCACCACCAGCAGTGCAGGAGAGTTCCTTTTTCTCCACAACCTTGCCAACATTTGTTGTTGCTAGTTTTTTTAATATGTGCCATTCTCACTGGTGTGAAATGGCATCTCATTGTAATTTTGATTTGCATTTCCCTGATTACAAGTGATGTTGAACATTTTTTCATATGCCTGTTGGGCATTTGCATTTCCTCTTCAGAGAAGTTTCTTTTTAGCTCTTCTGCCCATTTTTTGACTGGATTATTTTCTTTGTTTTTGTTGAGTCTTAGCTCTGTAGATTTTTGTGATCAGTCCTTTATCATTAGCGTTGTGTGCAAAATTGTTCTCCCAGTCGGTGGGGTTCCTCTTTGTTTTTGTTATTGTCTCTTTTGCTGTGCTCTTTAATTTTATGTAGTCCCAGCTGTTTATCTGTCTTCACTATTACTGCTTTGGGTGATGTGTCTGTAAAGATGTCTTTGAGGTGCATGTCATGTAGTGTTTCGCCTATATTTCCTTCTATGTATTTTATGCTTTCAGGTCTTATGTCTAGTTCTTTAATCCATTTTGAGTTGGTTTTTGTGCATGGTGTGAGGTATCACACTCCCAGACTTCAAACTATAGTACAAAGCCATAATCATCAAAACTGCATGGTACTGGAACAAGAACAGACACACAGACCAATGGAATTGAATAGAAAATCCAGAAATAAACCCACAGATTTATGGTCAACTAATATTTGACACAGGAGCAAAGAATATGCACTGGAGCAAAGAAAGTTTGTTCAATAAATGGTGCTGGGAAAACTGGGTCACTACATGCAAAAGAATGAAGCTTGACCACTACCTCACACCATGCATGTGCAAAAGTTTGAACATTTTTATATTAATACTGGATTAATGAGCTTTGTCACATTTTAAGTATGAGAAGAAGCATCAATTTCTTAACTGGAGAAGAGAAGGTGGAAGTAAGGAGTGGGGGAAAAGGAAGTGAGAGGGAACTAAGGAGAGCGAGTGGAAAAAGCAGAGTGGATCATTTTGATTGTTCTTTCTACATTCTACCAGATTGTCTTTAGGAGCATTTCCTGTGCTTATTGAAGTTCTGTAAATGAAAGATCCTTCAAACCAGGGACTTTTGTTTGACCTTCTGTGGCAGGAAACATGTAGCTTGTATCCCCCTCTTTACCCCCAAATGTTGCCTCAATGAAAGTACTGCATGAGACCTTTTCTAATCACCATTTTAATCATTCATTCCTAAATTTATGTCTCTCCATTCTCTCCTTACCTATGGAGCCCATTTCTGTTGTTTTAGGCCTTAACTTCAAAATCCTACACATTTAGATTAGAGCTTATAGATACAAGGTAAGTTTAAGTTAACAACTGTATTGGGATATCCAATGAGGAAAATTGTGTGTGCATCGGTGTGTATAATATTAAGTATATAGATATGTATATATGTAACAATTCTGAGCACATAGTAGGATTTCAATAATGTTCTTTGATGATGTGTACATGAAGTTTAGTGTCACCTTAAATATGAATAAATATAAATAATCACATATGTACATAGTGCTGTTCAATATTACTTAGTTTATTAAATTCCTTTTTTCCCTGGTGTAAGTATGGCTTTAAATACACTACTCTTTCTTCTTTATATTTTAGAACATTATTATGTCTAGATTGGATAAAAGACGCAAAGGAGTCTTTGGGCCACCTATGGGAAAGAAGTGCATAATTTTTATAGATGACATGAATATGCCTGCATTAGAGAAATATGGAGCTCAACCTCCTCTTGAATTATTACGACAGTTTTTTGACTGTGGGCATTGGTAACTATTTAATTGATGTCTTAATTAATCATCCTGAAGTCATATGTTATTCTCATTTTCTCCTTTAGTTTCTCACAGCAAAATAATACATTACCCCAAGTATTTATGAAAAAAAAGGATTGCTCAGATTTTCCTATACAGAAATTTTAAAATTTTCAATGCATTCTGAAGCTATTCACACCTCTGAATGTGAGTTAGCTAACTGATGAATAATTCAGTATTGGAAGTATATTTATTCAACAATGTAATAAATTCTTTCCTTTTCAACTATTATTTTTAATTATTGAAAGTAATTTACAAATCCTCAAAGTACCATTTCCTTATGGCTTAGAATTTATGGGTAGTTTCCAAGGCACCATAATCTGCCCCCTATGATCCTATCACTTTAAATGCTTCACATTTTCTGTGACTCTCAATGGTTCATTTCTATATGACATATCTTTAGTTAAAATTAATTCCTCATTTCCTTCTCTAAATATGTACTTTCCTAATCTTCGATATGCCATTATTTTTATTCCAAATCCAGAGTAAACTAATTTTGTGGTTAAGTTCTATTTTGTTACATTTTTGTTACTACTGCATGTCCTTGGAATTCTGCCTAGGAGAGAACTGCTGATAATAGTGTATTCCCTGTTCCTCCAGGGTTTTTTATATGAATATATTTTTATTTTTTAAAAAATACTAATGTTGTGCATAATATTTTACAACTTATTTGCACTTAAATATCTATCTTAAACACCTATCCATATTATTTGTCTCTCATTCATATTATTGAGTTTTAAAACTATTTAGTATTAATACTATTTAATGTCATAATTTGCTTACCTAATCTCCTGCTGACAGTTATTAGTGTTGTTACCAAAAGCTATATTTTATTTTAAACTTTCTCAGTGTTCTGAGATTAAAGACTGGCTATGTGGCTTTTTCCAAATCCCCCTTTTGCAGGATTTAGTGGCCTGTTGGAAATAAGCACTTTTTCACTTTCAGTGGTTCTATCTAAATTGAGTTATTTAAATGCCTCTTCTGATTAAAACCTCTTTGGAGTTTTGTTATTCCCTAATAGGTAACTTTTTATATAACAAATATATATAGATATGTGTTCTGAAGGTAGGATTTGAGCTAAAAAGAAGAAAATCAAGACTTTACTTAAGAAGGATCACAGTTTAATTCATTGTTCAAACTGGAACATTTCTGAGAGTAAAAGGGGAGTGTTATTAATAATTACTCCAGGACAACAAGCACTAATCAGAACTGACATAAGCAAAATAGACTATCCTAGCTAGTTGCAAACAGGATTGAGCTTTCATCCATGTTTTTAGATTTGGGGTAAGAAGAAGAAAATCAGAAAGTCAAATTGGAAAGAAAAGTAAGAGGAAAGAAAGGGGAGGGTAAGAGGAAAAGAGATATTAGATAGCCAGAATCTGGGCAACAGATAGAAAGGAGTAATAGAGTGCTGCTTTAAAAAGAATTCTCTCCTTTTGTTCTTATCCTCACTTTCTCCCTCTTGTCTCCCTCTGGTTGCCCCCATTCCATGGTCAGGTTTCAAGAGTTAGTTTTTTAGTTTGATTTTATCTTTTAGCCCTGTTTTGTTTCATTTTCATATTCCACATATAAGTGAAACCCTCAGGTATTTGTCTTTCCCTTTCTGGCTGATTTCACAAAGAAGGAATGGAGCCCCTGGGCCTGTGGTGGTGGGTGCATTATGGCAACAATGCCTAAAGAGGGATCATGCACTTCTATTATGGAAAATTTGATGTAAGCCAATATTAACTTAATAAAACATATTGATAAAAATTCTCCAAAAAATTTCTCTCCTACTCCAAGCATTATCTGAAAGTCATTCCTTTTAGAGAAGCCAAAGTCAGATCACATTTTTAGGAAGGTCTGCATTTCATTCCACTTTATTGGCTTCATAACTGATTGCTTTGGAATTTTTGTGTGCTTTGAAGGTATGACCTTAAGGACACAAGTAAAATCACATTGGTTGACATAGAACTGATTGCAGCCATGGGTCCTCCAGGTGGTGGAAGAAATCCGGTCACTCCCCGTTTTATTCGACATTTCAACATTTGCACTATTAATACCTTCAGTGATGAAACCATGGTCCGAATCTTCTCCTCAATTGTAGCATTCTACCTTAGAACTCGTGATTTTCATCCAGAGTACTTTGTAATTGGAAACCACATTGTCACTGGGACTATGGAGGTGAGTAAATTCAGCATTATGCAAATTATACTAAGTATTTTAATATATATTTTCCTCATTTGGTCCTTATTTTATTTATTTATTTTTAGACATTTCTTCCCTTAGCCATCTACTTAAGTCTTCAATGTCAGGGAAGCTGTTAAGGAAGTTTGAGAACAGGGAGATCATAAACTTTGAAATTATGGAATCTAATTGAGGTTGAGCCATGGCTGCTATTTCCTAATTGTATGACCTTGAGCAAGTCATTTGAACTTCCAGAAACTCAATTTTTAATCACAGAAATGGAGATAATACCTATTTCACAAGATTGCTTTATGGAAACAACTGCTACTTCCTAAGTGTTTTCCTAATTATTAGATTTTTCTCTTCTGTCTTCCCTCCCATTTTTCATGTTTTTCTAGAAGAGGAAATTTAAGCAGTTTATAAATACATTTTTAACAAATCAGCCTACATAACTTAGAAGTATCAATGAAGTATCAATAATAGTAAGTAAACACAAGGGTGGAAACAGGAAACAAGACTACCCTTATGGCCATAGAGCAATTTTTAATTTAATTAGGATGTATTGTTTTCCTCTGTTCAGAGGCCAGAGCTAATCTCATCAGTAATAATAAAAGAAAGTATTAGAGGTAAGTTGGTGATAATATCATTGAGATAAGCTTTTTATAGTCTTCATAAAGTGGGTTTAATTTTGGGATCACTGCAACCAATAGCAAAATTCTCCCTAAAATCATTCCATTATTTTCTTTTTTTAAAAGATTTATTTATTGGGCCTCCCCGGTGGCGCAGCGGTTGAGCGCTGGGTTTTGAAGCTGCCTGCAGCCTTAGCAGCGCCAGTTCGATCCCCAGCTGCTCCCCGGCCACCAGAGGAGGGTCCCACATGGCGCACAGACCTCTCCTGCCGCCCGCTGCTCCCCTCAGCAGTGTACTTCGGTCCTTCTGCCTGCTCTGCTCCCTGCTGTGGCTCTGGTGAATTCTGTCACCCTCCCATGCTTCTGACTGTACCCAGTGCATGTATAAACAAACCACCAAACAAACAAACAAACAAACAAACAAATAAATAAATAAATAAAACATGCCTCTACAAATAAATAAATAAATAAATAAATGATAAAATAAATAAATAAATATAATAATAATGAATTTCTTAAAGAAAAATTATATTGAATAAATTCACCATATAATAAAAATATACTTGATTTCCATTTTATCTCCCATTAAGATAGAAGAAGGGGAAAGAGAAAATGAGAGACAGAAGGGAAGGGAGGGCACACCTTGATTTGTTTTGAAGTCACTAGTAGTCCAAAGGAGATTGTTTCATCCTCCATTCAGAATGAGTTACCCGATTTTACTTACTACTAAAGTTTTTGTTAATTACTTAGCCTCGGCATATCTATCTTTAAATACAACAACAATGTCACTTTTCAGGCTCCTGTGGGTCAACACAATATAAGTTCCCTCAACTTTATACTCTTTGACTGAGTGCTATGAATCAAAATAAAGAGATGTGCCATCCTAGTCTTAGTGCTGTATAAATTTCCAAACCTACATAATCTGATAGGATGAATAAAATATTTTGTGTAATAAACTATTTGTTGCATGACTTTGCTGATGACAAGTATTTTATTTTTCTTTGTTCCTTTTTTCATACTCAGATATATAAACAATCCATGGCAAATCTTTTACCCACTCCCACAAAATCACATTACACTTTCAACTTGCGGGATTTTGCACGTGTCATCCGGGGCTGCTTACTTATGGAAAAAGATGCTGTGGAGAACAAGAACATTATGATCCGTCTGTTTGTGCATGAGGTTTTCCGAGTGTTTTACGATCGCCTCATTAATGATGATGATCGAAATTGGCTCTTCAATTTAACAAAAACTGTTATAAAAGAACATTTTAAAGAATCATTTGATAGTATCTTTTCACATTTGAGGAAAGAGAATGCACCAGTGAGTATATTTAGTGATTAAAAACTTACTAAGTTATAGCAATATAATAGTTTCTACCAACTTATTTTTTAGAAATACCGTAGCTTCTTTTTGAGTATGTGCTCCATTTTCCTCAGAAATAGATATTTTTAGAATATTTGTTTTCAGAGGTATTAAATATGTAACACAGAACTTATTTTAAGAGTATAACCTTATATGGTAGGAATTAAATGATGTAATAGAGGCAAAGTGCTTAACATGGTGGCTATCTCTTAGAAACTACTCTATAAATGAAACTCTCTCAGATGACTTCTCCAGTCTGGGAAGAGGTGGGGGATCGGCAACGTGCATGTTAAAAAACAGTCTTTTTATTTTCTAAAGATATCATTTCAGGTATTAATTTTTAAAGTATATTATTTACTACCATAATGTTTAATACAGTAATATAATTGATCATGTGGTTTACATGGACAAAAAAATTTTAAACATTTTAAATTTATTTTAGAAACATTTTCAAATTTTGTGAATTGTTGATTTCTGTTCTATAGGTAACTGAAGAAGACTTAAGAAATCTCATGTTTGGTGACTACATGAATCCTGACCTTGAAGGAGATGACAGGGTTTATATTGAAATTCCAAGTATTCATAAGTTTAGTGAAATCGTGGAGCAATGCTTAGATGAGTATAATCAGACTCACAAAACAAGAATGAATCTTGTCATTTTTAGGTATCTACATTTCATATTGATGCTTTCAATTGCTATTGTAAAATTTTAAGGGACAAAATAAAATTCAATGCACAAGATAAATTTTAAAGCACAAAAAGGTATAAAGAAAAATACAATGAATAACATTCTAGCACTGCCCAGATTAAGATGTAAAATATTAGCAGTTTGTTTAAAGATCTTTGTGAAGTCAGTGCTCCCTCACTGCATCTCTCCATCATGTCTTGCAAGAGTAAAAAAGAAACTTATGTGTTTCTTTGGATTTTCACTACACATATGTGTTTTAAACATATATGCACAATCTTACTTTGCATGTTAAAACTGCTTATAAATAGTATACTGTATGCATTTTTCAAGTTGCTTTATTCCATGTTTGTTTTATTTACAAAAAATGAATTATTACTACTTTATTATATTTCATTTTATCATTTTAACACAATGTAGTCATTCTGAGATTGACAAGGTGGCTTCTGGTTTTTGCAGTTACATAAAATGTTTTGAAAATCATGTGTCCTTATGTACATATGTAAGAATTTCTCTAGGCTATATTCCTATAAGTGGAATTATTGTGTCAGCATAGCATATATAAACATCTTCTACTTTACTAAACTGCCGAAGTATCTTCAAAAGTGATTACTGTGTTTTAAATTATTATTTTATTTTATATATTTTTAACATCATTTTTCATTTTTGTACAATGCATGCATTTTCATCTCAGTTGTAGTCCCCATGAAATTCCCATTCACCCGTGAACTATAGTGATTACTGTTTTTAAGAGTTTCCACTGTTCCTCATGCTTTTGCTAACACTCAGAATTGCTAGACTTTCTAAGTTAGTGTAATGGTATCTTATTGTGGTTCTAATTTTAATTTTCCTCATTACTGGTGAGACAATATCCGAATTTGCTATTTTGTAAACAATTGATTTTCTATTTCTCACATAAAAATCGTACTATTAAAAGATTGAAAATGTGTTTAATAAAAGTAATGATATACTTTCAGTATAAGCAATTACAACTTAACCTTATTTCAATAATTTGTATATTAGATTTCCTGAATTTGTGCTTTGAATGAGTTTTCCTTGGCATCAAATTATCCAATTGTAAATGCTTTTGAAAAATCACACTCTTTGGTCATTAGCGCTTTCAAATTGCAATAGTAAGATATTGGATAGCAAAGTTCATCCTTTTAGGAAAGTAAAAACAATTTTTACATGCAAATATACATTTTGTTACATGCAATATACAATTCGTTACATGCAAATATACATTTGCATTTTCAAGTATAGTAATATTGATATTTCACAATAGGTATGTATTGGAACATTTGTCACGAATATGTCGAATTCTAAAGCAGTCTGGGGGAAATGCTCTGCTTGTTGGACTTGGAGGAAGTGGCCGTCAATCTTTAACTTGTCTGGCTACATCCATGGCAAAACTGAACATTTTCCAACCAGAAATTTCTAAGAGCTATGGTATGCATGAATGGAGAGAGGATTTGAAGGTAAGATAATGAGGAAAACCAGTGTCTCACATAATACCAGTTGTGAAGTTGTATGAGTTCTTTATAGAGTTTATACATTTATCCCTTATCAGATTTGTGATTTATAAATACTTTTTCCCATTTGGTAGGTTTCCTTTTCTTTTCATTCTGATCTGTTTTCTTTTTTAAAGTACAATGATACACTTTCCTCTTAGTAGTACTGCTTTTGAACATAAGTTTTGATATGTAGGGTTTTCATTTTCATTTGTTTCAAGAAATTTTATCATATCCCTAATTATTTTTTCTTTGGTCTATTCATTATTTAACACCTGATCTTAGCCAAAGGAATGAGAAGTTTTCTATTGGTTATTTAAAAGTCTGTTCTTTAAATGCCATGTATTTGTGGATTTTCCAATTTTCCTTTTGCTATTGATTTCTAGTTTTATTCCATTGTGATCAGAAATGATGCTCTATATGCAGCCTTTGGTTGCAATTGACAAAAAATGAAACCCAAACACAAATAACTCAAACCAGTTTAAGCCAAGGAGAGATTTATTGACTTTCCAATAGCTGAGGTATCCAGAGGTAGATAAACTTTTCATGTGACTGAATTAAAGGCTAAGTCCTCAGAAATTACTCTATCTTCTAAGACTTCTATCCCTCGCTTAGCTTTCTTCTACAGTAGACTGATTCTGTGAGGCAACACAGTTGGCCTTACCAGTTCTAGATTACTGAACTTGATATACTCCATCTCCATCTCCAAATTAGATTGTGACTGGACCCTTTTAAATCACATGCCTCCCTCTGAATCAATGACTATGTCTAGGGGCTTGGGAAACTGACCAGTTTGGGTCTCCCACCCAGTGACAGCCTCACTAGAAGTGGGGAGAGGTATTATTCTAAAATTGAGGTGTTATCAAAAACAGGTGAAAGGCAGAAAACAAAAACAACTGTCCACCATATTCTGCTTATAAATATATTTTTATTTTAAGAGTCTATTAAGAAATGTTGGCATGAAGGGCCAGAAGACTGTCTTTCTAATCACGGACACTCAGATTAAAGAGGAATCTTTTCTAGAGGATATTGACAGTGTGCTCAATACTGGAGAAATACCTAACATTTTTGCAGCAGATGAAAAACAAGAAGTGATGGAGGTAAATGCTTTTTAGGGAGTGCTGCTCCCAGCACAGAAATTTTCTTATCTTGAAACTTTTTCTCTAATCCTCAGTATAAATATAGTTCGTGCAGAGGATTTGGGTAATTTAAAACTTAAAAGTATCTTACATAAATACATTTTTGGGAATTTTGAATTGCTTACAGTTCTGAATAATTTTAAAATTCAATTTTTCATAATGATGAAAGTTTGTTTTATATACTTGATCTTATTTAGCATGTTTTAGGAGTGATGGGAGATTTTAAATCATCTTAGGGTTGCAGTGATATGAGGAAACCTAGTTTTTAAATACTACCTGATTAACTTTAATGGTGCACTGCCAGTTAGTAAATTTTTCAAAAGTCTTAATAAAATTACTTGTTTTAACGATTTTCATATATCTGAGAAGTCATACTTTGTGAGTTAAAGACAAAAAATACAATTGTGAAGCACCTTGTCCTTTGATCCCAGTTTCTAATACCTTTCTGCCTGCGTAAGATCCTTGTTAGTAATTTCCTCTTTCTCATTGCCACAACTGCTTTTACCCATAGAATATTATCACTCACACCTACTTCCTTCATTTCAGCCTCCAGTGATAGCACTTGTAGTAAAATGGACTTACCCTGGTACTTCAAGCATCACCCTCCTTTTCTCATCTGTAGAATGAAACTATTATATACACATAATAGTTTTTCTTACATAGGATTGTTGTGAGATCTGAAAATTAAATTATGTACTTATGGACTGTGGGGCATAAGTAAATGATGCATTAAGAGTTTATGACCTGGAGTGGGGAAGGAGAAACAGGGGAAAAAGGATCTCAACTTCTCTGCTTTTATCTGGACAATGTCTTGGATGTGTCCAGGACTGCTGGAGAATGGCAATTCTCCTAATTTGTAGGTTATGTGCCCCTTACTTTCATCCCAGGAATAGTTACCTTTGGGGAGTGGGGTTTCCTAAGCTTTCCTATACATTTTAGCTACTGTTTATCTTTTTTTCTCACCGCATTCCTACAAAAATTTTCCATTGCTTAACTGTTTTATGGCATGATCCAACAACAGCTTTATGAACTCCTTTCCTTCACATGTCACATAAGCCAATTTATCCACAAGAAATAGCTATGGTCAATACTCATGGTACTAAATTGCATCACTGTTTCTGCTTTAATGATACTGATTTTTTTTAAATGTAAAAGATAATGTAAAAGAAGATCTATTGTTTTCTTTCCACATTATGCACCATCCTGTGCGTTTAATTTTGAAGACCACATTTTGGACTTTATTTAATCCCTCTGACATGTAACATTGACATACCTCATTTTTAACAATTGTGTAAAGTTACAATATGTGGATGTTTTATATTTTTAACCAGTCCCTTACTGATGGATGCTTTAGTTGTTTAGATTTTTCTTCTAAAAACAATGTTGAGTTATACTCTTATACACATATATTGATAAACTGTTTATAAGTATCTTTATAAGTTAAATTCTTGTCATATATTTGCTTTTAAATTATACAATTATAAAATTGAAAGAAATATTCTAAATACAAACAATATTAAAGCCATTCTATTATTATAAAAACAAAAAAAATAAGACATTTACAAGGGGTGTAATAAAAATTCTTAATATTCCATGATCAGCTTACTTTATGAGTTTTTTTGATTTTGTGATATTCCCTAGGGTGTTCGTCCTATAGCTCAGGCTGGTAATAAACATGAAGAACTCAGTCCCTTAGCCTTGTTTGCTTTCTTTGTGAATCGCTGCAAAGATAATCTTCATGTTGTAGTGGCCTTTAGCCCCATTGGAGATGCTTTTCGAAATCGCTTGAGACAGTTCCCATCTCTCATCAATTGCTGTACTATTGACTGGTTTCAGGTTTGTAATTTTTTATAAATCTTTGGGGATTTTACTGAAATCTTATTTGAGGACCATTAATATACATTCAGCAAATGTTTGTTGATCATTTAATCTAAACCCTAGTGACAAATATAGTACTTGGCACCAGGGATTTATAAGCCTACATGATCCCTACAAAGATCTCACACTCTAGACTGGAAGATAGAAAAGGCAATCAGTAAATGAGCAGTCACAATGATATAAAATGCCATGATTTGGGTGTTCAAAAGGTTTAATTGTGGAGATAGTAAATCTCTGAAATATGAAAATGATTAGTTACATAGAGGAATATATTAGAAATCAAAAAAATATTCTTTAATAAGGTACATAAATTCATCACTTTAATCATAAGCATTTTAACTGCTACAATCTTTATCATTAGCAGGATGATTTAAATGAATTACTCTGAATATGAGATAAACTCCTGCAATGTGTTTAGTGATACATGTCATAGCATATTCTGGCATTTTTCAAAATTTCAGTGGTGAAACTTTAAAAGCCTTGAAGTTTAAAATATATCAGTACAATAATGCCACACGAATATAATTTAGTTATAACAGTTTTACTAATGGAATGTTTGAATTTCACTGGGATACAGGGCCAATTCTCAAAAAAAAATTGATCTTAAAATCAATTTTTGCTACAAAAGAAAAACATTGCCAGCATCTTATTGAATCTAAATGAAATGCAATTTCTCATATATTCTAATGAGCAAGTAAATATAAATTTAGCACTTATTAATAATTTAATAGATTGATTATTTAGCATAAATTACTTCATTAAAAATAGTTCAAATATTTATTGATAAGTGCTGTTTTAGGCACTGAAGACAATAGTGTAAATACAATAATAGAGTAAAACAAAGTTTGGCTTTAATGGGCTTTACATTTTAGTGTGTATGGGAGACAATAAATAAATAAAAATATGGCGAGTTTTGCTAAGTGCTCAGAAGGAAATTCAGGATAAGGGAAAGAATAATGAGGGAAGGCAAGCTGTGGTAGAAAGAGTGCTCTGGCCCTCAAGCAGAGATATGCAGTGAGCCCCGTGGATATCTGGGGGGGGGGGCGCGGGGGGTGTGGGCTGCTCTAGTCAAAGGGAACTGCAAGTCAAAAGACCCAAAAGTAGGTGCATGTTTGGTATATTCCAGGAAAAACAAAGACACGATTTCACTGAAACAAGGGAGGGGAGAAGAAGCAGAATTTGTGGGGAAGAAAATCAAAAGTTCAGTTTTTGATTTTGTAATAATTTGGAATTGTGATAGACTGCTAGTAATGGAAACCCAAATTAAACAGTAGAGTTTTTTCTCTCATGTCGATACCCAAAGTTATGCATATTGGGCCTTCTGTGGTTGGTTAACCCAAGTCATCAGAATCCCAAGTTCTTTCTGCTTTGTGATCTTTAGCATGTGGTATCCTTCCTCAAAGTCATATTATGACTTAAGGTGGCTACTAGAGCTCCAAATATCACATGTGTGTTCCAGGCAAAGAAAAGAATAATGGGAAATAGAGCAAAAAGGACACATGTCAAATTCTATGCAACCCTCTATAAATACTCTTCCCTGAAGTCCTTACCCAACAACACTTATATATTATTATCCACTCTGTGTTGCAAGGGAGTCTAGGAAGTGTAAACATGTTTGGGGGCATACTGCTATCTAAAATAAAATTGAATGCTAAGGAGAAGGTCGTGACAAATTGTATTAGTGAGTAACTAGCAATCTCTGCCACTGTGGTATACATTTGAGATGCCTGCTACATATGTGAGTGGAAAAGTTAGAAAAGCAATGCAGTATATTTTTGATATTAAAATGTCATTGACCTTTCCTTTATATTGTGTTATCTTTATTTTTAATGTATAAAAATATTTACTAAATCATCATATTTACTAATACATTACTAAATTAATGTATAAAATTTACTAAATTTAATGTATATTTACTATTTACTAAATTTTAATGTATGAAAATATTTACTAAATATTTACTTGTGATCTTAGTCTTCCTAATTCTGTTTTCTCAATTAAGATTTTAATTTTCTCAATCCCAAATTCTTCTCACATAGGAAGACACAATACCTGGTTGGAATGGGACTAATCTTAAATTTCATTTTTCTTTTTCTTATTTTTAGCCATGGCCAGAAGATGCCCTTGAACGGGTAGCTGTGAAATTCTTAGAAACACTGGAGCTTACTGAAGTTGAACATCGAGAGATAGTTCCAATCTGTAAACACTTCCACACTTCCATTATAGAGCTTTCAGAAAGGTTAATAGTAATGATTTTTTGATGACAACAATGCTTTATATTTTATAGCATCTATATTTGTGAAAGCCCAAAATTTTAATAGAATTTCTGTGTTTTCTAAATATCTCTGGTGATTTAAGACCCACTGCTTATATGTAATAAAAAACTACTTGATCTAGCTTTAACAAAAGGGGAAATTTATTTTATAAAGTTACAGTTGTGTCTCACAAAGTTTAAGAGAAACTCAGTAGTGAGTAGAAGAGTTAGAAAGCCATCAGAAACCCCCAAAACTCTTTTTCTTTGTTTTTCACCCCTGTTTAGGTTCTTGAGCGAATTAGGAAGACATAACTATGTTACTCCTACTTCTTATCTTGAACTTATTGCCTCATTTCGACAGCTTTTGACTAAGAGGCGACTTGCTGTAATGAAAGCAAAGCAAAGATATGTGAACGGACTTGACAAATTAGCTTTTGCTGAATCTCAGGTAATATGATGAGCTGCCCAAAATGGTAATATATAATAGGAAATATGAGAAATAATAACAAGAGCTACAATTTACTAAGAATATTAAGTGCCAACCACTCTGTTATGTTCTTCATAAACATTCCTTCAATTATTCCTCATAGAAATAAAGGAGGTATTAGTGTGACCCCCATTTTACAGATGAGTAACCAGAGAATTAGAAAAGTAAGTTTCTCAAGCCAAACAGACTCAACTTATTATCAGCAACTTTTTTTTTTTTTTAAAGATTTATTTATTTATACAAGCACTGGGTATAGTCAGAAGAGCGGGAGGGTGAGAGAATTCACCAGAGCCAGAGCAGGAAACAGAACAGGCAGACGGACGAAATACACTGCTGAGGGGAGCAGTGGGCGGCAGGAGAGGTCTGTGCGCCATGTGGGACCCTCACCGGTGACCTGGGATCTAACCGGCGCTGCAGAGGCTGCTGGCAGCTTCGCAGCCCAGCGCTCAACCGCTGCGCCACTGGGGAGGCCCATTATCAGCAACTTTTTGGCATACCGAGAGAATATAAGTGTGGCTTGACTTTTTGTTATAATATAGGTTTATATCTTTTATTATAATAAAGGATTTTTAAAAATGAGTCAAGTGCTGCTAATACTTGTTAGCATAGTACAATTAAGCCACAGAGATTTGGGTGGTCCATCTTTGCATTGTATGCCATTCATGGAGCTGCCACCTTGTTTTCTATCTGCATTTCTTCCACGGTAACTGCATTCTCCCACTGCCCTGTCATATACTCAAGGAAGATAAAATCTTTTGTGAAGAAAATCGGCCATAGTGTTTCATTGTTTTGTTTATCATATAAAGAAGTGAAAGAAAAAGATACAGTTTTCTGGTTCCAAAACCCTATAATACATTTACATTTCTATTGATATTCTATGTGTCTGGTTTCCATAGCTATAGAAACTTAATGACTTTTAACTCTCTATTCAGGTTGGTGAGATGAAAATTGAGCTTGTTCAATTACAGCCTAAGTTGGAGGAAGCTAAAGTTGAAAATGCACGTATGATGCAGGTAGAGTATTCTGAAATTTTTTTTAATGTCAGAAGACAATTGAAATATGTAAAATTAGCCTTAGAAACAAATCCTAATTTTTTCTCACTAGATCTTAGTGTTGTTACCCTTTTCTACTGATGGGCTTATCTCATTAGGTCCTGTGTAGGTTCTGTTGTTTTTAAAGGAGCTGAGGAGCCCATTGTCAATTATGGCACATGTGTATGCATTTATCTTCTATTTATCCGTGGCCCTCCAACCTTAAAAATGATAGGTTTGAGTCTCTAATCTTCGACATTATTTTGTGTCTTAGATTGAGAAAGTAATAGCATGTTTGAAGAAGTCTTTCTTTTTTCTCTTCTTTAGATTATTGAAATAGAGTCTGCACAAGTGGAGGCAAAAAGAAAGTTCGTGAAATTAGATGAAGAGATAGCCAGTGGAAAGGCTGAAGAAGCCCAAGTTCTGAAAAATGAATGTGAAAGTGATCTAGCAGAGGCAATTCCAGCTTTAGAAGCAGCTCTGTCTGCACTGGATACTCTGAAGGCAAGTGATTGTTTAGCTATCTTGTGCTTTGTCATAAAGAAAAACTGAATACGGGTAGTAGGTTAATTAGGTATAATTCTATTTCAGTGAGTGCCATTTATATTGTTTTTGTCCAGTCAAATGAAACTTACCTTTTAACAATTCCTCTTGGTTCTTTATATATTGTTTATAATTTGAACTCAGGATAGTCTAGTGGGCATAGAACAAATGGTCTCTGAGAAGAAGTTCTGTACATGGACAAGGAGGCATATGTTTAATAGAGTGTGGTACTTCCCTTCTGCAATCTCTTGGACATGCATGTAAAGAAAAACTTCAAGTTCATTTCCAACACAGATATGGATGACAACTGTGCATTGTACTGTGTTGTAAAAGACTTTTTACAGGGTCTTTAGGCAAGAACAAAACTCCTCACCCAACAGTAGGAGAGACAGTTTTTATTATGAAGGGAAATTCAATATAATAAGATGATTCAGGATATTCAGATTCCATTCTTTGCCTTCTTTCCTCAAAAATGCTCTAACTTTCATGTAAGAAACTGACAAGATGGTAAGCTCAACCCTGTGGGCAATTTAGCATCTTACTAGTTCAAACTCTGATTATTTTAAGGAAATTACAGAAACTTCCTAATGCTCTCATTGTACCTTGAGTAGGGTTTAAAACCCTGAATTTGTTTCCTTTTTCCTCTGGCACTTTAAAAACCTCACATTTCCCGGTGGTTCTTAACCAGGGTTCCATTTATAGCCTCAGTAAGTGAATGTATGTAAAATTTGTATACATGTGCAAAAATATTTTTTCTGTAAGGCTCATAGCTGTCGTCATATTCTCATAAGGATCTATGAACTCCCAAATGTTCGAGAACCATTGGTTTTAATTATAACTCTTTTTTGTTGATTCTTTCATGATCATGTAAAGTAAAAAGTAATTACAACTTCTGATGAAAATTAATGTTTTCATTATTCTTCAACATTACTTTAAAATATTTCATTATATTAAAATGACCTATCCTTATGAGGCTGTATTTTGTTTTGATTTAGCCATCTGATATTACAATTGTGAAATCAATGAAGAATCCTCCATCTGGTGTTAAACTAGTTATGGCTGCTATTTGTGTCATGAAAGATATAAAGCCAGAAAAAATTTCAGATCCTTCAGGAACTGGAGGCAAGGTAGTAACTGGACATAGACTTAAATCATATTCATGAATGTGAAGAACACTTTACAACAACTATTATCAAATTAAATGTCAATAGTACTTAGTCCAGGAAAGAAACTTTATTTTCCAGATTGAATTGAAAGCACTATCTGTATGTATTTCAGGGTAAAAGCAAGCCAATATAGCATCAGAAAAATGTGGTTCCAATTGTTTTCATCTCTTTTCCTATCTATGTAGGATTCCCTACTATCATGGAGGTGAGAGTAAATGAACATTTTTCTAGCAAAGATGCTAAGAATATGATATATGGTTATATTGTGGTTTGTGAGTTTTCAAAATATCCTACTGAGTTAAGCAGTATAGTGAAATTGTTAAAAACATGTACTCTGGAACCAGAATTCAGAAATCTGACCCCACCAGCAGAGAGACTTTGGGCAAGAGAATAATTTCTATGGGATTCTGTAGAAACAGGACTCCATAATACCTCCCTCATAAGGTGACCATGTAGTATTACTTGGAGTTATAGAGATAAATACCAGAAAAGGTGAAAATAAAAACAGTTGAAAATGGTTACCTTTGAAGAGAGATGTAGAGAGGGGTAGAGAAGCAGTAAAGGTTTCTTTTAAAAATGTATAAAAAAAATAAAAGACAGGGGAAATGATTCTGAGTGAGAGCTAGTAAACAGTTTTGCAGTAGTATACCACTGCTTGAAAAACATAGTTTAAAATTCCAGACAAATATACTCTGTCTTTATAAAGCAAAACAAAAGAAAAACATAATCCTTTTCTGTCCTCGGAATGGTTATTTATGTAATAAACACACCCTTGCCACAGTGAGACCCACTAGAGAATAATTAAACTCACTGGATCATTTCCATTTTGAAGCTACCCTAATTTAATGCTGCACAGGGAAGTAATTAGGTGAATTTTGAACAATAGGCTTAGGGGAGAAAGATAGGGCAGAATGTATTTCAAGAAGGCATTGCAGACAGCCTCAGCTAACACAAATTATACATATATAATAAAAAAAATATAACATATATAATTAATAAAAAAGGAAGGCATTGATTCTATCCTAAATAAATTTATAAATTTGTTTTCAGGTTTTTATAATACCTGGATTTGAATCTCTAAAGTGGAAAATTAGAATTTATTTTTTGACAATTTTATCCTTCATTGATATAATAAAGAAAATAAGTAGGCTCTTTTCTTACCAAGTTATTCTCATTTACACACACACACACACATACCCATACCAGGCTTCTGGAAGTAGAAAAAGTATGTTCAGCTAGTTAACTAACATCTGTTATTAACATAAGTACTGTATATATTATCTCATAACTGGCAGAGCAACATACAACCTTTGTCTTTCAGCTTCTCTTTTTCACTTAGCGAGCCCAGGTAAGCAAGGCAGTTACCTATAAGAAAAACGTTTGCTACCTTTTTTAGTTCACTTGGGCTGCTATAACAAATTACCATAGACTTATTACCTTACAAACAACAGAAGTTTATTTCTCACAGTTCTGGAGGTTGGTGAGTATAAGATCAAGACTCCAGCAGATTCAGTGTCTGATTTTTAGGCAGTCATCTTTTTGCCTTGTCCTCACAAGGCAGAAGCCTGGAAGGGAGCTCTCTAAGGTCTGTCTTTTAAGGGTACTAATACCACCTTCCAAAGACCCCACTTCTAATTACCATCATATTTGGGATTACAGTCCAACATAAGAACTGGGGGGATGGACATAAACCCTCAGTGTATAGCACAGCCTTTCTGATTTGAAAGGGTCATGAATAAAGGAAAATAAAAGTTGAAATAATTAAAAAGTATTTGCTTACATGAAATTGTGATTGTGTTTATGCTAGCTTCTTTTCTGAAGTCTTCCATAGAGAAATAATCACATTTTCTTTATAATATTTAATTTTTAATAATAGATTATATAAGTTCATGTTCATATTTTAAATATTAGATATGTTTAACTTGTTCTCATGGAGAAAAGACTCTTTGTTAACAAAGAACTATAAATTGACATTTTGAAAGCATAAGGTTTTACTGTATAATATACCTTAAATTTCAAAAGAAACATTTTATATTAGCATCTTGTATATTTAGTAAGTTTGCATAATTTTTACTTGTAGATATTAGATTACTGGGGTCCTAGCAAAAAACTTCTGGGAGATATGAATTTCTTAAGAGATTTGAAAGAATATGACAAGGACAATATTCCAGTAAGTTTCATTAAAGTTTTTCTATAAATATAACTGCGAAGATGAATGTCTCTAGTATTATGAAATATTAAATAAAACATAAGTATATAGTCCTTTTTCAGGATTAAATGATGAAAAAGAAATATTACTTTTATTAATGGCTACATTATAAATTATCATAATGCATAAAACCACTCCTCTTTCAGACCATTGGAAGTCACTTAATAAATTACCATTTTGTGTATTATTGACTTCAAGTGTTTTCTGTATCTTATAATAATTCATTTACTAATAAACTGTAATCTTCTAATCAAATGTATGTAAGATAAAAAGTATATTGTTTTCCATTCAAACTTTTTCCTATTTATTAATATTTCATTATTCTTTTCCCTTGTTTCTATGATCCCCAACCTGTGTAAATCTTAATTTTTAAAAGAAACATCTTGCCCTGTGTTTGTAATAAGTTTGCATATTTTGCACTCAACTATGACTTATGTTTCTGCTATAATAATGTTTATTTTAGGATTATCTTAAAGTATTGATTTTGCTTTTTAATGACAACTAAATTTTTATACAATTATTTTACTATGATGATTTTTTGTCTTATAATTGTGTAATATATGTTGAAATTTTAAAATATAAATCTTTGTTGGGTAGGTGACTGTTATGCAGAAGATTCGTGGTGAATATTTAACAAACCCTGAATTTGACCCCCCTAAGGTTGCTAAAGCTTCTTCTGCAGCTGAGGGTTTGTGTAAGTGGATCATGGCTATGGAAGTGTATGACAGAGTTGCAAAGGTAATTTGGTGATCACCATATCCATTCTCTATTTAAATATTCCTTGAAATTAAAGCATTGCATATGTGTAGTAGTTAAGACATTTCTAAAAATGGTTCCAAAAAGAATTTGTTCTATGCAACAAAATCTCTTGCCACTGATCAAGTACCTCAAAAATGAACCAAATACTTGTGTGTCACATAATCTGGCTGGGGCCAGTGCTAGTGGTAGTTTCATGGGAGCAAGGATTATCAGTGATCCTTGAATTGTCCAGACTGACCTATGGTTATAAGTATTTGAAATAAAGGCAAATTAGAATTTTTTTTCCTTTTATTTATTTATTTTATTTTTTTACATCATTGTTCATTTTTAATTTTTTCCTTTTTTTAATTTTAATTTTTTATATTCCCCATATAATTACAACGCCCTTATTTTGACCCCATTCCCTCCTTTCCCTGCCCCCCACCCCCCATAGAGTGTCTCTGGTTCATAGTTGTTTGTTGATTTTGATATTTTCTTATAGTTATTCTTTTTCCTGGTCCCTTGTTTAAGTTTTCTAGATTCCTGCTATGAGTGAGACCATCCAGTATTTTTCTTTTTCTTTCTGGCTTATTTTGCTGAACATGATCCCTTCCAGCTCCATCCATGTTGCTGCAAATTGCATGTGTTTATCTTTTTTGAATGCTGAGTAATATTCCATGGTGTATATGTACCACATCTTCTTTTTTTTTTTTTTTTAATATTTTTTAAATTTTTTTTAATAGAGGCATGTTTTATTTATTTATTTGTTTGTTTGTTTGTTTTGTTTATACATGCACTGGGTACAGTCAGAAGCGCGGGAGGGTGAGAGAATTCACCAGAGCCAGAGCGGGAGTAGAGCAGGCAGAAGGACCGAAGTACACTGCTGAGGGGAGCAGCGGGCGGCAGGAGAGGTCTGCGCGCCATGTGGGACCCTCCTCTGGTGGCCGGGGAGCAGCCGGGGATCGAACCGGCGCCGCAGAGGTCGCGGGCAGCTTCGCAAACCAGCGCTCAACCGCTGCGCCATCGGGGAGGCCCTGTACCACATCTTCTTGATCCAGTCATCTTAGAATTTGATGAGGGGAGAACAGAAGTAAAGAAAAATCCAAAACATCAAGGGCAAAGTGGCAGATTTAACTTTTGCATAGACAAGCTGGAGTGTAAACAAGAGTGGGGGGGTGAGAGGATTCATCAGAGACAGAGTAAGAAGCAGAACAGGAGAATTCACTGAAATACACAGAGTATGAGACAGAAGAGATCTGCTGTGCCCTATGTGGGTTATTTCCCTTGCCAGGGATCAAACTTAGGCCATAGCAGTGATAGTGCTGAGACTTAACCCTTAGGCCAAAAGGGAGGCTCCATAATAAATATTTCTAATGCATAACATCTATAAAGGATTATACAGATGTCAGCTTTACATAATACACATCATAGCTGCACATTTTGTTCCCACACAGGTAGTAGCTCCTAAGAAAGCCCGGTTAACAGAAGCTCAGAAAGCCTTAGGTGAAATAATGGGGCTTTTGAATCAAAAGAGAGCAGAACTGGCAGAAGTAGAACATCATTTGGAGAATTTACAAAAAGTTTTTCTTGAGAAAACTGAGGAAAAGGCTCGTTTAGAAGACCAGGTGGAACTCTGTGCTAGAAAACTTGAACGAGCCTCAAAACTAATTGGAGGACTAGGAGGAGAAAAATCCAGGTCAGATTTCTTCTCATTTTAAGATTTAAGTATGTGATACTTGACTTTCTTTGGATACTTATTATGATTGATTTTAAAATGACTGCCTGAAAATGTGGAATATTCTAAATACCTGTCAGCCCTCTTCAAACCAGAATATCAGTGTAAAGGCTAGTGTTTGCAACTTGCTTTCAAATGATTCCAAAAAACAGAGGCCAATAAAGCAAATTATAACAATTTTTAATTTAAGTGATAAGAGGGTGTTTACTGTATAATTATTTTCAATATTATGAATGTCAAAATTTTTCATAATAAAATATTTGGGAGTAGTGGCTATGTATGGCTCACTTGGCTAAATTTATTTCAAAGGAGATATAACTGCTTTGATCTAACAGAGTAAGTTAGCTTTATTCTAATTATTTATTTGGACTGACCAACTAGCAATCTCATTTATTAATTATATTTGTTGAATGAATGGCGTAATAAGGTATTATGCCTTTGACCATGCTTTGAAGTATAGATGTAGGTGGTTTTAGAAAGCACTTTTTTATTTTATTATTTTCAATAAGTGGAAAAATTACCAACCTTAGCAATAGTACGTCAGTTTCTATACAGCTTTAAGTGTGATTTTTAGTAATGAATTTCAAGTATTCCTGTGTTTTACATACTAACAAATACTGAAACAAATTAAAGGGCCAGTAGGCCAAACCACACTAGAGAAAATGATTAGACAAATGCTGGTTGTTTTAGTTTTGCTTATTCTGAAGGATCAAGTTCTGCAAAAAAAAAAAATGCCTAATACTCTAATAATAAAAGGTGGATTGTCAGTCACATAAAATAAACATGTATTATAACATGTGAGAGCTAGAAAGGACCAAATCTCCTGATTTTAGATAAGCAAATACCCAAGGATTTCAGGTTTTTTTGTTGTTGTTAAAGAACTTGAAGCCCCTGATTTTCAATTACTATCTTTCATTATACTCTATTGTGTATCTGCTTTGGTTGATCTCACAGATGGTCTCAAGCTGCAAATGACATTCAGATAGTATATGAAAATTTGACTGGTGATGTCTTAGTATCAGCAGGCGTAATAGCCTACCTTGGTGCTTTCACTTCTGGCTTTCGACAAACATGTACAGAAGATTGGAGCTTGTTGTGCAAGGTAATGGTTTTATATTTCATGTTTCTTTTTAGAACATTCAAAGAACATGTTAAAGTATTGCTTAGATGAGACCATTATAAGAACAGAGAAGAAAAGAAGTAACTGAAAATATACCTCTCTTTTTGCTTCTTCTTTGATCAGAAAAATACTTCTATAGTCCTATATGTAACTAAGTTCTTTCTGTTCTTTAGAATTATTAAATAAAATCTAATGATAAAATAAATATTTTAAAATGCCACCAATCTAAAAACATGAAAGAAAATATCAAATTTTTGTTTTTTTCTTGCAGAAGAAAAAAATTCCATGTTCAGAGGCATTCTCATTGAGTAAGACCCTGGGTGACCCAGTAAAAATTAGAGCTTGGAATATTGCTGGATTACCAAGAGATACTTTCTCCATAGATAATGGAGTGATTGTTAATAATTCCAGGCGTTGGTAAGGAACACAAAGCATTTATATTTCTATTATTTGAAAGTTTTCAAACAAAGAGAAAAAGTGAAAGAATTTTTAAAATAAGCACCGATGTAGCTACTACCTCCTAGAATCTGCAATTGATACTTCATTATTCTTGCTGCTTTATGACAAGTTTATCCATCCCTGGATCCATGTATCAGTATACCCTTTTCTATACATTCCAATGGAAGTATATCCGCCACCCCAAAATACTTCAGCATGCATATCATTAACTAAAGTTCAATATTGGTTTGTGTTTTTTTTCTTTTGAGGTAAGTTCCAATGAGGTATATTCCAATTAAATATATAAAACAAGTTACCATTCTATTGGGCTGTTGAAAAAGTCATGATGCATTTTTGCTTTAAAAAACATAGAAAAAAAATCATGACTTTTCTGACAAGCTAATACAAGCTTCAACAAAAGTATACACTTGTGCCACCCAAACTGCTCTCAAGATATAGAATATGACTAATTCTTAGGAAGTTTTCTTATATCCCTTTCAGCAAATCCCCCACACTTACCCTACCCAAGGAAATTATTGTTCCAGTTATTTTCTACCACAGGTTAGTTTTGCCTGTTTTAGAACTTTATGTAAATGGATCATGCTCTCTGGGCTCTTCCACATGGTATAAAGTTCCTATTTTTTGTTGCTGAGTATTCCATTAGGTGAATATATCCCTATTTATTTATGTTGTTTATATATTCTCCTATTAATGGATATTATATAATATATTTATTTTAACTACATATTTCTACCCATGTTTTAAGATGTCATAACTTAAGATAATTTGTGCTGTTTAATTGCTGTCTTGAGATATAATAACTACATGAGCTTTACAAGTGGTTTTTTAAAATTTTTTTATTTTTTACATCATTGTTCATTTTTAAACATTATTTGCATCCCCCCATTCCCTCAGGTGTAGTCCCCATAGAATTTCCTTCACCAATGCACCCGTGCACCATCACCTCAGTCCCCTGTGCTTACAAGTGATTTTTATAGTTACTCTTTTACTGCTATCACTTTGGAAAATTATTCTCATTAAGAAACAGTTTCCTTTAAAAGATTAGTCATGTGTCATCTATTTTAAAAGTCTTTTTAAGGAACTATATCTCAAACATACTATAATGCATATTATTGAGATCTTGTATTCATGAGAAACTGTTGTTAAGTGCCCTACATCTTCACAAATACCTGTGATGATTATCATTCCTATTTTACAGATGAGGAAATCAAGGCCCAGAATGATTTAGTAATTTGAAATTTAGCGATATACCTGGATATGTAGTGGAATCAAAATTTGAGCCCACGCATTTTAACATCCAAATCCTTGCTCATGATTACTATGATGTGATTATGGAATACGATAAGTTACTATCTTTAAAACTAATGGAAATTTCAACCTTCTTTTGGAATATGAGATGCATTAAATATATAATGCATTTTACATTCTGAAAGTTTGATTTAATTATTTGTATTCTTTGGAAATCTTACCAGATACTTCCAGATATCTGAGTTTCTTTTATATTGATAGTATTGTTTTAATAAAATAAGGTTGTGTTGTATTTTAAGTATTCATCCACTCAGAATTTTCCTTGTGAGTGATCATTCTTAGGTTGAAATCTCTAGGCAATAACATTTATTATAATCTGAAAAAGTATATTTATCCCCAAAATTAAGTTCTCTGGTAGAATAAGGAAATGCTAGTTAACAGAATATTCTACCCTTGAGTCTTTATTAATTGTTTTAGAGCTCTTTTCCATGCATTTGGTGGATATTCAGATTTCTTAAATACAGCTCAGAAAATGCTATTGGGATAATGTATGTGAATTTTTTTTTTAAAGATTTATTTATTTATACAAGCACGGGTACAGTCAGAAGCACGGGAGGGTGAGAGAATTCACCAGAGCCAGAGCGGGGAACAGAACAGGCAGAAGGACCAAAATACACTGCTGAGGGGAGCAGCGGGTGGCAGGAGAGGTCTGCGCGCCTGTGGGACCCTCGCCCGTGGCTGGGGATTGAACTGGCACTGCAGAAGCTGCGGGCAGCTTCGCAGTCCAGCGCTCAACCGCTGCGCCACCAGGGGAGGCCTGATATATGTAAATCTTAACTGAAATTCAAGGAAACCAGAGATTTGTATGTAGATTGTTGTATGTAGATTGAAGAAAACTCATTTTCAATCAGGAAGCTGACTTCCAGTAAAATAATGTTCCAGTGGAGTTGCCCTTTCTATCTGTTACTTTCAAAAGGCCATGGGCTAGGTTAGTTTTGAAGGGTAAGTCTTTATTCTTATAGTCCAGACTTTACTTCCTGCCAGTTGGACCCAATGTGATCATCCATGATTGCCATTCTTCTCTATACCAATATAAATGGTCACCGAGGCTTCATCTCCCTTCTCTATCTCCTGACAGCAATACCCAGTAACATGATTCATGTTCAGTCTTTTGGTGACTCACTTTAGACTATTTTAAGTGTATCTCAGAGAAAAGTTGTTCATGCTATGGGTACCATAGTTTAGAAATAATTTTTTGTGCCTCCTCCTTATAATTTCTGTTAAAATATTGTGTAGTGGTTGACAGCAGTGCAGAGTCTGGTGTCAGGCTATTTGGATTCAAATTTTCCTTATCACTTTCTATTTTGAGATTTTTAGTAATTTACTTGACCTCTCAATGGGATGACTGGGATATCCCATCTGTCTATGAGGGTAGTAACTCCTACCTTATAGGAATATTGTGAGAAATTACTTAGCACTTAGTAAACGTTCTGTGTGTTAGTTGTCTTATTATCATCTCCAAGTACCTTGTTTTTGTGTCTATATCTCATGTTCCAATATTGCATATGTTTTACCAAAGGTGTATATACTTATTAATCTTTTAACATATCTCTAGCTGCTTAACAGCAAAACTGTTTTCTCCAAAGTCACTTTGTCAGAAGCCTTGATAGATACTGCTTTTTTCCTCCAAGGATCTCAAATGTAGACCAGTTTTATGTTCATATCTAAATTAAGGTATACTTAGAACACAAATTACCTTTTCTCTCTGATGGACATAACAACCTTATTTTCCAACTATATTTGTAGTACTCATATAAGGCTAATTTAAGTAGGAGTTGGATATATTTTAGCATAAATAAGAATATCCTTTGATTACACTATCAAAAGCACTGATTTAGGCATTACCAAGAACACAGATTAACATTAAAATGCTAGTTTGTAGAAATTTATTTTCTTTTTACAAGGGAATGAACAAATACTATATTTTTCAGTGATAAGGATACAAAACAAAGAAAAATGTCCCATTAAATTGGGCCTTGAAAGTTAATAAAAGCATGGTCTAAATGCTAGATAACTTTTAAGCTGTTGTATGCAAAATAACTCTAATTTACTAAATACTTCTCTTCTGTTTGCTGTGGAGGCAAAAATAAATTTTAACTAGTGTCCAAATTTTTTCATGCTTTTGATAGGATTTCAGCATAATTTGAGCTGAGAAGGAAAACAATTAGTTAATATTGAATTATTTTTACTTTTGAAAAGGAAAGAAAATAAAAACATAGTTATCTGGGAGTGTTTTTTTTTCACTGATTTATTAATTTTTTTATTTATATATATTTTACATCATTGTTCATTTTAAAACAATGTTTGGCCCCCCCTCAAGTAGAGTCCCCATAGAATTTCCTTCACCAATGTACCCGAGTACCATCACCACAGTCCCCTATGCTCCTCCCTCCCTCCTTCTGATCCCTCTCCCTCCACCTCTCCTGCAGGATGTCTCTGGTTTATAATTGTCTGTTTTTGTTTTGTTTTGTTTTGTATTGTTATTATTTTTTCCCCTGATGCCTTATTTGGTTCCCCTATATTCCTCCTATAAGTGAAACTATTCTATGTTTTTCTTTTTCTTTCTGACTTATTTCACTGAGCATAATTCCTTCTAACTCCATCCATGTTGCTGCAAATGGCATTAGTTTATCTTTTTTGATTGCTGAGTAGTATTCCATTGTGTATATGTACCCCATCTTCTTGATCCAGTCATCTATTTTTGGGCATTTGGGTTGTTTCCAGGTTTTACCTATTATAAATAGTGCTGCAATAAACATAGGCATACAGGTATTCTTTTGAATCAATGTTTTTGTGTTCTTCAGGTAGATCTATCTGGGAGTGTTTGATTAAAGAACTTATTCATAAGCAAAAAGAGGGAGGATTTTGCCATAAGAAGCTATTGAAAGAGTAAGCAAAGGTTTAGGAGAGCCAAAGTGACATTTTTCTCTGCTATTTTAAACATAATTTAATGCACTGTACTGAGTACAAGAAGGACCTAAGAGAGTCAGCATCACTGAGGAAGAAGAGAGCACATTATATTTTGAATATCTAAAACCATGAATCATATGTTCTTGAACACCAAGTCTTTTCCATATTTCCATTAGGAAAAAATATTCCTAAATAGATCTCAAATATATACAAGATCAAAGTTGGAAATATTTTTTATATTATCAGAAATAACATTAAAATTACCATGAAAATGATTTATCATTGAAAAGATTATAGCTTATGAATTCACAAGGCCCTACTTCTGATTTGTAGTAGTTTTGTAACCTTGGACTCTGGACAGAATACTTCCTGTGACTACACTTCTTCATTTCAAAAATAACTGAGGAAAAAAAAAACAACTTCTTTCTCACAGGACTTTTAGGAATATTAATACTAGCAATAGTGATAATGTATGTGAAAACTTTGATTGATGGTGTTAATGTAAATTATATAATTTTAAAGAAATTTCAACATTTATTCATTCCCCTCAGAATTTTTCTTATTTTATTCTAGGCCTTTAATGATTGATCCCCAGGGTCAAGCCAATAAGTGGATCAAAAATTCTGAGAAAGAAAATCACCTCAGTGTTATTAAGCTATCAGATTCAGACTATATGAGAACATTGGAAAACTGTATTCAATTTGGAACTCCACTTCTACTAGAAAATGTTGCTGAAGAATTGGATCCATCTTTGGAGCCTTTACTACTAAGACAAACTTTTAAACAAGGTAGAAGTCAATTGATACTAGTTGGTAGAAGTAAAGATGATTAGATTATCTTTGAGGCATAAGAAATAAAACCACTGCATAAATTTAACAATAATGAAACTCAGTTCTTCTGTGTCATTGTTCTAGGTGAAAAGAATTTTGAAACAAGTATCAAGAATGAATTTTAGTCAAGTATTAAAAAAAAAAGCCTTGCTTTTTCTTCATTACTTTATCCACTGTTACTTAGACTGTTGCTCCTTAACAAATTATAAAGAAGTTGAAGCCAGCCTAATATTTCTTTTTCTTGTAACCATGGATCACCAAAATTTCATCATTAAGAATGGAAAACGTAGGCCAGAGTGGACTTTAGATAAACATTGCCAATGTTGTATCTTTCTGTTTATAAAAATTATCTCTTTGCCAAACTCTAGTACCTTTAAGAGCTTTTGTCAGACACAGACAACTTTGGAATCATGATTGATAGAGGAAGAAAGTGCAAAAGGAATCTTGATTTAAAGGGCTGTATGACTGAAATGTTTTAGCTACCCCAGATGAGTGCATCTTCTTGTGTGCTTACTTGCCTCTGTGTCTGTGACTTTTGTAACATTGGTATTCTATTTAAATTACTTTAGAACCTTTATTTATAACCTAGAAAAGACCTTAACACAGAGAGAGGAGCGATGTAACTTTGGCTTGTTTAACTATGCATTTGTTTGCTAAAATATAGGTGGCATTGATTGCATCAGACTTGGTGAGGTCATTATTGAGTATTCCTTTGATTTCAAGTTTTATATCACCACAAAACTGAGAAATCCACACTTTATGCCAGAGCTGGCTACGAAAGTGTCTTTACTCAATTTCATGATAACTCCAGAAGGACTTGAAGATCAGTTATTAGGTATTGTTGTTGCAAAGGAGAGGTATGTATCTTTTTAGAGTACCCATATGATCTAGAGAGCAATATTTGTATGCCATTAATACTTTTGTTATAGAATTATTTTAAAACCTTGTCAATTTTTATATTTTGTTATTTTAAGATAATTATAAAATCCTTTAAAATACCCATTCTCTAACAAGTAAGTTATAAGTGAACTATGTTCTGTTGGGTTCTTAGTATGGATAGTAGGATTCAGATGACGTGCCATGACTTCAACCCTGTATCTAATTGTTTGAGCAAACACTTGACCCCTAGGAATTTATGCTATGAACAATTACCAGAAATGTATTCAAAGACTTGTTTATAGGATGTTAATGAAATAAGGAAATACCTAGAATAACAATGATAAAGCAGTATATAAAACTATATTCATTGTGGCTAATATTTCATTTAAAAAGTTAATGTATATGTGGTTATTCATATGTACAAAGAAAAGATTGTGAAGGAATGTGTAAGAGTGCTAACAGTGATCATCCCTGGGAGTGATAGGATGATGGAGAATTTTTATTGCTTTGTTCATACTTTGAGGTTTTCCATTATTAGCACATGTTATTTTATAAATTTGTCGGTCATTGAGATGTCTGTATAACTTGGAGAGGTATATTTTCACACCTTCATGCACGCACATGTTCACTCACCATCAAACTCCTGTGCCAATGTCCTATCTTCTTCCTCTGTCTCTTCTCACTTCCTCCCAATATTCATTCCCTCTGAGAGCCAGTATATTTTTCACAGAGTCTAAGAATTATTTTTGTTGTTCTTTGCAAGTTAGTGTTCTTTGGTTATTTATCGTCCACAAATAAGTGAAACCATCTGGTAATTGTCTTTCATTTTCTAACTTATTTCACTTAACATAATCACTTCAAGGTGCATCCATTATGTATCAAAGACACTATTTCATCTTTTTAAATTGCTGTGCAGTAATCCTCTGAATTTATACTCCACAATTTCTTATCCAGTTTTGTGTTGTTAAACAACTAAGTTGGTTCCGTGACTTTACTATTAACAGATAATGCTGCTATGAACACAGGAGTTCATAAATCAGAAAAAAATATTATGACACTTGTAAGAGCTATTAATAAGGAACTTCTTTCTGAAAGAAGTCTTTGATTCTACTTGAAGCTTAATATAACATTATAAAATGGTTTAATTGAATGAACCAAATTAAAAGTGAAAATATATAACCACAAACAACTTTTGTTACTTCCATTGTTTTAATCCCACTTTCACAGATTCCAAAGTATAAACATGTTATAATGTGTTTTGTAAAGTGGGTGTTATAAAGTGGATTATGTCATGTTGAAGTTACATACCACTTCCTTAAGACATAAGTGCCAATTTTGACTTTCACTTGAAGACCCAGTTGTATGATTTTATCCTTTCTATGTCTACTATTGAAGAAGAGATGATAAAAATTAGAACAAATATAGAAAAACCAAGTTGATAAGAAATTTCATACTCTGAGTTTCTTCACCTCTTCTTATTCTCACAAACCAGCTAAATCATATGAATAGACTTAAATATTATCACCACCTTTAATACATAAATGTAATGCTTTAATATATAAATTTAAAGCTTTTTTCTTGGCTTTTATTTATCAAATTATTACTTGTATGGAAATAATTTTTCCTTAGATTAAGATAAAGAGATTAATCACCTTAGTTTTTATTGCATGTTTACAGAATTATTTAAATATCTGTAAAATTGTGACATATAATGGTTAAATATGAATTTAGATAAAATACAAATTTAGACTAAATTTTTCTCTTTTTAGACCAGAGTTAGAAGAAGAACGAAATGCTCTTATTCTTCAATCTGCAAGTAACAAGAAACAACTAAAAGATATAGAGAGAAAAATATTAGAAACACTATCATCTTCAGAAGGAAACATTTTAGAAGATGAAAGTGCAATTAAAATCTTAGACTCCGCTAAAAATATGTCCAATGAGATAACAAAGAAACAGCAGGTAAAAAAAAAAGAATCCTAGAAATTTTTCAATTCAAATGATTCCAACTTCCTTCCAGTCCCTGAAGAAAATGTTGTACAAAGCTTACTAGAAAAGAAAAATAATTTATGAAATATGAAAACATAGATACTAATTTTACACTCATGAAAGAATATCTCTTACTATTGAATTATTCAGAACCTGGTCTGATCTATATGGTATCTATGCACAGAAGAAAAACATAATATAATTTTTTTTAATATTGCATAGGTAAGACAGCTATTCAAGTTTTAGTTGATCTTCATTCAAGTTTTAGTTGATCTTCACCTAAAAATTGATTGAGAATTTGACTTACTTCTGTTCCTTGTTGAAGTAAAGTATGTAGGTAATTGCTAGTTGACTGGAAATAGATGATTCTAGGAACCAATAAGGATGTTCTTCTGACATTATCTTGTCATTATCAAGGAGAGGGATATTGAGAGTGGGGGTGGCAGGTGGAGGAAGGGAGACAAGTGGTCTATAGTCTGTAGCACATTTATTACAAATTCACCTAACACAGCCAAAAACATTTTTTATATTACATATTTAATAGAAAAGTAATTTAAGACAATGTTATAGCTAAGACAGAGCCATGTTTTGCATTTCATAGTTGAACTAGGGCTCACAAAGAGTAGTTGAGGCTACATTTTACACATTTAAATGATACTGCAGTATGATTTCTGTAGGCTAACTTCATTGATTTTCAGACCTTTCAATACTTCTGCCCACCTTTCAATACTTCTGCCCACATATCTACACTGGGGTAATTAAAAAATAAAAATAAACCTAAATAGAGATTATTCGCATTGCTCAGTATCCCTCTGCCGCTCCCCACCCCATGCACTCCAGCTCTAAAGCAGAATACTTCCTTGGGTTGGGTTTATAGTTTTATGTGAATTTGATGGTAATGATGTTTTCCGGTCAGGTGTATTTGAAACTTTTTTTTTCATTTTAAAGCATCAACAGAGTACTATCTTAGAGTAGTGTCCTATGATAGCCCCCAACTAGGGACCATGCCTGAGATATCTCCTTTCCCAGTCCTTGTCCAAAAGCAGAAACAACTTCTCATCGTCTTCTCACCATACTGTTTTCTCAAAGGAGAGAAAGGAAAGGAGGCATTTATGTGCTTATTTCCTACTAAGATTCAAGGAGGAAAGGATATTAAGTGTTTATTTGTTCCAGTATTTATAAAGAGAGAGAAATTTAATAAATCATAATGTCTTTTCTTCCATCGCTCTCCTACCCGTGCAATGTAAGAAAAACCATCTTCAAAAGAAGGTTTCCTCACATCATATAAAACCTGCTTTTCTTTTTTATCACAATCTATAAGATTGAAAAAAAACAAAACTTTAAGAATTTTTTTCTCAAAGTTTCAAAGTGTGCCCTACTCCCCCAGAGTTTCCTTGACTAAGGTTCAATCTTTTTGATTTTTGTAAACTATGCTTCCATAATTTTGTCATTGAGTTAAGGAGTATTTTTTTAAATATAAACTTCATTATATGAAAATACATACTTCAATCACATTTCTTAATCTTCTTTTTTCTTTTCTAGATTGCAGAGAAAACAGAACACAAAATAGCTGAGTCCCGAGAAGGCTATAGACCCATTGCTAAACATTCATCAGTATTATTCTTTAGCATTGCAGACCTGGCTAACATTGACCCCATGTATCAGTACTCTCTCACCTGGTTTGTGAACCTTTATATCAACTCTATTCATGACAGGTAACCTCTCTAATTTCATTCATCCTCCCTAGGTTGGAATTTCACCAACCTTTCTATTAAAAGTATATAATTTTTTATTATGTAATACGTATTTGTTATAGAGCATTAAAAATATGGAAAACTGTGTGTGTGTGCGTGTGTGTGTGTGTGTGTGTGTGTATGTAAGAGAGAGAGAAATGCTGCCTCTGATGCTTACTCCTTCTTCTTAAAAAATGTTGGACTGGAAATGAGGCAAGTCCTGGAAAAGAAATCTGAGGAAGGGTGTGTGTTAGTGGGGGTGAAGGGGTATTTTGATCTGAGATACCAGATGGGAGGGTTTGACTGTGAAAATAAAAGACTTTATTCTCAGGAGAATTTATGGAGATAGTAGAGATAGTACAGGGAGTGCCCCCTATAAGTCTTTACCCAGTTTCTCCAGTGGTAACATCTTGTATAACCATAATACCTTATTACAACCAAAAATTTCATATTGGTACAAATTCAGAAAGTTTATTTAGATTTCACCAGTTTTACATGCATGTGTGTGTGTGGTTTTTAATTTTTAATAGTATATACTTTGTAAAAATCAAAGACACAATAAACCAGAGACACAATATAGGGGGGCACGGGAAGAGGAAGGATTAGGGTCAAAATAAGGGGGGGTGCAATTGTATGTGGAATATAACCAAAATGAAAATGCATACATTGTACAAAAATGAAAAATGATGTAAGAATTATATAAAATAAAATATTTAAAAAATAGTATGTGCTTTGGTAAAATAAACACATTTTACATGTTCATTCATTATTTTCCTTAGTTTCTTGGACTCAATATATTTTCCTTTTTTTTCTAACCTTTTAGCAACAAATCCAAAATTTTGGAAAAGCGTCTACGGTATTTAAATGACCACTTCACATACAACTTATATTGTAATATATGCCGATCACTATTTGAGAAAGACAAGCTGTTGTTTTCCTTTTTATTATGTGCCAATCTCCTTCTGTAAGTTTCATATTTTTGCTTTACCTTTAAAACCTACCTGGAAAATCTAGTTGTTCAAGATAATTTCCCACAGAAGTATATCATGTTTTTGTTCTATTTAATTCATGATTTTACTTATACATTTCTCTGATAATGATGTTTATTTGATTTTTGAAATCTGTATCACAATAAAAGTTAAAAAATATTCATGTACAATTCCTTAAATTCCTACAAAGCAAAAATCTGTGCAACTCCCACAGTCTTTTCAGATTGGTTTCTTTCATTTAATAACATACACATAAGATCCTTCAGTGTCTTTTCATGATTTGATAGCTTATTTCTTTCTTTATTTATTTATTTATGCATACAAGAACTGGGGTGCAGGCAGTGAGAGAATTCACCGAGACAGAGTGGGGAACAGAACAGGCAGACTGACTGAAATGCACTGCTGAGGGGAACATTGTTGAGTCAGGAGAGGTCTGCTGCATCATGTGGGTTGCTCCCTGGCCTGCTGGGGATCAAATTCATGCTGCAGAGGCTGTGGATTGCATCAAAGTGCTGTGCTTAACCCCTTGCACCACCAGGGAGGCCCACTTATTTCTTTTTTGCACTGAATAATATTTCAATGTCTAGATGTACTGCAGTCTACTTACCTGTTGAAGCATATCTGTTGCTTCCAAGCTTTGACAATTATGAGTAAAACTGCTATAAACATTTGTGACAGGTTTTGTGTGCACTTAAGTTTTCAATGCATTTAATTAAATAACAAGGGGTGTGACTGCTGGATCATGTAGTGAGAAGCTCCCCCTTGTGTTCTTTTCCAGTCTCTACTAGAATTTGCTTCCTCACAAGAAGCACCCACCATACAAATTTCTAGCACTTGTTTGGTTTTTTACAGGGAAGGAGTGGTTAATCTTGCTTGTGATTCATTCTTGAATCTATGTTTGTTATCAGCTTTTTGAAATAATAGTTATATTTTTCTTCTTCATTCTCTCTTTCCTAGTTACACATATCTTAGTTTTTCATATATTACCTATGTCTTTTGCCTGTCATCTGTATTTTCTATGCCTTCATCTCTCAAAGCTTTGTTCTTTTAGTTCCTTATTTCTCCCTTCAGCTTCATCTAACCTGTAACAAAATCCATCCATTTAATTCTAACTTTAAATTATTTTTAAAATAATTAAATAGGGCCTCCCCGGTGGCGCAGCGGTTGAGCGCTGGGTTGCAAAGCTGCCCGCAGCCTCTGCAGTGCCGGTTCAATCCCCGGCTGCTCCCCGGCCACCGGAGGAGGGTCCCACATGGCGTGCAGACCTCTCCTGCCGCCCGCTGCTCCCCTCAGCAGTGTACTTCGGTCCTTCTGCCTGCTCTGCTCCCCGCTCTGGCTCTGGTGAATTCTCTCACCCTCCCGCGCTTCTGACTGTACCCAGTGCTTGTATAAATAAATAAATAAATCTTTAAAAAAAGTAGTTATTAAAAATAATAATAATTAAATATATGTATGTTTTTGTATTTTTCTCTTCCACAAAAGTTACGTATCAAAAATGCTCCTTTGCCCCCTTTTCCTTTTTTTTTTTTTTATTATTGAAGTATCATTGGATGTAAACACATCCTTGCTAGTGTTTTCAAAGTATGTGATCTGCTCCTTCAGGTGTAATTATCACAACACACCCACCACCAGAGCACCCACAGTCCTCCACCATAGTTCATTGTGCCCTCTAAGCACCCAGTTTTCACCCCTCTGGATTTCTCAGTTCTATGATCAACTTTCAAGGTTTAATTTTAAAATTTGTCTTTCTCGGACCCTTTGTTCGATTTTGTACATTCCACATGCACGTGACACCATCCGGGATTTATATTTCTCCTTCTGGCTTATTTCTCTTAGCATAAACCCTCCCAGCTCTATCCCTATTGCCACAAATGGCATGAGTTTATCTTTTTTATTCACTGAGTAGTATTCCATTGCGTATATGTACCACATCTTCTTGATCTATTCATCTATCTTTGGTCACCTAGGTTGTTTCCATAGCTTCACTATTGTAAATGGTGCTGCAATTAACAGGAGTGCAAGTTTCCTTCTGAATTAGTGTTCTTTGCACCTTATCCTATTATTATAAGTGGAAGTCACTCAACAGAGATCTCCTTTATCTTACTTGATATAATTGGCATATCATGTAATTCACCCATTGTTGGAATATAATTTTTAGTAGATTTATACAGTTGTGTAATGATCACCAAAATCCAGTTTTAGAATATTTCCCATCATCTCAAAATTTTTTGTGTCCCCATTTAGTCAATTCCTTTTCCTACTCCCAGCCCCAGGTAACCACTGATCTGCTTTCTGTCTCCAGCTTTCTTTTATATTGTATTATGATAGTATATTGTTTTCCATACTTTTGCCTTTATCTTGTTTTTATATTTTGACTGTATCTCTGTAGACACTATTAGTTAAGTCTTGTTTGTTTTGTCAAATCTGATTATCACTACCTTTAATGTAATTGCTTAGATCATTTACAGTCAATGAGATAGTAATATTTAAATCTACCACCTTACAATGTTTTCTCTTTTAGCCATCTGTTCTTTTTCCACATTTCCTCCTTTTCTGCTTTCCTTTGACTTGAGTATTTTTTATGAATCCATTTCATACCCTTTGTTAGTTATAATTTTTTGTTTTATTATTTTAGTTTTCTTTAGGGTTAGAGTCTATCTTTTAACTTATCACAGTTTATCTTATTATGCTAGTGCATATTATATATATTCCCTGTATATGTTATATATATATAAGAAGAATTTATATTATAAAAACTTTCTCACCCCTCCTAGCCTTTGTTTTATTGTTGTCATATATTTTTACTTCTATGTGTGTTTTTAACCCCATAGCACATTGAATTTTTGCTCAGTTTTCTTTTAGAGACACCTAAATAATAATAAAAAAATATTTTTGTTTACTGGCACTCTTTACTTTTTTGTGTAGGTTCAAATTTCCATCTACCTGAAAGTTCTTCTAACATGTCTTATAGTGTAGAACTACTGCACTTTAAATTTATGCACATTTGGGGGAAAAACATTAATTTTTTTGTTCCGATAGTATATTTTTTTATCTTTTGAAGTTGCATTTTGTTATTTTTTAAATCATCCATTTATCTCCATTATATTCACATTATTTTTTAGCTTCTTCAACATATTTATAATAGCTCTTTTAACATTCTTGTCTGTCATATCATCTCTAATCACTTTTATATACATTGACTGACTTTTCTACTGGTTATAGATGTTATGAATTTTATATTGGTGAATACTGTTTTTTTTTAATTATTTTTTTAAAGATTTATTTATTTATTTATTTATTTATTGTTTATTTATACAAGCACTGGGTACAGTCAGAAACGCGGGAGGGTGAGAGAATTCACCAGAGCCAGAGCGGGGAGCAGAGCAGGCAGAAGAACCGAAGTACACTGCTGAGGGGAGCAGCGGGCAGCAGGAGAGGTCTGCGCGCCATATGGGACCCTCCTCCGGTGGCCGGGGAGCAGCCAGGGATCGAACCGGTGCTGCAGAGGCTGCGGGCAGCTTCGCAACCCAGCGCTCAACCGCTGCGCCACTGGGGAGGCCCAATACTGTTTTTTTTTTAAAAATTATTACTTTAAAGAACAGTAGACTTATTTTTGTAGGTAAATTACCACTGAATTAGTTTGATCTTTTCAAGGCCTTATCTTTAAGATTTCTTAAGTCTTTAAGATTTTAGAGTAGACTTTATTCTAGCTTCAGTATTAAGATATGATTTCTATGATGTAGTCACTGAATTCTTCTGGAATTCAACAAAGATTCAACTCTAGTTGGCAAAAACTCATATTTCATGAAAGCCTTGGTTTACAGCTTTTCAGGCATTCTTTGGTGGCCTTTTTAACCCTACTCAGATATGACTTGGTATTTAACAGATTATTGAATTGCTTTTCCATGCATCTCCCTGCTCTCTGGCATTCTGCCCCCAAATTCCAGTAACTTCAGCCTTCCTTAACTCTAATCTCCATCTCTTCAACTCAGCAATACTGTCAATCTAATATTTATCACCTCCCTGGTTTGTGGTCTGGAAATACCTCTAGGCAGATAGTTATGGCAACCATAGATAACCTTATTTGTCTCCCTTTTACTCAGGGACCACAGTCCTGTACTGGCTATTGTAAAATTTCCAAAAGCAGTTGATTCATTCATTTTGCCCAGCTTTTTAGTTGTTTATAGCAGTAAGCTAAATCAGTCCTGATTATTTTATCGAGGCTATAAAAATAAGAATTTACTTCACTTCATTTTAAAATCAACAATATATAACCACCCTTATTTTGGAAATACAGGGCAAAGAAAGAGATTGAATACCAAGAATTGATGTTTCTTTTAACTGGAGGAGTAAGTCTTCAGAGTGTTGCGAAAAATCCTGATCCAACTTGGCTACAGGATAAAAGCTGGGAGGAAATTTGTCGTGCAAGTGAATTTCCTGCCTTCAAAGGACTCAGGTAGTTGTTTAAACGTGATGACTTAACACTGAATAGTGATGTGCAAATGTGTAATCTAGTGATTTTTAAATGGTTCTGTGGCAAAACAACACTTATATGGACGACTAATCTTTGACAAAGGAGCAAAAATATGCAATGGAATATGGACAGTTTGTTCAATAAATGGTGCTGGGAAAACTGGACCACAACATGCAAAAAAATGAAACTAGACCACTACGTTTCACCGTGCACAAAAATCAACTCAAAATGGATAAAAGAACTGGACATAAGGCCAGAAACCATACACTATATAGAAGAAAATATAGGTAAAACACTACAAGACATACATCGCAATAACATCTTTAAAGACTCATCACCCAAAGCAAAGAAAGTCAAGGAAAAGATAAACACCTGGGATTACATCAAACTGAAAAGATTCTGCAAAGCAAAAGAAACACTAACCAAAATAGAGAGACACCCCGCTGATTGGAAAAAAGTCTTTGCACTCCAGTCAACTGATAAGGGACTGATCACAAAGATATACAAAGAACTCACACAACTCAACAAAAACAAACAATCCATTCATGAAATCGGCAGAAGAACTTAAAAGACATTTCATGCAAATGGCCAACAGGCATATGAAAAAATGTTCAACATCCCTCATAATCAGGGAAATGCAAATCAAAACCACATTGAGATACCACCTTACACCAGTAAGAATGGCACATATCAAAAAAACAAGCAACAACAAATGTTGGTGAGGATGTGGTGAAAAAGGAACTCTCCAACATTGCTGGTGGGAGTGCAAACTGGTCCAACCACTATGGAAAGCTGTGTGGAGGCTCCTCAGTCTACTAAAAATGGAGCTATTACACAACCTGGCAATTCCACTCCTAGGGATCTACCCAAAAGACACAAAAAACATTGATTCAAAAGAACACCTGTACACCTATGTTTATTGCAGCACTGCTTACAATAGGTAAAACCTGGAAACAACCCAAATGCCCAAAAACAGATGACTGGATCAAGAAGATGTAGTATATATACACAATGGAATATTATTCAGCAATCAAAAAAGATAAACTCATGTCACTTGCAGCAACATGGATGGAGCTAGAAGGAATTATGCTCAGTGAAATAAGCCAGAAGGAAAAAGAAAAATATCAGATGGTTTCACTTATCACAGGAATATAGGGGAACTAAATAAGACATCAGTGTAAAAAAATAATAACAGTACAAAACGCAACAAAGCAAAAACAGACAATTACAAATCAGAGACATACTGCAGGGGAGCAGGAGAGAGAGGGAGGGATCAGAAGGAGGGAGGGAAAGAGATGGTGTACGGGTTCATTGGTGAAGGAAAATCTATGCGGACTACACCTGAGTGGGGGAAGCAAATATTGTTTTAAAAATGAACAATGATGTAAAAAAAATTAATATAAAAATGCCTTCCCAAAAATAAATAAATAAATAAATGGTTCTGTAGCTATCTTAATTTATTTCCTTGCTCAACAGTCTCTCAAAAATTTTCCTCATTGAAGAATAATTAGTTTGTTTTTGTTTTTTTGTTTTTGTTTTTTGTTTTTTTTGTCCCATTTAGGGATCATTTTTGTGACCATGTAACTGAATGGCGGAATATCTATGACAGCAAAGAACCACACAATGCTAAATTTCCAGAACCTATGGATAAGAACCTAAACGAATTACAGAAAATTATAATTCTTCGGTGTTTAAGGCCTGATAAGGTAAAAGGAAAATGTCTTCTATTTGGAACTCAGATAATTTGCTCTTTATGAAGTATTGGGTTTAAAGTTTTACTATTTGTTCTTTAACCCTCATTTCCGATAAAGGTTTATAATTTTCCTATTATTATTTTTTAAATTTAGGCAACAATGAGTTACAACACTGTATATGATTTAGAGGGCTAGGATCACACCATTAAGGTGTATGTGAACACTGATATGTGAACACTGTGTATGTGAACAAAGGTGTATGTGAACACATCATATACACTAAGAAGGTAGCCATAGTCTCAACTCTAGTCCATTCTGCCCTTCACCTTGCTGTTCTCCTTCCACCTCTGCTTCTGGTAGCCTCAATTCTACAGTCAGATTTTTCAAATTTTTTATTGGTTTGAATTAATCTGACCCCTTGATTTTTTTTTTCCTCTAAATTCCATATATAAGTGATATCATCTGGTATTTGTGTTCATCCTCCTGGCTTTTTTCACTTAGCATAATCCCTTCCAGTTCTATCCATAATGTCGCAAATTCCAGGATTCTATCTTTTTTAATAGCTGCGTACTATCCCCTTCTGTATATATACCAGATCTTTCTGACCCACTTATTCTGATTCTTTTTTTTTTCTTTTTTTGGCATTTGAATTGTTTTCATAGCTTGGCTATTATAAATAATGCTGCAATGAACATTGGAGGGCATACAGACATTCAAATTATTGCATTTGCATTCTTCAGGTAGATACCTAGGAGTAGAATTGGTGGGTCATATGGTAGATCTATTTTTAATATTTTAGGAAATCTCCATACTGTTTTCCACAAAGGCTGGACCAGTCTACATTGTCACCAATAGTGTATGAGGCTTCCTTTTTCTCCACATCCTTGCCAACATGTTTCTAGTCTTTTTTATGTGAGCCATTCTCATAGGTGTAAGGTGATATCTCATTGTGGTTTTGATTTGCATTTCCCTGATGGTAAATGAAGTTGAACATTTTTTCATGTGCCTGTTGGTCATCGGTATGTCTTCTTTGGAGAAATGCCTATTTAGCTCTTCTGTTCATTTTTTGTTTAGGTTATTCGTTTTCTTCTTGTTGAGTTGTAGAAGTTCTTTTTAGATCTTGGATATCAGCATCTTTTCAGATGTATGGTTTACAACTATTTTCCCCCATTCAGTAAGGTGTCTTTCTGTTTTAGTGATAGTTTCTAGCTGTGCAGAAGTGTTTCAGTTTGATGTAGTCCAAATTGTTTATATTCCCTTTTGTTTCTCTTGCTGTTGGAGACAAATCCACAAAGACATCTGTGAAGTCTATGCTGTGGGGTGTTTTGCCTATGTTTTCTTTTATGTATTTTGTTGTTTCAGGTATTACATCCTAGTATTTAATCCATTTTGAGTTAATTCTTGTGTATGGTGTAAGATAGTGGTCTAGTTTCATTCTTTTGCATGTGGTTGTCCAGTTTTCCCAATACCATTTATTGAAGAGACTTTCCTTTCTCCAATATATATTCTTGGCTTCTTTATCATAGATTAATTGTCCATGTCAGTGGATATACCTGAGTTTATTTCTGGACTCCCACTTCTATTCCATTGACATGTGTGTCTGTTTTTTTTTTTTTAAATAATAAATTTTATTTTTATATTCCCCATACAATTGCAAATGCCCCATTCTGACCCCAATCCCTCCCCTCCCAGCCCCCACCCCCCAAAAAGTGTCTCTGGTTCATAGTTTTTTGTTGATTTTGATTTTCACTTTCTTATATTCATTTTCCTGGTCCCTTATTTAAGTTTTCTAGATTCCTGCTATGAGTGAGACCATCCGGTATTTTTCTTTTTCTTTTTGGCTTATTTCGCTGAGCATGATCCCTTCCAATGCCATCCATGTTGCTGCAAATTGCATGTGTTTATCTTTTTTGAATGCTGAGTAATATTCCATGGTGTATATGTACCACATCTTCTTGATCCAGTCATCTATTTTTGGGCATTTGGGCTGTTTCCAAAGCTTAGCTATTGTAAATAGTGCTGCTATAAACATAGGGGTGCAGGTGTTCTTTGGAATTGATGTTTCTGTGTCCTTTGGGTAAATACCTAGGAGTGGAATTGCTGGATCATATGGAAGCTCTATGTTTAGTAGGTCCAGAAATCTCCACACAGCTCTCCATAGTGGTTGGACCAGTTTGCACTCCCACCAACAGTGCAGAAGAGTTCCTTTTTCTCCACACCCTCGCCAACATTTGTTGTTGCTAGTTTTTTTAATATGTGCCATTCTCACTGGTGTGAGATGGTATCTCATGGTAGTTTTGATTTGCATTTCCCTGATTACAAGTGATGTTGAACATTTTTTCATATGTCTGTTGGCCATTTGCATTTCCTCTTCAGAGAAGTTTCTTTTTAGCTCTTCTGCCCATTTTTTGACTGGATTCTTTTCTTTGTTGTTGTTGAGTCTCATCAGCTCTTTGCAGATTTTTGTGATCAGTCCTTTATCATTAGTGTTGGGTGCAAAAATGTTCTCCCAGTTGGTGGGGTTTCTCTTTGTTTCTGTTATTGTCTCTTTTGCTGTGCAGAAGCTCTTTAATTTGATGTAGTCCCAGCTGTTTATCTTTGCCTTCACTATCACTGCTTTGGGTGATGTGTCTGTAAAGATGTCTTTGATGTGCAAATCCCGTAGTGTTTCGCCTATATTTCCTTCTATGTATTTTATGGTTTCAGGTCTTATGTCTAGTTCTTTAATCCATTTTGAGTTGATTTTTGTGTATGGTGTGAGGTAGTGGTCAAGCTTCATTCTTTTGCATGTAGCGACCCAGTTTTCCCAGCACCATTTATTGAACAAACTTTCTTTGCTCCAATGCATAGTCTTTGCTTCTTTGTCAAAGATTAGTTGACCATAAATCTGTGGGTTTATTTCTGGATTTTCTATTCGATTCCATTGGTCTGTATGTCTGTTCTTGTTCCAATACCATGCAGTTTTGATGATTATGGCTTTGTAGTATAGTTTGAAGTCTGGGAGTGTGATGCCTCCATTTCCTTCTTTTTTTTCAGGAGAGCTTTGGCTATTTGGGGTTTTTGGTGATTCCATATGAATTTCATCAATAATTGTTCTATTTCTTTGAAGAATGACATTGAAATTTTGATTGGAATAGCATTGAATCTGTAGATTGCTTTTGGTAGGATGGCCATTTTAATAATGTTTATTCTTCCAATCCATGAGCAGGGGATGTCTTTCCATTTCTTTGTGTCTTCTTCTATTTCTTTTAACAGTGTTTTATAGTTTTCTTTGTATAGGTCCTTTACCTCTTTTGTTAGATTTATTCCCAAATATTTGATTTTTTTTGTTTCGATAATAAAAGGGATGGTTTTTTTGATTTCTTCTTCTTCAGATTTATTGTTTGTGTATAGGAAGACTACTGACTTTTGCGTGTTGATTTTGTATCCTGCCACTTTACTGAATTGATTGATGAGTTGAATTATTTTTTCTGTGGAGATTTTGGGGTTCTCTATGTATATTATCATATCATCTGCAAATAGTGATAGTTTGACTTCTTCTTTTCCTATTTGGATTCCTTGGATGTCTTTCTCTTGTCTTATTGCTCTGGCTAGGACTTCCAGTATTATATTGAAAAGCAGTGGTGAGAGTGGACATCCTTGTCTTGTTCCAGATCTTAATGGAATTGCTTTCAGCTTTTCACCATTGAGAATGATACTGGCTGTTGGCTTGTCATAGATGGCCTTTATGATGTTGAGGTATGTTCCTTGTATCCCAAGAATTTCAAGGACTTTTATCATGAATGGGTGTTGCACTTTGTCGAAAGCTTTCTCAGCATCTATTGATATTATCATATGGTTTTTATATTTCTTTTTGTTGATGTGTTGGATAACATTGATTGATTTTCGGATGTTAAACCATCCTTGTGTCCCTGGAATGAATCCAACTTGGTCGTGGTGAATTATCTTATGGATACATTGTTGGATTCTGATAGCTAAAATTTTATTGAGGATTTTTGCATCAGTGTTCATCAGGGAGATTGGCCTGTAGTTTTCCTTTTTTGTGTTGTCCTTGTTCGGTTTTGGTATTAGTGTAATGTTGGCTTCATAGAACGTGTTTGGTATTGTCCCTTCCTTCTCAATTTTTTGGAAGAGTTTGTGAAGGATAGGCACTAATTCGTCTCTGAATGTTTGGTAGAATTCATTTGTAAATCCATCAGGTCCTGGGCTTTTGTTTTTGGGGAGGTTTTTGATTACCATTTCAATTTCGCTGCTTGTAATTGGTCTGTTTAGGTGTTCTATTTCTTCTTTATCTAGCTTTGGGTGATTGTAGAGTTGTAGGAATTTGTCCATCTCCTCTAGATTGTTGAACTTGTTTCCATATAACTGTTCATAGTAGTTACTGATTATTCTTTTGATTTCTGCTGTGTCCGTTGTGATTTCTCCTCTTTCATTGATGATCCTGTTTATTTGTGCTTTCTCCCTTTTTTCCTTTGTGAGCCTGGCTAGGGGTTTGTCTATTTTATTGATTTTTTCAAAGAACCAGCTCTTGGTTTCATTGATCTTTTGGATTGTTTTTTTAGTTTCAATTTCATTTATTTCTGCTTTGGTTTTTATTATTTCTTTTCTTCTACTGGTTTTGGGGTTTTTTTTTTTGTTGTTCTTTTTCTAGATCTTTGAGCTTGGAGATTAGGTTGTTTCTTTGAGTTCTTTCTTGTTTCTTGATGTGAGCTTCTATTGCTATATATTTTCCTCTTATTACTGCTTTTGCTGCATCCCATACATTTAGGATATTGGTGTCCTCCTTGTCGTTCAATTCAAAGAATTTTTTAATTTCTTCTTTGATCTCCTCATTAGTCCAGTGGTCTTCCAGTAGTGTGGTTTTTAATCTCCATGAGGTAGGAAAGTTCCTTGCCTTCTTTTTATGGTTTATTTCTAGTGTGATGCCTTCATGGTCAGAAAAGATGGTTGATATGATTTCAATCTTGGTGTATCTGTTGATGTTTGTCTTGTGCCCCAGTATGTGATCAATCCTGGAGAATGATCCGTGTGTGCTTGAGAAAAATGTGTACTCCGTTTTTTTGGGGTTTAGTGTTCTATAGATGTCTGTTAAGCCCAAATGCTCTAGGTCCTTATTTAGAGCTTTGGTTTCTTTACTTATTTTTTGTCTTGTTAATCTATCCATTGTTGATAGTGGTGTGTTGAAGTCTCCCACTACGTATGTGTTTTCTCTGATGTCTGTTTTCAGAGAGGACAACATTTGTCTGATATATTTTGGTGCTCCTTTGTTTGGTGAGTATATATTAATGAGTGTTATTTCTTCTTGAAGTATTGTCCCCTTGATCATAATGTAGTGACCATTGGGGTCTCTTTTTATCTTTTTGAGTTTGAAGTCTGTTTTATCTGATATAAGTATAGCTGTTCCTGCTTTCTTTTTTGGCCCATTTGCTTGTAGGATTGTTTTCCATCCTTTAACTTTGAGCCTATTTTTATCTTTTGTAGCTAAATGTGTTTCCTGGAGACAGCAAAAGGTTGGGTTTTGTTTCTTAATCCAGGCTGCAACTCTGTGTCTTTTTATTGAAGAGTTTAGACCATTTACATTTAGAGTTAATATTGATATGTTAGCATCTGTATTTGCCATTGTGTTTGTCTTTCCTTTGATTTTATTTATTTATTCTTTTAATAACTTTTTTTTTTGGCCTTCTTTCATTGTTATTCGTCCCTCTGAGGTTCTGGCTTTAGGACTCCTTGTAGTATTTTTTGGAGTGGGGGTTTAGTTGTAATGAAATTCCGGAGTTTCTGTTTGTCTGGGAAGGTCCATATTCTTTCTTCAAAGAGGAAGGAGAGCTTTGCGGGATAGAGTATTCTTGGTTGGCATCTGTTTTCTTGGAGTCTGTTGACTATGTCCCTCCACTCTCTCCTTGCCCGTAGTGTTTCTTCGGAGAAGTCTGATGTCAGCCTGATTGGCTTTCCTTTGAATGTTATCTGTTTCTTCCCTCTTGCCAGCTTCATTATTTTTTCCTTGTCCTGGATTCTTGGGAGCTTTACTATTATGTGTCTTGCTGTATTTTTCCTTTTGTCGTGGAAGTTTGGTGTTCTTCTTGCTTCTTGTATATCAATTTTCAGCTCCTTCTTCGCATTTGGGAAGTTCTCTTCAATTATCTCCTGGAATATTTTCTCTGTTCCTACATCTCTCTCCTCTCCTTCTGGAATTCCTATAACTCTTATATTTCCTTTCCTCATGGAGTCAGATAGTTCCCGGAGTCTTTCTTCATTCTTTTTCCTTCGTACTTCTCTTTCCTTTTCTGTTTTGGTTCTTTTTATTTCTGTGTCTTCAAGAGTACTTATTCGTTCTTCCATTTCATCTATTCTGCTTTCATTGCTTTTCCCAGAGTTCTTTAGTTCCTCCATTAATTCTTTGATCTCCTGCATTTCTTTTACTTCCCTCCTTAGGGACTCAATTTCATTCTTCTGACCATTGTTTTCCCTCTTTAGGGACTCAATTTCCTTCTTCTGATCATTGTTTTCCTTTATGACTTCTATCACTTTTTTAATCATGGCAATTTTAAATTTTCTTTCTGGAAGGCTCAGAAGTTCTTCCAAGTTGCTGTCGTTGCAATCTGGGGAGTGGTTTTCTTTTTGTGGTGTGCTTCTTTCCTGAGGAGTTGTTAGGTTGCGTGTGGTTCTTCTACTCCCTACTGTCTGTTTTCTAATTTGTTGTATGCATTGGGACACTGTGTTGCTCGGACTGGCTGGCATCTTGGGTGAACTTCTCCGCTCCCCTCTGGCTCCTGCAGGAGCCATCTCTGGCTTCTGGGGGAGCTTTCTGCTGGTTTTAGGCAGTCTTTACTGAAGAAATGTCCCTGTTCTAAAATGGCAAAGCGGGATGCAGTCCCTGCGCCTCCGGTTTCAGGCACACTCTTCTGCGCACCCGGTCTGCCCCGGACATGGGTGCCTGCTCCCTCTGTGGGCTCAGACTGCTGGTTGGAAGGGGCCTGGCGTGGGCTAACTTCCCAGCTGGCCACTGAGTCCTCCAGAAGCCTTCTGCCCTTCTCAAGCAGTCTTAAGAAATTTCCTGTTCTATGGGGTGTTAGTGACTTTTTTTTTCTGGTTGCTAGGTGGCGCCAGAGATCTCTCCTATTGTCCTTGGGGGGGCTGTTTTTCGCCTCCCCCCACCCCGTGGGACAGGGAACAGAGCGGGAATGGTAGGGTAAACCTCAATGGCTTTGGGGTGCTGTATCTGCCTTGTGCCCCACCGTCGTGGAGAACCCACGCCCTGAATTTCGTGCCCCGGGTCTCAGTTCCAAAGCCCTCAGTCCAGGAGGCGGGCTGTAGCCCAGTTCAGCGGCGCGGGAATGGCGCCTTTTGCACCCCGCTCCCGTGCCTGGGCGCCTGGTTCCTGCTCACTCAGTGAGGGACTTTCACCTCAGTGAGGAGGGCCTCCGCGCGTCTCCCCGCAAGCCTAGGTCACAGGCGCGGGGACCTGGGCAGCCGCGATCCACGTTTGCTTTTCAAGCGTGCCAAGCGCGCCCGCTTTTCCACGCAAGCTTACCGGCAGCCCGGGCTGTGTGCGCGTCTCCCAGGGTCTTTGTTCTTCTCTAATGGCACCCGGAGCCGTTCGCTCACCGCCGTGGCGAATCCTGCAGCGTTCTCCACAGCTCCCGTTCACAGGGTGTGGTGGCTGCAATAGTTCCTTTCCACTCACAGTCCCGCTTGATGCGTCGTTTGTTCTTGTTGGCTGTTTTGGTTTGTTGTTTTCCTCCTCTCTGCTGGTCGGAGAGTGCCAACTCTGTGGGTGGGGGAGGGGAGCAGGGTTCTGTGCTTTCCTCCCTTCTAGTCCTCTTTTATGGCCACTTTCTTCTTCGTGTAGTTTGCTGGAGTCGTCTGTTTATCTTCCGCGTCCCAGTTCTCACTGGGACCTGCCGCTTTTCCTCCCTATTAACTTTTTTTAATGGGAGATCTTACTCGCAGCATCTCCTCGCCGCCATGTTGCTCCGCCCTTGTGTGTCTGTTTTTATTCTAATAGCATAGTGTTTATAGCTTCATAATTCAAAGTCTGGAAGTTTGATGCCACCATTTTTTCTCTTTTTTGTCAGAATTGCTTTTGCTATTCGGGGTCTTTAGTGGTTCCATATGAATTTCAGTAATGTTGTTCTATTCCTTAAAGAATGTCATTGAACCTTTGGTAGGGGTTGCATTGAATCTGTATATTACTTTGGGTAGGATGGCCATTTTGACAGTGTTAATTCTTCCAATCTAGAGACTATCTTGAGCAAAGACTATCTTCCCATTTCTTTGTGCCTTCTGTTTCTTTGAACAATGTCTCAATTTTAATTGTACAGGTCTTTCACATCCTTTGTTATGTTTACTCATAGGTATTTTATGCTTTTGGTGTGATTGTAAATGGTACTGTTTTCTTACTTTCCTTCTCTTTTATCTCATTGTTTCATGTAGGAATAGAACTGGTTTTTGTAAATTGATTTTGTGACTTGCCATTTTGCTTTACTGATTTATTGTTCCCACTAGTTTTTTAGTAGAGTCTTTAGAGTTTTCTATGCATATATCATATCATCTACAAACAGTGATAGTTTTACTTCTTCTTTCCCAGCTTGGATCCTTTTATATATTTCTCTTGACTAATTGCTGTAGCTGGGACTTTGAATACTGTATTGAATAGTAGTGGTGAAAGTGGATATCTTTGTCTTTTACCAGATTTTAGTGGAAATGCTTTTGGGCTATTTCTACCATTGAGAATGATGTTAGCTGTGGGTTTGTCAAATATGGTCTTTATTATGTTGAGGTATATTCTGTCCCTAGTTTTTTTTTGAAGGTTTTATCATAAGTAGATGTTGGATCTTGTCAACTGCTTTCTCAGCATCTATTGATTTGATCATAGAATTTTTTTCTTTCCTTTTGTTGCTGTGGTAAATTACACTAGTTGATTTTTGGCAGTTGAACCATCCTTATGTCCCTGGAATAAATCCTACTTGGTCATGGTGCATGATCCTTTTAATACATTGTTGAATTCAGTTTAAGATTTTGTTGCGGATTTCTGCATCTATGTTTTCAGGGACATTGGTCTATACTTTTCCTTTTTTGTGGTCTCTGTCTGGTTTTGGTATTTGGGTGATGTTAACCCCATAGAATGTGTTTGGGAATATTCCCTCTTTCTCAATTTTTTGGAAGTGTTTGAGAAGTATAGGCATAAGTTCATCTTTGAAGGTTTGGTAGAACTCACTAGTGAATTTTGCTCTTGACTTTTGCATTTTAGGAGATTTTTTATTACTGTTTCAATTTCCTTGCTTACTATTGGTCTATTCAGGTTTTCTATTTCTTCCTGATTCAGTTTTAGATGATTATATATTTCTAAGAATTTGTCCATCTTTTCTAGATTATCCAACTGCTAACATACAAATGTTCATAGTAATCTCTATTATCCTCTAAATTTCTGAGATGTCTGTTGTAACTTCCCCTCTTTCATATCTGATTCTATTGAATTTCCTCCCTTTTTTCCTTTGTGAACCTGGCTAGACATTTTTCTATTTTATTTTTTCAAATAATCAGCTTTTGGTTTCATTAATCTTTTGGACTATCTTTTTTATTTCTATTTCTTTTACTTCTACTTTTTTATTATTTCCTTCCTTCCTTCCACTGGTTTTGTTTGTTCACCTTTTCTGCTTTCTTAATGTGAGAAATAAGGTCTATTCTTTTATCTTTTTCTTATTTCTTGGTGTAATCTGTGTTGCTGTGTACTTCATAAATAGGCTTTCATTTTGTAATTGCATGGTACTTCATTTTATATATATAATTATATACCATAACTTCTTTACCCAGTTTCTATTGATGGACCTTGTCAATATTTTCAGTATTTATATATTATCTGCTATAAAAATGCTGCAATGAATAACCTTATTCAAAAGTCATATCATATCTCACATGTGTAAATATCTCTCAGAATAAAATCCTGGGAATAAAATTGCCTGGTCAGTGCATTTGCCCATATGTCATTTTAAAGATATATCTTTCATGCCTTCTGTGAAAGTTATGCCTGGTTACTCTTCCATAGCATTGTATGAGGATGTCTGTTTATCTTTTGCCCACATAGCTTGTTGCCAATCTTTTGGATTTTAGCTAACTTGTAGGTTTGAGGAATTTGGGGGTAATCAAGGAAAAAGATATGACCAGAGGTGGCAGTAGCACACATGGGTATATTGGGTATTGCTTTACAGGTTTACATGTTGGCAAGGGAAAAGTCCATCATTACATGATTCTGTCCAGATGCCGGAAGTTGAGGAAGAGATCTGTTATTTTGAAGGGGAGGAGAACAGGGGAATTCTCAGGGGAGAAGGGTGGGTCAAAAAGGGTGCTTATGTAAGGTAGGTGATGTTACTTAGCACCATGATGGCTAAGAGTCTCTGAGTCAGAGCTCTTTTTTTTTTTTTTTTGATATTACTTGTTCTTTTTAAATTTAATTTAATTTAATTTAATTTATGCATATAAGAACTGGAGTGTAGGCCAGAGATGTGGGGGGGGGGCGGAGTGAGAGGATTCACCAGAGACACAATGAGGAATAGAATAGGCAGATTGACTGAAATACACTGCTGAGGGAAGCAGTGGGTGAGACAGGAGAAGTCTGCTGTGCCATAGGGATCCCAGGCTCCCTGCCTGGGATCGAACTGGTGCTGCAGTGGCTGTGGATAGTTTCACAGTGCTGAGACAACCCCTTGCACCACCAGGGAGGCCCTGTGTCAGAGCTCTTAAGGGCCACAGTCTTTCGGGATTTTTACATTCTGGGTTTATTCTATGGCAAGTAGATGTTGGGTTCAAAGCAGGCAAGTTCTCAAAGACTGAAAACCTACTTATTTAAGTTTTGTTTAAAACAATTGAATGTGTAAATTTTGAGATTGGTGCAAGCAGGTTTTTGAGCTAACAAGTTTCAGCCTGCTGTGAAGAAATAAAAAGCCTTGGGGTCAATACAAAGACTGTTTTCATCCTGTTTATGTACAAATCTGATAGGTGAAAAATTAGGATGTAGGTTTAAATAAAATTAATTTCTCTTTTAATAGCCTAGAGAAAATATTTGAGGGCTGGCAGGGTAACTCTGTTCATGAGATCAGCCAGAAATTCAACTTTTTTCTCTCATCCTTGAAGACCCTAAAGTGTATTCCTTAGTAAAATGGAAACTGGCTCATGAATACCACCTCTATTTATGAGGAAGAATGGTAAAGGTTATCATATCCTATATAAAAATTTGATCTGAAAATGCCTGTATTTTTCTGGTTGTATCTCTCTGGCCAAAATATCATCACATGACATTTAGTTGCAAGAAAGACTGGGGAAACTTGTGGTTCTATTACCAAAAGGAAACCAAGAAAGGGGAACAGTTTATTGCCTCTGCTATACTGAAGTTGACCATCTTTTCATGTTTAATATTCATTTCTATTTCATTTTCTATAAGCTGCTTATCCCCTCTGCCTTTTTTTTTTATTAGTCTTGTCCTATTGATTTATAGACACCTTTTCTGTATTAGGGAAATTAGCATTTTACCTGTGATATACTGCATCATTTTCTGGACAACTATACTCTTATTTTATTCTTTGAGGTTTTCAGTAATAATCAAAGATATTCTGTGGAAAAAAAAAACCTACCCTGAAAATCATATATTTTCTCTTTTCAACAGATAACTCTAGCAATAACAAATTATGTGACTGACAAACTAGGCAAAAAGTTTGTAGAACCTCCACCATTTGATTTGACTAAGAGTTATTTGGATTCAAATTGCACCATTCCTTTAATTTTTGTGCTATCTCCAGGAGCAGATCCCATGGCCAGTAAGTACATATATGGTGAACTTTTAAGAAAATATAAATAAATCTTCTTGCTCAATATCCATTTTTATATGATTGTAAATCAACTAGTAAATCCGATATTTATAAGAGAAAATAACTATTGAGATTTCCACAACTAAATACCTATACACTGAAAATAAAGCATGTTTTATAACTTAGAGTTAGCAGTGAAAACATTTTTTTGTGCCCTCTTAGGCCTGCTGAAATTTGCAAATGATAAAGCTATGTCTGGAAGTAACTTTCAAGCTATTTCGCTGGGACAGGGACAAGGACCAGTTGCCACAAAAATGATTAAAGCAGCAGCAGAAGAAGGAAGTTGGGTTTGCCTACAGAATTGCCATCTTGCTGTCTCCTGGATGCCCATGTTGGAAAAAATATGTGAAGATTTTACCCCTGAATCCTGTAACCCAGCCTTTAGACTTTGGCTCACAAGTTATCCATCCCCCAAAGTATGTTTATTTCTACAGAGTCCAGAACATGTGCTTCATTATCTGTTACATTGAATATTTTAATCAAGCTTTAAATGCTTAACATTAAGAGGTTTTAAAAAAAAATCTGGAGTCCTCCATTATACCTGTCATTAATCCACTAATGTATGATTTTTAGGAATCATGCTGGTAATCTTGTGTATAATGCTCACTATCTATTTTGTCTTAGTTCCCAGTAACGATTCTACAGAATGGAGTAAAAATGACTAATGAACCTCCCACGGGTCTTCGACTAAATCTCCTTCAATCATATCTTTCTGATCCAATTTCTGATGATCAATTTTTCAGTGGATGCCATGGAAAGGAACTGGTAATTCTCAACCTCTGGAACTTTTAAAATGTGCTATTATAGTGAGGAAATATGAAAATGTAAATATTTTATTTAATAATATTAAACTTCAAGTATTTCCTAAGAAGGCAGAAATTGCACATCTCTTGTTCGTCATCTTGTTCCCAATAGTTCTTGTTCTGCTTCCCACATAGTAGACATTCAAACAAATATTTGTTGAATGGGTGAATGTGTCTTTGTTTATAAACCAAAGCCCAATAGTATGTTTAAGACTTAAGACTAACAGGGGGCGGAGCAACATGGCGGCGAGGAGACCCTGCGAGTAAGATCTCCCATTAAAAAAAGTTAATAGGGAGGAAAAGCGGCAGGTCCCAGTGAGAACTGGGACACAGAAGATAAACGGACGACTCCAGCAAACTACCTGAAGAAGAAAGTTACCATAAAAGAGGACTAGAGGGGAGGAAAGCGCAGAACCCTGCTCCCCTCCCCCGCCCACAGAGCCGGCACTCTCCGACCAGCAGAGAGGAGGAAAACAACAAACCAAAACGGCCAACAAGAACAAACGACGCAACAAGCAGGACTGTGAGTGGAAAGGAACTATTGCAGCCACCACACCCTGTGAACGGGAGCTGTGGAGAACCCTGCAGGATCCGCCGCGGCGGTGAGCGAACGGCTCCGGGCGCCATTAGAGAAGAACAAAGACCCCGGGAGACACGCACACAGCCCGGGCTGCCGGGTAAGCTTGCGCGGAAAAGCGGGCGCGCTTGGCGCACTTGAAAAGCAAATGCAGACCTGGATCCGGCTGCCCAGGTCCCCGCGCCTGCGACCTAGGCTTGCGGGGAGACACGCGGAGACCCTCACGGGGGTGAAAGTCCCTCCCTGAGTGAGCAGGAACCAGGCGCCCAGGCACGGGAGCGGGTGCAAAAGGCGCCATTCCCGCGCCACTGAACTGGGCTACAGCCCGCGTCCTGGACCTGAGGGCTTCGAACTGAGACCCGGGGCACGAAAACTCGGGGCGTGGGTTCTCCACGACTGTGGGGCACAAGGCAGACACAGCACCCCAAAGCTGTTGAGGCTTACCCTACCATTCCCGCTCTATTCCCTGTCCCACGGGCTGGGGGGAGGCGAAAAACAGCCCCCCAAGGACAATAGGAGAGATCTCTGGCGCCACCTAGCGACCAGGAAAAAAAAAGTCACTAACACCCATAGAACAGGAAATTTCTTAAGACTGCTTGAGAAGGGCAGAAGGCTTCTGGAGGACCCAGTGGCCAGCCGGGAAGTTAGCCCTCGCCAGGCCCCTTCCGACCAGCAGTCTGAGCCCACAGAGGGAGCAGGCACCCACGTCCGGGGCAGACCGGGCACACAGAAGAGTGTGCCTGAGACCGGAGGCGCAGGGACTGCATCCCGCTTCGCCATTATAAAACAGGGACATTTCTTCAGTAAAAACTGCCTAAAACCAGCAGAAAGCTCCCCCAGAAGCCAGAGATGGCTCCTGCAGGAGCCAGAGGGGAGCGGAGAAGTTCACCCAAGATGCCAGCCAGTCCGAGCAACACAGTGTCCCAATGCATACAACAAATTAGAAAACAGACAGTAGGGAGTAGAAGAACCACACGCAACCTAACAACTCCTCAGGAAAGAAGCACACCACAAAAAGAAAACCACTCCCCAGATTGCAACGACAGCAACTTGGAAGAACTTCTGAGCCTTTCAGAAAGAGAATTTAAAATTGCCATGATTAAAAAAGTGATAGATCAGAAGAAGGAAATTGAGTCCCTAAAGAGGGAAAACAATGGTCAGAAGAATGAAATTGAGTCCCTAAAGAGGGAAGTAAAAGAAATGCAGGAGATCAAAGAATTAATGGAGGAACTAAAAAACTCTGGGAAAAGCAATGAAAGCAGAATAGATGAAATGGAAGAACGAATAAGTACTCTTGAAGACACAGAAATAAAAAGAACCAAAACAGAAGATGAAAGAGAAGTACGAAGGAAAAAGAATGAAGAAAGACTCCGGGAACTATCTGACTCCATGAGGAAAGGAAATATAAGAGTTATAGGAATTCCAGAAGGAGAGGAGAGAGATGTAGGAACAGAGAAAATATTCCAGGAGATAATTGAAGAGAACTTCCCAAATGCGAAGAAGGAGCTGAAAATTGATATACAAGAAGCAAGAAGAACACCAAACTTCCACGACGAAAGGAAAAACACAGCAAGACACATAATAGTAAAGCTCCCAAGAATCCAGGACAAGGAAAAAATAATGAAGCTGACGAGGGAAGAAACAGATAACATTCAAAGGAAAACCAATCAGGCTGACATCAGACTTCTCTGAAGAAACACTACGGGCAAGGAGAGAGTGGAGGGACATAGTCAACAGACTCCAAGAAAACAGATGCCAACCAAGAATACTCTATCCCGCAAAGCTCTCTTTCCTCCATGAAGAAAGAATATGGACCTTCCCAGACAAAGAGAAACTCCGGAATTTCATTACGACTAAACCCTCACTCCAAAAAATACTACAAGGAATCCTAAAGCCAGAACCTCAGAGGGACGAATAACAACGAAAAAGACCAAAAAAAAAAGTTATTAAAAGAATAAATAAATAAAATCAAAGGAAAGACAAACACAATGGCAAATACAGATGCTAACATATCAATATTAACTCTAAATGTAAATGGACTAAACTCTTCAATAAAAAGACACAGAGTTGCAGCCTGGATTAAGAAACAAAACCCAACCTTTTGCTGTCTCCAGGAAACACATTTAGCTACAAAAGATAAAAATAGGCTCAAAGTCAAAGGATGGAAAACAATCCTACAAGCAAATGGGCCAAAAAAGAAAGCAGGAACAGCTATACTTATATCAGATAAAACAGACTTCAAACTCAAAAAAATAAAAGAGACCCCAATGGTCACTACATTATGATCAAGGGGACAATACTTCAAGAAGAAATAACACTCATTAACATATACTCACCAAACGAAAGAGCACCAAAATATATCAGACAACTGTTGTCCTCTCTGAAAACAGACATCAGAGAAAACACATACGTAGTGGGAGACTTCAACACACCACTATCAACAATGGATAGATCAACAAGACAAAAAATAAGTAAAGAAACTAAAGCTCTAAATAAGGACCTAGAGCATTTGGGTTTAACAGACATCTATAGAACACTAAACCCAAAAAAAAACGGAGTACACATTTTTCTCAAGCGCACACGGATCATTCTCCAGGATCGATCACATACTGGGGCACAAGACAAACATCAACAGATACACCAAGATTGAAATCATACCAACCATCTTTTCTGACCACGAAGGCATCAAACTAGAAATAAACCATAAAAAGAAGGCAAGGAACTATCCTACCTTATGGAGATTAAAAACCACACTACTGGAAGACCACTGGACTAACGAGGAGATCAAAGAAGAAATTAAAAAATTCTTTGAATTGAATGACAAGGAGGACACCAATATCCTAAATGTATGGGATGCAGCAAAAGCAGTAATAAGAGGAAAATATATAGCAATAGAAGCTCACATCAAAAACAAGAAAGAACTCAAAGAAACAACCTAATCTCGAAGCTCAAAGATCTAGAAAAAGAACAACAAAAAAACCCCAAAACCAGTAGAAGAAAAGAAATAATAAAAACCAAAGCAGAAATAAATGAAATTGAAACTAAAAAAACAATCCAAAAGATCAATGAAACCAAGAGCTGGTTCTTTGAAAAAATCAATAAAATAGACAAACCCCTAGCCAGGCTCACAAAGGAAAAAGGGAGAAAGCACAAATAAACAGGATCATCAATGAAAGAGGAGAAATCACAACGGACACAGCAGAAATCAAAAGAATAATCAGTAACTACTATGAACAGTTATATGGAAACAAGTTCAACAATCTAGAGGAGATGGACAAATTCCTACAACTCTACAATCACCCAAAGCTAGATAAAGAAGAAATAGAACACCTAAACAGACCAATTACAAGCAGCGAAATGGTAATCAAAAACCTCCCCAAAAACAAAAGCCCAGGACCTGATGGATTTACAAATGAATTCTACCAAACATTCAGAGACGAATTAGTGCCTATCCTTCACAAACTCTTCCAAAAAATTGAGAAGGAAGGGACAATACCAAACACGTTCTATGAAGCCAACATTACACTAATACCAAAACCGAACAAGGACAACACAAAAAAGGAAAACTACAGGCCAATCTCCCTAATGAACACTGATGCAAAAATCCTCAATAAAATTTTAGCTATCAGAATCCAACAATGTATCCATAAGATAATTCACCACGACCAAGTTGGATTCATTCCAGGGACACAAGGATGGTTTAACATCCGAAAATCAATCAACGTTATCCAACACATCAACAAAAAGAAATATAAAAACCATATGATAATATCAATAGATGCTGAGAAAGCTTTCGACAAAGTGCAACACCCATTCATGATAAAAGCCCTTGAAATTCTTGGGATACAAGGAACATACCTCAACATCATAAAGGCCATCTATGACAAGCCAACAGCCAGTATCATTCTCAATGGTGAAAAGCTGAAAGCAATTCCATTAAGATCTGGAACAAGACAAGGATGTCCACTCTCACCACTGCTTTTCAATATAATACTGGAAGTCCTAGCCAGAGCAATAAGAAAAGAGAAAGACATCCAAGGAATCCAAATAGGAAAAGAAGAAGTCAAAATATCACTATTTGCAGATGATATGATAATATACATAGAGAACCCCAAATCTCCACAGAAAAACTAATTCAACTCATCAATCAATTCAGTAAAGTGGCAGGATACAAAATCAACACGCAAAAGTCAGTAGCCTTCCTATACACAAACAACAAATCTGAAGAAGAAGAAATCAAAAAAACCATCCCTTTTATTATCAAAACAAAAAAAATCAAATATTTGGGAATAAATCTAACAAAAGAGGTAAAGGACCTATACAAAGAAAACTATAAAACACTGTTAAAAGAAATAGAAGAAGACACAAAGAAATGGAAAGACATCCCCTGCTCATGGATTGGAAGAATAAACATTATTAAAATGGCCATCCTACCAAAAGCAATATACAGATTCAATGCTATTCCAATCAAAATTTCAATGTCATTTTTCAAAGAAATAGAACAATTATTGATGAAATTCATATGGAATCACCAAAAACCCCGAATAGCCAAAGCTCTCCTGAAAAAAAAAGAAGGAAATGGAGGCATCACACGCCCAGACTTCAAACTATACTACAAAGCCATAATCATCAAAACTGCATGGTATTGGAACAAGAACAGACATACAGACCAATGGAATCGAATAGAAAATCCAGAAATAAACCCACAGATTTATGGTCAACTAATCTTTGACAAAGGAGCAAAGACTATGCATTGGAGCAAAGAAAGTTTGTTCAATAAATGGTGCTGGGAAAACTGGGTCGCTACATGCAAAAGAATGAAGCTTGACCACTACCTCACACCATACACAAAAATCAACTCAAAATGGATTAAAGAACTAGACATAAGACCTGAAACCATAAAATACATAGAAGGAAATATAGGCGAAAAACTACGGGATTTGCACATCAAAGACATCTTTACAGACACATCACCCAACGCAGTGATAGTGAAGGCAAAGATAAACAGCTGGGACTACATCAAATTAAAGAGCTTCTGCACAGCAAAAGAGACAATAACAGAAACAAAGAGAAACCCCACCAACTGGGAGAACATTTTTGCACCCAACACTAATGATAAAGGACTGATCACAAAAATCTGCAAAGAGCTGATGAGACTTAACAACAACAAAGAAAATAATCCAGTCAAAAAATGGGCAGAAGAGCTAAAAAGAAACTTCTCTGAAGAGGAAATGCAAATGGCCAACAGACATATAAAAAATGTTCAACATCACTTGTAATCAGGGAAATGCAAATCAAAACTACCATGAGATACCATCTCACACCAGTGAGAATGGCACATATTAAAAAAACTAGCAACAACAAATGTTGGCGAGGGTGTGGAGAAAAAGGAACTCTTCTGCACTGTTGGTGGGAGTGCAAACTGGTCCAACCACTATGGAGAGCTGTGTGGAGATTTCTGGACCTACTAAACATAGAGCTTCCATATGATCCAGCAATTCCACTCCTAGGTATTTACCCAAAGGACACAGAAACATCAATTCCAAAGAACACCTGCACCCCTATGTTTATAGCAGCACTGTTTACAATAGCTAAGCTTTGGAAACAACCCAAATGCCCAAATATAAATGACCGGATCAAGAAGATGTGGTACATATATACCATGGAATATTACTCAGCATTCAAAAAAGATAAACACATGCAATTTGCAGCAACATGGATGGCGCTGGAAGGGATCATGCTCAGTGAAATAAGCCAAAAAGAAAAAGAAAAATACTGGATGGTCTCACTCATAGCAGGAATCTAGAAAACTTAAATAAGGGACCAGGAAAATGAATATAAGAAAGTGAAAATCAAAATCAACAAAAAACTATGAACCAGAGACACTTTTGGGGGGTTAGGGGGCGGAAGGGAAGGATTGGGGTCAGAATGGGGCTTTTGCAATTGTATGGGGGAATATAAAAATAAAATTTATTATTTAAAAAAAAAAAGACTTAAGACTAACAATCTATTTTCACATCATTTATTCATTCTTTCAATAAATATGTATATTTATCCTAGATACCAGATACAAAGTAGTGAGAATAAAATAGACTCTCCCCCCAAAAAAAACTTGACTTCAGTTCTAGTAATGATGTTTTGACATATTAATAATGCTTTTCAGTGTATCCATGTAAAATAGTTTTGCATATATTATTGGGGGTTTTAGGGGTTTCAATGAATAGCACTCATTTTCCCTGCCTGAATTATTATCAATTAAGAAACATGGAAAATGGCCTCCCTCGTGGCACAAGGGGTCAAGCACTGCATTCTGAAGCAATCTGCAGCCTCTGCAGCACGAGTTCAGTCCCCAGCCAGAGAGAAACCACATGGCGAAGCCAACCTCTCTTGTCTCGCCCGCTCCTCCCCTCAGCAGTGTATTTCAGTCAGTCTGCCTGTTCTGTTCCCCGCTCTGTCTCTGGTGAATCTTCTCACCCCTCTGCATCTCTGGCCTGTACCCCAGCTCTTGTATGCATAAATAAATAAATCTTTAAAAATAAACACGTTTAAAAAAAAAACATGGAAAAGTATAAACACATGGGATGCAAATTATAAACTTTACTGATTATTGATATAGACTAGGTTGGAAGATGTTGTTTTTATCTGTAAACAAATGCAATTTACAATCTAGTCAAGGGAAACCTATGCAAGGCAAGCTCATTCATAATCCCTATAAACTTGGAGTGGTGGGTTGTTAAAGTTACAGATGTCAGTGCCTCACTCCTGGAAATTCTGATTCACTAGGTTTAAAGTGGGACTGTAGAACTGGTGTAAATAAATAAACACGTAACAAAAGAAGTCCAACTATTAACAAGGTTGGGAATGACTGTTGTAATGGAATTTCCTTTGGGAAGACAAAGGAGAGGAGAAAGGAAACAAGCATTTTTTGAGCACTAGCAGGTTCCACATAGTTTCCAAATCTAACAACAATCCTGTAATATAGGAATTATCACAACCTTGTTTTTTAAATAAGGCAACTGGGGCTCCGGCAAATTATCAAAGGCATTCAACTCATAAGTCTTAGAGGTGGGGTTTGGTACCCAGGTCATTCTGTCTCTTCCCACTTGTATGTGATTAACTCTTCTTGAAAAGAAGATATTGAAAAAAAAAACTTCGTGAAGAAAAAGACATTTTGAAGTCGGTTCAAGAAGTATGTCTTAAGGCACAGAATTATGAAATTGTGAAAGAGCAACAAGCAGCTCATTTGGGCTAGACTGGTAGGAAATGAGTAGGAAGTAATATTGCACTTGATCTTAACCAAAAGGCCAAGAAACAACGAGAAGAGGAAGTAATATTGGAGCAAGATTGTAAAAGTCTTTTTATGCCTTGCAGAGTAGTTTGGATGAGTCAGCACAAACCAGCACCACATCACAGCAAACAAAGCAGAGGTATACTCCCTTGATCAATAGATCTTTAGATAAGGAAGGCAGGGTCATGCATTCCCTTGGATTAGTCACCAAAGGCACCCTGAAAAATACAGAAATCAGTTACAAAAGAACTCTTTGGGAAAAAAACCTGCCCTCAGAAAAGAGATTAAGAAAATACTTTTTAGTGTGCAAGTTTTTTTTATAATAGTCTGGTTTTTATTTAAATCTAGATAACAAGTCTGTGGCAATCTCTTCTGATGTCCTTTGTCACATCTCTTTAATCTACATCTCATTTCAGCTACAATTGTAGAAGACAATTTTTTGTTAATTCAGACTCATCTGAAATTGACAGCATCTCATTTCAAGTATGCCTCTTTATACTTTCTGACCCTAAAGAGATTTCTTTGTCCATAAGCACGGCTCTAAAATGTAGAGGAATTACTCCCTCCTTAAGAAAGCCCATTATGTGATAGTATATGGAAAATATATGTAAATAAGGTTATTGTGGCTTTTCACCTAAAAGACATTTCACTACATTTAGTTATGAACTTAATGTAGTGTGTAATACACATGTTGATTCTCAACAATGCACACCTGAAACATAAAATGTTATAATGCAATTTACTTTGATTAAATTTTCTTTATTTAAAAAAATGCTTCACTAAAGCATCCATCCAGTATGTTAAAAATATGCTTTGAAATCAAATAGGGTTTGAAATATAACATTTCAAGGGTATAACTATTCAGTAAAGCTATGGTATACTTACATTTTAATATTATAGAAGTAATAATATTACTTCATTATTAATTCAGCTACAGCACATGAAAATAGCTCAGTGAATTTTTTTTTACTGCATTTGAAGTTATGTTTGAGATGGTCAACTTAAAATACATGCTTCAGTATTGGAGTTTTTCATTAAGTCATAAGATTAATACTTATTATAGTATTATTTTAGAGTGCATGTCTTTTTAAAATAGAAGTCTGTAGAGATAAATGGGGATAGAATCTTAAAATTAAAAAGATCATTGATTTCCCTCTTTTAATGATAAAAATCTGATCAGAATTCTTTCTTGTGTAATTTTTATATTAAAGGCATGGGAGAAGTTGTTGTTTGGAGTTTGTTTTTTTCATGCCCTTGTTCAAGAGAGAAAGAAATTTGGTCCTCTTGGTTGGAATATTCCATATGGATTTAATGAATCAGACTTACGTATCAGTATTCAACAACTACAGGTAAAATCTGAAAGGAACTAACACTGATGGAGAATCACTCCAATCACACCCTGGTCTGTGTACCAGACCCTACATAATCCCTTGTCTTAGAATATCTTGCTTAATTCTCCCAACACCATAATAGGTGTGTAGCTAGTAATAATAGTTATAACTATGAAGCACTATCTCCTTTTGGATTTTTTTCCCTGCAAGTAATGGGAAGTTTGATTCAAATTGACTTTTAAACCATAACGAAATTTATTATCACATAAAAAAAGATGTTCAGAGGCAGAACAGATTCTAGAGTTGGTTGTTTCAGCAACACAAAAGTGTCCTCAAGAATCCTGTTTCTTTGGTTTTTGAGTCCAATTTAGTTGGTGTATCCTAAGCTTGGAGAAAATTTTGCTAAAACCACCATACTGTGTATAACCAGTTAATTGAGGATTTTCCATCTTCTGGCCAGGCCCTGACCTGCAGCCTCTGGTGTCATTAACCCTTCTAGGCCCAAGGTCAGGGTCTGCAGACATAGGTTGGATCCATTTTTCATTTCTTCAAGAACTAGGACCTTGGGAGAGGATTGATCTTTAAGCCATCTTCACCTGGTTATACTAGCAGGCTACTTCTCTCCAATGGGGGAAGTCAGCAAACTGATAGCTAAGTAGAGTAGATATCAAAGGAATGAGTTGAAAGTCTACCTCTTCCATGTGACAAAAATTTAACATGAATTTCTCTTGGGGGTCCTGCAGTTTTGAGGAGGAAAGGGACAAACTTGAACATATCCCCCAAAGAAGAAAAGGAGAAATTTTCCTTTTTCACAAATCACTTATCCCTCAAGAAGATCACCTTCTCTCTCTCCCCATCATATCTCTTGACTTGTCTCTTCTTCCTGAAAACTGGGAGTCTCAAAGAATTAGACCTTTTAACTTGGGTCTGGAGACTTTAGAGACTTTTTTTCTTAATTGTGTACCATTTTCACTTTAATACCTGCACAGTAAGTCAGAAAAACTCTTAACCAGTAATACCATATATATAAAAACAGAAATTCCTTCCTGTATTTAAGAAAAAGTGTGAGATCTAGAACTGGAAGAATTAAGCTCAGGTCTTCATGTTACTTCACATTTCCAGTTACATGCTCTACAGAGTTATTGGGAGATGAGTAAGACCATGTAAAAGCTATGCAAATAGTGGTTTTTATTATGTTGATCCTACGATATTCAGGAAACTAGAAAAGATATGTGTTGTCTATCACTGTAACTGCCATATTATGTGAACCAGGTTCTGTTATGAACTGAAGTTTGGGGTTGCTTGTTTTCATCACCTTGTGAACAGTACGCTAAGTGAGGCAACCAGTTCTCAGCATTGGTACTACTGGCATTTGGGGCCAGATCTTTGTTGTGGGCAGCTGTACTGCACATTGTTTCATAGCATCCCAGGACTTTACCTGCTAGAAGCCCGTGGCATCCCCACCCCCACACCAATAATGACATTATAAAATGTCTCCCAATATTGTCAAAATCATCCAGTTGACAATCAGTGCCCCAAAATAAGTTTTATCCAAAATTACATGAAAAATTCATGTCACTTTTTAAGCTGTTTTTGTTTTTAACTAAGTTTTGAAATATTTTTATTATCATAGCTTTCAAACTAGCAATATGTGTTTATTTCTGAAAAAAAAAAGTGAAGATGCAGATAAGCAAAGTGATTTAAAATAAAACAATCCAAAGACCACCCATGATGATCATTTCTTTCAACCCCACTTCTATGAATATAGAGAGATGATACATGATTAATTGATAGGTATTTAATGTCATCTTAAAATTGAAACAAAGTGAAAGACTTTAAAGTTTTTCTCACTTTATTTTTCCTTTGTTTCAGTTATTTTTAAATGAATATGATACAATTCCATTTGAAGCTATCTCTTACCTAACTGGGGAGTGTAACTATGGAGGAAGAGTGACAGATGATTGGGACAGACGACTCCTCTTGACTATGCTGGCTGATTTTTATAACCCATATATAATTGAAAACCCTCATTACAAGTTTTCTCCTAGTGGAAATTATTTTGCACCCCCCAAAGGCACCTATAATGACTACATTGAATTCATTAAGGTAACTGATAGATTTGAGTGTGATTTTCTAAAAGCAAATAGTAGAAGTTTTCCCTGTAATGTATAAGGTTAAACAAGTATTAATGGTTCAATCAACTTTCAGTTTCTTTAGTTTTCAGTAATTATTGAAAATTGGAAAGATTTAATTTCTCTGATATTTGATGTTAAGTTGATTTTTAACTTTTTTTGGCTCTACACATGACTACCTTATGAATTTACATATCCAGTGATAATATGATTGCTTACTTAATCTATTTCCTGATAGAAACTTCCATTTACTCAACACCCTGAGATATTTGGATTACATGAAAATGTTGATATCTCTAAAGATCTTCAACAAACGAAAATCCTCTTTGAGTCCTTGCTCCTCACCCAGGGAGCCTCCAAACAGACAGGATCCTCTGGAAGTTCTGACTACATTCTATTAGAAATTGCCAAAGGTATTCTCAAAAAGGTAATAATTAGCTTAAAATATGTTACTTATAAAAAGAAGTACAGAAATATAATCTGAAAACTCCATCTAGAAGCATTATAACCTTGATTGAGATCCTTTGTTTTTTGAGCATTCGTTTCTAAATCCGTAGTGTTGATAATAGGAAATTTTTTATTTGTATAACTCCTGGCACAAAGTAAGTCCTTAATAACTATAGTTGTGGATGAACTATTGAACACGGGATTTATTGCCATTTCTAAACATAAATAATGGACCTACTTGTTTCAAAATAGAGAAAATGGTCTGAACTTGCTAGTTCAAGGAATGAATAGTTCTTGATTTATACCTTAGAAAGTGAAGAGACACAGGAAAATAGAATCAGCACTAAATTAACTTTTATAGCTTTTCTTCTATAGTACATACCAATGTAATTAACCCTACCAGGTAAAGTAGAATGATTCTATTCTCACTATTTTTTTTCTGTGTCTTCAATGCAATAAAAAAAACCCCAAAAACTATGGTAACTTTTTATGGCAACTTTTAAAAGATCAGTGGTTCTAAACATCTAAATGCATATTGTCATAATTTCCCTCCAAGATATTTATCCTTATATTTCAGTGTCAGGCAATCTGACAGAGCAGAACCTGAATCCTTGTCCATCTGTCTTTAAAACCCATAGACAGCACCACTGTCCTATTCTCCCAGTTGGTATCCTTGACTTACACCACCCCAGAAGGAGAGAGCCTGCTCATCTTTAGCCTGGCTGCAGCCAACAGAGAAGAGAGGGGAACCACATTATCGGCCACCCTTGAGTGTAGGCAAACTAACCCCTTCTGACTTCCACCCCTGGCTGCTGCTTCTACTGTTGATTTTTCTAACCCTTGATCCCTTACTATTTCAGTGGTTTGTCTCCCTTGCCCAATAGAGGCTCTTACAAGATCACTAACAGAAAGTTACCTTGCAGCAGCATTTGGGATTTACTTAGGTAGAAAGGTTGTGCTAAACCAAAGAGCCCTTAAGTGTTACCACCTACTATGACTTGAAGAATTTTTGTGCCACCCAAGCACCATTACCTATTTTTGAGATAGCTCAACTTTCTTAGTTTGGAACGTCCATGATCAGGAAACTTCTGGCCCACTGTAGGAATGTGAATTCCAGTATCTTAGGATTTGATCATAACTCCCAAAATCCCCTTCATCACTTCTCCAGGACCTCTGAGATGAGTCAGACATGCAGTGGTCATGAAATCAGACATGCAGTGGTCTCTCCTTTTCCCTGGAATGCTGCTATAAACATAGCACATTAATAATTTGATAGTGCAGTAAAGTTATTTGGAAGAGGTTGACAATTGATTGTAAATAACATAGCAATTATGAAATGGTAATTTGGTTTCCTCAATGGATAAGAAGATTCCATTTACAAAAGGATATTACATAACTTTTCAGAAATATTTATCTTCTAAAAAATGCTATCAATATATAACTATAATAAAGAGCCTATAGGCCTTGGAAATAGAAATCTGTGGGTTTAAACAGACGCATTTGTGACTGTATTCCCTTGGGAAATTATTTAACCCTTCTGTACTTAAATATCTTCATCTGTAAAATAGAAATAATAATGTTCACCTAAGAGTGTATGGTGAGTTGGACCTCTCTGATGGCCTAAGGATTAAGTCTCAGCGCTATCACCTCCCCATTAGTACTGGCCTGAGCGCAACCTCCCCATAGTACTGGCCTGAGTTTGATTCCCCAGGCAGACTCCTGTCTCCCCATTGCTCCCTTTGGCAGAGTATTTCAGTAAACCTGCCTGTTCTGCTTTGCACTCTGTCTCTGGTGAATCACTGCTCCTCACCTCTGGCCTACACCCCAGTTCTATGCAAAAATAAATAAATAAAATCTTTTTTAAGTGTATGGTGAGGATTAAATGAGATACTACTGTATGAAAAGCAGTTAGCATACTGTGTGGCATATAGTCACTAACTAATTGAGCTATTAGTGATGTTATAACTAAATGAAACTATGCATTCTGAGAGTAATATGTGATCTTCAAAATCTGTTCTCATAGCTACCAAAGGATTTTGACATTGAAATGGCACTGCTGAGGTATCCTGTGAAATATGAAGAGAGCATGAATACTGTGTTAGTACAAGAAATGGAAAGATTTAACAAGTAAGAATCTATAGCCTAAGTTATTCAAAAGGCAACCAAATAAAGTTAAATACACACTAGTATAGAATTAAAATTTTAAGAACAAATTATTAGAAGTGGCCATTTCATTAGAATTCTTCTCCTTTTTAAAAGTTGTATAAACTTCTGCCCCAAAAGTAAGGGTAGCTTTTCTTTTATAGTCTAAAAATGATGATGAAAAAATGTTTTTGTTAAAAGTATTCATTAATCTTCTTACCATCCCTTACTATTGTCTTCAAGAACTGAAGATGGAATAAGTGTAACTAGGCCTATGTGTAGTCACATCTTTTTTCATTTTTCAGCCACTTGATACATATATACCTCCTTTTTATTCCTGAGTCCAATCTTTATTAGGTACCCCATGACAGCAAAAAAATTATTTACTTTGGATTTTTTAATTTGAGTTTTCTGTTTAATGCTAGCTTAGGAATGGAGAATTGTTTTGGTTATGTATTTTCTAAAGTGTTCCCAAATTTATTTTGGTTTCCAGACTTGTTGAAATTTTATAATAAGGCATATTAAAACACTAAGATTCCTTAATTACTTTATAATACCAAGTGGAGGGGCCTACACTTAGAGAAATACTTCCACATAACTGTAAATGATATTCCTGCTGTTTCTTCCTCTGGAAAGACTACATGTTGATATTTACTATCATATATATGTTGATGACATAATTTCTTTCATTGCAGTTTAATTAGAACCATACGTAAGACTCTACAGGACCTTGAAAAAGCTATTAAGGGTGTGGTTGTAATGGATTCTGCATTGGAGGCACTCTCTGGCAGTTTGCTTGTTGGAAAGGTTCCAGAAATATGGGCCAAACGTTCATACCCAAGTCTTAAACCCCTAGGAAGTTACATCACAGATTTTCTAGCCCGGTTGAACTTTTTACAGGTAAAATAATATATATGTGTATACATACTGATGACAAATCACATAAAGAGCCTGGGACTTGAATTTATCAATAATTGGCCATTCTCTTAAAATCAATCCCTCTTAAAACCAGAGAAAAGATGATTACTTTGCAATCCCACCCTCTACCCCCAGTCATTCCAAAATAAATGTGATAAAAAGGTGGTTACAACATGAGCCCTACCTTCAAATGCTAAAAAAAAGTCTACAGGGACACTCTCTATGTGTCTAGGAAAAGCTATTTAATACAGTACAGGGTTATGTCATCTGTACATGTGTCATAAAAAACCACCGTATAGAATGTTCTGGAAATTCAAAGAGGAGAAAAAGATCTTTTGGCTTAAGAAAGCAATTTGTTTCATGAATGAGGCAGTATTTGAGCTGGGCCTAAAGAATGCATAGTTTTGAACACTGCAAGAAAAATAAAAATAAAAAAGGATCTAACTATACCTGTAGAATGAAAGGCACGATGTCATTTTGGATTCTGGATTCTGTTGTAAGCTTTCTGACTAAACTGAAATAAAGTTTATTCCCTTACATAACTGTAAAATCAGGGGGTAAAGTGGCTCAGGCAGGACTTGACCTGGGGTACAAATATAGTTACCTGGTATTGGTTTCTTGCACGTCATACCTTAGCTCTGTTTCTCTGTAAGGTAACTCCGCCCTCAGTTATGTTCTCATTGTGTAGCAAGATAGCAACTACAACTCTGGTCTCACATTCACACTTGCGAGCAGAGTGTGAGTCTTTTCCCAGCAGTCCAACAAGAGTCTCTGTATTTCTGGCTTTGACTGGTCACATGCCCATTACCAAATCAGTCACTATAACTGGACACATGTTAGCCAGGCATGAATTACATACTTACCCTAGGAGGTGGCATTCCACAACCAAATGTACCTGGATTGAGAATGTTGGAGGGTCATCTTTCAGGGGGACAGAAGAGTCCCATCACTTAGGCAGAGAAAAACAATAGATGTGCCTATCTATAATGCCGAGAAGTTACCAGCAAATAGTGCAATCTGACTAGAATGTAAAATGTCTGAAGAAGAACAAAGTGGATAGAGGTGGACGTGCAATTTGGGACCAGACTGTGAGATTTGAATAGGTGACTAAGGTTTTGGACTTTAAAATGACAGCATAGTAGATCACTGAATAATTGTGCAAGATGCTAAACCTGATCCAAATGATACATAGCATGATGTACTGTGAGCATTGTTCTGTAGGTATTGAGCAGAGAGAGGAAAGAAGAAGCCATACACATTGATACAGAAAGAAGACCATGAATATCTGAACTGGGGCAAGGAAAGTGGGCATGGAGGCTGGGGGTTTAAGAGTATTAAGGAACTGAAATCAGCACATGAGTGCTATAGTTAGACAATATGTAAGATGTCTAAAGATGACTGCTTTCAGTCATATAAGGAATATAATATATCCTCAAATAATTCATATTTGACTTTTTGCCGAAGATTTGAATCTCTCGAACTATGATCTAGCTATTCAGATTAATGAAAAAATCAAGTTTGAATGTTCCAAGAGCAATCAGAAGGGAAAAGAGGTAGAAGGGCCAACCTACGCTGTGTTTAGTGTCAGGAAGAGAGTCCTGTGATGCAGTGTCAGCAACACACTGAAAAACCAGAGTCAGGAATTGTGTTTCAGGTGACACTTATATAAGTTGAAAAAAGAATATAATGCTGGGCTTCCCCGGTGGCGCAGCGGTTGAGCGCTGGGTTGAGAAGCTGCCCGCAGCCTCTGCAGCGCCGGTTCAATCCCCGGCTGCTCCCCGGCCACCGGAGGAGGGTCCCACATGGTGCGCAGACCTCTCCTGCTGCCTGCTGCTCCCCTCAGCAGTGTGCTTCGGTCCTTCTGCCTGCTCTGCTCCCTGCTCTGGCTCTGGTGAATTCTCTCACCCTCCCGCGATTCTGACTGTACCCAGTGCTTGTATAAATAAATAAAAATAAATCTTTTAAAAAAAAAAAAAGAAAAAAGAATATAATGCTATTTGTTTTCCCTTTATAGGACTGGTATAATACCGGAAAACCTTGTGTGTTTTGGCTCTCAGGTTTCTTTTTCACCCAAGCCTTTTTAACTGGAGCAATGCAGAATTATGCCAGAAAATATACCACCCCTATTGATTTACTAGGAAATGAGTTTGAGGTACAGTAACTCCTTAAACTCCATAGTATAATGATAATGGTTCACAGTTGCCATAGTGGTGGGAGAATTATGGGCACTACACCAGAGGGAGAAATCAAATGTTGTACAAAAATGGACAATGATGAAAGAAAAATTTTTTAATTAAAAAATAAAATTTCAAGGGCCTGCCCTGGTGGCGCAGGCGGTTGAGTGCAGCACTGTGAAGCTGTCCGCAGCCTCTGCAGTGCGGTTCGATCCTGGCCAGCTAGCAAGGGTCCCACATGGTGGGGCAGACCTCTCCTATCTTGCCCGCTGCTCCCCTCAGCAGTGTATTTCGTCAGTCTGCCTGTTCTGTTCCCCACTCTGTCTCTGGTGAATCTTCTCACCGTCCTGTGCATCTGGCCTGTACCCTGGTTCTTGTATAAATAAATAAATAAATCTTTTTAAAAAATTTTTCAAAATGAAAACAAAAAAACTTCACAATATATCATTACATCTAAATCATGTATTTAAGCAAAGGGGATGTGCAAAATTCATATTTTAATAGCCCATTATAAACAAATTAATTTCTCTCCGTTCTTTGTTTCCTGAAGAATATATTTGTCTTGATATCTGCATGATAGAACTTTTATATATTTCAATATTAAATTCAAATAATCCAAATGTGGACTTCTATTTTAACAAAAATAATGTGAGATGTAATAACACCTGATAAAATGCTTCAAAAAGAACTAGATTATACAGTTTTACTTTTTAGTGAAAAAAAGTTAGAGTTAACAAGTTAGTATATAGTGAAGTTTCCATGAGTGTTTTCTGAAGATCTAGTTAATAGTTCCTTTATGAGACAAAGTTGTCCAGAAAGATCATTACTAGTGTGTGCCTCTGTCTTCAGGTTATTCCTTCTGATACATCTGAGGAAGCACCAGAAGATGGTGTTTATATCCACGGATTATATCTTGATGGAGCACGCTGGGACAGAACAAGGTCAGTAGTTTCAACTGCAAAGACCTCTTTATCTGTAGCTGACTCATAGTAATAAATTATCTAATTACCTTTTTTTTTTCTACCAAAAGGCCTTTTTTGGGAAATATAGCAAGTAATAATATCAGAATTCTCATTATAAATCATTACTCAGATTGGAGTAATTGATGGGTACTTTTAGGTTGTGAACATTAGTTGATATTTCAATGATCTTACCAGTAGAAAGTTAGTTTAAATTATTTGCCTGCTTCTATTTTTTTTAAGTTCACTTTCCTAGGAGCATCTCACTTTTAAGCAGTTTATAGTTATAGGAAAGTTCCCGTTTCCCACCTTGGAGGACATATTATTTAGATTAAATATTGGATTTCCAGCTCAGGAAACTAAGCAGTGCTATTCCTGTTAAAGTATATGGGGATAAGAGGGAAACGAGGCAGGGGGGAAGCAAATATTGTTTAAAAATGAACAATGATATAAAAAATAAATATTTTTTTTTTAAAAAGAGGGAAGGAGAGAGACTATTTTCCTTGGAGCCCTATTCTTTAACAATCCATTAATATACATAATCCTCTATTTTCAGAGTCAGGGTTAGGCTTTGTCCCCTAAAGAGCATTAAAGGCTTGGACTGGGAAAATCACTTCAGACAGAGCAAGCTGCTTTTGCAGAGATAATTCCAAAACAGGGCAATCAGGAGACTCAACTGTACACAGTTTGTTTGATAATTTCTCTTCTTTTTCATCAGGAAAGTGATCAATGGCTTGATTGGCGATTGTGGGTGACTTATAAAATGTTTTCATTGATAGCTACTTGAATTTTTCATTGATAGCTACTTCATATTGACATTTTTTCCTTATATATGGATTCATCATTTCCTCACTTCCTTCCCTCCTTTCAAACAACGGTGCAAAGGGAAAAGAAAAAACATTTTCTAGAAAGACAGATTTGTTTGAAACCTAATGCTGGAAAGTAAGAGCTGTGTGACTGTGAGAAAAGTCATCTACATCTCTGAACCTCCAGTCTTCATCTATGAAACAGAAATAGGGAAAAGGACAAGCCATTGTGTGGGTCCAATGTGATAGGACAGTGTCCATCTCATGGGTGGCATCCTGATGTTTGTCCATTGTACGGTTGCCTTTCCAAAATTTTCTTTCATTTCTCTCAAATCTTCATCACTTCTTCTTCAGTTTTTGTTGTATTTTACATTTCATTGCATATATATGTCTAGTTCTCTCTCGTATTAAAAATCAACATCAAAGTAGCAATTTCTGAGAAGCAAATAACTTGTAATATCTAATAAACTGTCAATTTCTCTTAACAGTGGATTGCTTGCTGAACAACATCCCAAACTTCTGTTTGACTTGATGCCCATCATATGGATAAAACCAAGTAAGTGTACTGCTAAAATAACTTTTTTTTTTTAATAGAGGCATGTTATTTATTTATTTGTTTGTTTGTTTGTTTGTTTGTTTATACATGCACTGGGCACAGTCAGAAGCGCGGGAGGGTGAGAGAATTCACCAGAGCCAGAGTGGGGAGCAGAGCGAGCCAGAGTGGGGAGCAGAGCAGGCAGAAGGACCGAAGGACACTGCTGAGGGGAGCAGCGGGTGGCAGGAGGGGTCTGTGCGCCACGTAGGACCCTCCTCCGGTGGCCGGGGAGCAGCCGGGGATCGAACCGGCAACGCAGAGGCCGCGGGCAGCCTCGCAACCCAGCGCTCAACCGCTGCGCCACCAGGGAGGCCCTAAAATAACTTCTTAATATTTTAGGTGGGATAATGATTTTTTTACCACTCCCCTAAATAATTCTCCTCTCCAATCTATTAGGATTTTGTTCAACTGCAATAAATAATGATTCAATGTATACATTAGAATGTATTTTCCCCCTTTTTTTGTGTTGCATCTATATTATTTTGGGAATATCATTCTAATTCTTTTCACTCTTGTTCATGGAACATATATTTTCTTGGCCCTCCCCCATACTTTTCCAAAGTCTGGCATTCCCCACCAAATAGCTTGATTTTGAAAGTCTTTGCACACCTGTCAGAGACACAAATAGGCTTATCCAGCTAGCAACTAGAGTTTTCTGGCTGTAAAAAAAGCCAGAGGTTTAGAAGCCAGGCAGGTGCCTGAAGGCATATATGTTGCTTTTTTTTTTTTTTTTCAAATACATAGTATTGATTTTTATTGATTTATTTTTAAAGATTTATTTATTTATTTATTTATACAAGCACTGGGTACAGTCAAAGGCGCAGGAGGGTGAAAGAATTCACCAGAGCCAGAGTGGAGGGTAGAACAGGCAAAGTGATGAAGTACACTGCTGCGGGGAGCAGCGGGCGGCAGGAGAGATCTGTGTGCCATGTGGGACCCTTGCCCAGCCGCCGGGGATTGAACCAGCGTTGCAGAGGCTGTGGGCAGCTTCGCAACCCCGCGCTCAACCGCTGAGCCACCAGGGAGTCCCGAAGTCATATATGTTTCAAGCTAAATGGGGTGGAGGCCAATTTGCCCCCTTGAGGAAGCTACTTTGCTCCTTCCCTCCTGTCATTCATCATTTCTCCACAAGTCTGAACAAATGAGACTCATTCTTTTGTTATATCTTTTTTTTTTTTAATTTCAATTAGCTATCAATGAAAACATTTTACAAGTCATCCACAATTGCCACTCAACCCACTGATTATTTTCATTATTCATACTGCTCAGTTACAACTGTGAGAATTATGACTTTAGTTTAGATAGACTCCTGATATCTCCTATCTGGCATTTCAAGGATTTTACATAGATTCTTTTTGTGAGTAGGTAAGAGTTAGTGTGTTTTTCTTAGTAATAAGCAAACAATAACTTCTGCTGAAAACAAATAGTAGCTCTAGCTTCTTCTAAATTATGGGTTTCTCACATTAGAACTCTAAACAGCTGTGTTTCTCTTTTTTGCATCTCCTCCATTACCTTGATTTTGTGTCTTCCCTATGCCAATTTTTATTCTTTCTTCCCTACCTTTTCCTACTCTTACTTCTTCTCTACCAAGTCATCCTGTGTGTTTTTATGCTTGCTAAGTGATTGGGACTTTAAAATCAATTCCTGTCCTCTGAACTAGAAGCATGTGCCATATGAAATCATTTGCTTTGTTCACAATTATAATTATATATCAATTATTAAAAAACAACTTTAAAATCATCAATATCACAATCATTATCTTAGATTTCATAGTGGTCATTTTATTGCAAGAAAAAGTTGTTGTTTTTTTTTTGTACCAGTGATTATTTCCCCTTTATTAAGAGGATATGTTTCTTTTTTTCCAAGCTAAAAAGTCTGAGATTATGAAGTCGGACACTTATGTCTGTCCTCTCTACAAGACAAGTGAACGTAAAGGAACTCTTTCTACTACAGGACATTCTACTAATTTTGTCATTGCCATGTTGTTAAAAACAAATCACCCTGTTCAACACTGGATCAAGCGTGGGGTTGCTTTGCTTTGTCAATTGGATGACTAAATTGATCAACTTTAAGAAAATATCTGAAAGAAGAAAAATATATATATATGTATAGGTACACATATATTTAGTCTACACTTATTTCCAAATACATATATTATAAAACCAAGTATCTTCATGGCATTCTTTTAAACGGTCTTTGTGAATGGTTTTTGCATTTTTCTCTCCCTAACATATTCTTCTTGATTGGAATTGCCTTCCAGGTGGACTCTTGGCGTCATAGTCAGACAACTGTGGAAGGAAAGTATGAAAAGAAATGTTTCTTTGAAGCATATAAAAATATCTGAAACTTTTATATAGCTCCATTTTATGGTTTGATATAAAAGACAAATTTGGGGAGACTGAATTAAATTGAACTAATATTAGAAATCATCTCTTTTTACAAGTGTTAAGTCATTTCTTTACTTCTGTAATAGTTTACTTTCCATTTACATATCAAAGTGATTATATACAAACATGTCACATACACAAATAAATAAACTGTAAATAAGGAAAATATTAAAACAAACTCAGAACTTCCTACTTAATACTACTAAAACATCAGTTCCAAAAAAAAAAAAATCAGTTCCATTTCTCATCCTACCTCCGTAATAAGGAAAGAAAACGCAAAAGCAGTGAAGCTGACATATAAAGGTAGTAACTGGAATTGCCACGTAGTCTCTTCATTATTTTTAATAGGTAATATTATTTGGTGTGCATTCATTCAAGACATTTCAATAAAAGAAAATTTCAGTCAAAATTCAATGATCTTGTGTGGAGTTAATATCTTCCTTAGGATTCCCAGGACACTTAAGGGTACACTTCTGTAACCCAAAGAAAATGTAGGTGCAGCTACCCAATGAAACAGGATCATTAGGACAGTCTCTTTTGATAATTTGCCCAGAGCAAAATGTGTGCCTTCTCAAGTGGAAAACTGATTCTGATTTGCAGTACATGAGCCTTAGGAGAATGAATTCACTTCCCTTTACCACCACCATGCAAAAAGCATTTTATGCCAGGGATAAAATATTTAATCCCTCATATTTAATGACTATAGCAATGAAGAAGAGAGATCATGTTTCCAAATAGAGCTAAACCACATGTTAAAAACAAGGAGTATATGCCAGACTGTCTTATGATGAAGTATTTATAGTAAAGCTATTAATGGAATGGTCACTGCAGGCGAGTGGAGATCCTAAATATAAGTGAAACTCTGATGTGCTAATTTCTAACAGTGAAAACTTCAGTGCTGTCCTAAAGGATATAACAAAGGTAAAAAGTCTTTAGTATGTGCTCAAACCTACTCTATGTTAAAATGTAAATGTTCTTTTAGATCCATTGAAATATGCCTAATAAAATATATTGATTTTTACTACCACTATTCCTGTTATATGTTGTATTATGAGAGTACATTTATTCCTATAACATGTATATCTATAGTATTAAATAAATATTTTCAACATAATACTCATTGTGGGTAAGAAAGATATTCCTTGGGGTGAGCTATATTTACAGAGAAAAACTCATAAACCAAATCTAAAGTAGATCACTATGAATACTCTGTAGTTAAAATGTCACTGATGTAAGTTTTATATGAAAGATAATTTTTTTGTGAATATTGACTATTCATGACTATTCATGTCAACTTCTAATTAATGTTGAATGTGTGACAGTTTAGAACACTTTTAAGTTTGTGAAAACAATTTTAAATGAATATTTTATTTCCTAAATTTTGCATTTGTATCATTTATCAATGCTATTAATTTTGTATTTTTCTGAATTTCATTTATAATTTTAAGCATTTGATAATCTATTTTCACGAGTGGAAAAATATTTTTAATTCATTCTGATTTTAAAGTAAAGCTGTCTGCATTTCACATGGATAATTATACCAGTGATGATGACACAGATAATGACTTTGATACCCAGCTCATCATTCAACAGAGTTTACAGGATATTTACAAGACAGAAGCTACACAGCAGACATCTGAAAATGAGAGGTAATAGTTTCCTTATTATCAATAGCACTGCTCTAATGCTGTGACAAAAATAGGAGGATCAGAATCCAAGGAGCTGTCATTTGAATATCTATAAGAAAGATGCCTGATCAGACAGTAAAATTTAGAAATAATTCAGAATTTATTTAGGCAATAAACAAAATAGTTGAAGGAAGTTAGCAGCAAATTTGGGTGAAGAGATGCAGGCTAGAAATCAGAAAGGAAAAATACAAGAGGGTATGAAGGGCTAGAAAACTCTAAAGTATCCTATCTTTTGGGGAGTTAAGGAAATGCATAATTCCAACCAAGAGACATAAATAGTTATCTTCATCCTTAGTGGATTAACTGTGTGGGATCCAGTCTTTACTCAAATCAAAAGGAGGAGTAATATAAACTAAAACTTGGGAGACAGTAAACCTTTCTGAAGGGTGTGGATTCTGAGCTGTTATGATGTCAGAGGCTCACCCTGAATACGGGCAGCCTGCAACCAAGTGCACCTCATCAAATGTTCTCTGGGTGATGTGCAAGCTCAGCCTCCTGAGCAGCTATTTTTTTTCTGGGGTGTTAAAGGTGTTGTTTGGGATGGTGAACTTTATTTGCTTGCTAGAGGTAAAGCTGGATAAATGTGTTTTAGCCCCAAGAGATTTTGTAAGTAAATATAGAGATAATGAAGTACAGCAGACTTATATTTTTTAAGGAACAAACTCATGAAGTGATCACTGTGTGCCACACTGTTTTAAGTATTTCATAAATATTAATCCATTTAAATTCTAATTCTCATTACCTCTATACTTGGAGAGTACTATTATTAACCCTACTTAGAAATGAGGAGACTAAGCTACACAGAAGTTAAGTGACTTACCCAAGGGCCCAGAGCTGGTCAACAAAGACCCAGGCAACCTGGCTTGAGAGGCTATGCTCTTTAACATGCTGCTTCTACACTTTTGTGTTAACTTTAGGAACAATAATTAAAATAATCTTTAATTAGTTAAGGTTTTATAAGAAATTGGGTTTATAGGCTCATTAAATTTGTGGTTCAAAATTTTAAGTTCATAACTAATTATGTTGAAGTTATGATTTTAGGTTGAAAGGCATGATGAGTATGCAAACAAATTGAAATGTTCAACAAATGTTCAAACAAATTGAAGATCAATTTTATTTATTGTTATAAGAATGATATGATACTTAGAAAGACTTACTGATTTAGTCAGGGATTTGAAGGAATTAGGAAACGTGAATATACTTATGACAGGTGGAAAAATGCACCCAGAAAACTCCCATGAGTTATTGGAAAAAGATGCCCATGTCCCAATCCCCAGAATTGTGACTATGTAACCTTGTGTGGCAATGGAGAATTAAGGATGAAGATTGCATTAAGGTTGTTAATCAGTTATCATTAAGATAGGATTATCCAGAGGACCCAATGTAATTACAGTGGTCCTTAAAATGGAAGAGAGAAGCAGAAGTGAGAGAACTTGAGAGAAGGCAGTGTAGAAGCATGTGGCTTAACACTGATGGCTTTGAAGATGGGGGAAAGGGCCCATGACCCAAGAAATGTGGGAGGTATGTAGAAGCTTGAAAGAAATGGATTCTCCTTTAGGGGCCCTGGAAGGAATGCTCTCCTGACACCACCTTTCTTAACCCAGTGAGACCCATTTTGTACTTCTGAAATGCAGAACTACAAGATAATAAGTGTGTTATTTTAAGCCACTGAATGTGTAATAATATCTTTTAACAGGCACAGAAAACTAAAACGTTAAATCTGTAAGTTTTAAATGTTCAGGAGAATTTAACTGACCAAATTTTAAGTAGGACAGACTGCCTGAGGAAATTTATTCTCTTCAATTTGTGTGCAAAGAATAATCAAAGAGGACGGGAAGATTACAATTCTATTTACTAGATTTAAAGATAGCATTCATAAATTGAAGTTTAAAACTTTGTTTTTAAATTTTTTAAATAAAAATGCTACTTTAAAAAGTTGCTGATAGTATTTTCTGATACAAAATCTGACCATGAATATTTTTAAAACTTACACCATGATTTACTACCTTTTAAAATAATTTTTCACTGACTCAAAAATGAGAGTTCATCCCTAATTAACTACCATTGTCTTGACTCTTTCCTCTTTTTCTAATATAAAATGCCTGTTTTTAAATTACATATATGTTTATTTTTTTCTATGTAGCTTGCATCCCTTGAGTGCTGACTATAAGAAGATAGTTGAAACAATAAAGACAGTTAAGTACTCTTCCTATTCTATCCTTTTCAACTGTGGTAAGATGAGATGGTGACAACTGGCAGCATTTTCCCTTGAAGTTCAAGAAGCCTAGAAGCAGATTCTCCCACATGCTGAACACCGGGCATTCACAGCTCATTGTCAAGAGTCTGATGTAGCCTTTCTGGGAGAAAATAATTTTTTTTCTGTAAAAAATATTTTTTTATTCCTTTTAGATAAATATGCAGGAGTGAAATGACTGGTGTCTCAGTTATGAACTTCATATATCACTCTATTCTTTGGAATTTTCTGTACCTCTCACTATCCAAGTTCTGGGAGAAAATAATTTAACACAACTTACTAAAGATTTCCTAAGCTCCTCTGTGAACAGACCTTTTTTCTGTGACAGGAAGATGGGTATTCACAGTGCAGATGGTATGGAATGCTAGATGAAAGGCTTATTTCTTATTTGTCCTATGCACTGACCTTGAAGGTGCAATTCAGAAGTAGCATGGCTGCCTTGTATGTGTGCAAAATGTGAATCTCTTCTCATTTGACTTGTTAATAGGTGAGGAAGAAACACTGTCACAATTGGCCAAGTACTCTTCTGCTTTTGATGAAGCAGATGGGATAGGCTGGCTTCCTTTGCACAAGGCTGCAGTACAATTAAATAAGAACATTTTGGAAATAACCCTGAAAGGTAAACTCTCTTTTTAACTCTCCTAAATGCTTCTGAGAATAAATTTAAATTTTATTTCTATATCATCACCTGTGTGGTCTAATGGTTTTATTTCAGCTTCAAAACCCAGTGTATGGGAGCAAACTACCCATGATGGTGAAACACCACTTTTTTTGGCTGTCAGCAACTGCCGTTTAGAAAATGCCAGTTTTCTTCTTCTCAATGGCTGCAATCCAAATCCCAAGAATTTTGAAGGCAGTTCTCCTCTTCTTACAGGTAAACACATTGTCTGCAGAAGATTTTATGGCTTTGAATCTCCTCCATGCCCAAGGTTTCAAAGTGAGCGATTTGCCCATAGTTGCAACACTGTCACTCTGGCCCCAACTGACCAGACATGTGTACCTGACCCTCAAGAAGTTTCCCACAGAATAGTGTCTAAGTGTGTATAATCTCTGATGTAAAATCTCCACCAAATTGGGAGTAGCTCATTTTGCATGATGTCTTAAATGAATTTGCATGATCATTTTGCATGATGTCTTAAATGAACCAGTTAATTCTGGTTTAATAATTGTAACAGGGGCGCAGAGTTAGAAAAAGCAGCCCATCACTGGGCAAGGATAGCAGAATGAGTAAAGTAGCTAATTTCGCTCCCTCTTGAGTCTTCTCTAAAACTCTAATTAAACTAATTGTTTTAAAGGAGTAAGATACAAAAGAATGGAAAGAGCACTAGGGTAAACAACAGCATGATTTTTAAAGACCATATGGGATGAGTAGTAAGGGACAAGAAAGTCAAATTTTAAATTGATAGTGGGGAAAATCAAGAACCAGCATGATTGTCAAAAAAAGTTGACATTATTGGTAATAACAATAGTTACCTCACAGGCAGCTGAAATAAGTTAATTGGTTGGAAACTACTAAGAAGCAAGTAAATCCTAGACCTCTTCTTCCACTCTATCCTACTGAACTCCTCTCACCCCAGCATAATTCTGGAGGATTGTTGTCTGGATAGTTTAAAACAGGCTTACTGGACTGGGGGATATTAGACTAGTGCAAGTATACTGTATTAAAAACACTGACAGAATTAAGCAAACATAGACTAAAGCCTCCCAGACCTCCTCCATCACCAGCCTCCTAGAAAGCTAGCAGCTAGAACTTTACCCTCCAGGAGGAGGCTTCTCTAGAGAAATTAATTAGCAGGAGAAGAACTAAACATAGAGAAATTGGGGGTTCTCCAACAAATGACCTAGGCACATCAACCTATTAGAATTTCCAATCAGTTTTTTCAGTCCTCAAAGTCCTCAACTCTTAATCTGAGCAGATAGCCTAGGACATTTGAGGAAAGTCTTCAACAAAGAAAGATAAGCAACTTGGAAGACAAAGGTTACTTAGCTAAAATAAACTGTAAGGGAAATTATCATTAATTTCTTTAAAGAAATTAATAATATAACAAGATATTACCCTAAAAAATCAAAGAGCAAAACAAAATGTTCTTGGAAATTAAAACTAATAGCAGAAATAAAAATTGCAAAACAAATGCTGGAAGACAAAGTTAAGAGACCTTCAGAAGAGGAAGATAAGAAATGCAAAATAGGAAAGATAAAGAAATAAGAAAGCTAAAAAGATGATTCAAGAGAAGCATGTGAATAACAGGAATGCTAGAGAACAAGATGGAGCAGTATTTCATCAAAGAAATAAGTCAGAGCATTTCTGGTGTGAAAGAACATGTGTTTCTCGAAAGAAAGTGTAAATTCAATGAACTGAAAAAGATCCAATACCCTTGGCACTCTATACATCCATTCTTAGAGCAGTCAGAGCACTTCCTACCACACATTACAAAAGGTTATGAGCAAAATTCACACTGATTTAGTGCTCTGGCACCCAACAAAATACCGCACAGTCAATGCCAATAATAGCAATGGATAGGGAGGAGGGAAAATTTAGGTGTTTTAGGATCTTGAGGACTAAAGATTATCATCCAAATGTGAATTACAGCATAAATACAGGAAAGTCAATTATTAGTAAATTTTGGTTAACAAAATGTGAGATTAAAAGTCATTTCCTAATTATTGCAGGTTTTATATTTTTCATCATTTAAGGCAGGTACAATTCTAGAACTGTACTAGAACTGTACTTAAGCTCCCATTTTTTTTTTTTTGAGAAAATAAAGATGATAAATGAAAATTTCCTATTTATGTTTTTTAGCCACAGTGAATAGACAATGAATAATTGGTCATGGCTTACCAAAAGAAAGTAAATTACCTATTGATGTAAAATATTATTAATAGTTGATATGTCTCATTTTACAATCTTTCCTAGACACAAAATGCCTCCACATGGGGGCAGGGAGGGTTAAGAAGATCTCTTTGGTAAGTCTGAGGGAGACTAGTTCATAAGATACTCTGGTTTTAACCCTGTTGAACATAACATCTACCTCACTTCTGATTTCCCAGCTGTCAGCCATGACTCTTATGACATGGCTGCCTTGCTGATCAGCCACGGGGCAGATGTCAACCTGCGGTGTGCCAATGAGAGGACAGCTCTCCACGAAGCAGCCAAACTGGGCAGACAAGACATGGTAAAACTCCTGCTGGTTTCTGGGGCACATCCTGACCCACAGAGCTCCTACGGATTCACTCCTCTTGCTCTTGCAGCCCAAAGTGGACATACGGAAGTCATGGAAATATTACTACAGAAAGGCATGTTCTGTACAGTCAGCACACTACCGAGGGATAACATAATCCAAGTGCTCCCCTCTGCATGGAGTGCTTTGATATATAACCTAACATTTTATGTAATATAAATGTTTGATTAATGTCTTAATGTTGCCTACTGAAAAGCCTAAAATAGTAAGAGATTGAATTCCTATCTAGTGTGAAATAATTTCCTTATACTTACTAGGATACATGTTATTCTTATACTTAATGTTCCCTAACCATACCAAAAGAATGGTAGTTATATTTGTGTTGTTCTTTTCTAGATTCATGGAATTTAAAACCCTGTAACATCCCTCCACATGTTGTCTCTGCTAAAGCTAAGTCATGAGGAAATCCAATCTTAGGAAATTCTTCCTGATTTCTTCTGAGTCCCAGTTCTTCCCTTCTAGTAATAATCAAAACTCTGAGAGAAAGGGAAAGCAATTTGTATTTACTGAGCACTACCTAAGGATCAGGCATTAGGTTACCTATGCTGCCTCAAGGAATCTTGTAAACACTAAACCCCGTGTAGGCATTATCCTCATTTTATACTTGAGGAAAGTGAGAGTCTGAGATGGTGCTAGTTGCAGGACGTCCCCTAAAACATACCTTCTTCTGCTATCAATGCTGTAGCTGTGGCCATTTCAGATCCTGATTTAACTGGCAGAGACCCTGTCTCAAATAACTTTGACATTTGCCAATTTATTGTCTTTGAGGAGATTCCCATTACTGATGATGTCAGATTAAACCATGTAGTACATGAAACTTTTTTGCAAAGAAACAAACTTTTACCAAAATTTAATAATGTTCTAATACTACAATTATCTTCTTTAGTGTTCTCCCATTTGTGTGCAGAAGTCATTTCTTTAACAACCATGGCCCTGGCTGCAGGGGCTCTTATCTTTATGAACCACCTTAGGTTTTCTTAGACCTACCTAAATCATACAAGGAAGACAAGTTTCCAATGGTCATAAAACATTTTAAAATAAAATGCTTTAAATTACTAATAACAGATATGTCTAAAGTCATTAACTGCCAAAACAAAAGTAAACACTGGATCCTTCATATTTGAAGAAAAAGTAATCTTTGGTGTAGACCACTGATTAAAATATAAAGAGGGAAGGCCATAAACTTTAAATCCTTAAGCCTTCAAAGAAATCACATTGGTTGACCTCAGTGGGGTGAGTGAGCATTTCCCTTAGGTAATCCTCTTACAAAGTAATTTGCATAAAGTAAGATAGTAAATGGCAGACCAAGATTCATCTGATTCCAAATCATATTCCTTTACCACCCTGCATGGCCCAAGTAGTAACATAGCATCAGAGAAATAGGCCCTGGTCAGACTCACCTGCACACAATCCCCAACATCCTTGCTTACTAGCTGTTTGTCTCCAGAGAAGTTATTTGGCCTCAAGGAGTCTGTCTTAAAAATGAAAATATTAGCATCTAAAATTTCACTATTGTAAATATAGAAATTATGCACATAAAAAAACCACTGCATAATGACCCCTCATTTCAAGGTACTTAGACATTTCTTAATGCACACTAATAGCGTTATAGGGCAACAACTATACTCTGATGACTATGGAATCTGTACTAAAGTCACTACATCTTTTTCTGTGAACATGAATGTGCCCAGAACATCCCTCTTTTAGTCTACTCAAATGCTATTCTTTCTCCAAAGAACTACCTTCTCTATCTTTCACCTCTCTGCTCTCCTCTGTCTTGAGATTTTCTAGAGGACATTTTGTCTATTCCTATACTCATTTTGCCTATACCTGTACCAATTTCAGTGAAAAACAATTAGTGTCTTACTATGAATAGCTCCTTAGACCAAGTTAAAACAGAACAAAGGTCCTTTCCACCAGAACATCATCATTAGATTGTATGGTGACATAGTTCAACAGGATTGTTAGCACCAACCTATATAGATAAGTGTATTGTGAGTTAAGAGGGCTTTTGTAAGCGCACCTGGAAATGAAACCATTTTGTATAAAAGTTTTTTCTCCTGGAAGTTTCAAGCTCCAAATAACTTTTTACTCTAAAAGTCAACCTATTAACGTAAAGAGACCACTTGCATCATTTTCCCCTTCCCAACTAGATTAAAACTGCCTAAGATAGGAGGTATGTATTTTATTTATTTGGTTCTTAGTGCTTTGCTAAAATGGCTACTTAATAACTGGTTTTTGCTGATGGTGATATATTAAGAATGCTTAAACTATACAGTGAAAAAAATTTATAACAAGATTCTTTCTTTTAGGAGCCAATGCTCTTGGTCAGGCCTCTGATTCATCTTCCATCTTACTTGAAGCTGCAAGAGGAGGAAATCCAGACTCTGTGACTCTGTTACTAGCGTATGGAGCTGATGCCAACATCCCCAAGAATTCAGGCTACCTACCTATTCATGTGGCAGCTGACAGAGGCCACTTGTTGTAAGTCAAATTACATTGCTGCAAATAATAGAGATGGTAAAGCTACCTCTTTTTTTTTTGTTGGCCCGGTCCTCTGGAAAAGTGTATATTCTTCATTTCTGATGCTATAACTCCAACACCACTTTTGAAAATAAACTCTTGACCAGCTAGAAAATAATACAATCAACATGCTTTGTAGCCACTAAAGAGACATAAAACTATCATGAGGTCCTTAGTAAATGTGGGAACCTTCAGATCTCAACTAATTGGGTTAATTCTGAGTTGTATAATCTAGACAGTAGTTTCATTTAACTTTACTGCGTATTTCAGCTTCGGGTACAGAAATTATGCTTTTTTCCAGTTGAGGATCCTAAATAACACCTAATAATAATACCAGCCAGTGTGAGCGTAAAACAGTCACAAACGGTTCATGCTGCATCTCACTAAACACTTTTTAAATGTGCTTTGAACTTCTTTCTCAGAGCTCTAAGGATTTTAATTCCAATTACGGATTTTGCTGCCATTAAGCGGAGTGGCATCAGTCCAGTTCACTGTGCAGCAGCAGGAGCACACCCTCAATGCCTGGAACTTCTCATCCAGGCTGGGTTTGATGTGAATTTCATGCTAGATCAGAGAATTCGCAAACACTATGATGACCACAGGAAGTCAGCTTTGTACTTTGCTGTTTCAAATGCTGACCTCTCTTCAGTCAAGCTGCTTCTAAATGCTGGAGCTCTGCCTAATCAAGACCCAGTTAACTGCCTCCAGATAGCTCTAAGGATGGGCAACTATGAACTGATAAGTATGCTGCTACGCCATGGGGCCAACGTCAATTACTTCTGCAGAGTCAACCCTTTACATTTCCCATCAGCACTGCAATACTCTCTGAAAGATGAAGTCATGCTCAGGATGCTGTTGAATTACGGGTATGACACAGAGCGATGCTTTGACTGTCCTCATGGAGACAAAGTTCATCCGCTCTATACTGTTGAAGGTTGGACATCTACAGTTATCAAAGATACTATGGTGAGTCCACAGTATTGGTATATCACATTACTGGTGCTTTACTGGTGCTTTTATTATTGGTGGTCCCAAGTCATTTCTCTCCAGAAGTTCACAGCTGGAAAGATTGCAATAAATACATAAGATAAACACAGAAAATAGAAAGATGTAAGAAGTACAGAAATAGTTAAGAGGAAAAAGTGATTTAACACAACCTACAGTGTTTCACAAATGAAACCAATGTCTGAGCAATATTTTGAAGAATATAGTCTATACAACAGTTATGTTTTTAAATGCATTCTCTAAGATGCTTCTGGGTTCCTGATACCCATACTTCTATGTTCTTTACCTTTTAGCTCTAACATGATCGATTTCCTTTGGTCACCTTTTTGATGAGAAAAGAATTATAATAGTTGGCCACACCTTCCTTGAGACATTTTTCTCTTGGTTTTTATCATACCAATCTATTTTCATCTACCTAATCAGATACCTCTATTTTTCCCAACTTGAACTTTCCCTGGCAGTTATTGGGCAGTCTCAAGTGTTACCTCCTCAAAGAGGCCTTTCCCTGTCTACCTTATTGAAAATAGTTCTCTTCCTTAATCATTCTCCTATTGATGCTGTTCATTTCTTTTATAATACTTAATACTATCTAAAGCTCTTTTTAATCTTTTACTATGTGCCTTCTGTACAAACACAGGAATGTAAGTTCTTGTTCATTTTCCCTAGCTTATGGATACCTGTGTTTAGCAAACTGTAGGTGCTCTACAAATACTTGAATCACAATTATTTATTAAAACCTGAAAATAGAAATGGTGGAGAAAGCACTTTGAATCAATTCTGAAAAGTGAAACATAAAATATTTTACTATGATGATTTTTAGGTTATGATTAAATTTATGATTTTAGGTTATGAATTTTAGGCTATGCAAGAGTTAAAGTGTAGGCATATTTCATCTTATATTACTTCCTGACTTTGTATATAAAATTACTTGACTTCTTACATGAGCATCACCTAAGAGCATGAGGCAGAAACAATCTACTTAGAGGCAGAAACAATCATTTCCTTCAAATATCAGGGGAGGAGATAATGGATGATAGAAAACCCAATATAATAGTGTCTTTAATAAGATGGCTTATTTTGCTCTCATCTCACTGGGTAGAACCTTGTCAGGAGGCCCACATTTAAGTACAAGTGAAGCTGGAAAGGCAATCCTTATTCCAGAAAACTATGTGGCCAATTAAAGGATGATAACAGGTATATAACTCAGTCTCTTTCACACCCTCATTATATTATACAGTTCTGCAGACACAGTATTTTTCACATGCTGAAAGCTAAGAAATATTTTCTTGCTGAAAGTCTTGGAGACTTGAAACCTTGCTTCCTAACTCTGAGGCCAGTGCTCTTTTGATCACGATGCTAAATCATACTTAATCCTTTACATTCATAGTCCTGATTTTCTTCCTCAGTTCTGTGAAGTAATAACTTTGTCATGGCTGCAACATCTCTCTGGAAAGGTTGTCCGAGTGATGCTTGATTATGTTGATCAAGTTCGAATCTGCTCAAAGTTGAAAGCTGTGCTCCAAAAACAGGGGCTCTGGTCAGAAATCCACTTTATCTTGAGTAAGTATCGCTCGTAGATTGTTCTTACCAAAAATACTAATTGTATTCTTACTTGTTTTATAGAACATCCTCCTCTTCTTGTTGAAAAGTTTAGTCTAAAGAAACCAAGAAAAATACTATTCCTATCTAAGAAATATTACTGTATAAACTACACTTTATGTGTACTTATTACCACTTCCCAGTAGGTTTTTTACTTCTTATTAATATATAGGTAATAATTTTCTGATTCTATGGAACACTGAAGATATGGGAATTAAAAGCTATATAATGGCAGTACAAACAGGAGTGAGATAAAGCTAAAATCTAGGCCTGCAGAAGATAAAATGATCCTACAAAAACAAATTCTTTCCTGGTAGCACCTAAGTCAAACTAAAAAAGAATTTCTTTCATCTAGTTTTCCCCTGGGTAATGATACTTAGTTTTTAGCCTGACCCTGAGAGGCAGGACAGGGAGTTTTACGTGTAGATTTAAGGAATTTAGATGCACAGGCCACACCCGCAACTGATACTAGTATTTGGATTCTAGATGTGCCTTTGAGTCCTTATCTACAAGAAGAGTTGTGATAAGAAGTGAAAAGCTGTTTCTCTACCAAATTTTCCATTTAGTCACAATAAATGAAAATTTTGGTGGCTTAAACATAAAATGTTATCTATGATCTTAACCCTAAGATCACTTAAAAAATGAAGCATTTTTTTTTTCCTTTTGGATAACCTATCTGTTTCTTTCATTTTAGCAAACCCTCGTTCCTTAAAACATTTGTGTCGCTTAAAGATCCGGAAGTGTATGGGACGTTTACATTTGCGCTGCCCTGTCTTCCTGTCATTTCTTCCATTACCCAATCGTCTAAAAGCATATGTACTTTACCAAGAATATGACCTGTATGAACAAGGAATTCTCATGGGAACTTGGTAATAAGATTATTCTGGATAAGAAGGTAATAACTCTACTGCTTTTATTTCTTAAAATTTGACTTATCATATATGATTCATATTTCTAACTTTACCTAGTAACTGAAACCCCAATGTATTTTATGTTCTTTAAAGTCACCCTAAATGGAACAGCTTCTCATAGGTGACAGTAAAAATTCCAATTAACTGAAATATATCAGTTCTAACTCTGTATTGACCTGACATTAGGTATACAAATCAACATTTCTGCATTCTCAAAATAGATGCCACCTTTATTAATCAAAATCATTCTCAATAGTAATCAATCTCATAGAGAAGTAAATATATAAAATGTCTTGGTGATTGTATAGAATGAAATACTGAACACAGTAAATAACCCAGAAGCTAGCTGTTCTTGCATCACAGTCCCAAGGCCAGCATTGTATCTCTTTACTTGCAGAGTCCGGTACTGCAATGTGGGGTAATTCAGTTAACTGAAATAGAAATCAACTGTAATTTCGTCATTAGTGGGAAACGTGTCCCTTTCCACAAAACACTAGCATAGGTTAATGTGATCACTGGTATAGAAATTAATAGTGTTTTCAAATGACATATGATTTATGTACCAAACCTAGTCTGCTACCGGATACACAGGAGAGCTTGCTGATGGAAGCAATTATAGTATGTTAGTTCAAATTTTTATTTGTATATATTCTATGCTGGATGTAAGTACAAGTTTCTCTATATGGAAAGAAAGGAAAAAAACTGAGAAGACATTCATTCAGCAACATCTGTGCAGCAATTTAGACAGCACATCAACAGAGAGAAAAGCGAGGTAGGATGAGAGTCCATTTTTACCACAGACCCAGTTAGTTATAGTCTTGATATCTATATGTTTAGTCTTAGCATATACTTTTTAACCATAATTTAGAACATCTTAGGGAAAATGAAGTTATAGGATTTCTTTCTGATGTAGCAATTCATAGCTATACAGACTATTTCAGTAAACATAAACTTAAAATTATTATTAATGATTGTTTATACACAGAAATTTGTATAGTTGTTTTTAATTAAATTGTGGTATCTGTTTATAAGTGAGTTGTGGGTAATATGCATGTCAATATACCTATATCTAGGATATACATACATTTGTTGTATAATTCTAAAATTAATTTCATCCGCTCTCTGGAACTTCTAAAAGTGTACACATTTTATAAAATTCAAAATGAATTAGGACAAAAATTCCCAGAGGAAAAGAACTTGGTAAGTGCTATAGTAAACTATATATAGCACATGGGATGAATATGCATTATTGTTAAAACTACAGGCTCAAACTCCTTAAACTGGTGTACACAATAAACTGCCCCTTTAAATTATAGGAATTTCTTTGCATAAGACCAAACATAGAATAGGTTGTTTATATAGTCAAACATAGAACATATTGTCTATAATATGTCTAAGGTAATTATTGAAAAATCTCTTTATTTTTCTAAAAGAAAAAAACAAGTCACTAGTGATAAAGCAGTGTTAGTTTCCAATAAGTGACAATTTCCTTCCCATTTTAACTGTTATGAAATTGTAAAGCATAATTATAGTATCATAACAGATTAGGAAAAAGTCCAATTGCTTTATAAGCATTGTTTGAAATTACTCGAGAAAGAAAATTTAGTATATCAAATATTTCATAAAAAAAGACTATACAAAAATCATGGACTTTATTATACATTAAAAATCTCCTAACAGCATTATTTCCTGAAGCATTGTTAGAGAACACTTATTTTGACAGATGAGAAAGTAAGTTCTCCACCCCAACATGTACACCACTATCATAAAAATTTGAATTCTTCAAATCCAATTCTAAAGGGGAATTTAGTATTAATTGTATAATGCATGATTAATTAGTATCAGTGAAATAAGAATTAATTCAATTACATTACAAAATCACCAAATATACAAAGCAGTTTTACACATTAATTATAACTTAACCCCCAATTCTCATATTAACTAAATTACATATGAATGCAGCCACAGGAGATTTGGTTAGAAAGTATAATATAGTTCCAGTTTCCAAGCTTTAGGTATTAATTAATGTAGAAGAACAAAATTTCATGAAGAGTAAGCCAAACTTGTTAAAAATAAAATGAAGGCCTTGCTTGCTACAAATAAGAGTGTTGAATATTTAAAGTAGAGTCTGAATGCTAGAAAGTTATCAAAAACAATGTTAACATTTTCATTTTATTATTCAGGTGACAGAGGTTTTGCAATATTTTCTTAGGGTCTATCAGCATGTATAATAAAACTAAAATACTTGTAATTCTTAGGTATAACTCAGTTTTTAAAATTAACTCAGATGCCTTTATATGTTGCATAGAATGCTATGTATACCCTACTATCCTTTCCCAAGCATAAAAATAACATACACTTATCACCCTCACATATGGAGCCTGAAAATTCTACTGAAATTAAATACGAAGTAATCTTGTAGACATGATAAAACTAGACTAGTTCTGGGACCTCTGTTAAAGGTAACAATTTCAGTTCTTTGTTAGCAAATATTCAAAACTTCAAAATTTTAAAAGAAGAGAACAGTTTTTTTTCTATTGACTTCATTACCATAATCACAAAAGTACTTGCTCACACACGGTAGCACAGTGCATAGCAGAATTACATACTCAGTCTCTTTCCCTTTAAAGAATCAATTTTGTTCATTTCTAAAAACCATTCAATTTGAATCTGAGAAATATATCCCAAAATCTAACTCAATCACCATCAAAGCATCCCAGAGCTAGAAGGGATTTTAAAGGATAACAAAGACAAGTTTTAACATTATGCAGAAACCCCTGGGCAGCCTTCTTTAAACAAAAAGAAGTTTATTTAAGGTGATCTCTTCAGTAATGGATAGTTAATATAGTTCTATAATAACAGAAGTAATGGAATCACCTAAAATTGTTAAACCCACACAAGACTTCTACTTGGTATTGGAATGCACTTTTAGGCTGACCTATGGATATGGGTGTGGAAACGCCTATCAAAACGATTTAAAGAGAACTGTAAGTCTGTCCAGCATCCCTAAATATGCCAGTACCCTTCACTTGCCTACACTGACTCAGAGTACTATCAAAGAACAGTACTAACAGTACTTCACTACCACACAAAGCACCAATCTAGTAAAACTGCTTCCTAAATTCTTGTAAGGTGAAAATTTTCATCAGAACTGAGGTAACAACTTAATAGTATAAACAAAAGATTTAATGAAACTTAAAGTTTACTCTGAAAGTTTCTAACTCTCAAAAAGGTCTTAAAAAAGCAGAACTTGCCATGATTAGTCAAGTACTGACCACAAAAGAAATTTCAGCCTCTATAAAAGGAATGATATACTAACTATTCTGCAAGCATTCCCTTTCGTAAGGACAAAACAAACTTTTTTTTTTTTTCAGGAAAAAAAAATTTCTATTTTCTATTTTTACTACATGTTTCATAATATAAGGCTTCATATTAATGATTATCAAGTAATCATTATTCCCACTTGGCACATGGATAAAAAGAATATCATGATTCTATATATAATTATTTATCTCATTCCTACAGAAAACAGTATACAAACAGTATGAGGCAGCCACACAATATTGTGAGAAATAAAACAAATGCTGTTTCTAGTTCAGAATTAAGAAGAAAAAACTGTATGTCAAAGGAAAAAATTTTTCCTTTTAAAATTAGTATTAGTGGCTAATCTCTTTTTAATGTATGACTAAAATATTTTACTCAATATATTTAATTTTCATATACTTTCACATGTGAAACACAGGAACATAATTTCTATCAGCAATGTTAAAAATCTGAAGAAAGAAAAAAATCAATTTTTGACACAGAAGTAGACAGTAGAGAAATATCACTTTACCCTTGGCAACAAGCTAAAATCTTCCTTCCTAGGTCAGTTCTTCTATAACAAGCATTTAATTTCTCTTAAATCTTTCATGGAATTAGACCTTTTACTCATTTGAAGATACAGTATTTACAGTGATTAGTGCAAATTATTCTGTTATTATCAGATACTTGCTTTCATGGATATAAAGAAGTGATCAGTATTTTATCAAAACATGGGATTATGAAAATATTGGGAGTATCAGTCTGAAATTTAAAAGATTATATTTTCTAAACTAAACTCTGGAAATTTTTACTTCAAGCTGGAAACATAATTGCTTAGAACTTTTTTGAAATGTCACTTGATTTTCAATAAAAATTATTTCACACAATGCAGAAAATACAATGATTATCCTGTAACAATATCTTTACATGTTAAATCCTAATGTAAAATGTATTTGAGAGAAAAAAAAAAATCCCTTTTATTAAGTTCCAAAATCTTATTTTAACCATTACTGCTCTGCAGCAATAATTCAAGTCCCAACCTGAGAACTAAGAATATGATAATAGAATACCAAGCACTGTATCAATCTTGAACTGAAGACACTTAAGCATCTTTCCTGAAGACACTTAAGCTTCTTTGCTACTGGCATCAGGTGTAGAACATCAGAAAAATGTGAGCGATCCAAGAAAGTGCCCTGAAGTCAACAGTACCACCTATCACAATTTGAAACCTTAAGTCTAAAATCTCTATTTTATAAAAGTTCTATTGCACATTTAATATTGTTAAAATATTTGCAAACTTGTAGAATTCTCTGTATAAAGGATTCTGAACTTGTTCAACTGAAAGTTTCCTCACAGCCATCAAAATGATTCTAGTGAAAGAGAAAGGAAGCATAACCATGAATTACCTGAAGTTGAATAAATGATTTCTTATTGGTCATAGCCAATTACAACGCAAGATAAGTTCACAATTAAAGGGAAAAAAAGAAAGCCAGTGTGTAATTCCTTAGCAGTCTATATCAGGAAGATGAACAGGTTTCTTTTAGACATGTGTAATTTGATGTTACTGCATAGTATATTATTTTTAAGGAAAAAATAATGCAAACCTAAGTCATCAAGGTCAATCTTACTTTAAAAAAATGAAGCTAAAACAAACAAACTTTAGTCTCCTTCTTGATATTTCAACATAGTTGTTACCTTGTGCCATTTCACCACAGAAATTGTCAACAAATTCCAAGGGGGAAAATATTAACCAAATTGCAAGAAGTTTATGCTTCTGACTCTCTCTTCTTTCCTTCTTCCCCCAAATCACTCTCTTCTGACTGGCTGCTGCTAAGGATAACAAACTGCCCCTCGCTACTGGCTTGATTTGGTCTACTGGAAGCAGCTATCAACCGACTTTGCTCTTCTAAGTCCTAGTGGAAAAGACAGAAAAGAAACTAAGTTAACTGTTGGAAATAAAATAGAAAGCTGTGCAGTTAAAATACATCCTTGAGAGCTACTTCAGTGCTTCTGTCATATATGTGTATGTGTCAGATATATGCATGCATGTTCTGGCAACTTACTGAAAAGAAAGGCTACAACAACAAATCCAACAAAGTGAATTCTGGTGCCATTCTTGAAGAGTCTTATGAAAGCCAACACTTTCCTCATTTCCATTTGTATGACAAAAACCATATTCATCACTTGTCTTTCAGTATACACTGCAGTAAAAGACTCACAATGAAACTACTCCACATCCCTTTCCACCCTCTAGCCCCCTTTCTCCATCTTGTCAAGTCAGCTGTCACCTTCCCTCAGCCTAACCTATCAAGGAAGCCTTGAAATGCTCTATCCATACATCCAATCCATTGCCAATTGTTGCTAATCTGTTCTCATTAAATATCTATAGTTATCTATTCTTTTCTGTTGCTGCTTGCTAATGCCACAACGTTTAATACCTCTTAAAATCCCATGGATCACCTATGTGCATTCCTCAGATTTTATGCTGAAATTTGTCTAGCTTAAAATTCTCCTGTTCAATGGACAATGGTTTGACGCACCTAGTAATATTTTTTCATTTATAGATACTTGTATCCCTAGAGCACAACACAGCTCTGAGCAATGGCAGTTAAGTCTACATAGCTTCACAAATGACCTGCTTTGAAGGAGACAACCTTCACTGGAATATGTGAATATAAAAGTTCTAGTATATTTACCAAACAGCAAGTCATACTACCTGTCAGTATAACTATATGCAAATAACATCAGAAGAGAGATGATGTTTTTCTGCTATGCTATGACTCATTTGGTTATGAAGTGACTGAGCAAGCAGAAACAGACCTTCAGTTGGAAATTCAAATCTGAAACTCACAGTGCTGAATTAAAAAAATTCTTCATAAACATCACATGAAGGTCCAGACATTAGGATTACATACCTTTTCAATTTGTTTCTGTTTACTGAGTTCTTTCTGTTGCTTCTCTTTTACTCTCTCTATTTCTTTTTGTTTTTCTGATGCCCTACGATCCTGAAGAACAGATAAATAAAAAATCACTTTCAATTTTAGAGTTTTCAAATATTATTTTTGCAACCCTTTCAAATTATTTTTTATATTTATATGAGAAAGCACACACACACATACAAATACATTGTTACCCCTTCATCCAAATTCTTTAGGCTGTATCAGCAATAGCATTCACTTTTAAACTTGCTTAATGAAATTATTTACTTCTAATATGAAAGATCTTGTATTACTTTATTTTACAATCTTCGATAATTAAGTTTCTTGGATTCTTACCAGTTCTGCATGCAAAGCTATCTGTTTTGCCAGTCCAACAGAATCACAAATCTAAAAAGGGAAGAAGCAGGAAAAATACAAGAAGTTTTCACGTCAAAGTAAAAATATCAAGTATCCAAATGGCTGATGGAATTAGTTTTATAACTCATTGTATTACACTGCTTCAAACAAAAGCTGATTCAAGAATATTCCAGCCAACCCTCAGAGACCAATGCTGACCACCTGTGACAGAAAAGATGAGGATACCCAATACTAAGCATGAGTGGAGGGTGAGTGGGGGAGAGATATCCACCAGGGTAGAACTAGAGTTGATACCTGTGCCAGGGGAGGTTGGGTGGAGTGACCTGCTGTGGGTCTAACTGTGGGAGAGTTGGGCAAGACTGCTGAGGTGAACAAGGCAGACATGGCCCCAGTGAAGAACACAAAGCTCAGAGAGGTGTGGCTGATACCCCCACCCAAATCCACTGGGATCAGCAGATACAGAAACCCAGATGATACAGAGACCCAGATGATACAGATGATGCACTGGGAAGCTGCACTGAAAGCAAAGAATGTATGTCTGCAAAGAAGACACACAGATGGGTAACAGACACATGAAAAAACACTCATTGTTCTTACCATCAGGGAAATGTAAATCAAAATTGCATATAATCTCACACCTGGGAGACTTGCCCATATCAAAAAGACCAGTGACAAAAAGGGCTGGTGAGGATGTGGGAAAAAAACAACCCTCTTATACATTTGGTGGAAATGTAGACTGGTCCAAGCCCTATGGGGAAAAGTATGGCGATTTCTGAAAATATTAAATATAGATCTACCATACAACCTAGCAATTCCACTCCTAAGTAGCTCCCTGAAGAGTATGAAAATACTAATTTGAAGGTCTGTACACACACCTATGTTTACTGCAACACTATTTACAACAGCCAAGCTATGGAAACAACTTAAGTGCCCAAGACAGATGAGTGGGTCTAGAAGATGTGATATTTATACACAATGAAATACTACTCCGTTATTAAAGATAAACTCTTGCCATTTGCAAACAACAACATGGATGGAACTGGAAAGGATTATGTTGAGTGAAGTCAGTCAGAAAGAGAGAGACAAATACATCTGTCACTTATATGTGGAATATAGAGAAACAAAGGGTCAAATAAAGCCAAACTAATAACAAACCCTAGAAATCTGTAGAACTGAGGCTACCAGTTGAGTGAGCTCAACTGACTATGGTTATGCACTATGGGTGCTATGGTGGTGGGTGTGGTGTGATAACATGTGATGGGGGAGATCCTATACCTAAAACAAACAATGTTATAAACCGATGTTACCCTAATTTAAAAAAAAAGAATGTTGTTCCAGCCCCCAAAACCAAGCCTTCGTGTATTTTCTTCATAGGTTATGAGTTTCCACTGCCAGTTCTTACCTCTTCACGTGACCCATTTCCTGTTATGTCAAACTCATTACTCAGATAGTAAGGTCTGCAATAAATGAAGCAATCAGCTGCTGCTAACTGTATTCAACTGAAGACATCTGAAAACAGCTGTTTATGGGAATATGTTACATTCCCAGGACAAATTGAGACCAGAAGATTGCACTAGCTATCAGTGGTCAAGAAGATATAGGTCTTTTAGAGTTGGAAGGCCCAACCCATCAGCACAGTTTACTCTAGAGCAATAGGCTTTGGTCAAGAAACACAGATGGATGAGGCAAAGTTTGGAGTTTTTTTCCCAGAACTCTTAAGAATTTTGACTATAGAAAGTATTTCACAACAGAAATGCATTTTGAAAAGTCATGTACCTTTTCCCCCTCATTGTTTGATTCAAATATATAGCAGACTGATGACAGATTACTTTCACTTCTTCCTCCTGAAGTCTGAAGAACAAATCCAAAAAGTCTTTTATTTTCCTGGTGTGTAGCATACAGAACTACACTAGGTAATGGAAACTGACAAAGAAAACATCAGAAGCAAATATGAGATTATTTAGGTCACTACAATAACATTACTATATATAACAAACTCATGTGCTAAATTATAAAAAATAGCAAAAGAAAATATTAATTTTTTTTCTTAAGAGAATAATACCAACAAATAAATGTTGTTACTTTTGTTGGGATTGCCACATGGAATAAGACGTTGTTGAATACTAAATTTGTTGTATTAGTTATTTTACAAATTTGATAACAAAACAGTCCATTTTATTAAATGATTAAATACGAACACATTCTTGCAGCTATTTCAAAATAAATAAATATAAAATAAGCTCAATCATATTCACCTTTTAAGTCTTACTGTTAGTTTCTTTAGTGTATGACATATGTTCCCTAGCTAAGATATAAACAACTTATTACATCAGACTGCAATGATGCTTTAAGTTACATGGAATATTTAACTTTTTAAAAGAGATGGGTATGAACATGGCGGCGAGGAGACGCTGCGAGTAAGATCTCCCATTAAAAAAAGTGAATAGGGAGGAAAAGCGGCAGGTCCCAGTGAGAACTGGGACACGGAAGATAAACGGGTGACGCCAGCGAACTGCCCGAAGAAGAAAGTGGCCATAAAAGAGGACGAGAAGGGAGGGAAGCGCAGAACCCTGCTCCCCTCCCCCGCCCACAGAGGCGGCACTCTCCGACCCGCAGAGAGGAGGAAACAACGAACCAAAACGGCCCACAAGAACAAACGAGGCAGCAAGCGGGACTGTGAGCGGAAAGGAACTATTGCAGCCACCACACCCCGTGAACGGGAGCTGAGGCGAACCCTGCAGGATCCGCCGCGGCGGTGAGGGAACGGCTCCTGGCGCCATTAGAGAAGAACAAAGACCCCGGGAGACGCGCACACAGCCCGGGCTGCTGGTAAGCTGGCGCGGAAACGCAGCGCGCTCCGGGAGCTTGAAAAGCAAGTGCAGACCTGGATCGCGGCTGCCCAGGTCCCCGCGCCTGCGACCTAGGCTTGCGGGGAGACGACCTAGGCTTGCGGGGAGACGCGCGGAGGTCCTCACTGAGGTGAAGGTCCCTCCCTGAGTGAGCAGGAACCAGGCGCCCAGGCACGGGAGCAGTGCAAAAGGCGCCATTCCCGCGCCACTGAACTGGGCTACAGCCCGCGTCCTGGAACTGAGGGCTTTGAACTGAGACCCGGGGCACGAAAATTCGGGGCGTGGTTTCTCCATGACGGTGGGGCACAAGGCAGACACAGCACCCCA